>NC_058189.1:46464743-47084921 GCF_907165205.1 Coccinella septempunctata | reverse complement strand
AATAGATTCCTATCTGAAGGATATACCTTATTTCGGTGCTTTCAGATGAAATTATTTGACGAAAAATAATTCTATGAAAGCACGGTGTACTACTTTTCAGTGATTAATGTAAAATAAGACACCGCATTGTAGAAATTGTCATAATTCCAACTAGAAAGCAAATATTTCGTGAAAATCACAAAAAGAATAACCATACATCAAGAATTAAAAAAATTCAACCAATAATGACGTACCGACATTCGATCTATGACAAATAAACTCTTATTATTTAGTTTCAATGGCAGATTTATTCGATGAATAACATTATCTGAAAATGAAAAGACAGCATTTTAACTTATTCTATGAATAAGACTTATCTATCGAATAAATTTATTTATTCGCACGTGAAAGTACCGGGCCGTAGTCACTTTAAACCTTCTAAGGCCCGGTACTTTCACCTTCGAATAAATTTTATTCACTGTCAATAAATATCCGTCAAATAATTTCCTATCAGAAGGATACCTTATTTCGGTGCTCTCAGATGAAATTATTTGACAAATAACAATTCTATGAAAACACGGTATACTACTTTTCACTGATTAATGTAACATAAGAGACCGCATTGTAGAAATTGTCATGATTCCAACTACAAAGCAAATATTTCGTGAAAATCACACAAAAAATAGCCATACATCCAGAATCTTAAAAATTCAACCAATAATGAAGTACCGACATTCGATCTATGACAAATAAAATCTTATTAACGAGTTTCAATGACAGATTTATTCGATGAATAACACTATCTGAAAGTGAAAAGACTGCATTTTTACTTATCCTAAGAATAAGACTTATTTATCGAATAAATTTAGTTATTCGCACGTGAAAGTACCGGGCCTAAATTGAGTATTTATGATACTCTTAGGCCCGGTACTTTCACTTGCGAATAAATAAATTTATTCGCATTTATTAAGTCTTATTCGTAAGATTAGTAAAAATCCAGTCTTTTCACTTTCAGATAGTGTTATTCATCGAATAAATCTGTCATTGAAACTTAATTAGAAGAGTTTATTTGTCATAGATCGAATGTCGGTACGTCATTATTCGTTGAATAAAATTTATTCGAAGGTGAAAGTACCGGGCCTTAGTAAGCCTAGACCAGTTACATGCATAAGAAAATATTGCGTTACCATAGCAACGAACAATAACTCATTAGAAGTGTCAGTGTGAAGTTTGAGGTGAAAAAAGTAAACCAAAGTAACGCAATAAATTAAAAGAAAGAAGATGTCCACTGAAATTGTGAAATTTAAAAACTGTGGTATCGAGCCATCATCAAATCCCTGTATTTAAAAGGGTTAAGAGGTAAGCAGATTTACGAAAATATGCTTAATACCCTTGGTGATCAATGTCCTTCGAATGCGACCGTGAAAAATTGGACTGCAAGCTTCAAAAGAGGTAAATTTTCCATTGGAGATGATGACTGATCGGGAAGGCCAGTTTCTGCGTCAGTCCCCGAAAATATCGATGCAGTTCATGCCATGAATTTATCAGACCGCCGAATTGGGCTAAAACGGATATCTGAAGCACTGAATATTTAATACGATCGAGTTTATCATATAGTTCACGTCATCTTGGACATGAGAAAAATTGCTGCAAAATGGATCCCCAAATATTTGAATGTTGACCAAAAGCGTGCAAGGGTAGAAGCATCGCGTTCGATCTGTGCTCGATTTGAAAAGGATGTAGACTTCTTAAACCGAATTGTAACTATGGATGACGGATGAGACTTGGGTATATTTCTACGATCGAGAAACAAAGCAACATCGATGAAATGGCGACACTCTGGTTCTCCAAGACCTAAGAATTTTCGGGTCCAAAAATCTGCTGGAAAAGTTGTTGCTTTAGTTTTTTGGGATTGCCATGGAGTAATCATGATTGTTTTTTTGGATAAGGGTAGAACAATAACTGGAGATTACTATTCGACATTACTGACCACTCTACAGAAAAAAATTAAAGAGAAAAGACGCGGAAAGCTATCCAAAGGTGTTTTGTTTTTGCAGGACAACGCCCCTGCACAGAGATTTCATGTTGCCATGCAAAAAATTCGTGATTTATGGTTTGAATTACTAGAACACCCTTCATATTGACCAGATTTGGCTCCATCCGACTATCATCTCTTTTCTAAACTGAAAAATGTTTGAAAGGTCGTAAATGTTCTTCCAACGAGGAAGTTATAAAAGCTGTGGAGGTCTGGTTTGCAGAGCAAGAAGAAACATTTTTTTTGAACGTCTAGAGACGTTGCAGGTTCGCTGCAATAAATGTATCCAAGTAAGAGGAGAATTAGTAGAGTAATAAAATATTTTGACATTGAAATTTTGTTTGGTTTTGTAGTAGGCTAAGAATTTTTCAATATATCCTCGTATTTAGTTGATGGGGATGTGCAGGTGAAACATTCCCTTTCAAAATAAATAAAGTATACCACGTGGTTCCAAAGTTATACCTTTACGTTAGGTTAGGTTGATAATCGTGAAATTAGTTATTAATGGATGATGATGATATAGATACACGGAAAGAAAATAATTCGTTTATTTCTGCGAATATCTTTGATATTCCATCACCAGACATTGTGTACTAAAAATGAACAATTCTTTTTCAAAGTCCCTAAGCCTCGCCAGGAATCAGTTTCTCCATCAGAATACCTTCACAAGAAAATTCAAATAAGTGGCGTTGATATGTTAACTATGACTGGAAGTGGTGTTGCTGTTTTCAAATGTTCCGATGTTACAATTAGTATTAAGAATGTTGGAGAGGTAAGAAGATATTTAATTGCAATTCAAATTTGAGAAGATTTTGGAAAGAATTCAATACTCAATGCCTCAATGCCAGAGATATTGAGTGCGGATCAATCTTGTAAGGTTATGCAATTCCTTAAGAACACTAATCTCTATTTTGATAATTATTGAGAGGGCCCTTATTGGTCTGGGTTAAAGAGACACAATTCAACAAAATGCCGACGTTTCGATTTATTTAAAATCGTCTTCAGTACTCTACAATAGATGGTACAACATTAAAACGTTATTTAAAGAATGTGGCGTTATAAATCAACAAGAAAAATTTTCCAACAAATTGGAAGAAAACACATATAAAAAGTTTTTGTATATGAACAATCTACTAAAGCAACAAACATGAATGAAGGGCAGAGGAAACAAAGATCGAACAAATTAACAACTTGGTTACATATTTACATATTTATAAAAAGAGTATATATCAATAATATTATTGTCCCTTTAATGAAATTAATTGAAACTACTCACATTGTCAGTTGGTCTCCATTATCATCTTCAGTAATAAATAATCGAAGGATGATATGATCACAGGCATACGAAATAATCAAGAATGAAAATGAAATATATTCAACGTCAAATAATCAGATGTCAAGTAGGGAAGGAAGCAATATGTAGACACACCAACATGACTAATGTTGCGTTAAGATGCGAGATTTCTTATTCTTTGAATTATATTGAAATAGGCCGTGTTCAAATTCTCAATGTCACTCCTCTTATTGAGAGAATTTAGGGGAGACTGGGGAGGGTTGATACGTTTTTGGAATATTTATTTTTGTAAAATGAATTATATGAAGAAACAGGAATTTTATAACATTATATAATTCTTCGATTAATCGTTCAACGAAATAAATATAGAATATAAAATATAAACATCCCATTCTGTACAAAACGTTGAACACAAAAACATGCAAACTGTCTCAAGCCTCCCCACATATGGGAGGATTGATACGGTGTACTGGGAGGCATGAGACACATAAACTGAAAATATAAGCCCCATTGTTATCACTTGCAAATGTCACATATAAACATTTTTGTGCCATTTCTAACACGGTCACATTCTTCGTGGCACCATTGCGAGCACACCTGACGCCTGATCCAGAATTACTAGATCAGTAGGTAGGTCAGCAATGATACTGGTTTGCTTTGGTCCCGTAGGTGCAGAAACATGTACAGAAGGTAGGTTGGATGGTAAAAACGCCTTTATGTAGGCCTGTCCAACCAGCTCCGGAATATTTTTTAAATATGATACATGTATCAGGCCTCCCCACCCTAAATGTCTCAAACCTCCCTGAAAGCAAGTTTTAAAGTAATTTATGTTTTCATTTTATACCCATACATTTTGGCAACCTAATAAGACAGTAAATTAAGTAGGTTTATGTATATTTCCCAGTCAAATGTTTGTTGTTCAACGAAATAAATATAGAATTCTCAAAATATAAACATCCCATTCTGTACAAAACGTTGAACACAAAAACATGCAAACTGTCTCAAGCCTCCCCACATATGGGAGGATTGATACGGTGTACTGGGAGGCATGAGACACATAAACTGAAAATATAAGCCCCATTGTTATCACTTGCAAATGTCACATATAAACATTTTTGTGCCATTTCTAACACGGTCACATTCTTCGTGGCACCATTGCGAGCACACCTGACGCCTGATCCAGAATTACTAGATCAGTAGGTAGGTCAGCAATGATACTGGTTTGCTTTGGTCCCGTAGGTGCAGAAACATGTACAGAAGGTAGGTTGGATGGTAAAAACGCCTTTATGTAGGCCTGTCCAACCAGCTCCGGAATATTTTTTAAATATGATACATGTATCAGGCCTCCCCACCCTAAATGTCTCAAACCTCCCTGAAAGCAAGTTTTAAAGTAATTTATGTTTTCATTTTATACCCATACATTTTGGCAACCTAATAAGACAGTAAATTAAGTAGGTTTATGTATATTTCCCAGTCAAATGTTTGTTTATGCTGAAAAATTAATGCATGATCATAAAACCCTTAGGTAACGCGAGTAAATACTTACAATTTCTCACCTCGAAACACTCTTTGTTGAATATTTCACGAACGAACTACTGTTAGCCTTACAGATTAAGGTCATATAGTGCTTTCTGCCAGAGAATAGTGTTCACCAGTATATTACTTTTTAAAACGGTCACAGACCGCGGATATAAGCCTGTATCAAGCCTCCCCATGTATCAATGCTCCCTAGTCTCCCCTACTTCTTTTTTTATTTCCAGTATTTCACAAAACAACCTTTTATTCAAATTAATTTTTGTATTAAGTATCTCAACACTATCAACGTCGAACGAGTGTAATTCATTATAGGAATGTTCAGCTAATGCAGTTATTATCTTTTATTTTAGCTGGATTGTATATATTGATACACTCTCTTTTGTCCTCAGTCAATCTCATTCTTAGATACCTATTCATTTGTCCTATATATACTTTGTTACACTCTCCACAAGGGATACTATAGATAACACCAGATCCCAAGTCAAGAGCAGTTTTCGACTTCAACATTGAATGGTCAATAATATATACTCTTTTTATATGTATATATATGTAACCAAGTTGTTAATTTGTTCGATCTTTGTTTCTTCTGCCTTCATTCATATTTGATGCTTTAGAAGATTGTTCATATATAAATTTTTTTTTTGTGTGTTTTCTTCCAATTTGTCGTAAAATTTTTCTTGTTGATTTATAACGACACCTTCTTTAAATAACGTTTTAATGTTGTACCATCCATTGTAGAGCCCTAAAGACGATTTCAAATAAATCGAAACGTCGTCATTTTGTTAAATTGAATCTCTTCAACCCAGACCAATAAGGACCCTCTCAATAGTTATCAAATTAAAATAAGGTCTTTAAAAATACATCAAAACTAACCTCTTTATTCTCATATAGTGTACATAACCGGTGTTACTAATAACCTGAATGGTTGATGCAACATTTTGTTTTGTAAATACAAAAAGAACTCATTTCAATTCTTATTTTATCACATCATAGCATCTTTCAAATTCTGTTAACAATTTAAAATTCTAGGTTGTTCATTATGTTCAGTTAGACGCTCCGAATTATTCCGGAAATATTGTTGCAATGCATCACGATCTGATGCGAAGAATATTATCGACGCCATTGTCGAACAACACTAGCAAGGAATGGGGAGAACTTGCAAAAGCTCAATCAGGAAGGAAAAAGCAAGCATTATTTGAAAGATATTACAATCAGTTCGTAAATTTTATTGGAAGTGAGCATAATCTTTGTTTTAATCTGAGTTATCTGCACTCACGAAATCGAATCTATTTTGAAGCTGTATTTTGGCGTTGAAGTGTGTTAAAAAAATATTTTCAAAATATATTTCGTGCAACGTCACTAGTTCAATCTTTGCCAAAATGAATAGTTTTGACATGCGATTTGCAGTACAAACTATGCCAGAATCTGCTTTGAATCAAAGATTATGGATAAAGATTTTCAAACAATTTTGCGTGTGACGTCACACGTCACCATTGCAACGCTAAAATACTTACGTCCAGTTTCTCAAACAAATTTGAAGTCACTTTAAGCTTAAAGCTTCCTTAACTGTAATTTTTATTAGGGTTAAAAGAAGCTTTAAAATTAAAGGGCCTTAGGGTTGATTATGAAACCGGCCGTTATCCTTCAAAACCTACGAAATATATATTTTAGAACAACGTTCAAGCCAAAATACAATTTCAATGGTTCATTTCTTCCCATTTTTTGACAGGGTGATAACCATAGATTAATTAATAATTATACATATCCACTAAAAAATAATAATCTCATGAAATTTTCAGAAACAAAATCTGATGTCGACAGCGTTATAATCTTTGACGAAGAAGAAAAAATTCATGCCATCCTGAGTGAAAATTCGGAAGATAGCAACAGGCTGAATAAAGAACTAATTCAGAGGGTTGAATGTGCTGTACGAATCTGGAATAAAAAAATCGAAAGGGTAAGTGTTCTACGTTACTTTTTTATTGAAAACGTTGGGTAGAAGAAGAAAAAACTTCACTGAGGAAAGTCAGTTTGCCTTACTTTTCAAAAATGTTCTATTATTTGAGTAAATTGTGTACTTACTCCAATATATTGGATATTGGTTCAAACTTTTCTGTTTTATTCGACGTCTCAAGGAAGGAATATAGTTTCCTGATGAAGTGGATAGCTGCTCAACATTAATAGCTATTCATTAACAGATAAGAGTTTTTCAGAAAAGGATTTTTTTTTCAGGCTCTCGTCCAATATCAGCAACTCAGGAAAGAGGACGAATTCGTAGGACCACTTGAAGAAGTTGAATATTGGAGAAATCAGTTAGCTCGTTTCAGCAGTATCGTCCACTTCATTTCAACTGACACTTGCAATATTTTGATCAATTTCTTGAAATCAACCGGTAGCGGAATACTAAAGGTGTGTAATTTTGAATGGTACTACGGAATCTTACTATTTCTTTTCACAATTGATTTAGTATCCTATTCTCAGTCTCAGTCCTCTTAGCCACCACATACTATTTATATTGACAGTTCAAAAATCAAAATAAGTACTTGCATTCGAAAAATGATGATTTTCCTAGGGAAATCTTACTTTAGTGAAATGGAAATTGGATATTTGTTTCAGGAGTTATATGGGACCAAATAAAGAAACAAACACACGGACTTTCACATTAACAATACTAATGAGATCATATCGATAAAGAAATACTATTTGCACAGCTTTATTTTCATTCAATTCTGTTGTTGGAAAAAACTAAAGCTTGAACTCAGTTTTATATTTTAATGCTGCACCAAAAATTTTCATTCTCCATATTTTTCAGAGCTGGAAAAAACACTGTAATCTTGTTTACGATGTGAGAAATCAGTGCACCGATAATGTTAGATACCTGTATGCATTTGAATCGTTCTGTGAACCACTATACCGATGCGACCCCCTGGAAATACCTAGCCACATACCTTCTCTGCTGTACGCAGTTCGGATGATTTTTACTACTTCTAGATATTTCAATAAAATGTCCAATGTGACTGCGATTCTAACAAAGATTTCTAATCAACTCATAATAGTATGTCGGAGTTATTTGAATTGTAAGGGAAAGAAGACAGTTTGGAATCAACCGAAACAGATTGTTCTTACGAAAATACGGGTGAGTATTGGAATAAAAATAATTTTCAGAAACCTTGCAAATGCAAACAAATTCACGATATTAATATTCGAGTCTTTGGAGTCGAAAAGAGTTTGAAGGCCTTTGCCCGGAAATGATTCGTTTCCAAGCTTACAAGGCGTTACAAGTTTTCCTGCTTTCCGAATAAATAACAAACTTCTCGATATTTGATATTGTATGAGCAGAAGACTGCACTCTTGCATCCTAGGTGGAGGACGGTTTTCAATGTTTTACTGAAATGTGGTGCATTCTAGAGAAAAAACGCAGAGATTTTTGGAAAAAGGCACTGGCGTACTATTTAATCCTAAAAAAATATGAACGTCAATGCCAATACACTCACCACTGTAGTAGCTGAAGACCAACTCGCCATCCGCAAAAGGTGTAAAGGGGGAAAGACCATAGACATATAATAAGTAATAAGTCTTGGAAAGACTAACAGAATGTGAGGTGTTGCCAGAACACAACGATAAGTAGAAGTTACGAATATTTCAATAGTTTTCACTTGTGACCTGCAGATCCTTCCACACTCTGAGCATGGATAGTCACCAACCAGATCTGGCCGCCGCTGTATCCTTCTCGATTCTCCATTATAACTGTGTACCAAAGACCTCCACTGTGACCTGTCTAACGCTAGTTGTTCCCAGTTATGATTGGCATTAACTAATTTTAGGGATTGATGTAGTGTATCCTTAAACAGCCCTGAATACGAGCCAGTTGTCAATTGTTAGTTCAGGTGAAATTTTCGTTTATAGGTGAAGTTCCACTTGCCTTGAAACTTCCTTTTATAATTTCGACTTCCGTTGATGCAAGATGATTTTAGTTGAAGATTTAATATTCTTGTAATTATCCGTGAATTCCTTCGAGAGATACCCATTCCCAATCACTGAATCATATGCATTTCATCTCGGGTTGATTTTTTTGAAATCTACAACTGATGTAACCTTCAGCCAAAGAAGATAACTAATTTTAACTCTCCTCAAGCCATTGCATATTATGTGTCAATAATTCAATTTTCTTCCATAGCAAAACCAATATATTCAAGAACTGATCTCTTGTATTTTCCAGGCAAATAACAAGATTTGGTATGCCTTCAATCAGCCAATTATGTACGTCACATAGTTTCGACTTCATATTTTCTGAAGAAATTCAACATTGTGATAAAATACGTAATTACTGATAGTTTTACGTGGAACGGAGAACATGGCGTTGATTTGAAACCCAAAAAAGTTTTGACAAGCTTCATAACCCCATATTTTCGTACTATACAGAGTGCAGTGAACTCTTTTAGAGTGGAATATGTCAAATTTCCATGGCCAACTTTTGCTCAAATAAAAGTGAATGGAGTATATGTGGTCTTATTCGCTATTTCGCGTATGGTTGTTCGAAAGATAGTTGTGATCTGATAGATTCTTATCTTTCAGATTGGTATAAATCTATATATTACAATGACGATTTGTCGCGTAAACAACAAATCACACTTGGCATACCGCAAGGTTCTGTTCTTGGATTTGTATTATTTCCTAATTCTCATAAATGATCTACTTATTCTTCTTGGTTTCTGGAATAGATATACTATGAATTAGGCACACACAAAACACTTCCTCCTATAGGAAGCTGAAATTTTGAAAATATGTCTCTGAGATCCTGAGAATGAGTTTCGTGTAGAACAAATTTTTATGTGATATACTGGATGTTGCAAAATTCTTCGTTTCGTCACTCAATAGTCAAAAACGACAAAACGTTTTTTCCAATACAACACCCGGCTTTTTATTTGATGAAATATTTCATTGTATATTTCAGCATTGCTTGGATCTGTATTTGAAATATTATCAATGTTTCACGCATATTCAAGAAGAAATGAAAGAGGCTCAAGAAAATTCGTTCGGATGTTCAGAAATGTACGTTTTTGGAAAACTTGAAGCATTTAAGAAACGAATTGAAGAGGTACCTTAGAACAGCTCTTGATTTTTGGAATTCGGATATTTTTGTACAATACCACTTGGATCTAGTATCTCGAGATGAAAAACAATTCATTTTTAATTTTGTTGGTAACTTTGAATTTCAGGTAACAGATGTATTGTCTACGACTTCTACATATTCTATCTTAGAGAGCAGTGTTATAGAGGGAATAGACGAGTTCGCCATCAAGTTCAAGGAATTCTTCAAGACGATTTCCAGTAAAAAATATGATGTCCTCAATCATCGGTTACCCGATTTCGATAAGGATTATATCGAGTACAAGCAAAACGTTGCAGATACAGAATGGTTGTTGGAAGAATTCGTTGGCATTTGTCTCTCAAAAATGCAAGACGTAGACAACGTTCTCAGATTACTCAAAAGGTGAAAAAGTCTTTTTAACATATTCGGTCCTATACACATCCAGTTAAACGTGATACTAAAATCTCGCCGTCAGGTTATCGGACCTGAAGATACCAAAGAGAGCGACATGCAAGTTTAAGAAGTGTCAGCTATTTTCTTTGATATTGATTATTGATTATTTTATTTTCTTCTTCTTTGTTGTTCATTTTGTTGTTTCAACGCATAGAGAATACGGGAAAAATGGAGTAAGCTACAAAATTCCATCTGCATCCCCATCGAATTTCATTGCAAGTACAAAAAGAAATCAGATAGCAGTACTCCTATCGAAATATTATGAAATGAGGAGAAATAATAGCTCATGTCTTGCTCAGTTCAGACATCGTCAACAAAAAGCAATAATGATATTTGTATATGTAATATTAAATGAGGATAATCAACTTAAAAAAAAATTTTCAGGTTCGAAAAACTCAACTTGCCTTGTCTACATCTGGAGGAGAGATATCTGGAAGCCATGATTATGTTTCAAGATGAGTTGGGAAATTTGAGGGATATATATAACGAAGATCGACAAGCTCCGTTTCTACCAAAAAATATGCCACCTGTCGCTGGTAGATGTATGTGGATACGACACTTCTATAGGAGAATCGAAAGACCTATGTTGGTGTTTAAAGAGAAAACACGAGTATGTAACTATTCATTATATGAATAATATTGTTGTGTATTGGTTTGAAATTTTTTATGATTTCAATTTTTCAAGGCAGCACATACCTACATATGATAGGAATCTGTTAATACTGAACAATCAGGATTCGTGAAATTGTAGTTCAGAGGAAATTACGTCGAACTCTGTTTTTGCAGGTAATCAAACATAGAAAAGTCCAGAAATGTATTCAACTCTTCAATGCGTTGAGTATGGTATTCGTGCATTATGAGAAATTATACCATGAAGCTTGGTACGATCACTGTGGACAGGTGAGAGAAAAGATATTATCAAGTAATCAACTCCACGCATTGATCGTTGGATCACTTAATTTTTTTCTCCAATATTATCTGTCTAAATCGGGAAGTGTGAATTAATATTTTTCTTAAATTCTTCATTATTAAGGCTATGTGCAATCCCGCATAAAACATATTTACACAACTGACAATATAGATATATGTATTATGATGATATTCATAACAAAATCAATTTCCAAAATAATTGTTTCTTATTCCAAAATATATATAATACAGAGTTAGCGCAGATAAAGGCAAAATTTTCATATATTCTGTATAGCTCGAACAAATCAATCATTATTATTGCAAACAACGCAACTTTTTAAATGAGGAATCTATATTAAGCACTCTTCACAAGGGGTGGAGGGTAGTTAAGTGTTTTTGCCCCTTGAAAAAATTATCGATGACGTCATTTCTTTAATTTCGGGCACGCTGTATGACATTTTCTTACATCAGAAGACCGCAATTTGAATATCGATGGACCTCTCCGAGCATATTCACTTAAAAAATTTTACTCTGAATTGATGAATTCATTCATGTTAGATACTCGCACTGTATAAAGTATACAGGCAAAAGTCAATGGGATCGAATGGCAGCTCTGTGAAATATACTACAATGCTTTTTCTCTCATAAGAAATGATATTAAGATCAATAGAAGAACACTTTTCAATTATGGTTCATCGAAAAATGGTGTAGAGGGACATATTGTCTTCCAATTGAGGCATGGCTCACCCCTCTATTCCCTATTAAGAGTTTAGGGGTGACCTAAGATTGAGGAGATTTTGGCTTACAATTCTGCTGGAAACATGTCCCCTCCCAATAAAAATTGAGCTGTTCGGGCATTTTCTCTGAAAACATCCTTGTCGAGACATAATGGGCCTAGCAAGTTTTCAAATTGTCAGCCCCTGTAACTACTTCAAAGACTCAATAAAAATTTGCAAACTATAGTATTCATGTAGAGGGTCAAGTGCTCTTTCAATTGAAGTATAGCTCAGCCCCTATTCCCTTTTGAGAATTTAGGGGTGATAGCTCCTACAACTAGGGTTGAGGAGAATTCGGCTTACAATTCTGCTTAAAATATGTCCCCCTACGAATAGAAATTGACCTGTTCCGGCATTCTTTCTGAAATCATCCTTGTTGTGTCATAATTGGACTGGCAAGTTTTCATATTGTCATCATGTATACCGGGTACTACCTACAGCATTCCAAAGATATCCCATGGTATATAAAGGATGGGTGGAAAAACACACTATATGATTTATATATTTATACTTCGGCGATCGATTTCGGTTTACAGTGGAACCATCATCAGGCCAGCTGAAATTATCATTGATTAGGAATGCAAATTCTGGTATTTTTACATTTTAGAAGTATTAAAAGTGAGGTTAAGTAATCAATGATAATTTCAGCTGGCCTGATGATGGTTCCACTGTAAACCGAAATCGATCGCCGAAGTATAAATATATAAATCATATAGTGTGTTTTTCCACCCATCCTTTAAATACCATACACACTGATGGAAGAATTTATTAGTAAAATCCCATGGTATACTCTTACCGAAATGATGAATCCCTTGGACATCCCATGGATGTTCCAGGGAATTTTCCCAATATTATAAGGCCACCTGTGGGATGGCACTCTCTTGGGCCATACTACGAACATCCGATTTTCACGGAAAGGGCGAATAAAGGATTTCAAAGAAATACAACACCTTACTTTTAACCTCACTTCAATACCCAGACGTTTAACCCATCTCTCGGCATTGAACTCTTTCTTGAGTTCAATGTCTCTCGGTAACCTGCGGTCATCTTCTATTCAAAATGATGACGTTGGAGGTCTATTTCATGGGGATTACAGGGACATGAATGGGACAACTCAGGAATGCACCAGTTGGGATATCCCTAGGAATTACTGAGCAGGATATCCAAGAGATATCCCAATAATATCCTTGTACCGACGTCGACGGTACACTTTGGGACAATAAAAGGGACGTACCTAAGATATTCCTGTGTTGTTAGGCACATGAAAGTAACTTTATTGAATAACACAATAACCGATTAAAATTTTCATTTCGCAGGTTCGGACATGTTTAAATGTACCTATATTAGTGAGACACCCCACAACAAGAAGATACTTGGTGAATTTCCACCCTTATATTGTTGAAGTTATACGAGAGACTGAGTTCATGTACAAATTGAAGCTACGTGAGTAATTCCTCAATGTCATTTCGATGACAAATAAACGAAATGAAAGCGGCTGCACAATGGCCCGGGAACGAGAATGTGGACGGAAACGTCAACTGGAACAAAGTTGCAAGAATGTTGAAACTTGGCCAGCTTTCGACTTCTCGTTCTAGGGCATCTACTCGTTCTCATTGGTTTGCAGAGTTACTGAAAATACCTGTATCTTGACATTTTTTTCGCCCTCGTTTCAGGGAAAATGTGCAGTCGCATTCATTCCGCTTATTTATATTATATCAGGTTTGTCCGTAGAGTGGTTTACAACGGTTGTGAACTGCACAGAGCAAGCGCGAATGGATTTTCGCTATCCTAAATTGAAATTGCGCTTGCTCTGTACGGTTCACAACCGTTGCAAACACTCTACGTATTCGTAGAGAAAAGTGTCATCCGTTTCCTTCTAGCTGTTATAGTTCTCGAGATCCCCTCAGTAGACAACAAATTTTTCCCACCCTGTACACTTGCGTCCTAAATATTTTTTCTGTCTGTTCTTACTTCTGTTCAAAAAAGCCTCACCTTCAAATACACCCGTATTTTGAATAGAATAAATCATTATATATCATCAAACGTAGTATATTTTATGTTATCCATAAATTTCATAAGTACCTAGAGAAGTGGATGAGATATTTTCAAAAACCTGTACCAGAAATAGCTGTACTGATAAGATCGTACATTTTTCCTCCAGCTGTTCCTGACGTCGGCCAGATACTAGTTTTTTGTAGAGATAAAATGCTTCATTCCCTTCAAGTGACCAAGCAATTAGTGGAACGAAATGACACAATTCGATCGTACATTCCATGCCTGTTCATTCCTCTAATGCGAACCTTGCTAATTAAGCTGGAGAATGCTTTCGAACCAGCTTTTTCCACCTTGACTTGGACTTCCTTGAGTATACCTGAATTTTGCGAAGAAGTAAATACTATTCTTGAATATTTCGAGATATTCGTTAAAGAGGTAAGATGCTAAAGACGACTGTTTCACATGCATATATATAAGTGGAAGCGCCCACCAAAGTAGCGTAGCACTGTCAGCACTGACATGGCTCATACATGACAAAGGCGATTCATAATTTTTTCGCTACTTTTGTGGGCGCTCTCTCTAAGGTCTATGAATTCATGCTTGCAAATAATGGTTGAGAAATTTGATCGTTCTCGGACCTGCTGAATGTGTATATATTTATATACAGGGCGAGTCTTTGAACCGTAATAATATTTTACATTAGATTATTGAGGTCGAAAGAAATAAATTTTTCATTTACCATTTCTTCCGATTTAGCCCTGATAAAAAGATATGGATTTTAAAAGAGTTGCATGCGGTCAAAGCAACCAATTTTTCGAATTTCACAGATATTTTTTATTTATGAACGCCAAATTACTCGAAAACTATATTCCGAAATTCATTTCATTCGATAAAAGGGTTTGTGACAACTGAAAATAACATTTTTTTGTGTTTTTCATCAACCTCTATCTTTTGAACTGAGCCGATTCGGAAAAAATGGTAAAAGAAAAAAAGTGTTTCTTTTGACCTCAAGAATCTACTGTAAAATATTTGTATAAGTTTATATGCTTCCAGCCTTGGAACATAGATACAAGGAATGGAAAATAAACATTTGTTGTTGTCCAAAGACTGAAGTGAGATAGTTGCTTAGTGTCGCCAATCACAATTGAGATAGTTGAATCTGACATCATTGTCACGTCAATTTTTCGTACAAAAAGGAAGGAGCTATATAAAATTATTTATTTTACGCCACTGCCTTAGTGTCGAGCTAGACAGAGAAGCATCGAATGTTTGTACCCTAACAAATACATTCATAGCACGTCAATGTCCATTCCATGTATTTATATTCTAAGCTTCCAGCTATTCACTTTACTACCCCTTATAGTGTTAAAAAAATAATTTATTGAAAAATAATACAAGTTTAACACAACACAAAAACGAAAATATAATAATCTTAATACAATGGTTGTGCATTACACTGTGGAATGAGAACAGGGCTTCAGGCGGTGCTAGAGAAGCTTCTTCATCCCCAAAATTCGAATGTCTGAAATATTTGGTCAGGGAGAAAGAAGCTGCTGCAATATCCATTTTTTTATGTTTGTAACTTGAAACATGCCGTATAATATACCTTCTTTCTCCAAATACAATGCTGAATTGACCCTTCGTATATTGTACTTCAGAAACAAGTTTTGTTTTTTTAAGGGATGGAAATTCTTCTGGAAGATCTTCTGTAAATCTGCTCTTTCTTTTTTTATTATCCATCTCAAATTTTCTTGAGAAAAATACTGAATTAAATTCAAGATTTTGACGGACATTTTGACGGACATTTTGACGGACGTTTTCCAGTGACGGACTTCTTGGACGATTGACGGACTGTCCGTCTGTCTTTCACAATGACGGACGTCTGGTCACCCTACTATACAGGGTTAGAACTATGTAGAGGCTGACTATAGGAATATCGAAAACTGTTAAAAATAAAGGGTGGCTTAAATTACAAAACAGTAGTACACCAGAATAATTGCTATACAGGATTATGACTACACACCGAATTTCGTGTAGTTATCTCCAAAAACAAATGAGTTATGAAGAAAAATGATAATCTTGATTTTCAGTTTTTTTCGAGATATCTCAGGAACCATCAGAGATATTTGGGAACTGTTTACACCCACCCACTCATCCTTGAATAACCCAACTTTTTCGTAATTTAAGCTACCCTGTATTTCTAACGGTTTTCGATATCCCTGTAGTCCCCCTCTAAATAGTTCTAACCCCTTATAACGATAATCAGAGTGTAAATCACTAATAGTCTGTAACAGCGAAGAAAAATGTTGGTGGATGCAGTTGATTCGATGCAGTTGATTCATTAAGATCAAAGAGATTTCTATAATCTGTGATCGATATCAACGTAGAACAAAATTAATTTTTTTGATGAAACGGAGCAAATTACAGTGACTATTAAACACGACTTTAGGCGACATTAGGGGTACAAGCCCTAATTTCTAATCCATTTCAGATAATCTTCTATACCTTCAGTCAGTTTAACAAAAAGATTCTTACATTTAATACTTATTCAGGGCTTCCACAAGATATCTCAATCCTTCAATTGTGTGTAATTCAATGTGAATAAATTCAATTTTTCGGTTATTGTCCAATTCCAAAAATTCATATGAAAAGAACTGTAGATGCGACACTTGTGACTAGTACAACCACAGCCGTCTTTATCTTCAGTTTAAGAAGGCTGTGGTACAATAACGTATTGTAGCAAATTTAGATTCTTTCTAAAAAGCGGAAAAATCATTTGAAATTCGAAATACAAAGTGATACTTTCACCTTGACCACTTTTAATGGGGATTAATAAGTTCAACCCTGGAATATTGAAATATTTGATATCTCTCCGACTCGATTTCATCACGTGCGAAGGATGCTTTCTGCACACAGCAACTTACGTGGAGGAACAGTTCTCCACATTTGCATTAAATTTCCATTGAACATGATGTGCTTGCTGAAAATAAAAATCAATTTATAATCTTTTCACCTGGAACGAGTATCAATACGCACATATGGGAAATAGTGAGAAAAACCCGAAAAAATGTGAAAGATGAATTGTTTGCTATGAAATTAACATACAGTGATGAAATGGCTAAGGCCTTTCTGTAGCAGTTTCCTAAAGCTTTTCATGAAGTTCGCACCATGAAATAAAAAAATTCTCTATGCAATTATATGCGATGACATTAAATACTCCTTGTTTTTTGAGCCTTTAGGTACGAAAACTTCTATTGAAAACTCTCTAGAAGTTTCTAATTTGGTAATATTGATAATTTTATGAATTATATTCTAAAATTCTTTTAATGAAACACTATGCAAGGACATTGAGTCTATTGATCTACTTCGATGCTCAATATCAAGCGTAATGAAATTGTTACCAGTTCATCCACCATTTTGCAACTTCTACCTAATTCTCAGTCTAATATGTAAAACAGAATTTTTTATCTAGTTCTCGTGGCTAAATGATATTTAGAACAGTCCTTAGGTGTACTGAATAATTTCTGGAATACGAGAAGTTCATCGGTATCACTCCACTGGTTTCTGCAAGATTTTCACACAAACAAAATAAATGTAAAATTTGGGTTAATTTCAGAATGACTATTCGCACCAACGGATTTTTGTCGCAGTTTTCGATATAGAAGGAGGAACCTCCCTTATTCTGCTATATTCTAGATTCTTATAATTTCTCCGAACTTCGTCAGATGATCGATTTAAGACGTGAGCAACGAAAACATCACTGGATCTAGCAACTTGTTGTTGACCCGAAATCCCTTTTAGTCGTTATAGTTCTGAGAACGTTTTAATGAGCCTGAAAGTTCAGGGATCGTTCCTTAGAAACGTGGATTTAGAGGATCGGTGATAGGAAGGCATAAAGGATGCCATATCAATAATACTCAGACTGACGATTACTACAGTCTGGAGAGAGCAGTTTATTTAAAAGAAGAGTGGGATAGTTCTAGAAGCTTTCCCAGAAGTTCGGATGGCAGTCCTGAAAATGCCACTGATACTGATAAGTATAAATAGGAGTTGAACGTGTCTCAAGCCAGTTCCATGAAACAGATGTTAGACCCAGAGGATTTTGCATCAAAGGAATAATGTGGTCGATGGAAGGTTCAGTTTCTTCAAACAATAAATAATAGATCGCACGATTCAATAATAAACTGAATACACTCTGTAATGATGCATTCAGCAATAAAGTGGTTGATTTTAAAGTGGAAAGATCTAAAAACTGTAATTTATTGTATTCGCTTTTCGGTTCCAGATTTATTCCTCCCTCTTTCTTTCTGAGGTTTCTGTGTGAAGGGTTGAAATTCACGCTTCATGCTTCGAATGCCGCACTCACTAAAGTATTCATATATATATTATAGGCTGGAAACGCACCGGATGCAACATTTTGTTGCGAGACGTTGCGGGATGTTGCAAGCTCCGCATATTCTTCAGAATCAAATGGGACGGCACGCACCGCTTGCAACACGGGTTCGAAACGTTGCGAGACGTTGCGAGATGTTGCGAGGTGTTTCGCATCAAATTTAGTAGGTGCTCTACCGAAGGTTCGAAATGATCGAATGCAACATTTTGTTTCAAGATGTTGCAAGCTTCTCGTTCCCTTCAGAATGAAATGGGAAGAAAGTCACTGCTTGCAACGTTGCGAGACGTTTCGCAACAAAAAGGCGAAGCAGCCCTGCCAAAGAGGTTGCAACATTCACCTTGCAACATACTAGAGGATTGATCTATTGATCGAAGATCTGTTGTCCAGATGATGAGTAGAAATAATACAAACTATACTTTAGTCAATAGTTGATTTAGGTCACTTTTTGCTTTTACATTATGAGGCATACTGTATCTCATTGCGTCACCAATGCAAGAAAATTTATACCTGTACTATTCAGTGCAGTTAATGTTTTTATTTGTTTCTCATTTGTAAACGTCAGTTTCCAAAAACACAATATTAGTCAAGAAAGTTTATTTTATCAAGTCACTAACTTGTAAAACTGACAGTTAACTTGCAAAATTTTTACAAATTAGTAGTATTATTTACGTTAGAAAGTTTTGTTTTATCGTCATATATGTTGAAAATTATGGTGCAATTGTTATTTCCAGTAACACAGATTTTTGATGATGAAAGAGTTGATACTGATGATGATGAACCATCTGTTGACTCAGAAACTGCTGAACTCGAGGACTGCAGAACATTTGTACTCTCCTTACTACCAAATAATTTGCTAGACATTTCGATTTTTTTGTTGACCGAATCATCGACATAACTCATCGCAATTTCGGTGCTCTTCCACCCTCCTGCACGCTTTAGTGCTAAAATATCTCCACCCGAATCCGCAACCATAGTGGCTCCAGTTCTGCGAAAAGAGTGTCCGGTGTATAACTCTGGGTCTTTTAAACCTAAATATTTCGCTATTTGCTTTGGGACACCACCAATAGTGTGCTGGCCAGCATTAAGGGAAATGCACTTTCCATGTCGGTATGTCAAAAAAAATCTTAGGCTTTCTGTTCCAGGAGGCCGAAGATTTACATATTTTCTGTATAACATGCAGGGCTTGAAGCTGCAGCCATCATCGGTTATGGTGAATCTTCTTGTTGTTAAATTTTTTGTTTGCCGCAATGTCACAATAACGTATTTTCCCATATCTTCTACTTCATTCATGTTTAAGGAGAGAATTTCGTCACATCGACAACATCCAAAAATCCCAAATATTGTTACAATTTTCGCCAGCAACCACTGGTCATCAGGAGCATGTAAAAGAAATTGTTCAGCCTCTTCTTTACTTAATACCTTGGCCTTTTTTGGCGTATAACGCTCATTTTTTCGTTTCAGAAACCCTATTACCTTTTGAAATCTGCAAATGACAACTAAACGTCATATTTTTCAATAAATTTTTTAAGGAAAACAAACCTGCGAACAGGGGCATTTTCTTTCATTTCCAAACAGCTTTTCAGCATAGACCATTTTGCCCATAAAGTATTAGGGCTGAATCTAGCTGATAGTTGATTCAAGTAGACCAACAAAACATCTTCAGTTACCCCAATCACACTATTTTTGTTTTGCCACTTTTTGAAGTCGTCGTATTCTCGCTCGTACCTTGAAGCTGATTTTGCAGGTAATAAACTTGAAGCTACACTGCTGGCTGCCTGAATAATTTCTTTTGGTACATTCATTTTCGCTTTCGCCAAAACAGATGTAAAGAAAAATAAACAGACATGTTCATGGCAACGCTTCCATAGCTTACGACATTTGCGACAAATTATTGAGATTTTTTTGGAATTTATCTAACCTTTTTACAAATGAGAAACAAATAAAATATAAAACAATACACGCAAGGTAACGGGTTTTACTGGCTCAAGGTGGTAAAACCCTCTTACCTTTCTAGTAATGTTATATACTATAGGACATTTCTCAATAGTCTTCATGACCTCCAAACTCTCCGAAACAATAATAATAATGAATAATAATTATAATATAAATAATAATAATAATTCGTATCTTGCTTGCGAATTTTTTCTTTGATTAAACTCAAAAGATGGTCGAAAGTTTAGATGTTCATTCGGCAATAGTTATAAAATTTCTCTGGATCATTCCTGAGCTCTCCAATGAATCCCAGTATGTTTCTTTTTTTGTTTAAAGGATGTATCCAAATCTTCATTTCAGGTTCCGGTAATTGAAGAAATTGCCATATAAGGATATTCGGGTCCATTTTCTATACGTATACAAATTAATTCACCTCGAAAACACGAAAGTCGAAATACGTGTGCGTGTGATCCTGTCAAACTTCAGAAATACACTAGGAAAAATTTGTTGCAACCGAAATGTTGCAAGCGAAAGATAGTTAGATTTTAGCTTGCAACATTTTGTTGCGAGACAAAATGATGCGCAACGTCTCGCAACAAAATGTTGCATCCGGTGCGTTTCCAGCCTAATCCTCCTCCTGAGGCGGAAATGGATAGAATGACTGCTCCTGCCTGTTCTTCTTCTTCTCTAAAAGCTTGGCGAATTCTTCCCATTCCTTATCGATCTCCTCGTGATTGTCCTCGCCGAACTGAGCCTCGGAAAGGACCAAGTCCTCCTGCTGATCTCATCTTCTCGGAAATTGATCGCGCGAACTTACAGCGATTTATTTCGGTTACTTCCGTTTCGATAATTCTGATCTGTTGGTGATTGGTTTGAATTGAACGATTATTATTTGAAGAATACGATCAACAAGATGATTGGAGAGAATTGGGGGTTTTTACACGTAAAAATGGTAAATCTAACGCATCATAACATGACAAATGTGATTGAACATTACCGGTTCAGCATTGTATTGAGGATTGTATTGAGTGATCAACTACATCTAGATTTGATAGGAAAATTAATTGGTTCTGCATTAGGAAGGATATTTCTACCGTGAAAAAACTGATAACACGACAATGTAATATATTCAGGAGGATGGTTTACAAAAGGAAATATTTAGGTATAGCTCATGGGAATTCGGGGAATCAATCTGGGCTTTGCTTGGAGAGAGCTTTATCGGAAAATCAGCGTTTGATAAACGGGTCCAAATTTTGACACGCGTACCTCTCAGAAATTTTTTTTCTGGTTATGTTGACGATGAGAACATTTCAAACTCATCAAAAATCTCTGTGATAAAAAATGAGAAAAAAAAGTTATAATTCCCCAGATCAGGTAAATTAGCAAACATCATTGCATCCAAAAAACAATCAATTATGGGCACGGAGAACAAAATTCTAAACAAATATATAACTCACAAAATCGTCAGAAAAATCTTGAAGAACAGTTAGGTAAGCATCATCATCAATATCACTTGAGTCGCTTGAATAGAATTTCGTACACAAATGGATAATTTTTAGTAGCTCAATTTTGCCGATTGGTATTCCTATCCCTTCTTTTTTTGCGACAGTCATGGCGATAGACTCGTGCGATAAAAACTGATAGATATTGACTCATTAGGTATAATTTCAACCATGCATATTTCGAAATAACGATTTTTCATGCTTTGTTCCACAAATTTGAAAATAAAAACTGAAGAATTCTGCAATTTCGACTATTCATTATAATTTACAAAATGAAAAGTTTATTTTTCATTGAAAAATTTATAAATAATGATTAAGGAAGGCCTATTTTTAAAGATATAGATATCTATACGTCTACATCTGAAAATATAGGTTTTCGAACACGCTGAATCTATTAATTGCGAGCAATTTCGAAAGGCTATTTCCCTTCGTTTAGATTTTCATCTTCGAAATGGCATTTTCTTTGGTGGAGTGAAAAACTTAATTTCAGAAAATCCTTTCTATTTGATCCAGAGTTCTTCACCCTGCAATAATTTTCGAACGACATTCTGAGGTTTTCATTGAGAAAATGCACAGAAAATTTTAATATTCAGTAGAACGAGTGACATAAACGATGAGCGGTACATGAATCAAAATTTCCATTCTGCAAATAGCTTCCAAATTAATATTTTAATCATTCTTAGAAACACATTTGAGCCACGAGTTGGCGCTTACATCACCTAAGTCGCTTCGTTTTCCATCTTTCCCCCCTGTAATCTTTGGCCACTGCAAAAGTTGTAGAACTGTAGAACCAGTGACCTCAATAAGGTTATCAGGTTCACTGTGCAAAACAAATGACATTGCGGCACCTACACTTAACTGATCGCATATCCCCTATTCGTTCACATGTTGATGCTTATATCTTAGACACCTTAAATGTAAAATAGAATTTCCAAAAAAATAAATACATCTATTAATTCACAAGTGAAATAAAATAACATGAGCATGACTTGAGAAACGTCATCTTGTTCTTGTTGATATGGATTGAATAATGAATGCCCTAGCAACAGTCAATCGATGTAATTTCATAAATAACATAATTTGAATCGTAATCAAAATGGAATGAAATTTTGTATAAATAACTGTTATTATACAGATAATCGACCTGTTACAGGAGAGTCCGTTGAAATTTAATAATCCATCAAAATCTTAATTCTTCATTATTCCCTTCAAAAACGACAGTTTTGAATTTTATGGGGCATCAAATCTGGACGTTCGTGCAACTGGACATATATTTATTCTATATTATTGTGTCGTTTTCAATAAACATCTAATAATTTTAATAAAAATGTATTACTGAAAGACCTTTCATGCTCAACAGGTCAAAGACTTGATGGAGGCGAGAATCGATGAAATATTGAATCAAATTGCAAATACATCCCTGTTATACCTTCCTACAGAACCGCTGATGCCTAAGGATTTTCTACAAGCAAATATTGAATATCGCCGGCTAATTGGTAAGCGTATTAAATCTGCTGAGCCGTCACTCGATGTCTTCGAACTACTGAGAATTTTTCAAAACGTATGATGCAAAAATAAATTACGATTTTGGGCTAATATTTTTTTGTCGGTTAAAAAATATACCTAGCTTCAGGCGCTCCTAAGTTTTTCAACTCAGGCAAGTAAGCCTAACTTTAGTGGTCCAAAATAACACGCTAATTTGAAGTATAGACGACTAAAGCGCTGGAGAAGAAGGAAGAAACCAAAAGAGAAACGCTGTGGAGGAATCTTCCGGGTTTTAGAAACTGCAAAATCCAAGAATCCAAGAAGCTCCAAACAATAAGTAACGCCTCCTCACTGGCTTACTCACAGGATATTGCTATTTTATGAAGCATTTGATGAGAATGGGCTTATCAGAAACTGATGAGTAGAGTCATTCGGGCCAACTGTGCGCACTTTTGCCTTTCAAGCCATACCCTGTTTCAAATGTTGAAGCTAGAAAAATTAAAACATATTCATAAGATAGAGAATTTTCTAATCTATAAAAAAACATCAAAAAGCAAACAAACAAAAACTTTTTTTTTCCGCAAAAAAAATATTAATAGTGAAAGTCGGAGTGCGTTCACATGCCTCGTATTGCGGGTAAGTGTGGGCACCCTCCCGGGTTAAGTGAGCGCAGTGCTTAGTGAACGACACAATCAAAACAAATTACAAAATAATGTCATCAAAATGTTACAATATTAGAGAAATGCTGTTTATTGTCAATACAGAAGCGCCTTTTTACAAGCACAGCATTATTGTTCGTGCCACCATTCCTGCTGAACACAACATTTGATACATTCCCCTGTCGGTGGCTCTTCATATTTTTCTGAACAAGTAGGACAATATTGATCGAGTCTTAACCAAGAAAATCAACAATGTCATAATTTATTCCTCAGTGAACTAATGCCCATATAATGAATCTATGCGCACAGTTACCCACACGCACACTTTGCCCAGTAAGCCAAAATATGAATTGACGTTTGTATAGAGTTGAGCAACCTAAAATTTTTTATTATATATTTAGATTAATATGCGCATGATCGAATAAAATATTGTTTTACACTGTCGGACTCGTAACTTGGACCTGGCAGAATTTGAAGAGATGCTACAAGAAAACAAGTGAATTTGACTGATTGCAAATAAAAAGTTAACGAAACGTCGCACGGCTCACTCCTATGGAAAACTAATTTGGCGATTCTGCGCCCTTGCTTCACCCAAATGAACCCCTGTTTCATACATTGCATAGTCGAGATGTACGCACTGCGCACACTTACCCTCTGCGCTCAGTTACTCTCTATAGATTCTGTAAGGAAGAGGAGAAACTTCTGTTCACCTGGGGTCAGAATGCTTCTTCATTGTGAGCCTGCGCAAGTCTTGGACAAGAAATTTATAGGAGGAATAAGGAATTAGCCTCTTTGAAGCCCTTTCAGATACTGGAGTTCATTGAAACTCTGGAGCTGGAGGGCGAGCTGTACCCCAACTACAACGATTAAGTATATTAAGCGCCTTCCGTGTATGATAAGAATATTTTCATAGAAACTGAAAGAAACAAATTCGAATAATCTACTTACCTGCAAACTTGAGGTAATTGCCTTTTCCATTCAATTTCAGTGGTTGAGATCGAAAACAAGTCACTAGCTATAGAGAACGCTGTTGTTGAACTGATAAACAAATTTTTATCCCAAATCGATCAGCCAGATTTACAGGAAAATAAATTCAATTGGTTAGATCCAGAAAGAGCACTGAAACCCATTTCGTCAACATCGAAATTTGTGGAAGAGTCTAATGCAGGTTTGTGATTTTGCTATGTAAAAATAAATTATAAGTGATCATTTTAAATACATTTTTGCGAAGCTCATCAGAGTTTTAAAAGAAAGATCGATCAAAAATATTTATTTATTCATTTATTAGTTGTCGAATGAACGACAAATACACGTTCTGCCTCATGTCCTTAGGAAATTGATTGATAAGTCTGTTGGGGAAACCAAGCTCAAAAAAGGAGAGAAGTAATGGACTGTTTAAATATTTTGTTGTTTGAAATTTTAGAGAATAATAACGGGTTGGCATCAGAGACCTACCTTATTCCGTATTCGTCGTCTCGCAGAGTCCTTTCGCAATCTGCTGCACGTCCACACACTTGTAAGAATGTCCAGGGGGCTCAATTAATAGCGGCGATTATAAAGCAGAAATAGTTCCAAACAAAAAGGCAGCGAGAATAGCGAGCGGCATAAAAATTCATCACACATGCGGGATCAATCGATCTCGTCGATCCTCCTTGAGTCTCTTCTTCCACACATGTCTTCTTCCCCCCCGTGCCGTTAGGAGGGAGATGAGGTGACCCCTGATACCACATATCGCGTGCGTAATTTAAAAAATGTCCAAAACAACAGAGTTTCCCAGTCCATGGACTCTATTCTGAAACATTTAAAAGACCGACGTGTGACGAAAAGACGAAACCAGTGCACCTCGGCACAGTTCTCAAGTACCTACACTCCCCAGAAATTGAAGTAGATATTCGAGAGAACACTTACTTTTTTCACTTTCTATTATTGCTGTGCTTACCATGTTGGGAGGTTTAATATGCGTATAACACACACACACACACACAAAACATGTTCTCATGACACTCAATGGCTTAAATGAATAGAATTGCCAGTAGCTCATTTCTTTATTATCATAGTCTATTCATTATTTCGGGTTGAGTGGGTTTTATTGTGTTTTCTGCATGTTTTTGAAAAAAGTGTTGTTCTCCTAGTCATGGACTGTTCGTTTAGTCGAGTTTTTTTCTTAAAATTCCGAACAGCGAGTATTCTAAAAACTTTACATCGTCCCTTTCACACATCTACTTCATACTTGACTTCACAACAAAAAGCAGGCATTTACTCATCAGCTGCGAAATTATAAAATTAAAAACTTCAACACACACACCGGTTCAATAAAATGCTTTGTGTGCCCCACGGCAACGAACGGTCAGCTGATTTTAATAAATCGTTAGTGTACCCTACAGTCCTTACAGAACGAATGTGTAAGGTTAAAACAATTTTTGATTTTTGAATCATCACTATGCTGACCGTTTTACATCAAGGTCTTATACGTATGTAGGTGTGGTGATAACTGGGTCAACGGTATAATGAACATTTGATGACGCCAATAACTCTTTTCGGTGGTGGCTCAGTATGCGTTACGAGGGCATTCGTTTTAATAGAAGCACAGATCTTTTTATCCTCATTAACGCAACCACAAAAACGGTAAGGACGGTAAGGTATCGTGATTTGATTGTAGAACCTATTATTGTTCCCTTTGCGACAATCAGCGACAATTTTATGTCAATCGGAGATAATGCTCATCCACACTTGGCCAGAATTATCAACGACCGCATAAAAACGCAATCCATTAATCGAATGGATTGGCCGGCTGCCCCTACGGACCAAAATTATATTGAACATTTCTAGTCTGCAAGGCCACAGCAATCACACTGCTTACCAGACCCACTTCAGACATTACAATAGCTCGCTAATGCTTTGACTGGCGTTTGGCAAAGCATTCCTGAAAACTTGCTCTTTGTCACAATACCGAATATAGTAGGAGCACTACGAAGAGAGTGAATCTTAATTTCAAGATGTTTTTAGCAGAAGGAACCATTTCCAAGCCTGCAGACTACACCGGGTAGAATCTTTATTCAGTTAATTTCTTCTACTCTAAAACGGTATTGCTTACTGTTGCCACCTCAGGCAGGTTGGTAGATACGATATATTAGGAAATTGGTATTACGAAACAAAATAGTTTTTTATTTCCTTTCTATGTTAGATACCTACTACATATACGCAAGTTATCCACCTCAATTTTTGAGAAGTTTAGTTCCGAATTACCCGCAATTCTGAGAACATATAGAATTGTGATTTATGGCATGATTTCAGCTGACTACAATCATAATAATTGAACTATTCACATTTTTTCACTACTAAATCCGGGAAATTATTCCTCAAGAGCTGATGGGGAGTTTTTGAAATCTCAGATCCATAACTATAGTATCTACATCATCATCATCTCAATATTTCCAAGTGGTAGAAAAATACACTTTCTTGCAAAAAGTAGTCTTACCCTGGTCGATATGAACGAAATAAAACTCCAATATTGCTTTATTATTTCTGACTCTATGAAGGCTCATGCGAAAAAAGGTAAAGCTTTTTCAATTATTACTTCAGGGTTCAAAGAAATTGACCGTCAAGTGAAATTAACTCTGGACATGGTTCATAATGACTGTATAGAACTGTTCGCTTATTTCAACATGAAGCTATATGAGACTTTGGTGAAATGCACAAAGAGTTCTCTAGAACAATTGAAGAAAGAAATAAGGTGAGTGAGCCTCATCAGTTAAAGTGAATAATAATAAGGAGCAGCATTACATGAAAAATCATCAGAAGTTATTAAGCTGTGAGAAAAATATCATTAAAAATGTTAGTTATTCTGAAACTTGTTGTTCTTGTGCTGGTGAACCGTCCTCTGAGGGTGATATAATCTTTATACCAGTGTTGCTTCTTTTTAGTGTTCTAAATACTGATCACCATGCTATTATCAAGACATACTTAGAACTAAGGATACCCAATATCGTCCTCGATCCAAATTTGGAGGCAATAGAATCGGTTTTCGTCTCTGTTATAGCCAATTTAATGGAAACTAATATGTATTATTCTTCGTGGGGACAAAAGAGAGAATTCACCTACGACTCCAATGTATTGAAAGGTATGGCAATATTATATCGTTGCATCAAATTATAATATTTTTTCCTATATATTATAGATTGGGTCTTGAAATGTTGCACAGCAGCATCTCAAATATACATAGTACCTATTTATGTATATTTGAAGAAGTATATATTCTAATCTCCAATGTAAAATAGATAACATCAATTGGGGGTTTCAAAAGTTATCAATGTCTACCATAAACATAAACTCTTCTTCACAGATCCCAAATTCAAGATAGTGGTACCGGAAAAAAATTATCATAAGATAGTAACTGAAAACAAGGAAATTGTTCGTGTATACATGAGCTTACAAGGATTAATTTTTCTTCTTCAGCCAGATATCAAGAAAATCATTTCGGTAATTATTCATCTTAACTATTTCCCTCCCATAGAGAAAAAGGAATTGGAGTAATTTTTTTCAATCTCCTGTTATTGCACAGGGTGTGAACATAGAAGCGGTAGTATTTCGGCTAGAATTTTATATCAATATATGTACACCTCCGGGCCCGGAGGTGTACTTTTTCAGAATTCAATAATTGTCTGCATGCCGTTAACATATTCATTGATATTTAATTCACAGACATTAATTCCACTACTCAATTTTAAATATATTGGGGAATCAATATGTTATTATGTTGGTTGCTGCATCAAGTATATCTCATAATTGAAATGATCAATTGCATTGACGTGAATAAAGAGACATATGACTCAATTTTGAATGACATTTTCCATAGTGTTGAGACCTCTACTATTATCAAATTCTTCAGCAAAAATCGAAAATATTTGTCACACTCTACAAAAAAAAGAGAGATTTAAAAAAAAATAATCTGTGCCAGGGGCATATATGTAGACGAAAAATAAGGCTTCGCATCTCGAGGTCAAAATCAATTTTCTTCAAAGTGATTTCGAAGTTATAACTAGTCAAAATTAGGCAATTTTTCAGCTGTCCTACTTCATTTGCTGCTTAGTTTAGTTCGGTGCTAACCCAAACAGCAACTTTTTTCTTTACTTTTATACTGCGATTGCAAGTTACCATTCTCACACTTTGATATTATGATCAGAACCGACCCATTTCTTGATTGATCTGTAAATAAGAAGGATTTTCATTTCTCATCCAAATTCACGTGCTTCATTGCCAATGCCAAGAGAACCTGTAGGTTGTGTGAGTGCAATCCATAATCCATGTCTTCATTCGTTGTGAACATAAATTGGGTATCTCCTGAAACCATAAACGTCTTGTGAAACGTAAAGTGAGGCTTTCTTTGACGGGAGGTTGAAGTGGTCAAAATGAAGCGTTCAACCAAGAATAACCAATACAAAACTTTCAGATTTCAGAATGACGAAGTTCAAGAAGAAGTTGAAAATAATTACTGACATCCCCAATAAGATTCGTCTAAATTATTCACAATTGTCATCACAATCTTCTCTTTATTCCAGCCCTCCAACAATCTTGCACGAAATGAAAATGGGTTGAAACAGGCTAGCAGTACTAGCAGTTTCTCAACACCAGCATTTTCAATAGTGTCTCAACTTTCTACACTGCTTTCACTTCAAATCGCAACAAAAATTTTTTCAAGTGACCAATTGACCAGATAGACTCGGATATACTGAACCTACATTGTGAACAATGTGGGTCCATCAGCCTTGTGTTTATGTTTAGATTTTCCGATAACCTTTTAAACTTGAAATTTTATAGAATATTGTCGAAAATCCGTTGGATATATCTTCGCCATATTGAATATTTTATAAAGGCAACCTTTGGTGGAATTAATTATTTTGATGACTTCTATCTTCTGTCAAAAAATAGCCTCACTTTTGAAAAGACCCCGTATATCAGCATCTGGTGAATAAGAATGTATTTGTGAAACTCCTTGTTGGTGTGGCGTAGTTCAATGTTATTGAAATAATCTGATTGTGAAAGATTTTGGATTTTGTTAACTCAATGGTTATTCGGTCGAATATCTACGAGGATGTATTGATATCTAGTTAGCCTAGACCAGTTCCATGCATAAAAAATATTGGTTTACCATAGCAACGAACAATAACTCATTAGAAGTGTCAGTGTGAAGTTTGAGGTCAAAAAAGTAAACCAAAGTTACGCAATAAATTGAAAGAAAGAAGATGTCCACCGAAATTGTGAAAATCGAAAAATAGGAGTATAGAGCCATCATCAAGTACCTGATGTATTTAAGAGGGTTAAGAGGTAAGCAGATTTACGGAGATATGCTTAATACCCTTGGTGATCAATGTCCTTCGTATGCGACCGTGAAAAATTAGACTGCAAGCTTCAAAAGAGGTAAATTTTCCATTGAAGATGATGGCCGATCGGGAAGGCCAGTTTCTGTGTCAGTACCCGATATGCATCCCCGATATGCATGCATCGATAATGCAGTTCATGACATGATTTTATCAGACCGTCGAATTGGGCTAAAACGGATATGAAGCACTGAATATTTCATACGAACGCGTTCATCATATAGTTCACGTCAATTTGGACATGAGAAGAATTGCTGCAAAATGGATCGATATGCATACCCGATATGCATGCATCGATAATGCAGTTCATGACATGATTTTATCAGACCGTCGAATTGGGCTAAAACGGATATGAAGCACTGAATATTTCATACGAACGCGTTCATCATATAGTTCACGTCAATTTGGACATGAGAAGAATTGCTGCAAAATGGATCCCCAAATGTTTGAATGTTGACCGAAAGCGTGCAAGGGTAGAAGCATCGCGTGGGATCTGTGCTCCGATTTGAAAACGATGTAGACTTCTTAAACCGAATTGTTACTGTGGATGAGACTTGGGTGCATTTCTACGATCCAGAAACAAAGCAACAATCGATGGAATGGCGACACTCTGGTTCTCCAAGACCTAAGAAGTTTCTGCTCGAAATGTTCTTGCTTCAGTTTTTTGGGATTGCCATGGGTAAATCATGATTGATTTTTCTAGATAAGGAAAGAAGAATAATCGGAGATTACTATTCGACATTACTGACCACTGAAGAGAAAAGACCAAAAGATGCGGAAAGCTATTTTGTTTGTATTTTTTTTTTGAAGGACAACGCACACAAATCTCATGTTGCCATACAAAAAATTCGTGATGTAGGGTTGAATTACTAGAACCCCCCCTTATTCACCAGATTTAGCTCCATCCGAATATCATCTCTTTCCTCAACTGAAAAGAAGTTTAAAAGACCGTAAATTTTCTTCCAACGAGTAGGTTATAAAAGCTGTGGAGGTCTGGTTTGCAGAGCAAGAAGAAACATTTTTTTTTTAAGTTTTAGAGACGTTGCAGGTTCGCTGTAATAAATGTATCCATAAGAGGAGAATATGTTGAGTAATAAAATATTTCGACATTGAAATTTTGTTTGGTTCCATAGTAGGCTAAGAATTTTTCAAAATATCCTCGTATATAGCCCAAGTAGTTATCATTGCAATAATCCATTTCGAAACATATTTAAATCTACAGGAATATCTCAAATACTCGTATATTTGGTCCGAGAACAGAGAAGAAAAAATCGAAGAATTTTGTGTAAGCAACCCTCTTACCGTGGAAATTGTGGAACGGTTTCAGCAGTATGTAGCGGAAATTGATGCTCTGAAAAGTCTACCTGATTATGAAGAGGTGGGACCAATCAGAATATCACTAGGTGATAATTTTTTAAGGATAACAATAAAAATATTCAACTAAATTTCGAAATTTTTCACATCATCAAAAAATGCGTGGTAAATTTTGAAAAGGTTTTTCTTTGCATTGAATAAAATTCCACTGTAGGCACTACAATTCATTTCATAGTACTAGAAAATGTTCTTACAATAAGTTAGTCGAGCTTTGAGAGTTCAGAATCATCATTGTTTGATTCAAGAACATTCCTTCTTCAAAACTTCTATTTCCAATACTTTCAAGCCAGTGGGAATATTTATAAATAACTAGAAATAAATAGTCGATTAGGTACATAAAATAATAGTTTTTCAAATGTAGTTGTATGAATTCAATTTATATTCACATTTAAATTAAAACTGAACACCTTGTTTCCTAGAAAATTTCAAATTAGCAGCTGTAATAGAAGCAAATGCTTGGAAGGTTATTTTGGGAAACAAACTTGTCGAAAAGAACAAGAAGAAATTGAACGAAATGGTGGATTTTATAAAAGCACAAGAAAAAATCATGAATAAACCCATTAGAGATTTGGATGAATGCAGGTAAAAAGAATATTCACATTAATCACATTAAATAAATGGACAAATTCCACAGTTGAATTGATTCTGATTTTCCAAAGCAATAATTCATACGTGTTCCATAAATACCTCTAACAATTCAGGATGTTATTGTCAGAGTCTCAAAGGTCCGGAAATAATTATTTTCTAAATAAATAACAAATCCCTCGATATTGTGGAAATGTTTTTAGATATTTGAACTCTTATTGCCTAGCTGGATGCGGCCATTTTCAACAATTCTTGTAATTAAGATTTGTTGAAATGTCTTTCATTGGTTAAACTAGTGCAGTGAGAGTGCATATTTTGATGTCAGTACAATAATTCAAAAAGATCTGCAGCTAATTCCACCACCAATGGAATTCGCTGTAAGGAAAAATTTCGTTAGTAAAACTGGTGCTAGAGATATAATTTCAAGATATCCTATTTCACACTTGTTGTTCTGTGATCCAGTGGAGCACTAGTCATATCAATACAAAACGCTATTAAATTCAAGGATCTCATAACGGCATCAACTTAATTTTTCAGGACTGCCCTTCTATGTCTTGAACTTATACGAGATCGCTTCATTGAAATGGATATGGAACTTAATTTAATGGAAGAGACTTATGCTGTCTTTCACAAATTCAAAATAGACACTCCGAAAGAGGACATTGAAAGGATTGATACTTTGAGATTTAATTTTGAAAATATGAATAATCACGTGAGTCATAAGCGTATCCTAAGGTGTTGAAAAAAATGACAAAATCGTATGAATATTCTCAGCAAAAAAAGTCTAACAAAGTATAGTTGTTTTCGCCAAACCCAGCAGCAAGAAAAAAAGAAATATTCGATAGAGTGCAATCTCTTACCAATTTACAGGCAAAGCAGGTCCAATCCAACATTTCACAACTTCAAGGGCCCCTGCTCCAAGAATTGACCGAAGGTGTGGAAAATTTCAAGATCGAAGTTGAAAAATTCGATAAGGATTTCGATGAGGTCGGTCCAATGGTACCGGGATTGTCAGCCAGAGAGGCGAGTGACAGGGTGTTGATTTTCCAAGATCGGTTCGATGATCTCTGGAGGAAGTACGACATGTATAGCAGCGGTGAGCGACTGTTTGGACTGGAGGTAAATGAATATCCCATACTCTGGAAGAGGAAGAAGGAATTCAATCTGTTGAATAAGCTGTACGGACTCTATTTGGCTGTCAATCACAGTATTGATGGCTATAATGATATACTTTGGACAGACGTTGACATAGAACAGATTCTGAATGAGTTGATGGATTTCCAAAATAGGTAAGTCAAAAGAAGATATTTGTTCTAATTTATTTGGTTTTCATTTTTCCTTTTATCAATAAAAATGTCGTTTGAATTAAACGTATTGTAGTATATTATTCAAAAATATCATATGACTCATTCACCGTAAGCTCAAATCTGACCAGTGTGAGGTCTTTCCACTATCTTTTCGACATTTTATACAGGGTGTTTTCAAATTGAATGTCAATATTTGTGGGGGTGATTATTGGGCCCATTTTAAGAGAAAAACTTTATATGAACATATGTCCTAAACGTCTTACCTTTTTAGATACAGGGTGGTAAAGTTTTCAAAAATAAATCATTTATTATCAATATCTACAATACCACTTCGAATATTTCAATGACATTTGTCATACATGTATACTATGAATCAAGAGGCATTTTTTAATGTATCACTTTTTACTTAATTTCCACCAGTGGCGTTCGTACGTAATTTGACCTACCTATTTTGGCAGACATTGATGGTACGCCACAGATTTTTCCTGAAATAAAAATTATTTTTGAAATTCCCAATCATTTCTTACCAAAGTTGATCACTTAACTTTTTTCAATCCGATTCACGGTTTCCGCTTGAAAAAATAAAAACCGTTTCTCTGCATGATCATAATATCCTCAATACATATACTTCATTCAATTTTATTTTAGCAGTCGGTTGGCCATGGAAATTTGACACATTTCACTCTGTATAGTACGAAAATGTGAGGTTATGAAGCTTGTCAAAACATTTTTGGGTTTTAAATCAACGCTATGTTGCCCGTTCTACGTGAAAGTTTCTGTTATTATGTATTTTATCACAATGTCGAATCTCTTCGGAAAATATGTGACGAACATAATTGAAGTTTATACAAACTGATTGAAGGCATACCAAATCCAGTTATTTGCATGGAAAATACAAGAGATCAGTATAATATCATAATATGCACTAGCTTGAGGAGAGTTAATGTTCGTTATCTTTTTTGGCTTACATCATTTGTAGATTTCAAAAATATCAACCCGAAGATGAAATGCATTTGATGCAGTGGTCGGAAATGGGTATCTCCCGAAGGAATTAACAGATAATTACAAGAATGTTAAATTCTTCAACAAAAATCATCTTGCATCAATATAAGTAAAAGGAATTGAAGGAAGTTTCAAGTTAAGATGCAACTTCTCCGTTGAACAAAAATTTCACATGAATAAACAAGTAACAGGGCAACTTGCGCGTATTTGTGGCTATTCATCTTAATAAATTGATGTTATAACAATAATTAGGTATTTATTGGTACCTTAAGACATTTACATTGTATAGGACAAGTCAAATGAAAAATAGAAAAATCCATTTTAGGGAACTTATTCTCCGATGACATTTATGGAAAATCCTGTAGTAAACTTTTCGCATTTACACTCAAACATAAAATTCTCAAATGCCACCACTTTTTTGGGTCTCCCAATAGAAGGAAATTCTTTGTCATCCTCTTCATTCACAATCTTTCTGATTGTGGAAATATACGGCTGAAATATAAGTCGCTTAGATTCAGATGAAACATTATATAAATTCTCTTACATTGAATATGTTCGCTACCGTCTGACGTATTGTGGATTTTAGAATATCAGGGTATAACTATTTGAATGAGCGGACCTGAATTCTAAATAGCTTCCTGAAACCCTGTCTCACTTTCGGCTTTTTCGTAATAGAAATTGATATTAGTAGTGGCAACGGCGTTATGACGTTAACGACATTTCATGAGTGCCAACCTAACTTCGTTCTAGTTACAAAAACTTGAGAAAATTATTTCATGGCCAACCGACTGCTAAAATAAATTTGAATGAAGTATACATATAACAATATCACCATGCAGAGACATACGTAGATTTTATTTTTTTAGATGAAACCCGTGGGTCGGACTCAAAAATTCAAGATATCAAATTTGCTCATAGTTGAATACAGTCAGTGGCGTGCTACTGACTGTCTAAATAATACCACCCTGTATCTCAAAAGGTAAGACGTTTAGGACATATGTTTATATGAAGTTTTCTTCTTAAAATGGGCCCAAAAATTACGCCAAATAATATTGACATTCAATTAGGAAACACCCTGTATAGCAAAGTAGATCATAAATTTATATTCCAAGATTTATAAAGATAGCAAAAAGGACATTTTTGGACGTGAAAATTCCTTGTTATATTTCAGCATAACTTTTCAATTTTCATCAGGATACCAAATTTTTCCTACAAGTTATGAATCCTCTGTCTAGGTGGGTATGAAAAATTACATTTTCACTTCTCGTTACTTAAAATAGTGCAATCTGAAATATATCTGTACAGGGTGGGCAAATTTCGATGTTTTAGCACTACAGCTTTCAAACCAGAGAAGATAGACAAAATCTGATACCCCATTTTCGTTCTCTTTTTCTGAGAAACTTACAATGGTATTAGTGATTTTTGGCCACTTTCTTTTGTTTTCGAGATATAAGCAAAAATTGGAAAAATGGCGATATCGAAATAAATTTATATCTCCGCTAATACTGATGATAGAGCTCTGAAATTGAAACATTATACAGGCACTTTTTTACGTAGAATCCAGTGGCGTGCTCGCATTTTTAGCAGGATTTTTAATTACGGCGCTATGACCCAAAGTTATGTTTTTTTAAATGGGAACACTAGTTTTCTGCGCAATTTCTTGAAAGCTTAATTTTTACTGATTTCAAAAATATAAAACATCATATGGTTTGTATCAATATAAATAATAGAAAATGGTCAAAAACACTTTTTCCCAATATTTCTATGGTTTCAACTTTTGACGAGCACAGAAAAATAGAGTTTCCTATAACAAAAGCAATCTCCTTCCGGCAATGTCATTCTTTCTATGCTTTTTACCAATTTTCACAAAATTTAAATCAAGAAATATTTCATAAATTTTCATAATAATGAAAGGACTTATAAAAAGAGACACTGGTTATCATATGATGCTATATTTTTCTATGCTCATCAAAAGTTGAAACCAGAAATATGAGTGGAGTGGAGTGGAGTGGAGTGGAGTGGAGTGGAGTGGAGTGGAGTGGAGTGGAGTGGAGTGGAGTGGAGTGGAGTGGAGTGGAGTGGAGTGGAGTGGAGTGGAGTGGAGTGGAGTGGAGTGGAGTGTAGTGGAGTGGAGTGGAGTGGAGTGGAGTGGAGTGGAGTGGAGTGGAGTGGTGTGGAGTGGAGTGGCGTGGCGTAGCGTGGAGTGGCGTGGCGTGGCGTGGCGTGGCGTGGCGTGGCGTGGCGTGGAGTAGAGTAGAGTAGAGTAGAGTAGAGTAGAGTAGAGTAGAGTGGAGAGGAGTGGAGTGGAGTAGAGTAGAGTAGAGTGGAGTAGAGTGGAGTAGAGTGGAGTAGAGTGGAGTAGAGTGGAGTAGCGTGGAGTGGAGTAGAGTAGAGTAGAGTAGAGTGGAGTGGAGTGGAGTGGAGTGGAGTGGAGTGGAGTGGAGTGGAGTGGAGTGGAGTGGAGTTGAGTGGAGTGGAGTGGAGTGGAGTGGAGTGGAGTGGAGTGGAGTGGAGTGGAGTGGAGTGGAGTGGAGTGGAGTGGAGTGGAGTGGAGTGGAGTGGAGTGGAGTGGAGTGGTGTGGAGTGGAGTGGAGTGGAGTGGAGTGGAGTGGAGTGGAGTGGAGTGGAGTGGAGTGGCGTGGCGTGGGGTGGAGTGGAGTGGAGTGGAGTGGAGTGGAGTGGAGTGGAGTGGAGTGGAGTGGAGTGGAGTGGAGTGGAGTGGAGTGGAGTGGAGTGGGGTGGAGTGGAGTGGAGTGGAGTAAAGAGGAGTAGAGTGGAGTGGAGTTGAGTATAGTGGAGTGGACAAATGAAGTGAATTCGGTCTTAGCATTCACTACCACCCAAGAGTTTTTCCAAATTCTTTCGTAACGATGAAAAGTTTGAGAGCCACTAATTCAGATCATGTGAAATTTCCAGTAATATTTCTATATTGAAGTGAACTGTTCTAATCTTCTTTTGGATGTCGACACTCTGTGTCCTACGTTGATATGGGGGTACAAACTGCTTCTTATTCGACTTATTCCCATCATACCTTTACATCTTCAATAAGTAGGTACAAATTTTTATGGAATATTTCATCTTATCGGTCAAAAGATGTTTCGTTCTACAGATTTGGCACGTAGTATCGCAAAAAGAAAAAAATATATAAAATATTCACCGGAAAGAAAATGACGATATACATCCTAGGTTCTAGAGTATCATATTTTATAGCTGTTAACTGTAGCACTTAAGTATGTAGCATAATTCTCTTTACAAAAGAAATAGATTTTTATCAATTAAATATTCTTTCTTTAACTAGATGTCGTAAACTACCCAAAGCACTTAAGGATTGGCCCGCATTTTTAGATTTGAAGAAAAAAATCGACGATTTCAGTGAAACATGCCCACTTTTAGAGCTAATGACCAACAAGGTAAATAAGTATATAAGAACTGATTCGATAGTAAGTGTTGATAAAATTAGATGAGGAAAATACAAACTCGCGCATTGAAACTCATGTTCAGTCCACAGTTTAATTGTTTTAGTTGTTAATCTGTAAATTTACTCATTTTGTCGTGATTCCTCAGTTTCTTGCATGATCTACAAACCTAGACAAATTTTTTTTTATTAGATTTCAAGAAGAAACCAAAGTGTCATTTTTATTTAGATGATTCATAAAAATTCTCTGGTGAATATCTGGTATCAATGTGAAACGTTTTACTTGTTTTAATTTGTGAAGGCCATGAAAGAGCGTCATTGGAAGAGACTATCAGAGGTTTGTCATTATAATTTCGACGTGGATAATCCAGCGTTCACTCTAAGGGGTGTAGTGGAAGCGCCGTTACTTCAATATAAAGACGACGTTGAAGATATCTGCATAAGCGCTGTTAAGGAGAAAGATATAGAAGCCAAACTGAAGCAAGTCATTGCGGATTGGGCAATTGCTGATTTATCATTTTCGAATTTCAAATCGAGAGGTGAATTGTTACTGAAAGGTAGCGAAACAGGGGATATTATAATGGCCTTGGAAGACAGCTCTATGATAATGAATGGATTGCTTAGCAACAGGTGAGTTAATGACGGATATCGAAGAACGAAGAAACTAATTTTTAAATCATACGTATTCTTTTTCAACATCTAATACAGGATAATTTTGCTTTGTTCATACGTATCATATCTTTTTCTGATGAAAATATTCCAAAATTATAATCAAACTTGGTCCACGTAGAAAAAATTGACGAATAATGAAGTAAGGTAAGAAATTTTTTGAAAAACACAAGAACTCAAATATCTCGGAAACTTTTGATTTTTGGTTATCAATAAATATGGCTCAAACCACAGCAAATCAGTGATACTAACACCTATTGGAACACCTTATTTGGATACACCCTGTATATTTAAAGAAACATTTGTTTGCTACATAACAAAAAACGAAAATGTCAGGAAAACTAACCACGTCACTGGATTTTTCGATAAGTTCAAAGGTAACTGAGATACAAAAAGTGATACTTTATAATTCGACCCTGTATCTCAAAAACCAGAAGAGATATCAAAATTCTGATTCCGCAATTTTTAATTCCATAAAAAATAGCACATTTCGCGAAAATCGCAATCCTCTATCTTAGAGATAAGGGAAATACCCAAAAATGGGTTACCCTATATATTTGGTCATTAATTTGAACCATTTATTTCTTATATGAATTATCTACCTCCTTGGGTAGAACTATGAAATACCTATATAGTACATCAGTTGGCCCAACAAAAAAATAGGCGATCGTTTATTTTCTCTCTTGTAAAAAGTAACCGCTCAGAACTCAGAATGAGGATTATGACTTTGACATGTGAATTATTTCGAAGGTACAATCAGCCCTTCAAAAAAGATATTCAATTGTGGGTTCAGAAGTTAGTGAACACTTCGGAAATTCTGGAAAAATGGCTTCTCGTTCAAAATCTTTGGATCTACTTGGAAGCGGTGTTTGTCGGAGGAGATATTGCTCGTCAATTGCCAGCTGAAGCGAAGAGGTTCAGTGTAAGTGAGAATAAAAATGAGGTTGACGCATACATGACATAGGTATATACTATAAGAGGAGTTTATACCACGGGACTTTCTCGCCATCCTTATAAGGCGTAAATGGGGAAAAACTACAAGAATCTGGGGTGTTGCCAGAACACTGGAACGATAAGTAGAAGTTACGAATATAACAATAGTTTCCACATTCGTCGAAAAGATGGCAGCACTTAACGAACGTCTTTTGTCAATTCCACCAGGATACAAATTGTAGCCAATAGCGAAACTTTTCGAGAAATTTTTTCATGTGAAAATTCATAGAAGAGATAATTTCAGCTCGGCAAGTTAATAACATGAATGAATCTCTGTTCTTCAGTTTAATTTTTGACTTTCCGAGCTGACGAACTGATTGAATTATAATGAAAACCCCATATAAATCAGTGGTTTCTGACGTAAGATATTCATTTTCTCTTTTTGAACTGACCACTAAAACGGTGTAGACCCCTCTTAAATGCTCGATTTGCAAAGAATACCTTTGACCAGTAAATTTTTCACAAACTGGACTCTCATATTTCCGAAATGGTTGACCCGAATGATAATTTTGGAAATCACTAATTGCTTTCTAATGGTCCAATCAAATGTATTATACAATTTACTTTTTCCAAAGGATTTCATTCTTCATCATTTGATTCACTGTAGAACATAGATAAATCCTGGGTGAAAATAATGGCTAGAGCACATGAAGTCACAAATGCTGTGGACTGCTGTACCGGAGATGAAACGATGGGACAAATTCTACCGCACCTCCTAGAACAATTGGAGAGTTGTCAAAAAAGTTTAACTGGATACCTTGGTGAGTAATGATCTTATCTCATCTATAACGCATCTGAGGTTTATTTGATTTTTTTTTGTCTTCTTAGAATCGAAAAGACTCTTGTTCCCAAGATTCTTCTTCATTTCTGATCCTGTTCTGTTGGAGATCTTAGGACAAAGTTCGAATCCAGCTTCTATACAGCCTCATTTGCCCAGCTTATTTGATGCAATTTATTGGGTAAGGATAGATTTTTCTGAGTTAAGTGAGTACAAGTTTCGAATTACCGGTGATGCACATAAGGGTCTCGTTATCGAGTCTCGTCAAATTACGTCTTTTATTCAAGACAAGGCGCGAAGATGTCGTTTCCTCGAGGAAACAAAACGAATCTTCTATCAATATCTTCTCCAGTCTCGTGCAGAAATGCTGCAGTGATAAGAGAAAGTTTGAGTTGAAGATGGACTTTAAATTGTGTCCCGAAACAGACTATAGTCCAGCTCCAATTTGAAAAGATATACAGGGTGACCAGAGACCATGGTGTATGTGAATCGTTGCGAAAAAACGATGGGGTGATTCCTTGTCAAAAAAGAGGGGCGCTCTTTCACATTAATTTTTCTTTTTCAAGGCTCACGCCTAGTTACAGCTCCCTGAAAATGTCACCGGAAAAAAAGGTTCTGGATTTTTTCTTAAAAATGCAAAACTGACAAGAATGAAATCTTAGCTCAGCTAACGATCTCTTCATACATTTTATATACTGATGCAAGAAATGAACCCTTCATTCTGAAAAGATCCTGAGAAACTAGTCATAAAAAGTTTTCAGGGGCAACAAAAATATGTTTAATACGAAAAATACAATGGTGATAACGGAAAATAATATATTATTTTTTTGGAATTACTTATCAAACAAAAAAATTAATCATAGAGAAACTTTACGCAAAAACTGTTGGCTTAATGATTATTTAAAAAATGGTGACTAGTGCCTTTTTCGAAATGACGGGTTCAAATGGTTTTCATTTCGCTTGAACAAAACCACACAACGCTTTGAATTGTCAACCCCCCGTTGTTTCTGGTCAGGTGTAAGCAAACTCGGCACGCTCTTCGAAACCAACTTGCGCATGCCCAAATTTCGATATAAGATTGTTAAGACACTACCTTTGATATCTTTAGGATGTTAGTTATCTCACCCAAGTTTATTTCCTGAAGAACTGCCAGATTTGCAATGCTCAGCATCATCCTGATTTCCCGAGTGCAGAGAATTATGCTTTTCAAGCTTCTCAAGTATTCAACAGTATTTTTTTTTCTTTATTGAAAACTTTCTGATCCATACACGACATAGCTTTGTATTCGTTGTTTTGAAAATAACAAAACTGGAGTCACTAAAATGACTGTAGCCTCTAAACTAACGGTCAGAATGCCATGAAAAGTTGACAACTTACTACTCTGAACAACGTTGGCATATATGTGCCGCCAGACTGAGAACTCATTGAGGGATGTTGTCGCGTGACTTAATATCGAAAAATAATGGACCAAAAACGGATGCATTACTATGTAAGAAAGGGTAGATATAAAGATTTTGTTTTGAGAAAGATCTTCAGAGACGAGTATACGTCTTATGAAAGACTCGATTCTAGACAAGACTATATGGCGCACGAGAACTTTACGTTAAATAGGCGACACGAGGCCTTTTATTTTGTAATAAACTTTTTAGTTTAGTCTCTGAAACAAAATCAATTAAAAATTGAAATAAACGATTTGCTCCTGCGTAAATTCTTGCACCAATTTGTCAGGAGCAAATCAACTAGAAAATTATAATTTCAACGTTCTTTATTTTCAGTTCATTGTCAGGCAACAATTTTTTCTAGTTAATTTGCTGCTGACAAATTAGTGCAAGAATTTACGCAGGAGCAAATCGTTTATTTAAATTTTTAATGGATTTTGTTTCAGAGATTGGGAGTGAAAACCCTAAAAAGTTTGCTAAAAAATGCAGAATCCTCCCAGAATAAATTTCAATCGATATCTTTTATTTTCACTGCAAAAATTACTGGAACAGGTTGACTTCGACGAAAAAAAGACGGATAGTATAGTAGCAATGAATTCTGATCTTGGAGAAAAAGTTCCATTCGAGAAACCAGTACAATGCTCTGGTGCTGTAGAATCTTGGCTCACACAGTTGCTGATCACCGTGAAGGAAACTGTAAGAAACGTTATAGCGACTCAGGCTCAGTGTCTGAACGATCCTGAATATAATTTCGTCGTTGGATTTCAGCAGTTTTGTGGACAGGTTTGTATTCAATCTTTTAAATTAAAGTTTTGTCACGATAAAACGTTTTGTATGAATCGCGTATCTATACTTCATTCAAATTTATTTTAGCAGTCGGTTGGCCATGAAATAATTTTCTCAAGTTTTTGTAACTAGAACGAAGTTAGGTTGGCACTCATTAAATGTCGTTAATGTCATAACGCCGTTGCCACAACTAATATCAATTTTTATTACGAAAATGCCGAAAGTGATTGAAAAAAGAGACAGGGTTTCAGGAAGTGCTATTTAGAATTCAAGTCCGCTCATTCAAATAGTTATACCCTGATATTCTAAAATCCACAATACGTAAGATGATTTCGAACATATTCAATGTAAGAGAATTTATATATGTTTCATCTGAATCTAAAAGACTTATTTATATTTCAGCTGAATATTTCCACAATCAGAAAGATTGTGAATGAAGAGTATGACAAAGAATTTCCCTCTATTGGGAGACCCAAAAAAGTGGTGGCATTTGGGAATTTTATGTTTGAGTGAATTAATGCGAAAAGTTTACTACAGGATTTTCGAATGTCATCGTAGAATAATTTTCCGAAAATTGATTTTTCTATTTTTCATTTGACTTGTCCTATACAATGTAAATGTCTTAAGGTACTAATAAATACCTATAATTATTATTATTACATCAATGTATTAAGATGAATAGCCACAAATACGCGCGAGTTGCCCTGTTACTTGTTTATTCGGTGAAGTTGCATCTTAACTTGAAACTTCCTTCAACTACTTTTACTTATATTGATGCAAGATGATTTTTGTTGAAGAATTTAACATTCTTGTAATGATCTGTTAATTCCTTCGGGAGATACCCATTCCCAACCACTGCATCATATGCATTTCATCTTCGGGTTAATATTTTTGAAATCTACAAATGATGTAAGCCAAAGAAGATAACGAACATTAACTCTCCTCAAGCTAGTGCATATTATGATATTATACTGATCTCTTGTATTTTCCATGCAAATAACTGGATTTGGTATTCAATCAGTTTGTATAAACTTCAATTATGTTCGTCACATATTTTCCGAAGAGATTCGACATTGTGATAAAATACGTAATAACAGAAACTTTTACGTAGAACGGGCAACATAGCGTTGATTTAAAACCCAAAAATGTTTTGACAAGCTTCATAACCCCACATTTTCGTACTATACAGAGTGAAATGTGTCAAATTTCCATGGCCAACCGACTGCTAAAATAAAGTTGAATGAAGTATATATATATAGTCCATTCAAGAATGATTGACATCCCAGTAGGTCTTGAAAATCCAGACGCAGCTTAATATCTGATCACAAAATATCTTCAATAATTTCTTTAGTTTCACTCACAGAACAGGAATATGCAAATATAACCTAGACAAGTATTTGTAAAGAAGAAATATTTGAATTCAGAACATTTTAATCAGCATTCAAAATTGAAACATTTATTTTTCCAATTTGTACGATTAAATTAAGAACATAAATAGCAGTACAAAATTCAAATTATCGTCGGTCAGTGCATAGATTCACACATAATAGGACTATAGCTCACTGTTTATTATGATCATTATGCCAAAAAAATTATATCGGAAATAATATGCGGGCTTGTATACGCACTAGAAAGTTGGCATTCACTCATTCGATTAGACAATTTCCTTGCGTAATTCTTATTCAATTATTCGATCATTGATTTTTTTATGAATACTTGCCTATCTGCAGCTGACCCCATAAAAAATAATTACATATAAGTGAATTAGGAGAACGAGAAAGCCAGCAAATTTCAACAAGCCCGGAAAAGTCGCAACCAAAGAAAACAGGGTGGATAACTTTGATTGGTTTTTTCACTTTGTGTTTCCTGTTGGTTATTTCCATTGGCGAATGCAAATAAAAATAATTTTGATGAAAATTAGCACCCATCCAGCATTAACAAAATGATGTCCCCATTATGCTCGAAGCTAAGCCTGAGTACTATGTGTTCTTATGCGCCTGATATGCAAATTTGCTGAATTTTAGTTGACTGCGATTTCTTGTGTCGTAGTTATATACATCTCCAATTTTCTCAATATGATGTATTTTAGGAGATATATACAGGTGAATTTCATAATTATTTGCTGTCTGAAAGTTGTTCATTGAGACTCCAGGAGATCCAGGCCAAACATTAAGCGTATAACCCTTTTTTATGCTTTTGCTCTCTGTGGCTCTTTCATAAGCGATAATATTGGAGCTCATTCTAGCTAGAATATATAGTAGTATGCGCTAAGGAGTCCCTCCTGGTTGATAGCGTTCTTTAGGTTCATCAATGTATAATAACCACTATTCATGTTTCTGCACGCTTCTTCTACATGGTCTGCCCGACTGAGAGTGTCATTGAGATGAATGCCCAAAAATTTGGCTGTTCTTTTAGGTTTCAATATGTGCTCATTATTAATCTTCACTGCTATGTTTTCTTCTTGAGTAATTAAACTCTTGTGAAAGTTAAAACAGACAGTTTTAGCATGGTTCAGTATCAGTTTGTTCGTAGACCACCTCTTACTAAACTCCTTGACCACAGTAGTGGTCTTATTCAATTAGTCTGGCGTGGAGACGGAAATTATAACTGAGACATCATCTACAAACTCGAATAACCTTCCCACTGATATGTGCTTTGGAAGATAATTAGCAAATATCAATAAAAGCAAAGGGCTGCCATTACTACCCTGAATTACCCCAGAATCAATATCTTATCCAGAAGAGATGTAATCTTCAATTAGAACGACAAATTTAGGTTCATGCATGATTCTATTCAGTATTTGATCTTACCCCTTAATCCTAGAGCCTGAAGTTTGTCCATAATGAAGTCGAAGTCCAGGCAATCAAAGGCACGTGACCGTGACGAATCGTAGCACAATGCTAGTACAAATTCTCCATGATCTGGGACGTATTGCACACATTCTGTGCTGTTTCTATGGAGTGGCCCGTTCTGAATCCATGCTGCTCCCTGGCCAGTATGTCATGTTTTTTCAGAAATTTATTGATTCGAACGACGAATATGTTTTTACGAATCTTGGAAAAGATACTAACCGTCTGTTCCGATATTCCTGAACAGTACTGTCAGTATTTCAGAAACGATGCCTATTGGCCCAGTCGTTCGAGTTCTATTGTTATTCGATTGCGGGCCAGTAAAACCAGCAATATCGGAACAGGCCCCAAGCAGTGCCACAGGTCGGTAATATTCAATAGACAGTGGCTCATCTTTTTTATAAATTGGTATCACCAGAGATGTCTTCAGAAAGTTAGGGAGTTTGCCCCTCTCAACAGATATGTTAATAAGGACCTCTGATATTATTGCTGCAATTTCAATCTTACACTTCTCGATAACATATGTTGAAACTTCATCAAAACCAGTTGATTTTTTAATAGGTAGTCCTGAGATGATATCTTCTACCTCGTAACCATATATAGGAAAGAAATAAAAGGTCTCACCTGAAGTTTTATAAATGTCCGACATTTTCTGTCGAACCTCTATGTAAAATTATTATCGAATTTAATTTCAGTTGAACTCAGGTAAGTCTCGATCGATTAAGAATATTAATTTTTAGGCTGGACTTCTTGGACTACAATTACTGTGGACTTCGAATGCAGAGCTAGCCTTGAGGAAATGCAAAATTGATCGCATGATTATGAAGAATACCAATCAGAAATTCTTAGATCTCCTCAATGCTCTCATAGACTTAACTTCGAAAAATTTATCCAAAATGGAAAGAGTACGATTCGAAACTATGGTTACTATTCATGTCCATCAGAGGTTTTGTGACAGCAAGTGACGAAATTAATTAAAATTTTATTGATATGACTTTGTTCGCAGGGATATATTTGACAACATAGTCAAATTAAGAATTAGGTACTTGACAGATTTCGAATGGCAGAAACAGAGTAGATTTTACTTCAATGAAGACACCGATGAAACAACTGTCAGGATAACAGATGTTATATTCATATATCAAGATGAATATCTTGGTATAACTGAACGATTAGCTATAACACCTCTAACGGACAGATGCTATATCACTTTGGCCCAGGCGATATGTAATTACCCAAATGTTATCATTCTTTTCCTCTACTTTCTTGTACCTATTTTTTTGCGAGCTTCTTCGATTTTGTTGCTATTCAGGATCCTTCTTCTCAGAACAACACTTGATAGCCTGTATGTTAGCCCGTCAGTAAAAGCAAAAAGCAAAAAGCAATTAATGACCGAGTCACACGTTCAATCGCCCCTTTATCTAGTATTGGTATCTTAGTGACCAACAGCCAGACGAAAAGAGTTTGCGGATGAAAAGTGTATGCGGACGAAAAGTACTTGCCTTCAAAAATAGTCGACTTTTCGTTCGGAAATCATTACGTAATATCATTTATTGTTCAGGTCGACGAAAAATAAATTATCATGATTTTATAAACAAAAAGTTAAACACTGTAGACTACAACAAGTATATAATTGTGTCTGATTCAGATATTTATACACAAAAAAAAAGAAGTATGAATAATGCGGTAGGCTGCGTTTAGCGTTCTTGAGTTCATATCGAGAGTTGCATGAGTGAAGATTAAAAAAGTGAGATCAAATAAAACTTAAATAATAATAATAACTGTTCTTTATTGGCCATCGACCGAAGTCCTTCAGCCTTAATTCCTTAAATTCCTCAAGAACCCTCGAAGTGAGTATAATTTTTATTTCGAGTTAGGTTAAACACCCATCTTTTTCGCCCAGATGTCTTCCATTACATGTGGTCTTAATGATGAAACTTATTAAAACTGTCTGCGACTAAATAATTGGTTTTTGTCATCTTACGACCATAAACTAATTAAAGCCCTCAAGTTATAATAGTGAGAATCTTATCATGATGAATTCGTTATGAAATTTCCTCTCCCTTCCCTGTTCTCGTTCTGCGACAACTTGCTAGGCATTCTTCACGTCGACAAGTACACTAAAAATGTATGTAATTATCCACGTACTTCAAATCTGCTTATTATTTAGTGGTACAAGGTTTTTTTTTGAACGCTTGATATATTTTATAAAATTGCAAATAAAAGACAGCTACTGTATATCCTCCTAGAAGATAGAATATACAATTTCCTTGCCACAAACTCGAATAGTAGGCCTTATATTTTCACTATTATTCCGTCACTGAATCCGACAATGAGCAGATAAAATATTTTTGACATCCAGGGATTAATATGGGAGGAGCTCCAGCTGGACCAGCAGGTACTGGAAAGACGGAAACAGTCAAAGATATGGGAAGAGCTCTTGGGAAGTTCGTTGTAGTCTTCAATTGTTCTGACCAGATGGATTTCAAAGGACTTGGAAGGATTTTCAAGGTACTTGGTTCAATTCCGTCCTTTCAATATGTTGTTTATCAGTACCTCTAATTTTTAAAGCGGAGTTATGCAAATGTGCATATTTCGATTATGTACAAGAACAAAGCATGTTGTTTTCAGTCAATTCAGCTGGTTTTCATAAAATTTTCAAACTTCGAATTGGTGCAGGTACAGGTCTACAATTCACGTAAATTGTGGTGTGTTAACAATTTCAAATTTCGCTTTATGTTGAAGCAATTTTTATTGCTTCAACTTATAGGCACTTTTTATTGCGGTTGTTTGGAGACTTTTATAGCTATTATAACAACAAGGGAAATATGAATAGTATATTTCCCGAGATTGTCATAACCGTGGGGAATGTATTCATATTTCCGGTGTTGTAATTAATAGATTTTTCTGATTGAAACAATAATGTTCTGAAAATTGGAAAATTGATATAGGATTGTAAATTTTTTAATTCATCGGATTTTTAACGTTGCTATGAATGGGTCGTGTTTATGAGAATCATGGTTGAATGGTTTGATTTTCGAGTCTTGTCAGGAATAAAATTGATAAAATGTCAAACTACGTGGAAAGTCAAGGCGCAAAAGCCTGTGAATCTTTGGTTCCGGCGAAATCTAAAGTTGCCTATAGTAAAGGCTATGAAGATTTTCAAGATTGGAGAATATATCTATTATACATTGTTTTCAGATTTCAGATAGGTTTTTACATCGTAATGGTAGTATGGCTTGACTGAAATCTAAAGGTATTACTCCGATACCCAGTTTTTGTGTACATATGTGAAAACTCCACTCCACTCCACTCCACTCCACTCCACTCCACTCCACTCCACTCCACTCCACTCCACTCCACTCCACTCCACTCCAGTCCAGTCCACTCCACTCCACTCCACTCCACTCCAGTCCACTCCAGTCCACTCCAGTCCACTCCACTCCACTCCACTCCACTCCACTGCACTCCACTCCACTCCACTCCACTCCACTCCACTCCACTCCACTCCACTCCACTCCACTCCACTCCACTCCACTCCACTCCACTCCACTCCACTCCACTCCACTCCACTCCACTCCACTCCACTCCACTCCACTCCACCCCACTCCACCCCACTCCACCCCACTCCACCCCACTCCACTTCACTCCACTCCACTCCACTCCACTCCACTCCACTCCACTCCACTCCACTCCACTCCACTCCACTCCACTCCACTCCACTCCACTCCACTCCACTCCACTCTACTTCGGCTATGGCTTATAAGACTAGGCACAACTTTACCCAACCCTAACCTCAATACCTTATACTCTCCACTTATACTTTTCACTACCCAACACTACATTATCATTCCCTACCCCACACTACAGTACCATACCCTACTCTGCCCAACTCTATCCTACCCATGGTAGAACGAGATGAGAAACTCGATATCCTCCATTCTGTATTATTAATGCTACTGAGCTTTTTCAGGGCCTAGCACAATCTGGAACCTGGGGTTGCTTCGATGAATTCAACAGAATCGAATTGCCCGTACTATCCGTAGCCGCCCAACAAATATACATTGTTTTACAAGCTAGGAAAGAGAGAAAATCAACCTTTATTTTTATGTGAGATGATAATTCTGTAGTATTGCTCACAACTTGTTAATAATTCAAATTTTTCCCCTAGGGACGGCGACAATGTATCGATGAACATAGAGTTTGGCATATTCTTGACGATGAATCCAGGCTACGCTGGACGTCAAGAACTGCCGGAGAATTTGAAAATTATGTTCCGCAGTGTTGCTATGATGGTACCTGATAGACAGATAATCATACGTGTAAAACTGGCCTCTTGTGGTTTTCGGGAAAATATAATTCTGGCTAGAAAATTTTTCACTTTGTATCAACTTTGTGAGGAGCAACTTTCCAAACAGGTTATAAGTTTCAAACCTTGACTTGAGAAACACTTGACTAGATTTTGTTTTAGGTTCATTACGATTTCGGACTGAGAAATATCTTATCAGTTTTAAGAACTCTTGGTGCGCAAAGGAGGAGTAATCCTAATGATACTGAGGAGACCATAGTCATGAGAGTACTCAGGTGAATGAACACTCTTTATTACTAATTACACATTATAAGTCACCTATAATATATAAGCAATTATGCATAATTGCCATTACAAACTGACAATTATACCTACAAAGTAATTTCCACTTCTAACTATAACGATTATACATATTTGTCAGATCGAACTGACAATTATACAGGGTAAGAACCGAGGTTAGAACTATTTAGAGGCTGACTATAGGAATATCGAAAACCGTTAAAAATGAAGGGTGGCTTGAATTACAAAAAAGTAGTAGGTACACATAATCGCTATATAGAATTATTACACACCGAATTTCGTGTAATTATGTCCAAAAACAAATGAGTTATGAAGAAAAAATGATTATTCCCTTCAGAATAAAAGGCTATGACACTACACATCTGTGGATCTTTTGAACGGGCATTTAGCCAAAGTAACAAATTTTCCGAATATCACAGATGTTTTTATTTTTGAATTCGAAAATTAGAAGTATACTCATTTTTCAAAACCTTTAAATATTCATTAGTGTTCAATTTAGTTTCAAGAGTTGGGTTCATTGAATTTTTGGTATTATTATGGTACGTAATGGTCATAAGGAGTAAACTGGAAGACGATGGTGATATCTTGTGTTTGGAAAATATTCATCAAATAAATGAAAGCTATTTTCCGAATTTCATATCATTCGATTAAACCGTTTGTGAGGTGGTATAAGAAAAAAGTATTTATTTTGACCTCAAGAATCTACTGTCGAAATATTTCTACGAGTCAAAGACTCACCCTGTATTTATTTTGCTATGAAGAAGTTTAAATTATTGACACATAACTTGCAGATGCTTGAGAAGAGTTGAAGTTGGTTATCCTGTTGGATTGATAGTTGAACACGTTACATCAGTTTCATCTAGAAGCACAAATCTGATTGAATTTAATTTGAATTTCTCTTGTATTTATATAATCCATTGATTTTTGAATTTGTGTGATGCCCGTCCCTCCTTCCCCGGGTTTCACAAAGCTTGATCGGGGAATCAACGCTTGATTGACGAAAAGACGTCAATTTGTTTTCAATCGATAATTCAGTTATGATCATTCAGAATGTCATTCTCGCATCAAATTATGATGTTTAGACGTCCATTCAATTATTCTCAATTGCTACTTCCTCAATATACTCAGAAATGAAAAGGTTTCAGTAATTTCGTTTTAGAAATCGAGTGACTGTCAAATCGTTGATAGTATAATCAACTTTTATGAAACTCGCTCTTTATATTCCAAATTATCTTCCGCATAATTACGAGTTGTTTTTAAATACAGAAGTGTATTCAAGTTATTATTCCAAATTTGTCGTTGCTGATCATTCAAAAAATAAAATTATCAACTGCCAGCACCTTTTTGGGTCTTCCAATAGAAGGAAATTCTTTGTAATTTTTTCAACTGATTGTGGAAAATACTCGTATGTAGCTGAAATATATGTCGTTCAGATTGAGATGAAACATAATTTATTTACATGGAATAGCTTCAATAACCTCTCAATATATCAGGGCTCCTATTAGAAATATTAGAATGAGCAGATTTCAATTCAAAATAGCATACTTCTAGATACTTTTTCCTTACTTTTTGGATTTTGGCCTTTTGGCTTTTGCGACGTGAAAAAAATATATGAATATTTCAGTCAGCTGGGTCTGAAAATGTTATCCACAATATGTTTACATTCATTAGGTAATATCCTGCAGTCAATATATGTTTTTTCAGCACAAATCATTGAGTTTTCAACAATGGAAAATATTGATGTGCGAAAAAGAAAAGAAATTCACCTTTTAAGCTTTAAGCCAGTTCTGCCACACGTAATTGAAATTTTCGTAGTTCACAGTTGTAGTTTAAACTCCTTTGGGTGAAAAGGGAAATATTAAATATCATGATTTTAGTAGCTGTAGTTCAGGACAAAATAAATAAAATCAATTTTAAAGGCCCCACATTTGGAAAAAAGTATTTGAACTTCTGTTATTTTTGGGACACTCTGTATTTAGTATTTAAACGAATATTCTGTGTAGTCGCCGAGTTCCAGATCATGCACATATTGCCGCTAACCATTCATTGATATTTTCAGAGATATGAATCTGAGTAAGCTCGTAGATGAAGATGAAGCTCTCTTTCTCTCCCTCATAGATGACACATTTCCTGGTATAAAATTGACGACATTTTCTTGGAAGGATCTACAGAAGGCATTGGTGAAGAATATAAGTTCATTAGGATTGGTTAATCATCCAAATTGGAACCTGAAAATAATACAACTGTATGAAACATCCCTCGTGAGGCATGGTCTGATGGTTTTGGGTATTTGAGCAATTAATACATAATTTCTGACGCATAAAATTCGAATTTCCACTACTAAACTAGTTTTTAACTTAGATCAATTGAAAATATAGTGATGGAAAAAGGTGGGAACATCTCCTTTAAAAAGGGAGTATATTACTTAATGATGACACAGATTTTGACATACAGATTAAGATAGGTAGATAGTAGAGATATATGAAGTAGGTTGTTGACGTTCTGGGTAACTGAAGAAGCTAAGTTGGATCTCAACCCTGTGCCTGGAATTCATTTTACGAACACATAAAAAGCATTGAGAGTAATGAGACTAGTAGGCGTTTTTGATAACAACACTATTTCAATCAAACCACAATGGATTCAATGTCTGGTTATAAAAACCTCTTTTAACATAAACGACAGAGCATTGAGGTGAACAATTAATTGTACATTTGACCATGGATAAAGCTTTCAGGTACACGTTTCTTGTCGAATTTTCATTGAAAGGAACAAAACAGTTACATACCTGTATAAGGGTCAACTCACCCAAAATTATAGTGGGTCCATAAAGCATTCCTAAGAATTAAGATCTGTCCATAAGATTGCTTATCCGATAGGAAGATGGCCATATACTGAACGCCATCTGCCAATTATATTGAAAGAATTTCTCAAAACGTCTCCACGATTTCGTTCAAGACCCCATCCTCTATCGGAATATTCACGCTACACTATACTGACGAGGGACAATGATCCCGAAACCGATCTACACTTGCGTTTAGAAGTTTCGACTCCTTTGGGATTTCCTAATCTAGTTCATGATTAGCTCGCATTATTGGAAAGATAATTCTTCGGAATTTTTGTTTTCAGTTTGATCAAATATAATATTCTTCTATGTTCTATGTTCGAGGCACGTTATTTTGAAAACTCATTGTGGGAGAACCTTTATGAATAAATATTTCAGGTCCCACCGGTGCAGGGAAGACGAAATGCATGCTTTGTTTAATGAAAGCAATGACTGATATGGGACAACCACATAAAGAGATGAGGATGAACCCAAAGGTGAATACAGTTCAATGAATTCAGGTCCAGTACATTCCACTCTACTTTGCACTAAGTATTCAATTCTGAACGTTTCTCATGCAACGTAAATTGAAAAGTTTCAAGTAAAAAGTATCGAAGTAGACTCTAGTTTACAAATAAATTATTCTGGTTCTCAGGCGATCACAGCTCCCCAAATGTTTGGTAGGCTCGATGTTGCCACCAATGATTGGACTGATGGCATTTTTTCAACTTTATGGAGACGAACATTGAAACTAAAAAAATCAGATTTCTGTTGGTGAGTTATTCGATATATAAATAACGACTCGGATTTATCCATTTTAGACCTGCTCCCCGCGTATAGTCCGATGACATCGCTTGATGACGAAATCTCAATGTCGGAAATCATAAGCGCGATTAAAAATATGAAAAATGATAAGTCACCTGGTCTAGACGGCATTCCGGCGGAGATATTCAAAGCCTTGGATGAGGACCTTGTCAATAATCTCCTAATACTATTCCGCAAGATCTGGGAACAGGGAGATGTGCCACAAGACTTCAGAGACGCTTTAGTTATCAACCTCTATAAGAACAAAGGCGATACGTCGAATTGCAACAATTACAGGGGCATATCGTTGCTTAATGTGGCCGGTAAAATTCTCTCGAAGATTATGGCTAATCGTCTGGTTCCACTCTTAGAGAAGCTTTTACCTGAATCCCAGTGCGGCTTTCGACCAAATCGAGGTATGGTGGACCTAATTTTTACACTGCGACAGCTACAAGAAAAGGCCCGTGAACAACAATCAAGGATTTATACAGCCTTCATCGATTTAAGCAAGGCATTCGACTCGGTGAATCGGAGAGCGCTATGGAAAATCATGGCACGTCTAGGAGTACCCGAAAAATTCCTAGCAGTGTGTAAAAGCCTTCATACCAACAACACCGCTAGAATACAGCATAATGGCTCTACAACCGACCATTTCTCAACCAACTCTGGAATAAAACAAGGCTGCGTATTAGCGCCTTTACTGTTCAATATTTTCGCCATAGCTGTATCGATAATTGCTGACATGAGCATGCCCGTAAGAGGTGTTGGGATAAGATTCAGATTTGATGGAGGCCTGTTTAACCTGAAGCGCCTCAGAGCAAAAACCCGTACCAAGTTTATCACGGAACTTCAATATGCAGACGACTGTTCACTCATCGCTAGCAGCTCAGAGGATCTACAGATAATGATGGACACCTATAAACATATATACGAAGCTTTAGGCCTTAGACTCAATATTGACAAGACCAAAATCCTGGTAAGTCCGCCAGAAAGCCTTCAAACAGATATCAGCCTGGACAATGAAACTCTAGAACAGGTCGAGCAGTTCAAATACTTGGGAAGCTTCATAAATACTAGGGCTAACCTTGACACGGAAATACACAACCGTATCTATTCGGCATCACGGGCATTCTGGAAGCTGAAGGACAGAGTGTTCCAAAATCACGACCTCAATCTGAAGACCAAGACAGCTGTTTACAGAGCAGTGGTCCTCACAACGCTTCTTTACGGAAGCGAAAGCTGGACTCCCTACAGGCGACATATTAAACAGCTTGAACAGACGCAGCAACGTCATCTAAGACAGATAATGCACATCAGATGGTTCCACAAAGTTTCGAATGCAGAAGACTTGCAGCGCGCGAGTTGTACAACAATTGAGACTTAAGTAACGAGGGCCCGACTCAGATGGAGCGGCCACATTCTGAGGATGCAAGACGAAAGACTCCCCAAAATAGCTCTATACGGCGAACTCACTGAGGGAGCCCGGAAACCAGGAGGCCAGTATAAGCGGTTTAAGGATACACTACATCAATCCCTAAAATCAGTTAATGCTAATCATAACTGGGAACAACTAGCGTTAGACAGGTCACAGTGGAGGTCTTTGGTCCACAATTATAATGGAGAATCGAGGAGGATACAGCGGCGGCCAGATCTGGTTGGAGACTATCCATTCCCTGAGTGTGGAAGGATCTGCAGGTCACGGTTGGGTCTCTTTAGTCACAGGAGGGCACACAGTCGCAACTAGCACTAAGAAGTTACAAGTCTGTTAGATTTTTTTTTTTTTTTCCTTCTTCTTTTTGTAGATTTATTCCCGGTAACGGGATACAGCAATGAATTCGATATATGATACATTACGTAACATCAGAAGATTAGATACATCCAACTGAATCAGAAAGAAGTTTCCCTTATTGTTGATATTTGAAATTTCCCTTCATTACAGTTGAAACACTCCTCTTATTCTTTCAGGCTCGTTCTAGATGGGCCGGTGGATGCAGTTTGGATCGAAAATTTAAATTCAGTCCTAGATGACAATAAAACTCTAACTTTGGCCAACGGCGATCGTATAGTAATGGCAGCAAATTGTAAACTAGTTTTCGAGCCCGACAACGTGGATAACGCCAGTCCAGCTACAGTTTCCCGGATGGGCATGGTATTCATGAGTGCGTCTGTTTTGCCATGGTCGCCGATTCTAGAGGCATGGTTGAAAAAGAGATCGAATCAGGAGGCCAACGTCCTGAAGAATTTATTCAATTCGATCTACGACGATCTGCAACTTCTCATTTTGATCAAGTTGAAACCAAAGATGTTTTTAAGGGAAGCCATGTATATAAGACAATGCTGTGATGTTCTTCAGGGGATACTGGATATCAGAGAGGAAGCCAGTAAGAAGTTCTTTCAAATAATGAACAGATGAAAAGAAACTCTGAAATGAATGATGTTGAAGGTTCTCCTCAGATATAATAGTTGCGAGTAGCTAAACCTAACATTAGCCGAGTATATAGAAGGATAGATAGATATGCTTACGAAAAAACAACATTAATCGATATACGGGTTGGTCCATCGAAAATTAAACACCTCGATTTTCCGATTTTAAAATGAAAATGTGGAAAATCGCTCCGACGGTCAATTTCTGATTCGATGATTCTCAATCCCTTGATTTTGACACATTTCTAAAGTATTCAGTAAGAGTTTGTTAATTTTTTGTCCAAAAAGTATTAATTTATGGTACAAAAAAAGTAGACGGACCATGCTTTTGATTTACCTTTATCGTGAATTTTTAAAAACATTAAAAAAGTGTGTCAAAACGATTGTACATTTGTTGTAGTGTTAAAGTGTTGTATTCCGTAGAAGAAAGGGTGGAAATGATAAAATTATTTTTTAGAAATAACAAATCTGCGCGAACAACAGCGGATTTATTAAGCGCACAACCTCTTGATTTTGAATAGGGATGATGGGTGTTGCGATACCCCATTATGAAGATCTTATCGAGTATTATCTGATCACGAAATTTTGCCTAAAATTGCCACCGATAACAAAATGATAGCTGAAATAGTGGAATTTTTGTGATTAGTTGTCTCAGGAAGGTTTTGAACGAAACAAGACACATTAAATGGAAGAAAAATTCAGGATTTCACCGAATCTTATGTGAAAGGAGAGAAATGAACAATTTTCAAAATAATGAAATTCTGATAAGTGATTTAATACTTGGTATTTCCACCCCTTGCGTTAATTACAGCTCGGCAACGACGGTTCATACTCAAAATGAGTGATCTTAAAATGTTCTGATATAATCCTTCCCAGATTTCTCCGAGTTGGATTCCTAAGTCATTAAGAGTAGCTGGATGATTTTCTGAACTTCTCAGCCTTCAATTGAGGTTGTCCCAAACCTGCTCAATCGGATTGAGATCTGGATTTCTAGCTGGCCATTCCATTCGAGAGACTTCAACCTCTTCAAGGTACTCCTAAACGATGCGCGCACGATGGGGTCTGGCATTATCGTCCATAAAAATGAAATTTTCACCAATGTATGGGGCAAATGGCAGAACATGCTCTTCAAGAATGTTCCTTATAAACTTATCAGCATTCATAGCTCCATTATCAACGACCACTAGATCTGTGCGAGCAGTCAAAGATATTCCACCCCATACCATAATCGATCCTCCCCCGAAACCAGTAGTATTCAGGAAATTGCACTGAGCATATCTTTCATGTGGACGTCTGTATACAAGGGAACGTCGATCACAATGATACAGGCAGAATCTAGACTCATCTGTGAAGAGAACTCTTTCCCAATCGGCCTCTTCCCAATGGATATGCTCTCTCGCAAAATCCAAACGCGCCCTTCGATGGGCTGGGGTAAGAGCTGGGCCTCTTGCCGCGACACGAGGCCTTAAATCATATTCTCTCAGGCGATTTCGTATTGTCTGAGTGCTAATTTGCACCTCACGAGTTTGCTCAAGCTGAATCTGAAGGAGGCGAGCGGTTGCAAATCGTTGTCTCAACGAAGAAACTCTCAAGTAACGTTCTTGAATGGCACTTGTAACCCGTGGTCTACCCTGTCCTGGTCTTCGGACATTCATACCTGTCTCCCTGAATCGCTGCAACATTCTGGACACACTTGTATGGGAAACTCCAAACCTTTCTGCAATTCTTGTGTATTTCCACCCTTCTTCTCGCAAAACTACCGCTTGGGCACATTCCTCTTGGGTCAAATTGCGTGTTTCGCGTTGCATAGCGATCGAGTGTAGAAAATCAAATGGAAGAAAAACTATTGATCACTAGAATTGATCGAGAACAACTGATTTTAGAATGGAGCCATTACATTCAAAATCTGATAATATCATCTTATTTTATTCCTGCAGGGAAAAAAAACATCTGTATTGAAGAAAACCGTTGAAAGTGGATAACATATGCATGCATAATTCTGATAAAAATAATTATCATTGAGAACAACTTCAGTTGTAGAATAATTTTGAGATTTCCATAATGTGCGTTAATTTTTTTGCGCAGTGTATGTATCTTTAACAACTCATATTTACATGCACGATTGAAATAGAATTCATTGTTTCTATTTGACTAGGTATAGGCTTATGATTTGTACTGAAAATTTACTTTTTTGCTACTCCTTTCAATGCTTAATAATTTCAAAGCACCAGTGCAGTGCATCGAATATCAGTCCGAATTAAATGACGTCACTCGTGACTGGACACGAGTCCATGGGACTCTAGTCACAGCCTTTCTGAAAACATTCACGTACATTACTCAAGCAAGATTTCTGGTGTAATTTGATGGCATTCATTAACGATCCGAGTTCGTAAATCATCCAGTCACTCAGGCTGGGTAGCGTAAATCTTGGATTTCAGGTGACCCCATAGAAAAAAGTTCAGGTGGTGATCATCTGAGAACTGACTCACCGGTTGAACGAAATGAGGTGCTGCACCATCTTGTTGTAACATGATCGTTTGATGGTCTTCCTCATTCTCTTATACTTGTACGAGGGCTAGATAAATATCGTTCTCGAACAGATCTGAATGAATTTGTCCAGTGAGATTACCAGGTGTAAAAAAGGGCCGATTATGTGATTTCCATAAATACCCGCCAAAACTTTATATTCTTGGGGAAGCTGAGTATGCACCTTATAAAATAAACTTCATCTGACCAATATCCACAGTTTTGCCAGTTCACAATGCTGTTAACGTAAAATGAACACTCGTCCGAAAAACCGATATCGAACATGTAGTTTCAGTTTTGATTACCGTTAATCATTTCACTGACCACTTCACAGGACTGGAGTATGGAATTTATGTTGTTTAAGAATTCTCATGATTGTTGTGCGTGAAAAATCAAATACATCGGACTATTTCCTAGTACAAAAGGTTGGATCCATTGCTACATGACCTAAGACAGACACGTCTCCCGCTTCGTCTCTTTCATGCACCCTCTTTCTATTTCAGATTGAACCAGTAGCGTCGAATTTGGCAACCAGTTGCACAACGTAAGGAGCTGATAAATTTTTTCCAGGATATCGTTCGTTAAATTAAGCCGCTGTTGTTCGCGCAGTGTCGTTATTTCATAATTTTATGATTTCCACCCTTTCTTCCACGGAATACACCATTTTAAATCAAGTACAAATTTACAATGGCCTTGACACACTTGTAATGTTCTTAAAAATTCACGATAGACTAAGGTAAATAAAAACATGATCCGTCAACTTTTTTGGACAAAAAATTGACAACATAACTAATAAATACCTACCTTTGAAATGTGAATGAATTCCACATTACCTCTTCTACTATTTTCGCTGTTACTTCATTATCGATTGATATTTTGAAGCGAAATTTTAGGATCAGTACTATTCAGGGTTCTGCAATAGTGCGTTAGGCTTCCATAGCTGCCAAACTAGACGTTTTAGAAATTCAGTTGAAAAGCATTCCCTTTGTACTTACAATTCTGCATCTCAGAAAATTATTTTCTAATATACAGGGTGTTCCTAAATAAAATTATTCAACAAAAGAGTGATTTTTTAAATGGAACTCTCCTTATAGTTTTGCATATTTTCAATGCTCTTCAATACCTCTACGATGATGCTAAATATTAGGGATATTTTTCCAACGGTACGGATCTTATTCAGAAAAAACAGCATAATTTCGACGAAACAGTAGTTCGGTAAAAGCCGTTTACCGATTTCCAGAAGCGATAGAAACATGAATTTGATCAGGATTTCTTTTAACTTGAGAATTTGCCTAGTCATCGTTCCTAAATGATCAACCTCTTTTATACAGGCTGTCCGTTATCAATGTCCTAATATGAACAATTTCAAATTGTTTTTTCTCGATTTTTTCAAATGTAATACCCTGTACTTTTTCCATGATGATGTACACAGTTTAAAACCTTACATTTTTCAGAAGTAACCTTTGGATTATTTTCACTCCTATGTCCAGCAGAGACGAAAAATGACATTTCAACCAAAAATTTCAGTAATAATGAACAAAATAACTAACGGATATTTTAAATGAGTCACACAATGAAACCAAACTGAATGACCAATTTTTGAAAAACTTCAAAACCCTTCGAAATTCATAATCCTTGAAGTTCGACATGAAAATGATAATGTTTGTCCGAATAAGTAACACATACATAGGTATTATTGGTAACTTGTGTATTCTAACGATTACAGAGTTTTATCGGCATCCAAAAAAATTATTATTCACGAAATGGATTAACACAATTTTTCTTTGTCTTTTTCAACGCCCGTTTGTTTTTATATCCTATATTTAAATACAGCCAGCAAATGCTTATAATACATATTATAAAAAAAATATATTTGAATAAAATTTTCCGTTCTGATTTCATTTTTCGTGCCTGCTGGACGCAGAAGTGAAAATAGCCTTTTGGTTACTTCTGAAAAAATGTAAGTTCTTAAACTGTGTACATCATCATGAAAAAAAATACAGGTTGTTACATTTGAAAAAATCGAGAAAAAACAATTTGAAATTGTTCATATTAGGACATTGATAACGGACACCCTGTATAAGAGAGGTTGATCATTTAGGAACGATGACTAGGCCAATTCTTGAGTTAAAAGAAATCCTGATCAAATTCATGTTTCTATCGCTTCTGGAAATCGGTAGAAGGGTTTTACCGAACTTCTGCTTCGTCGAAATTACGAAGTTTTTTCTGAGTAAGATCCGTACCGTTGGAGAAATACCCCTAATATTTTGCATCATGGTAGAGGTATTGAAGGGCATTGAAAATATGCAAAAATATAAGGGGTGTTCCATTTAAAAAATCACTCATTTGTTGAATTATTTTATTTGGGAACACCCTGTATATTAGAAAATAATTTCTTGAGATGCAGAATTGAAAGTACAAGGGGAATGCTCCTCAAGTAAATTCCTAGAACGTCTGGCTTGGCAGCTATGAAAGCCTAACTCACTATTGCAGGACCCTGTATAGTACTCGATACGATCTTCAAAATCAGTTATCGCATTCTTTTCAAAATTAAGGGGTTGAAGATACCGGGATGAAAAAAGCGGAAAAGTTGTTTCTCCTCAAATCAAAAATTGACGGGTCCGATTGATTTCCCACATTTTCATTTCAAAGTCGGAGAATCGAGGTGTTAAATTTTCTTTGGACTAGCCTGTATCTCATCCAATTTCATATCATACGTTCATTTTGGATTTATTCTCATATTAATGACTTCCGTTGAAGTGTTATTACCATCCACAAAATTTCAGAAACATGGACGGATAAACAGCTCGAACGTCTCTTTCTCTTTTCCCTAATGTGGTCTCTAGGAGCTCTTCTGGAACTTGACGATAGATTGAAGATGGAGGGATTCGTCACCAAGCACCCTTCCAATTTGGATTGGCCAAAATGCGGAGACAATGAAACAATATTCGAATTTTTGGTGAATCCCGATAATGGCAGATGGCAACATTGGTCGGAAAGAGTGGAACCCTTCATATATCCATCGGATTCTATTTTAGAATTCACTTCAATTCTCGTACCCAATGTGGATAATGTACGCACGAATTTCCTGATAACAAATATAGCGAAACAACGAAAGTCGGTGTTATTGATAGGTAAATATAGAAATAGATCTGAAACAGAAAAGATATAATTATTGAAATTCAGCTGAAGAACTGTTTTTCATGTAATAATAATAATATATTTATTACCCTTAATTTTATTATATAGTGTTTTTTTTTTAAGGTGAACAAGGAACAGCGAAAACAGTTATGATTAAAGGATATATGTCAACATTTGATGTTGAATATGCTTTGAGCAAAAGTTTTAATTTTTCATCAGCAACAACACCTAACATGGTTCAGGTGAATCTGATGATGGAATGACTTGATAATTATTGTTTATTTAACTACACATTTCAGAGAATCATCGAATCCTATGTTGATAAAAGAGTAGGGACAACATTTGGGCCACCAGCAGGCAAAACACTTTCTGTTTTCATTGACGATATCAATATGCCTGTTATCAATGATTGGGGTGATCAAATAACTAATGAGATTGTCCGACAACTCATGGAATGCGGAGGTGAAATGAAACAAAGAATTCATTGCTCAAACTTGAGCTAGGTATACACATGCCAGTGATTTGCACAATTGTCTGTGATATGTACTAAGAGTAGCATGCAACATTTCATTTTTAAGGCAGATAACGCTACAACCGCAATGTTATGTTTTTTGTACAGGAAACATTTGGCCCCATTCTGTAACTTCGAAAAGGACATGCGTCGGATAGAAATGTACAAGACATATTGCTCCATATGTTTGGTACATTTCTATTCAAAGTATACTATCTGTAATATTCGATCTGAAGTTACAGAATAGGGCCGATTATTTCTTGGAAGTTACAAATATTTCGAAAGGAAACGCTCAAATTCACTTAGAAATCTTTCGTACACCGAATTCAAAAAACGCAACATTTACTTGCTTTTAAGCAACTTTCTCATCCACATGGCAAGTGTATCCCTACCAATATTCCTATTGAGTGATATAGCACAACATGTTTCAAATAAAATGAAAGAGTAACAGTGATAGGGAGCTCCTCTATTTGAAATATTTTCACTGAATCCCAATTTACAGGATTTTACAGTCTGGACAAACCAGGGGACTTTTCAACTATAGTAGATATGCTATTTTTAGCAGCAATGATACATCCTGGAGGAGGTAGAAATGATATTCCTCATCGATTGAAGAGACAATTTTGTATTTTTAATTGCACCCTTCCAAGTACCGTTTCTATGGACTTAATATTTCGTGAGTACAAGATGATGACGTTCAAGAAATTAGCGAACTTTACAAACGCTTTTCAGTAATATAAAATATAACATAGAAATCTACATCTACAAGACTTTTCGAATGAAATTTGGTTGTTGATGTTTTCATATGAGAAAATCAATTTTAAAACGTTTCCAATATGTGCATAGATTTGAATTTTTGGGAATTGAAAATGGTCGGCAACTTTTTGAATTTATTGTTCTTATATGCAAACAACAATGTCTGACGTGTCTCTCCTTACACACACAAAAAATTTCATTGAAATAGGGCTAGCCGCTCAGGTTAAAATCAGTTCAATTCTCGAATTCAACTGCTATACACTATACCTCTGAGTATTCAATGATTATACACACACCCACTCCACATAATATCATAGAAATCGTTTCAGTCATTCCTAACATTCTGAACGCAAGAACTCAAGATTTCATTTACGGCTCAATATTCTAATTTTTTCCATAAAAACGAAGTATTAGAAAACTATAAAAAAAGATTTCTCAAATTAATATGAATGCAGATGCATACCATTCGCTGATATGAATATTAACTAGTGTTACGATCTGAATTGAACTAGCCCATTCGCCATCGTCAAGACAACTAAATGGAGAACGTTCCGCCGAAGAAGAGCAGATGCTGACTGTGGTTTCGGTCTCATTCGACCTCGTCAGTCGTCGAAGCAACACAGCTCCTCATGAGTGTAAATTGATTTTCGATAGTTCATATTTTACATATACATGAAGCGAATTGCCAATTTATATGGGAATATGGGAATCCAATTTTTCTAATGAAATATAGAGCTGCTCATTTGAAAAATTAAAGTTGGCGGTCATTTCTTAATAATAAATTTTTAGTGATGTTTCTCCGATTGATCGTGTTTGATCTGTTTTTATTTTCAACTGTTGTAGATTTCAGTCTTTTTTATATTTGTATACATATAACTTTCAAGTATTGCCAGTACAGTCCAGAAATAGCTCTATCGATAGATTACCTACCAATGATGAAAGGTTATCTCAAAATAAATAAATGAATTGTTTTAATTCAAAATTAACAAATACTACTCTGACAAAAAGTATCCGGAAATTTGAAATAAAACGCACAAATATTGAACTTTAATATTTATTGAATCTCCTTCAAAATATGCTTCATTTGAAGCGATACACATGTGCCAACGATTTTTCCAATCATGGAAACATTATTATAGGCGCTTTTAGGAATGGCCTACAGCTCCTTCTGCGAATTTTCTTTTATGGCATCTATGGAGTCAAATCTGGCTACCCGGAGCGGTAATTTCAGTCTGAAGAAAAGAAAAAAGTCACACGGAGCTAGATCAGGCGAATAAGGTGGCTAGTCGATGGTATTTATCGAGTGTTTGGTCTTAAAATCGTTAATTATCGTGGCTCGATGAGATGGTGCGTTATCGTCATGCAAAATCCACTAATTGTTTGGCCACAAATCCGGCCGTTTACGGCTAATTTTTTCACGCAAACGTCTCAAAACACTTAAATAAAAGTTCTTATTGACCGTTTGACACAATTTCCTTGATTTTTTCGACGTTATCGTTGGTTGAAGAGGTCGACGGTCTTCCTGAACTAGGCAAATCTTCGATGATCTCCCGACCGTTTTGAAGGACTTTGTATCATTTGTAAACTTGGGTTTTCGATAAAACAGTCTCCATAAGCCTTTTCTAGCATTCACAACGGGTCAGCAAACGAAATTTCGCTAAAAACACAAAATTTTAGACAAACTCTATTTTCAATTTTTTTTTTCATTGTAAAATTCGCAGACTACCACTGAGGTCGACTGGTTTCAACAGCTGTCTTAAACAAACTAGTTGACAGAACGCGCTCATGTTTGGCATAGTGATTACGGACAGTCCTACTGTCCTTCGAATACTTAAAAATACTCAACGCGGGCAATTTAAATGAGAATTTCATATACGGATACTTTTTTGTCAGAGTGTACCTATGTAAATCAATATATGGATTTTGTAACTGATTCATTGCCAATAAACCCTTGATTGGGCTCAAAGTGGAAAAGACCACAATGCAGTATTCAGGGTGCAGAAGAAAAAAAGCAATCATTCTTCATATTTCAGAAAAGATAGCATGTGGATATTTCTGCCCAGAACGCTTCGAACCTAATGTAGTGAGTCTGGTGGAAAAACTTGTTCCACTCACACGAAACGTGTGGCAACAAACAAAAACAAAAATGTTACCAACTCCCGCGAAGTTCCACTATGTGTTCAATCTACGAGATCTGTCTAGAATTTGGCAAGGAATGTTGACTGTGAAATCAGGAGAATGCAAATCTTCCGAGCAACTTTTGAAGTTGTGGAAACACGAATGCAATAGAGTTATATCTGATAGGTGAGTATAAACATTGAGTATGCAATGGTATGATCCAAAAATTTAGATTAGAAGTCACAAATTATAAACCAACCATTTCCTTCAAGAAAAAGTTTTCATCATCTGAAACTCTTTAGGGTTTTCACTCTCAGTCTCTGAAACAAAATCAATTAAAAAATTGAAATAATTGATTTGCTCCTGCGTAAATTCTTGCACTAATTTGTCAGAAGCAAATCAGATAGAAAACATTATTGTCTGACAGTGAACGAAAAATGGTACTCCAAAATGATAGCTTCGTAACGTTTCGAAGACAATCAGAGTCTTTCATCAGATGAATTATTAAAAAATCTTCTAATTGTAGTTTCTCAATTGACTATAATTTGCAGGAGGAAATCAATTATTTCAATTTTTTAATTGATTTTGTTTCAGAGACAGAGAGCGAAAACCCTAAGGAGTATCAGATGACAAATTAATGTCAATTGAGAAACTAAAATTCAGAAGATTTTTTAAGATTCGTCTGATGAAGGATGAAGGAGTCTGATATAGACGCCGAAACGTTGCAAAGTTATCATTTTAAATTTCCATTTTTTCGTTCATTGTCAGGCAACAATAGTTTCTCTCTGATTTGCTCCTGACAAATTAGTGCAAGAATTTACGCAGGAGCAAATGGAATATTTCAATTTTTTAATTGTTCATGTTTCAGAGTCTGAGAGTGAAAAACTTAAAATTTTCCAGAAGATGCAGAATCCTCCCATATTGAATTTCAATCAATACCTAAAAGTATAATAACATTATTATTATAGAAGGCTTATCGAAATAAGGATTCTTTTAATAAATTATTTGTGAATTTTGCCAAAAAAAGATTTCTCTTGTTGTGAAGGAAATACTAGATAGATGCATATTGTAATTCGTGAAAGACTGAAAATCTACCAGTACCAGAGACAAACAAAACACTTTCAGCCTTTTAGGTTTCGCGTTATTTAAATTTGGGATCCATTAAGATGTCTAAAACACTGGTGTGTGCACTTGTCACTTTTTGCAAACATCAACATTTCAGAAAATCGGGGATATGGGATCAGTTTCGTGGCGGCGCCACCATGTCATTTGCTTCGTTCTATCCGTTCTGCCAAAGGAAGTCCAATGATACTCTCTCGTTTTATTTTATTTTGCGTTGATATCGAATGTCGATCAACGTCCAACGAGTTCAAAATATGAACTTGAACTGGTGCATTTTGTCAGCTGTTAAGGAATATTTGTGCTTTACAGTTCAATTTTCGTTGTAAAAACAAATCTGTCAATATTTCAACACTATCCAATAAGGGTTCGAATGAGGATTTACTGTTCCTTCTTCAAGATAATTTCTGTTTGACAACTTGAATTCGTGAGATGGGTAATTCAATATGATTTTAATAAAACACAGTTAATTGGTCAAATATGCAATATATTCAGTTGACGGAAAGGAAATTTTCACTATATCTACTAAGAAAGAATATTTGAAGTAACATACTCGAATAGATTTATGTATTTCTGATTCTCAATACATGCTCACAATTCATATTACATATTTCCAATACAGTTTCTTTGAAATATTGCTGAAGTTTCCATAAAACTTAGCTATATCGGTCCCGAATGTTCGTTCATCTGATTTGGTTCTGCTTCAAATTCCAACAACACCGAATTCTTAGCTGTAGTTCTTGATTGTACAAACATAAAACTGAACTTACTGAACGACATGTTGAATAAATGAATGTTCTACACCCCTTTCTCGAAACTAATAAATTTTCACACACCAATAATCGCTTATAAATACAACATATTCGTACGTCGTAGGTAATTATTTTCAAATATAAAATGACAATGCTCTGTCAAATTTTAAGCAGCGCTACCTACAGTGGAAAAAACGAAACTGATCCCATATCCCCACGAAATTAAAAACAAAATCGAATCAGTGAATACACCAGAGTTTTAGACATCTTAGGATCCATGAATTGGTGTAGGAATCTGCAGAGAAACCAAGATTTGGTTCAGTGTTAACCGGACAGATGGCGCTTCGGGATGAGAATTTCTCAAAACGTCGCCCCGCCGTTTAAGACACCATCCTCCGGTCGGAATATTCAGCGCTACACGGTACTGACGAGGGACAATTATCCCGAATCCGGTCTACGGTTGCGTTTGGATGTTTCGACTTCTCTGGGATTTCCTACGCTCGTTCATGTTTAGCTGGAACTACAATTCTTCGGAATTTGTTGGTTCCGTTAATTCTGAGGTGAAGAAATTACCTGAAACAAACAAGCTGATGAAAGAAGCTATAATATTCACCAAAATTTTTCAGGTTCACAGAAGTTGCTGACAAGGAATGGTTCTCGGCAAATATGATGAAAAATGCAGTATCAGATTTGAGTGGGATTGTGGAAAGCGTACCGGAAGAAGACACTTTCTGGGCAGATTTCCTCAGAGATCCTCCAGAACCCACGGGAGACGAACCTGAGGATTACGTGATTGAAATACCGAAAGTTTACGAGGAAGTACCAACGCGAGAATTCGTGAAGGAGAGGCTATACAGTGAGTGTAGGAATTGTGAATTTCCTTTGTTATTGCTGTATCGCGGGATACAAAAAAATTATTTTTCTCTTCTTTGAATAAGAATTGCTGGACAAGATAAACTCATTCCTATTCAAGAAAGATTGGTGAATTTAAATGAAAACAGGACGAGGTGGTCGAAACTCCATTATGATTTATCAGTTCTTTGCATATTAAGTAGCAACATATGTACTCACGATCTTCTCCCTGCATGTTTCCTGAGCGTAAAATCTTCATGATAGAGGAGCTTCTCTAGTTGAAAGTCCTTATCTAATCAACAAAAAATAAAGTTTGTCCATTTTCCAGTCACGTAAAACAAAACCAAATCTAAGACTGACACAGAAAGGAGGGAAATTTAGTCCTGGTTGTACAGTTCAGGTTTAAGCCGAGTAAGTTGAATGCAGCAATTTTGACAGTTCCGTTCAGTTTGAACTGGGTACAACGTTGAAATGGGTACAACGTTGAAATGGGTTTGAACCTGAACAGTATACATAGTGAGGCTTTGACTCGTACGAATATTTGAAAAAGTAGATTTTTGAGAAACTCTTTTTTCTATACCATTTTATCAGATTCGACCCTGATAAAAAGATATAGCCTTTTTGAGTTTCCATAATGAGCTGTGCCACCCCTAGAGAAACAAAATAACCAGTGGCGGATTTACCATAGAGGCTGAGTAGGCTGAAGCCTAGGGCGGCAGATATTAGGAGGCGGCAAATTTGGGGACAATTTTTTTTGAACCCATTATAGAAACTGAAATACTTGTATTTCAAATCTATGTTAATATCTGTCTAACATCTGATTTTCCCGACAAATAAAAAAAACTGAACAAGTAGTGCATCATTATTTTGCCCTGCATGGTTATTATATTTTCCTGTGGCCTTATTTCGGCCGCATTGGACTCTTAACTGAAACTTCGTGAGGGTGAAAAATTTTTGGTGATTCTGAATCGTTGGGATGTGTTTCTTCGGTTCCTACGAAAACACAATTCAAAAAATGTTTGTCCAAACTTCGATATAGCAGTTCGTACCTATGGCTCTATGTATACACCAGCGACAAATGGTTCGGGTGAGAGAAGCTTTTTTTGCTTGAAAAGGGTGAAAAGTTAGGTACCTAAGAACCACATCAAGGCAAGAAAAGCTGAACGTCTTGGTTTTTTGTGTATAGAGTCAGAACTAATGAACAAAATTTCATATGACGACATAGCAGATAGATATTTTAACAGCGAGTTTCATGAAACTTTGATTTTGCGATCAACGATTTGACAGTCACTTGATTTCTAAAACGAAATCACTGAAACCTTTTCATTTTTGAATATATTGAACAAGTAGCAATTGAGAATAATTTAGTGGACCTATAAACATCATAATTTGATGGGAGAATGATATTCTAAATGATCTTGACCGAATTATAACTTGAAAACAAAAACAAATTGACGTATTGGTTGATTCCCTGATCAAGCTTTATGAAACCCGAGGTGAGACTTTTATGATTTACTTTCCTATTTTATTGTCAGCGTCAGTTAGTTTGTGGCCATATAATACCTACATATAATAATATGAATAGTTGCCGAAAATTTAGGGGGCTTTAAAAAATTTTGTACCCTTGCTTAGTTACAGCCCCCTAAAGATGGCGCCCGAAAAACAGTTTTCAATTTTTTTTTAATTGAAAATCAATAAACTGACACGCGGGAAGGCATTAAAAGAAAAAGTTAGGTTCTTTTAGTTTGTGATAGAAAGGGGTAGAAAAAGCCATCCCTGATCTTAGTTTAGCAAGAAACTTTTTCGATATTCATATTTTACAATGAAAAATAAATTTTGGATAACTAAATCCATTCTCAAAAATAAGGTCTCTTGTGATTTCGTGACATAGTTCACGGTATGAAAAAATAATCGTAATGATAGCGTGAGTCGTAGAGGATGGCATCCTTTCTGAACTAGAATTTATCTAGTAAGCAGATGTAATTTTGATATGACAACTGACTAGTTTGGATTAACTTTGATTCAGTTGTAATTATTTGTTGATTTGGCTATCATCTTGAGAATTTGGTCACATACTCATTAAAATGATTGCGTGCGCAAACGCAGAAATGTTCGATATGCACTTCATTTACGGTCATTTTTTCTGAAAATTTTTGAATTTTCGCAAGATACTACAAAAGACCTTATTTGTTAAGAATGGATCAAGCTATCCAAAATCAATTTTTTTTATTGTGAAATATGGATATGGAAAAAAGTTTCTAGCGGAACAATGTTTAGGGGTGGCTTTCAATAGCTAGCATCGAAAACTTCCCCGCATAAAATATCTGCTTAATTTCATTTTTGTCAGATTTTTGATTCTCAAGAAGAAATCAGAAACTGCTTTTCGGGTGCCACCTTTAGGGAGCTGTAACTAAGCAGGGGGCTCAGAAAAAGAAATTTACATTGAAGATCCACCCTATTTTTTGATAAAGAATTTAATTTTTCGCAACAATTCCTATGCACCATGTATATATTATATTTGCTGTTTGTTTTCGTCTTTGCTACTTGTTTTTATAGTTGCTGAACTAAATGCTGAACTTGAACTAAATAATTATGATAAGGGCGGCAAAATTTGAATAGCCTACTGGCGGCAAATATGTAAATCCGCCACTGAAAATAACCTTCAGAATAACTAGCTAAATCTGTGACACTACACACCTGTGGATTTCTTAAACAGAGTTATATTCAGCAAAGTACCCAAGTTCTTTTTTGAAATTTTTTTATTCCATAGATCCAATTACTCGAAAACGGCGCATTATACGAGAAGATATGAAAAATACTTTTATTTTACAAAACGTTCAAATATTCATTAGATAGCGTCCAACTCAGTTTAAAGAGTTTGGTACGTTATGATCATAATGAGTGAGTGATATTTTGTGTTCAAAAAAGATTAATCAAATAGGTATATGAAAAACTATGATCCAAAATTCATTTCATTCGATAAATCCGTTTGTGAGATAGAACTGAGAATAACATTCAAACCGTGCCGATTCGGAAAAAATGGTATGCAAAAAAATCTACTGTTAAAATATTTAATTAAGTTAAAGACTCACCCTGTATAAGCGGGCCTTAGTCTAAAATTGAACTATTGAAATATTCTAATTTAAACCTTCTTGTAGTGTATATGGAAACCTATAACGAGTCAATTCGTGGTGCATCCATGGATTTGGTTTTCTTCGACGATGCTATGATCAATCTTCTCACCATATCCAGAATAATAAGAACATCTAGAGGAAACGCCTTATTAGTTGGCGTTGGTGGCTCAGGAAAACAAAGCTTAACCAGACTAGCTTCGTTCATTGCACTCTATAAAAGCTTTCAAATTCAGCTCACTAGGTGAGAAGTATTAGAATTGATCAGAGTTTTTGTTGTTGAAAACGAACAGGATCATTAATTTATTTAAGTAAAAGGAGAAAAACGATACAATTTCAAATATCAAATTTATTTTTACATATCAACTTTAGTTACTTAGGGTTTTCCTGGTACAATTACAATACCAATGCCTCTTCCATCTGAAAATTTTCTAATTGGTTTCTAGATCATACAATATTGGAAATTTGATGGATGATTTGAAATATCTGTATAGAGTAGCTGGATTGGAAGGTCACGGAATATCCTTCATATTCACCGACAATGACATAAAAGACGAGACATTTTTAGAGAGTATGAACAACATCCTCAGTTCAGGTGAAATAGCCAATTTATTCCCCAAAGATGAAATAGATGAGATTCAATCAGAATTGATACCCGTCATGAAGAAAATCCAACCGAAGACACCTCCTACTGTTGAGAATCTTTATGAATTTTTCATTACAAGAGCTGTTTCCAATCTCCATGTTGTACTGTGCTTTTCGCCAGTAAGTTTCGTAAACATTCGATTCGGTTTACTTAGTTAGTTGAGTAAATTTAGAAATGAGGATAACATATTCAATTTGATTCCTCTTATCACAGAACATCTTTGATTTCAATTCTGTTGATTCTTTCAAGGTTGGCGAAAAATTCAGAAGTCGTGCTCTAAAATTCCCCGGATTGATTTCTGGGTGCACCATTAATTGGTTCTCCAGATGGCCTAAAGCTGCTCTAATTGAAGTATCCACGCATTTCTTGAAGAATTTTCCGATGGTTGCTGTTCCCGAGGTTAAAGAAGAACTTGTGAACGTAATGGGCGAGATACAAGACGGAGTTGCAGAAACATGCAATTCTTACTTCCAAAGGTGAATTATTCGAAAAGCTCACTCAGTATTCGGGCATACAAATCGGCATATCTTTAGTGTAACGACACTTGGTTTGTGCGATCAGTAAATTTTGAACAAAGGAAATATGTCTTTGTGTATTCGACGTTTTTTTTTCGTCCACAAAAACACCGTCATTTCATAAATCTTTTTCGATAATCAATTCATTATTCTGCATTCTTCATTATTCTCTATTATTCGATATTAATTCTAAATTCTGTATTGATTACTTGATTTTTTTATTGATCTTCTTTTAATCCTCTACTGCGTTTGATTCATTTTGCTTTACTTTTTCATTATTTATCTCTTCATAAATACTCATCTCTCCAGATATGCTCAGTGGTTTCATCATAATCATTCTGAGAAAAAATACTTCACATCTCCACAACGATTTATCCCATGGCTAAAACTAAAGGGACAAAATGCTCCTAGTTTTTTACGATGAATAAAATTGAACCTGAAATGATCCTGAAATCAAACTCCAAGGTCAAATTGAATGTCTGCATTCGATGTAGACTAAGAAATTTTGATTTGATAAAAAAAATTTGATCCAGGCTTTTCCCAAGCATTTATTTAAGTATTCACGCCATACAGCATCCCTCCATACAGCATCCCTTATTATGTGTTTTTAGATTTCGTCGTAGGGTCTTCGTCACTCCCAAAACCTACACGTCATTCCTGAACACCTATAAGCTATTTTACAAGGAAAAGTTCGATGAAATCAATACTTTGGCCGATAGAGTCAAGATTGGTCTCAAAAAACTGGTAGAAGCTCAACAAAATGTAGACGAACTCAAGGAAGAACTCAAACTCAAGGAGGTGGAGATGAGTGTAGCCACAGAAGCAGCGGATAAGGTACCATCAATACATCGTCGGTGATTCGATTCATAAAAAATATTATTAACGTGATTTCGAACAGGTTTTGAATGAAGTGTTGGCCGCTTCCGAAATAGCGAACAAAATTAAAGAAGATGCTGCGGTGGTGAAAGACAAAGCCGAAACGCTAGTGATTGCGATTAGTGCAGATCAGAAAGAAGCGGAAGGTAAACTGCTTGCCGCTAAACCAGCATTAGATGCGGCTGAAGCTGCATTGTTGGTAAGGATGCTCGCTTTTATTATTTCAAAGACGAGCTATGATCATTGAACATCATCTTCCCACATATTCTGAATTTTCCTTCGCCCTTTCCTAGACAATCAAAGCAGCTGATATAGCAACTGTAAGAAAACTAGGAAAGCCTCCATATCTGATCACGCTCATTATGGATGCTGTTCTAATATACTTCAAGAAGAGATTGGAACCTGTCAAACCGGATTACGAAAGGAAATTTCTTCAAGCATCCTGGAATGAATCTTTAAGGGTGAGCCAACCCTGCAAAAGTTTTGTGTTTCACTTTTTATGAATTCGCTTTCGGTTTCTTTGCTTTCAAGAAAATAATTGTTCGATAAAAGTTGTTTCATATCTCATACCGCAATCCTGAGCAAATTGGATTAAATAATATACTGTGCAAAAAAATTAACGCACATTATGAAAATCTTAAATTTATTTTACAACTGAAGGTGTTCTCAATGATAATTATTTTTATCAGAATTATGCATGCATATGTTATCCACTTTTAACGGTTTTCTTCAATACAGATGTTTTTTCCCAGCAGGAATAAAAAAAGATGATATTATCAGATTTGGAATATATTGGCTCTATTCTAAAATCAGTTGTTCTCGATCAATTCTAGTGATCAATAGTTTTTCTTTCGTTTGATTTTCTACACTCGATTGCTATGTAACGGGAAACACGCAATTTGACCCAAGAGGAATGTGCCCAAGCGGTAGTTTTGCGAGAGGAAGGGTGGACATACACAAGAATTGCAGAAAGGTTTAGGGTTTCCCATACAAGTGTGTCCAGAATGTTGCAGCGCTTCAGGGAGACAGCTATGAATGTCCGAAGACCAGGACAGGGTAGACCACGGGTAACAACTGCCATTCAAGAACGTTACTTGAGAGTTTCTTCGTTGAGACAACGGTTTGCAACCGCTCGCCTCCTTCAAATTCAGCTTGAGCAAACTCATGAGGTGCAAATTAGCACACAGACAATAAGAAATCGCCTCAGAGAATGTGATTTAAGGCCTCGTGTCGCGGCAAGAGGCCCAGCTCTCACCCCAGCCCATCGAAGGCGCGTTTGGATTTTGCGAGAGAGCATATCCATTGGGAAAGAGTTCTCTTCACAGATGAGTCTAGATTCTGCCTCTACCATTGTGATCGACGTTCCCTTGTATACAGACGTCCACATGAAAGATATGCTCAGTGCAATTTCCTGAGTACTACTGGTTTCGGGGGAAGATCGATTATGGTATGGGGTGGAATATCTTTGACTGCTCGCACAGACCTAGTGGTCGTTGATAATAGAGCTATGAATGCTGATAATTATATAAGGAACATTCTCGAAGAGCATGTAGTGCCATTTGCCCCATACATTGGTGAAAATTTCATTTTTATGAACGATAATGCCAGACCCCATCGTGCGCGCATCGTTCAGGAGTACCTTGAAGAGGTTGAAGTCTCTCGAATAGAATGGCCAGCAAGAATTCCAGATCTCAATCCGATTGAGCAGGTTTGGGACAACCTCAATAGAAGGCTGAGAAGTTCAGAAAATCATCCAGCTACCCTTAATGACTTAGGAATCCAACTCGGAGAAATCTGGGAAGTATTAGATCAGAACATTTTAAGATCACTCATTTTGAGTATGAACCGTCGTTGCCGAGCTGTAATTAACGCAAGGGGTGGAAATACCAAGTATTAAATCACTTATCAGCATTTCAGTATTTTGAAAATTGTTCATTTCTCTTCTTTCACATAAGATTCGGTGAAATCCTGAATTTTTCTTCCATTTAATGTGTCTTGTTTCGTTCAAAACCTTCCCGAGAGAACATAAAAAATAAGTTATAAAGTCAATGTAAAGTCAACTTTCATTAAAATTGAGATTTTCAGAATGTGCGTTAATTTTTTTGCCCAGTGTAGTTATGAGCTAAAAACAAAATCGAATCAAATTATGTCTATTTCTTTCAATTATACTTAGAAGCGAATGCTCTCTGTCTATGCTACTGAACAGTCCATATACTCATACTGTGAGGTATAAAAAATTATTTCTCAGGTAATGGCAGACACCAGATTTTTGAGCAAACTTCAAGAATATCCGAAAGATACTATAAACGCTGAAATTATCGATCTTATGTTGCCTTACCTAAGTAATGAACTATACACCTACGAAAATGCGAAAACAGCTTGCGGAAACGTCGCTGGCTTGGTTTCATGGACAATAGCGATGGCTGCATTTTACGAAGTTAACAGAGAAGTTCTGCCACTGAAGGTTAATTTTCTCGCTGAAATTACCAAATTTTTACTGATACCTTTCCATATTTCCAGACTAATCTAGCAATTCAACAAGCAAAGTTGTCGAAAGCTCAATCCGAATTAGATTCTGCTATGGAATTATTAGCAAGTAAAGAGAATGAAGTCAGACAGTGTCAGATGCTTTACGAAGAGGCAATGGCTCATAAACAGGTACCTTATAATTCATATTTTCGTGAAATACGAGTATCGTCTATACTTAGTGTATCAGAATGTGAATTTTACTCGAAGAAATACTTGTTCATCAAGAGTATTGGAAGATTTTCAACAAATTTTTATAGAATATACAGTAATCAACAGAAGATGATGATATGTTGTAGACTTTTCTAGGAACATATTACCCAAATTGAAGAATTTTGCTACATGATTGTAAAACTTAAGAGATCACAAAAAATCCGAAATTTCAGCTGATTTTTAACAGGATGTAACTTGAAGAACAATTATCGTGCAGTAACTTGGATGAAAGGAACTAAGTTTCCAAGACCACTGCAGTGATCTTGGTCCTTCTTTGAAAAAATTGAATGAATCCATAACTAAGTCTTCTGTTGAACGAAGCTTTCGAGACATATCTTCTTGGGAACTTTTCGTCTTATTATGAGGTTCTGAACCTATATCCAAATTTATTTCCATTAACTCTGGACACCCTGTATAGCAATTACTGAAATATTGGAAGTTGCCGTAGTGTATTGGAATTTTTAAATGAATTTTCAGTGAATAAAGAATCGCTATTACTCTTTTCATAGGAAGTTTTCGATGATGCTATGAAGGTAAAGAATAAAATGGACGCGGCCACTGCTCTCATAAGCGGTTTGTCTGGGGAGAGAATCAGGTGGACAGACCAACTGACTCATTTTAAAGCCGAAACTGAAAGATTAGTGGGTGATATTGTCCTATTGGTTGGTTTTCTCGGATACTCAGGACCCTTCAACCAAGAATTCCGTTCGACTATGCAGTTGTCATGGTTGAACATGCTTATAGACAAAAAAATTCCTGTGACGGCGACTTTGAGCCTCATTGAAAGTTTGACAGATACTGCAACAGTAAGTGCTGTCCACCACAATTACATTATTGCTTGAGTGAAAATTAACTTCGAGTTTTATATTAATGTGTAACCTCAGATAGGTGAATGGAATTTGGAGGGACTACCAAACGACGAGCTATCAATTCAAAATGGTATTATTGTGACTAGAGCGTCAAGGTATCCTTTGCTCATTGATCCACAAAACCAAGGAAAAATGTGGATAAAGAATAAAGAACTTAAAAACCATCTTCTTGTTACTACTTTGGGACATAAATATTTCAGGTGAGCAGTGAAGGTACTTCTGCAAATATCTTGAAATATATTTTACTCACCACTTTTGTAAATCGAAAAATAATTTAGTCCTCGTCGAATCTTCTTCGATAACCAACTATAGTAGTTGAAACTATAGAAATTCCTTCCATAAAAGAAAGTGATTTGTCATTATCTACACTTTCTCGATGGAATGGTCTTACTGTTGATACTCCGATTTATGGTGGTTGGATATTTGGACCAAGATACTAGCATTTGTCTCACTATAGAAAGTCAATATTTTCTTCAGATCATACTATTCAGGCTCCCATTATTTTTAAAACATTTTCAATGTGATGACATTTCATTTCTTTTCCAAAAGAAACTACATAGAAGATGCTATATCCATAGGATATCCAATAATAATCGAAGATATTTCGGAGGAATTGGATCCTGTCCTAGACAATGTACTAGAGAAGAACTATATCAAACTTGGATCAACCTTCAAAGTGAAAGTTGGAGATAAAGAAGTGGATGTACATAAAGACTTCAAACTTTACATCACAACCAAATTGGCCAACCCTTCGTATACGCCAGAAATTTTCGCGAGAACTTCAATCATTGATTTCACGGTTACCATGAAAGGTAATATATGTTTCATACTTTTGAGCTTTCATGCTTTCAACATCGTTCTTCATTAATTCTTAGGTTTGGAAGACCAGCTATTAGGACGGGTTATCATGACTGAGAAGAGAGAGTTGGAGACTGAAAAAACAAACCTCATGATCGAAGTGACAGCTAACAGGAGAAAAATGACGGAATTAGAACAAAACCTTCTGTATAAATTAACAACCATACAGGGTTCCCTTCTGGATGATGTTTCAGTAATTGAAGTTCTCAACACGACCAAGAATACGGCCGCTGAGGTGAAAGAACAACTAGCTGTAGCTAGAACAACAGAAATAAAAATAAACGCTGCTAGAGAAGAGTTCAGGTAAGTAGCTTCAAGCTTCAATGAATGATGCCTAACTTCCACCGGCGGGTTAGTATACTAATATTTCAAAGAAGTAGTGTAATATCAGATCCAGATGGCTAGACAGAGAATTTTCCTCCGAATGGAGAACGTCTTCTCAGGCAGTCGAGGCTAATCCATTTAAGTCTGAGGTCATAAGATTCCTGGCTCCAGAGAGGAAACAGCTGAATCTGGAGTCTGGTGAAGTGGCTACCGGTTTGATAAACATTAAAAAAAAGTGGGACTTATCGGTTGTTCTTTTGCCGCTGATGAAGGAGCATTGATGAAACTATTGAATATATTATGTTGTGGTAACCTCACAGAGGTAAGGACAATACACCTAGAAAACACAATATTCAATATTCTCATGGTGAAAAAGACTCTTCTATGCCGACCATCTATATGGCATTTTTGTCGGCGTGTCACAGGGTGTGAGTATCCCCAACTACAAGTGTATGCACAATGACCCTCGGTTCAGCCCGGTGGAGTCACTGCACGTAGAATTAGAAGAAGATGTGGCATGTCATAGTTTTCTCTAGCAGTGATCACCTGGTGGCCTATATGAGGCAATTCATTATCACCTAGAAAAATGAAATTTCCGCTGGTAGCTTTGTGAAATCTGTTGAAAACCTCATCAATAACGCATCTCATTATTATTATTATTTGAACCAGGCTCGTTGTAGCTCGGTTAGCCTTCTGGGAACTGGAACTATATAGATCTTTTGTTCTCTACCCTACTCATTCATAGGAATCTGAGGATCCATATCTATAGAGCCGTGGCCGTTACCTCGTGAGTATCCAGGACCGGTTTTCCCATATGAATGGTTCTTAGGACAGCCAGCTCTTGACACCATGTGTTCAGCTGTTTTTACTTCTGATCCACAGAGCCTACAAATCTCATCTGCTGACTTTTCTATACGGTACAAATGACATTTGTACGGATAGTGCCCCGTCAGCAGTCGCATCATCTTTCGAATCAGCAGTTTTCTGGTGTAGGTCGGTGAAATCATCACGAATTTCTTTGACTGAGTAAATCCAGGAAAGTTCTTCCAGAGGGATATTATGTTGTTCAACTCCCATTGTTGAACCGCTGCCTTACATTGGTCTTTTCCGAGCTCACAGAAAGGCTCAGGTCCATCAGGTGTTAACCTTGATGCTTTTTCTGCAAGTTCATCGGCTTTTTCATTTCCTTCAGCACCACAATACCCATACTAGAGTAACTTTATTGCCTCTGGCCAGTTGCTCCATAGTATTACGGCAATCCCATGTCAGCAGAGATCCCTGGCATTGTGAGTCCAGGGACCTCAGCGTGGCCTGGCTGTCCGTGGTGTTATAGATATGCGTCCCTTTGAGGTTCTTTTTAAGGCACTCCTTAGCGCATTGGTAAACAGCCAGTGTCGCGGTCTGTAAACTAAAGGGTTCACTTCCAAGGGCTTTAGAGACACTCAGTTTAGGTTCATATACGCCAATGCCGGTGCCCCTCTCTCAGTTTGATCCATCAGTAAACCATGTGGATGACTTTTTGTCCAGAGGATTTACGGAGTTTAATGGACGAGAACGGTCAACTATGACCATTTCAAAGAGAGTTTCGAAATCAAAGATGATTGGCATAACACCCGATGGTTTTGCCAAGAGGTTTGAGTTCAGTTGTTTCAATATCCTCATATGTCCAACCCAGTTGCCGGGTAGGAGATTCCAGTCAAGGGATATTCTTATTTCTTCCAGCAAGCTGCATTTCCCCCCATGTAGGTGTAGAGTCATTCGGGGTAACTGAGCGCAGAGGGTAAGTGTGCGCAGTGCGTATATCTCGACTATGCAATATATGAAAGAGGGGTTCATTTGGGTGAAGCAAGGGCGCAGAATCGCCAAATTAATTTTTCATAGGAGTGCGCCGTGCGACGTTCCGTTAACTTTTTATTTGCAATCAATCAAATTCACTAGTTTTCTTTTTAATTTTTAGCATCTCAGCAAATTCTGCCAGCTCCAAGTTCCGAGTCCGACAGTGTTAAACAATATTTTATTCGATCATGCGCATATTAATCTGAATAAATAATGAAAAAATTTGGGTTCTCTTAGCTGCTCAACTCTTTAAGAACGTCAATTCAAATTTTGGCTTACTGGGGAAAGTGTGCGCGGGTAAGTGTGCGCATAGATTCATTATATGGGCATTTGTTCAGTGAGTAATAAATTATGACATTGCTGATTATCTTGGTTAAGACTCGATGAATATTTTCCTATTTGTTCAGAAAAATATGAAGAGCCACCAACAGGGGAATGTATCAAGTGTTGTGTTCACCAGAGGAATGGTGGCACGAACAATAATGCAGCGCTTGTAAAAAGGCGCTTCTGTATTGACAATAAACAGCATTTCTCTAATATTGTAACATTTTGATGACATTATTTTGTAGTTTGTTTTGATTGTGTGGTTCACTATGCACTGCGTTTACTTACCCCGTGAGAGTGCGCACACTTACCCGCAATACGAGGCATGTGAACGCACTCCGACTTTCACTATTAAATTTTTTTTCCGGAAAGAAAACGTTTTTTGTTTGTTCGCTTTTTGATGTTTTTTCATAGATTAGAAAATTCTCTATCTTATGAATATGTTTCAATTTTCCTAGCTTCAACATTTGAAACTGGGTATGGTTTGAAAGGCAAAAGTGCGCACAGTTGCCCCAAATGACTCTAAGGGAGGCAGACCAAGTATGGCCTCAAGCGCTGCTGTAGAAGCTGTGCGTGCGCATAGCCATAGCGTAGATTTCATGGTTCTTAGGAGTGCTATTGAATCAGTTCTGCCACCCACATAAACTCCATCACAAACCAGAATTATGTCTCCTGGAAAATGATGCACTACTGGTACAGAGCGGCAGTTTCTTCGGCTTGTACACGTCGACTATCAGAAAAACGGCCATATCTGCACTTATCAGTAAATCACACGTATCACCATCCATCTCGTCATTGCTCACTCTGATCAGTCTGATCCTTGGCGCTTGCATTCGCAACGGTCATCTCCATGATTCAATTTATAAAGGCGACAATGCTCAAAGAAATTGACCTATGCTAAGAGGTTCTCTTCACAACGAAATAGTTAGGAAACAGTCCTCTATTGGCATTGAATGCTTTGGCGGCCACTTGGACTTGCGTTCGACAAGTCTGAAGCATCTCAAGGACTCTGATGTTGTCATCGTCATCAAAACTTATTTTCACATAATGAAAATTCGATTTCATTGGGTACAACCGTTCGATTATTGGAAACGAAAACAAAGTGAAGAAAGAAGCATTTACGATGAACAAAAAGATATTTATATCATAAAAAAAAACATCAAAATTTTTGCCTTTTGACGATCAATTTATTATTTCGTGAATATACGTACTCTACTCTCAATGTGACGAAGAATGCAGATAACAAGTTGTCCAAAAAAATTCATTCGAGCAGTGTTGCTGGAAATTATGCATGAGGATCTCCATCCGGAAGACAGACGCTCTGTCGTCGTTATGAGAAAATCAACCGCTTTTCCCTTCCATTCATAATATCTATCTTTTTTGAAATTATGCCAGCACTGGGTAAACATGAGTAAAATTACGATTTGTTTATCAGATTATCACGCAGTCAAATAACTTATCTCATTAGATATACATATAAATATTTACCTTTCAGGCCTGTTGCAACAAGGGGAAGTGTACTGTATTTCATCGTTGTTGGTATGTCAATGGTGAATTATATGTACCAAACCTCTCTGGTACAATTCTTAGAAAGATTTGATATCTCGATGGCGAGGTCCGACAAGAGTCCCGTTACCAGCAAAAGAATAATATCCATAAATGATTATCTCACCTACGAAATATTCAAATACAAATCGCGAGGCCTATACGAAAAGCACAAATACATGTTTGTTCTTCTGTTAGCACTGAAAATTGATCTAGAGAGGATACACATCACCCACGAGGAATTTCAAAATTTCATAAAAGGTGGTGCAGCTCTAGATCTGAATACTTGTCCACTTAAACCAGCCAGGTGGATAACGGATTTAACTTGGCTTAATATAGTACAACTATCTTCCTTGAGGCAGTTCCAGTATATCATTCAACAGGTAAAAGTCCAACGAATTTTTTTTTCTTCGAAATATCATTGTAATTTGGCACGTATCCCATATTTAGATATTGAATCGATGTGGTCGATACTTGATGAAAATCCATAATGTGACTAAAAACAGAACTATTAGACCAGGGCCAAACAAAATTGAGAAAAAAAAACTCTTAGCAGTATGTTGGATAATCGCAAACCTGTTTTAGTCATGTCTTCAACTTCTTCACAGTCAAATGTTCTTTTACGGCTTTATTTAATCTTTGGAACAAATTTCGGAACCTCGTTTATTTTTGCTAACATATGATGGCTGAAGTAAATGCAAAAGAATTATTCTAATGTAGTACTGATCTCCACCAAAATATTGACCATGTATTTTGAATATTTCTGAAAACATTGAAGATGCAAGACGACGCCTGTTGGAACGTAGATGAGTGAGATGACTAGGCTTGCTACTCGCTAGTCATCACCATCTTATAACTCGAAATCACAAAAAAAAATTTCGAAAAAGTTGAATTACTTACCCCACCGGGCTTAAGAAGAAACCTAGACGAATATATCTACTTGCCTGGTAGGAGAAAGAGGGTTCCAAAGGGAAAAGAAAGAGGGAACTAACCTTTCCTCCGTACAAGCTTCGTGGTTATCACCTCGCTGATAGAGAAGTTACAAGGCACTCCACTCAAAGTTGCTCAATATCACTTTGGTTTAATTAATATAGGTGATTTCAATAGAGAATGAAATATTATTGTTGTGATTGACAGATGAAATGTTTTGTTTTCTATCTGCAAGGCGTCGCTAGCAACTGGGACGAGAAACGCCTGACAAAGCCGAGTTAGGCAACCCAATATTCACTGCCGGACAATGAATTTGAGTTTATGTTGCAAATCGGCAAATAAAAAAAATATGGATATGGCAATTATCTACTCCTCTCACTTACAATTTTTTCCTATACGAGGTATAGCTCAGCAGGAAATCGTAACAATAATTTCTTACCCCTAAAAATCATCACCTACTTCTGTTCAGTAACTTTTATCGAGTTCTCTCCATCAATATGAATTCACTCATAATTTATACTAAATTTTCCGACCGCCCACATACTGCTAAGAATTTTTCTTCAATTCGGGTTTTTAAAATCGGTTTGTCTCTGGTTTTACATGATTTTCACCAACATAACTTCTCAAACCACGACATGTATTATTATATAATTCGTTTTTTAGTTCCATCTTTAGTTATTCATATTCAGCCTCAAAACAGTCAAAACCACGCACTATTTGTAGTTTCAATAACATTTCGGGACTGTTCTCATATAACACGAAAGATTCAATGACTTTGAGGGCCTGGTTACGAAACCCAACGGATGGTTCATATTTCATATTGTCTCATACGTGAATTTGAGTCTCCCAATCTTCAGGTTACCGAAAATGAAAGACTTTGGAAATCATGGTTCGATAAAGACGCTCCGGAGGAAGCCGTTTTTCCTCTCAACTATGGATCACTAGATACCTTCAGGAAACTGTTACTGATAAGGTATAACACATCAGTTTTCATTCACGACTCCACACGAACGACAATTTCAGAGCATGGTGTCCTGACAGAATCATGGTGCAGAGCAAAAAATACATCACCCAATCGATGGGTGCTAGGTTCGCGGAACCAATGTTACTGAATTTCGAAGCTATGTATACGGAATCCAGATCTTTAACGCCTATGATTTGTTTTTTGAGTACGGGATCTGACCCAACGCCCTACATCGAGCAACTTGCCAAAAGGTTAGAATTCAGGTGTAAATCCATTTCGATGGGCCAAGGACAAGAGATTCATGCCAGGAAACTACTGACGGAAGCCATGAACGAGGTGGGTAGACTTTAGATTCAGACTACATAATTACCTACCTCAAGCCTAATGGCTTTTCCTCGGAGTTCTGGAGGAAATAGCTAACTTATTTTCGTGGTTTATAGTCGAAGGGAAGCTTCTCTGCTATCAGAGTGTAAGCGATAACTATTGAATCATAATCACTAATTCACAATTATAAAAACCATCGTACGAAAGAAGTAGAAATTGATATCAGTCAAATAAAAATACATTTCGATACATGGAAAAAACAGACAAGCAGTTAAACGATTCTCTAAATATTATGTATAGTATATCCAAATCCAAGAGGCCAGCGGTAAACATTGCACCATGCAATGATCACGCGTCAAGAATGTGATAACGCAGAGGTGTACTAATAAATTTTATTCCGAGAGCGTTATATTTTAAAACTTTTTATGTGTTCCAGTTCCGGTGAAAAATATGTACCTATGCTTATCTACGAGTCTCAGTAATGAACAATTAATCTAAAGTTCCCACTTTAATACATACTATGTATATAAATGTGTTACAATATTTTTTGTAAAAGTGACTAGTCCGTAGTGTCGTCAGAAGATGCAGAACTTTCTTCTAAGTTGACGATGACTGGTGTTATATCATCCATAATATTATCCAATTTCCACATGTTCACCTCAACTTTTTGTTTGACATGTTCCACACACTTTCTCCATCTTTCGGAAGTAACCCGTGAGAGAGCCTCTTGAAAAAGATTTTGGACGTCAGTCATTTTAAATGTGGTGTTTTTATCTGCCACAAAATTCTTGACATCGGCCCAAATCAATTCAATAGGGTTCAGTTCGCAGTGGTAGGGCGGTAATCTAAGAACGGTAATATTTTGGGCCTTTGCAGTTTCATCCACGATGTATTTTTCAAACTTTTCTTTGTTCTGCCTGACTATCTTCAACAATTGCGCTTTTATGAGGTCAGGGGTGAAATCAATATTTTTTTCCCTCAACCATTGTTGGATATCACTCTTTCTGAATAGTGAGTTAGGAATTTTTTCCATTTTCCTTGAATGGTAAGGAGCATTATCTAAAACTACTACAGAATTTTCCTCCAATTTAGGAAGTATACCCTCAAACCACTTTTCGAAGGACTGACCATCCATTTCTTCATGGTAGTCACCAGTTTTTTTGGATTGGAAAGTCCAGAGTCCTCCAGTTAAAAAACCAGTGTCACTGCCAATATGACATACTATAATTCTCTGCCCTTTGCCTGGAAAAATATATTCACTACATTTGAAAAAGAATGTTGAAATTGTTCTTCACCAAAAAGGTACTTACATCAAGTTTCACAAAACTTTGATTGCTCGATCAACAATTTGGCATTCGATTTCCCGAAGGAAATCATTGAAACTTTCATATTTCCGAATATATTGGAGGAGTAGCAGTTGAGAATCATTAAATGGGCGTGAATAGATAATTATTTGGTGCAAGAATGATATTCCGAATGCTTATGACCAACTTATCGACTGAAAACTAATTGACGTTCATCCGTCAATCCATCGTTGATTCTCTGATCAAGCTTTATGAAACCGAGGTTCAAACGAGGGTTAAACTCAAAATTCAAGACCTTACCAGACGGATTTTTCAATCCAGTAGATAGTCCAGCAAGTAACGCTTGCCGAGAAGATGTAACCGTTTCATCGGTCCACACTTTGGATTTAGTATGACCGGCATTTACCCAAGTTTCATCCAAGTAGTAAATCTTCCTGTTTTCATCACGGAAGGCCCTAATTTTCGTGAGATACTTTCTTCTCCAACATTTAATGTCGTCACGATCCATTAAAAAACTGTTGCGTTGGCGACGTCCATATTTGAAATTAAGTTTTTTCAATATAATAGAGAAGGTACTCTTCTTAAAATTTGGCAAATTCGAGTCTTCATTAACTATTTTTAATACTTTCTCTATAGTCGGGTGTTCATTTCTGAAGAAAAACTCGTGAACTTTTCGCCGTATTACATTTTTATCGAAATCTGATAAGGACTCCCATTTGGTGGTCCGATTTTGATTTGTTGCCGGCTGTGATAGAACACCGGAATTTATGTATTCAGAAATAATTCTCCTTACACTTCGAGCTCCAATGCCAAGTCTCTCAGCAACTCGGAGTTCTACGTCCTTTAAACACATTCCTGCATTTTGAATCATCTTAATTTTATAAGTATTCAAAATAATTTCTTTTATCTCGGCACTGAAGTGTCGTTTCAGACGTCTCTTTTTTGGAGGACTTAAGTCAACACGCGATTCCTCAGCAGTATCAGTACTTGACATTATCTTAAATGCTTGTAACTTGAATAACTTGCTACAACTGTAAACCAATTTACGAAAAACAAAACAATGAATGACCTCTGCAGTTCTGCACAACAATTCGCATACAAAATGAATCAAACGTAATGCGGTTCTGCGGAGAGTGGTTCTTACTTTCGCCTGCACACATGGCGTTCCTAAAGCTTTGACCAATAAGAGGAGTACCTCAAATACGATCACGCGTTCGTCAGTTTGTTTACGCTGGCCTCTCGGATTTGGATAGACTATAGGTACACTTCACAAGATATTCAACTGAAATTTGGCATAAATATTATAATTGATGAAGATAGTTTCAAGCCGAAAGGTTATAATTGATAGTTGTGTGACATGCCAATTTCGATAACAAATCTACAGGGTGATATTATTTCTGTCCCCTGTTTTCCTCCAGACCTTTTTTTCTGGTGAGTCACTGTTAATTTCAAAATATGTAAAAAGGAATCGATTGAAATTTATTCTGGAAGGATTCTGCGTTTTCCGAAACTTTTTGGGGTTTTCACTCCCAATCACTGAAACAAAATCAATTAAAAAAATGAAATAAACGATTTGCTCCAGCGTAAATTATTGCACTAATTTGTCAGGAGCAAATCAACTAGAAAAAATTGTTGCCTGACAATGAAATGAAAATAAAGAACTATGAAATAATAATTTTATATTGTAACATTTCGGAGTCTATATCAGACTTTTCGAAAATCTTCTGCAATATTAAATTATAATTTCGAAGTTCTTTATTTGTTCATTGTCAGGCAACAATTTTTTCTAGTTGATTTGCTCCTGACAAATTAGAGCAAGAATTTACGCAGGAGCAAATCGTTTATTTCATTTTTTAATTGATTTTATTTCAGAGATTAGGAGTGAAAACCCTAAAAAGTTTCAGGAAATGTAAAAAGAAGCTTTGTCGGTATACTGAACTTTATGGTCTCTTGTTGTTTTGTCGAATCTACTACCGATTTCGAGAAAAAAAGTTTGAACGCTTCTCTCGAAATCGTCAAAAAAATGTAAATTGTCACAAAATTTCAGTTAGTGAGCTGTGGCGGATGAATTCATTGTTTGTTTTGACACATCAAATTAAACTCGGTTTTTCTGATAATGAGTGTGTTTTCACTGTTTTGATACCAATCCAAAAATTCAAATTTCAACACCCTGTATCGTTTGTGGTCATATGTTTAGGAGATTTCTTTTTCCCTCCAATTTAGAAACACTCTGTATTATTGATAAACAATATTTTATTGTTCTCTATTCTGTGCTGTTCCTGAAAAATATTTTGTGTCTTTTTTGCTTTTTCAAATGTAAATCTTGTTTTAGGGATTCTGGGCTCTATTACAGAACTGTCACTTATCACTAGATTATATGCAAGAGGTACTTGTACAGTTCATGGAACTAGAAAAAGGGGGAACATTCAATAAAGATTTCAGGCTGTGGTTGACAACGGAGATGCATGAAAAATTCCCCATCAGTTTACTACAGATCTGCATCAAGTTCACAAATGAAGCACCATCCGGTAAAAATGCTATAGTATATCCAAATCCAAGAGGCCAGCGGTAAACATTGCACCATGCAATGATCACGCGTCAAGAATGTGATAACGCAGAGGTGTACTAATAAATTTTATTCCGAGAGCGTTATATTTTAAAACTTTTTATGTGTTCCAGTTCCGGTGAAAAATATGTACCTATGCTTATCTACGAGTCTCAGTAATGAACAATTAATCTAAAGTTCCCACTTTAATACATACTATGTATATAAATGTGTTACAATATTTTTTGTAAAAGTGACTAGTCCGTAGTGTCGTCAGAAGATGCAGAACTTTCTTCTAAGTTGACGATGACTGGTGTTATATCATCCATAATATTATCCAATTTCCACATGTTCACCTCAACTTTTTGTTTGACATGTTCCACACACTTTCTCCATCTTTCGGAAGTAACCCGTGAGAGAGCCTCTTGAAAAAGATTTTGGACGTCAGTCATTTTAAATGTGGTGTTTTTATCTGCCACAAAATTCTTGACATCGGCCCAAATCAATTCAATAGGGTTCAGTTCGCAGTGGTAGGGCGGTAATCTAAGAACGGTAATATTTTGGGCCTTTGCAGTTTCATCCACGATGTATTTTTCAAACTTTTCTTTGTTCTGCCTGACTATCTTCAACAATTGCGCTTTTATGAGGTCAGGGGTGAAATCAATATTTTTTTCCCTCAACCATTGTTGGATATCACTCTTTCTGAATAGTGAGTTAGGAATTTTTTCCATTTTCCTTGAATGGTAAGGAGCATTATCTAAAACTACTACAGAATTTTCCTTCAATTTAGGAAGTATACCCTCAAACCACTTTTCGAAGGACTGACCATCCATTTCTTCATGGTAGTCACCAGTTTTTTTGGATTGGAAAGTCCAGAGTCCTCCAGTTAAAAAACCAGTGTCACTGCCAATATGACATACTATAATTCTCTGCCCTTTGCCTGGAAAAATATATTCACTACATTTGAAAAAGAATGTTGAAATTGTTCTTCACCAAAAAGGTACTTACATCAAGTTTCACAAAACTTTGATTGCTCGATCAACAATTTGGCATTCGATTTCCCGAAGGAAATCATTGAAACTTTCATATTTCCGAATATATTGGAGGAGTAGCAGTTGAGAATCATTAAATGGGCGTGAATAGATAATTATTTGGTGCAAGAATGATATTCCGAATGCTTATGACCAACTTATCGACTGAAAACTAATTGACGTTCATCCGTCAATCCATCGTTGATTCTCTGATCAAGCTTTATGAAACCGAGGTTCAAACGAGGGTTAAACTCAAAATTCAAGACCTTACCAGACGGATTTTTCAATCCAGTAGATAGTCCAGCAAGTAACGCTTGCCGAGAAGATGTAACCGTTTCATCGGTCCACACTTTGGATTTAGTATGACCGGCATTTACCCAAGTTTCATCCAAGTAGTAAATCTTCCTGTTTTCATCACGGAAGGCCCTAATTTTCGTGAGATACTTTCTTCTCCAACATTTAATGTCGTCACGATCCATTAAAAAACTGTTGCGTTGGCGACGTCCATATTTGAAATTAAGTTTTTTCAATATAATAGAGAAGGTACTCTTCTTAAAATTTGGCAAATTCGAGTCTTCATTAACTATTTTTAATACTTTCTCTATAGTCGGGTGTTCATTTCTGAAGAAAAACTCGTGAACTTTTCGCCGTATTACATTTTTATCGAAATCTGATAAGGACTCCCATTTGGTGGTCCGATTTTGATTTGTTGCCGGCTGTGATAGAACACCGGAATTTATGTATTCAGAAATAATTCTCCTTACACTTCGAGCTCCAATGCCAAGTCTCTCAGCAACTCGGAGTTCTACGTCCTTTAAACACATTCCTGCATTTTGAATCATCTCAATTTTATAAGTATTCAAAATAATTTCTTTTATCTCGGCACTGAAGTGTCGTTTCAGACGTCTCTTTTTTGAAGGACTTAAGTCAACACGCGATTCCTCAGCAGTATCAGTACTTGACATTATCTTAAATGCTTGTAACTTGAATAACTTGCTACAACTGTAAACCAATTTACGAAAGACAAAACAATGAATGACCTCTGCAGTTCTGCACAACAATTCGCATACAAAATGAATCAAACGTAATGCGGTTCTGCGGAGAGTGGTTCTTACTTTCGCCTGCACACATGGCGTTCCTAAAGCTTTGACCAATAAGAGGAGTACCTCAAATACGATCACGCGTTCGTCAGTTTGTTTACGCTGGCCTCTCGGATTTGGATAGACTATAGTTGTTATTTACTGATCACTGATCACGTCGATCGCTGTGAGACGCTGTGCTTACTTCATTTAATGAATACTGAATCGAGTTTAGTGGCAGTTTATGTACCAACTCCACCAAATCTTTCATGGTCTTCGTGGTTCGATCTGATCAAATGATCAAATCAATAAAATACACGTATTTTTCCATTAGGTATGCGCGCTGGTTTGATACGAACCTATACCTCTATGAATCAGGATCTGTTAGATTACTCGGATTCAAAGCAGTACATCCCACTGATATACGCTATTTCCTTCCTTCACACCGTGGTTCAGGAAAGAAGAAAATTCGGTCCGCTGGGCTGGAACATTCCATATGAATTCAACTCCGCTGATTGGCTTGCCAGTTGTTTGTTCTTGCAGAATCATTTGGAGGAGGCAGATGCGAAAAAAGGACTAAGCTGGACGACGCTTAGGTGTGTAAAGCGGTCTAATTTCGACTTGGAGCTATAGTAAAAATCTAATTTTTTCCTTAGATACATGTTGGGCGAAGTTCACTACGGAGGAAGGGTAACAGACGATTTCGACAAAAGACTTCTGAATACGTTTTGCAAAGTTTGGTTCACCGACAATGTATTCAATGAAGATTTCTGTTTCTATAGGGGCTATAAAGTAATTGTTTTCAAACAAGTAACCGAGTACTTGGAATATTTCAAAACTATGGCGCCAACAGACGTTCCACAGGTCTACGGCCTGCATACGAATGCAGATATAACGTGAGTATAGAAAAATAGAAGATTTATACCAAAATTTGGAAATTCCCCAATATCTTATGTGATAATCATATTGGAGGGTGACTTTTTGACTGGTTCATTTCGTTTTTAGTGCTCAAGTTTTCCAGCTTTTTGTCAACAAATTATTTTTTTGCTATCCAAGATATTTTACAAAGTGTGACTCCATAGAATATTTTATGATCAGTCATACTCTGAGTGCTATATGTAACAAATCAATTTACAGCCTATATCTCCTTACATTGATCCACATATCTTGATGAGAAATCTGTATGTTTTGTGATTCAATGCTTTCATAAATATCGAATTGAATTTCAGCTATCAAACAAATGCAACTTCAGATATGCTTGCCCAAATGCTTTCTATACAGCCGAAAGAAGTTGGAGCTAGCGGCGGAGAAACAAGAGAAGCTGTAGTTTATAAGCAATCACAGGAAATGCTGAAAAAACTACCGCCACCTTATGATCCTTTCGAAGTGAAAGACCGTATAAGATCCATGGGTCATTTAAATCCCATGAACATATTCCTTCATCAAGAAATCGACAGAATGCAGAAGGTTTTGATAAATATCAGACAAACATTGCAAGACCTTCTACTAGCTATTGATGGAATAATAATAATGAACGAAGTTCTTCAGGATACTTTAGATAAAATATACGACGCTTTGGTTCCCAACATCTGGAAGAGGGGCTCCTGGGCAGCTGCAACTTTGGGTTTCTGGTTTACAGAATTAATAGAGAGAAATAATCAGTTCAACGACTGGTGCTTCAAAGGAAGGCCACCTAGATTTTGGATTGCAGGATTTTTCAATCCCCAAGGTAATAATATACCTACTTTTTATTGTACTGAATCTCCAGTAGAATTGTGTGAGGTAGTGCAGTGATGCATAGACGTTTCCTCATTTGTTGGTGCGGTATCGGCTTTTTTCGCTGAATTGGCTAGTTTTGCTAGCTCTCAACTCAAATGGTGGATATCATAAAAACTCAGTAGATTGTTTGAAAAATCAGTGTATATGGCTTCAGGCCTAATATTCATACAGTTGGGGATGGCAATCCTCCATGCACAACATACTACTCGTCAAGATTTGCAACATACGAGTCGTATGTTGTGTATGAAAAGCATTGAACTCTTTTAGAGTTCAATGATGGAAAGTTACGATCCTCAACGGTATGAATATAAGGCCTGTTGCCATGTATACTGATTTTCCAACAATCTACTGATTTTTCTAATATCCAACAGCACAAGTCAGTACAGATGTAGCAGTGCGGATTTACATATTTGCAGCCAGTAGGCTGTTCAAATTTTGCCGCCCTTACCATAATTATTTAGTTCAAAATATTAATGACAACTTTTGTGTCAGTGATAATGTAACTCTGAGATTTGTTCACTGTGTTCTTAATAACTATTCATAATTATTGTGGCCTAGGGAATCGATGTGTCAGTTCCCGAGTTCCCAGATCATTTTTACAACGCAACGATTAAGTTGAGATTTCACAAGAAATAGAACGTTTATTTCTGAATGAAATAAAATTTAGTCAAAGACTTCTAATGAGGCGAAGTAATGGATATTTTGAGTATGGTACACCATATATACATGGTAACATGGTCCATAGGAATAGTTGCAAAAAATTAAGGGGGTGATTCTTTGTCAGAAAATAGGGTGGACCATTAATGTAAAATTTTCTTTTCTTCTTTTCCCTGCATGAGAATCGAGAAACTGACAAAAATGAAATCAAGAAGATATTTTATGCGGGGTAGAAATTTTCGGTGCTGTTCCTCTATGATTGAAAGTGCTAGAAAAAGCCACCCCTAAACATTGTTCCGCAAGAAACTTTTTCCATATCCAGATTTCACGATAAAAGATTGATTTTGAATATCTTCATCCATTCTTAACAAATAAGGTCTCTTGTAGTTTCTTGGGAAAATTCACAGTTTTTCAGGAAAAAAAAAAGACCTTAAACAAAGTGCATATCGAATATTTTTGCAATTGTGCACACAATAATCTTAATGAGTATATGTGACAAAAATCTCAAGATGATTTTTTGAGAATGGATGAAGTTATCCAAAATTAATTATTTATTATAAGATATGAATATCGAAAAAGTTTCTTGCTAAGCAAGAATCAGGGATGGATTTTTTTACCCCTTTTTATCAATTATCATAGACGAACAGAACCAAAAATTTATAATGCCTTTCCGCCCGTATAAAATATCTGCTTGATTCAAAACAATAAAATAGGAACGTAAGGCATAAAAGTCTCACCTCGGGTTTCATAAAGCTTGATCAGGGAATCAATGCTTGATTGACCAACATACGTCAATTTGTTTTCAATCGATAATTCATAATATCATTCTCGCATGAAATTATGATGTTTATACGTCCATTAAATTATTCTCAATTGCTACTTCTTCAATATATTCAGCAATGAAAAGGTGTCAGTGAGTTCGTTTTAGAAATCAAGTGACTGTCAAATCGTTGATCGCACAATCAAAGTTTTATGAAACCCGCTGTTAAAATATCTTTTTGCGATGTCGTAATACGAAATTTTGTTCATTAGTTCTGACTTTATACACAAAAGAGCCAAAGCGTTCTGCTTTTCTTGGCTTAATGTGGTCCTTAGATACCTAACTTTTCACCGTTTTCTAGCAAAAAAAGCTTCTCTCTTCCGAACAATTTGTCGCTGGTTTATTCAGGTTGGGCAAAATTCGTTGTCTACTGAGGAAACTCAGTAGACTAAACTAAATTTTGACGATTTCGAAAAGTTCTCATAAGTTTTTTTTCTTTGAAGTTACTTGAAACTTGAACCTTCTATAGACCCCCTTTTTTACGTTGAATCTACTGACGAGCACCAAATAATTTTTCATTTCGAAACATTAGGCGAACTTTCGTTTTTTTAAATGCAAACTTTCATTGAATTTGTTATTTTTGAATTGAAAAAAAAATATTCTGTCAGTAGAATCTACGTATAAGAATGACAAAGAAGGTTAAGTTTCAGATCTGTAACTTCAAACACAAAAAAGTTATGAGAACTTTCCGAAATCGTCAAAATCCCAATTTCTGTTTATAACTCAAAATCTAGAAATGATAGACCGGTTCTGTTTTCAGATTTGAAAATATGTCATCCGTTTTTTCCTAGTTGCTATAGTTCTCGAGTTCCCCCTCAGTGGACAACGAATTATGCCCACCCTGTACATAGAGCCTTAGACACGAACTTCTGGACAAACATTTCTTGAATTGTGTTTTCGTAGGAACTGAAGAAACACATCCCAACGATTCAGAATCTAGTTTCACAAAAAATTTTTACCCTTACGAAGTTTCAGTATAGAGTTCAATGCGGCCGAAATAAGAGGGGAAACAGGAAAAAAGTAATGATGCACTACTTGTTCTGTTTTTTTTTTTTAAATATTAAGGGAGAGTCAGATGTAGATTAAAATATCTATGAAAAATACAAGTATTTCAGTTTCAATAATTAGTGTAAACAAAATTGTTCCCAAATTTGCCGCCCCCTGAAATCTGCCGCCCTAGGCTGCAGCCTACTCAGCCTCTATGGTAAATCCGCTACTGTGTAGCACAACTAATGCCCGTTTGCACCGTTTCGCTGGTAACCATGATTAAACTAATCGATGTTTAATATTTAAACGTTGCTTAGCATTTGACGGTTTGCACCGTGGAATCATAATCGTTCTTTAATTTAATCATCGATAGATTTGGCAACACCACTCACAGCATAAAAAATTCAAAATTTCAGCCAAGAACATCATAGAAGATAAATTAAAAAGAAAAAGAAGTCAAGGTTTTGTGACAAAACTTCTGTTGTCAAGGTGGGAAATTTGAACATTTATTTTTGGAGATTCGGTGTTGTGTTTTGAATTTGAAGTGCGAACATGGGTAACATCAACACATCCTATTACTCTAGAAAAAGAAGCCTTCTTGTGGAAGGACTGTTGAATTTGCACTATATCCTCATCTTTGATTTATTGGGTCAACACTATTATTCCTGAAATATCTATATTTGTATAATATAACTAATTATTTATTGAATTCCAAATCATTCTTCATATATGGCAAACAAATAACACGGTTTCTTTCGTTAAACAAAATCTTCTGAAAAAAGTGAGGTCCATTCCTTCGAAATAATTTCTTCTACAGAGAAAACATCTGGGAAATTCCAAATCATTCTCCATATATGGCAAAAAGACACTATTTCTTTCGTTAAACGAAATCTTCTGAAAAAAGTGAGGTCCATTCCTTCGAAATAATTTCTTCTACAGAGAAAACATCTGGGAAATTCCAAATCATTCTCCATATATGGCAAAAAAAACACTATTTCTTTCGTTAAACAAAATCTTCTGAAAAAAGTGAGGTCCATTCCTTCGAAATAATTTCTTCTACAGGGAAAACATCTGGGAAATTCCAAATCATTCTCCATATATGGCAAAAAAAAACGGTTTCTTTCGTTAAACGAAATCTTCTGAAAAAAGTGAGGTCCATTCTTTCGAAATAATTTCTTATACGGGGAAAACATCTGGGAAATTCCAAATCATTCTCTATATATGGCAAAAAAATTACACGGTTTCTTTCGTTAAACGAAATCTTCTGAAAAAAGTGAGGTCCATTCTTTCGAAATAATTTCTTCTACGGGGAAAACATCTAGGAAATCCAAATTCGATATTGCTAAGTGCATCAAGATCATCATCAAGTAATATCTCATCTTCCAAATCATCCATTATTAATTTGAATTTTATATCAACACAAATAGAAAACACAGTTGTCAATCGAATTTGAAGTATTACTTCAATCAACATTTTAATCGAGCTTTAATCGAGCAAATTCCTGCGTTTAGTTTAAACAACGTTTAAGGGCCTTATAATCAACATTTAGTAACGGTGCAACCCGGTTAAGGAATTAAACGTTGTTTAAGAATATAATCGTTGTTTAGACAAACGGTGCAAACGGGCATAAATAAAAAAATTTCAACAACAAATACTAAGGTCCTGGGCTAACTTTCTTCCAAAATCTTAATTTTTTGAAAGACTAGAAAATTTTTCTTGGAAATTTTAACGGCAGAAGTTAGTACACATGTAGCACAATTTTTTCCATATGTTTCCCTTTTTTCCTTAAGTAGTACATACGATTCGAGATCAAGACAAGATAATCGACATTGGAAAAGGGAAAGAGTCTCTCTTGTCTCTGGTACGTACGTTGCCCATCTAGAGGGATTAGTTTACCAATGGATCAACGGTTGCGTTTTTTTGCAAACCCGGGTTAACTCTGTTCTGTTATTTTTGACATCGATCGTCAAATCAATGCACTATACTATAGTCCATTCAAGAATGATTGACATCTCGGGTGGCTATGGAAAATCGAATTTAGGTTGGTAATAGCCCATAAGTTAAGATTTTGTGTTGCGAAATTCAGGTTGGTAATATGAATAGACTGTGATCTATAGACCTATTATATGTGAATCTATGCACTGACAGCAGATAATTTGAATATTTACTGCTGTTTATGTTCTTAATTTAATCTCACAAATTGAAAATATAGTTGTACCAATTTTGAATGCCGATTAATATGCTCTGAATTTGAATATTTCTTGTTTTCAAATACTTTTCTAGGTTATATTACTTATTCCAGTTCTGTGATTGAAACTACAGAAATTATTGAATATCTTCTGTGACCAGATATTAAGGTGGGACTGGACTTTCAAGGCCTAGTGGGATGTCAATCATTCTTGAATGGACTATACACTCCTCTGCAAAACGAACGAAATATGTATGAATATTAGGCCTGAAGTCATGTACACTGCTTTTCAAATAATCTATTGATTTTTTCTAATATCCACCATTCGAAGAAAAAGCTGGGAGCTTTGTGCAAGTCAGCACAAATGTCAACAACAAAAAACACTAGATTGCTAGGCTAACATCTTTCCAAAATCTTAATTTTTCGAAAAACTAGAAAAATTTTCTTTAAAATTTCAACAGCACAAGTAAATACACGTGTGGCACAATTTTTTCCATAGGTTTTCCGAAAATACGAAAGTGCTAGGCTTTATTGTTTTCAATTTCGAGATTTCCCGGAAAATTCGACGAATTTCCGAGAAATTATTTATATTAGCACAAGTGTAGTACAAATTATTGCACTCATTTCAAAGAACAAAAAACAAAAGTGCTGGGCTAACTTCATTTTCGATTTTCTGGAAAATTAGAAAATATTTCCCAAAAATTCGAACGGCACAACTGAGTACATATATAGCACAATTTATTTCAGCCATAAAAACCCATTCTTTCTAAAATGGAGGAGGTTGGCCCATTCTATATATTTTGTGGAATATCTTGAGAACCATATGGAACTGAAAAAACATCTCCATGGCACAAAGCAGCGCAAGCCTAGCTCAATTCAACTCATTCATATTTCATAGACTATTGAAAAATCATTAATAATTCGATTACCGAAAAGTGAATAAAAAATTACAATTTGCGAATATCTTCGCATATGGTGTTCAGTGGAACTTTTCTGCTTAGCTTCCATTTATGGTCTCCTTCCACATTTTAAAATTCTGTGCTATTACAGGATTCTTAACTGCAATGCGACAAGAAGTTTCCAGAGCTCATAAAGGCTGGGCTTTGGATCAAGTTACTTTATTCAACGAGGTCACCAGCAAAATGAAGGAAGATATTTCATCAGCGCCTAACGCAAGTTTGGTTTTTTTTTTGTTTATTCCTTATAATCACCTATCAACTGTTCCAGGAAGGAGTTTATGTTTACGGTCTATTCTTAGATGGAGCAGGTTGGGATAGAAGAAATTCGAAGCTCATGGAATCTGTGAATAAAGTTTTATATACCGTAATGCCAGTGGTGCACATTTATGCTGTAATTACGCCTCCGAAATTTTCCACGCTACTGTATACTGTAAATAGAAGTTGTGCTTTCTCAAACAGTATTTATAAAATCAGTATTTCAGGCACCACTGTACAAAAAGGCCAATCGAACTGATTTGAACTACATTACATCGTTATTTCTCGTCACCCTGAAGTCACCAGAGCATTGGATTTTGAGGGGTGTTGCGCTGTTATGTGACATACAATAGACTCTACACATGTTGTGAAATTTCTTTATTTCTGAGTTTCTGTTTGAATAAAATCAAAAATTTTTTGATTATTTTCATTTATTTCTCTGGGAGGATAATATTCTCAGGGCGCGACTTGGTAATATTCCTCGACCAGACAATTTTTCTACCAAATAGATCCAATTCTTCCTTGAAGTAGGTGAGTATTGGAAACAGAATCTATTCTAATAAGTGATAAATCTGAGATTGCTACCTTTTGTTGTCTTGATGTGTACTACTCCTCACTGCGAATTTATATAATTTTGAAAATTATAGTAAACCAACTAACATACCTGTTTTCAACCAGTGATTTCTTTTGAATTTCATTGATTTCGTCATTTATTATGAATGAATGAAGCTCATAACATAGTCCCCTTTATAATATGACTTGTATTTTATTGCATATAATTCAGAGAACTTATATTTAATATAGATTTGAAGAAAGGTATTTGAAAAATCATCAGAAAACCACGATGACACATAACCTAAAATAAAATGAAGGCTGTTCATTTAAAGTTGACGCTAAAATTCCCACCCCTTATCGATAAACGTAGCGATCGCAGCGACTCATAGCCTACGTTCCCCGTTTTCGGGGACACATTTTTAGTACGGCGAACGTTCTCCTTCTCTCTACTCTCCATAGTACACACATACGATACTTCTCTGTCTAGCGCCGCACTAAGGCAGTGACCAAAGATTATAACTCTATAATCTTTGGCAGTGACGTTAGATGGATAAATTCATATGCACATTCCTATAAGATGATTTGTCCTAGATAATGGGATAGGTACGTAGAAGGCGTAGCCCAGAATATCAAACAGATTCTTGAGTTATGGCTCTAAACAGACGAGGATCAGTTATGTTCCATGCACATCTATTCAGTTGTTTTGTATAACGCTTAAATAATGTATTGTCGAAATGAAGATTAAAAATTAATTGTAGCTATAATGATATTTTACAACTGTAATTACTAGAAATACTTTTACGAGCCATAGTAAACGATCCAATGAAGTAAATATGTTCTGAGTTCAGAGATTCTGCAGATTTGTGGAAAATTTTGACCGTGAGGAGTGAGTATATGGAACGCCCAAATTATCTCGGAAATGGAAAATACGATTTTTATGGAAGTTGGTGTGCAAGGATTATGCTGGTATTTACATTGTTGTCAGATCTTTTCCTTTTTATAATAATGATTTAATTAATTTCATATTGATAACCTGTATATTTTTGCCTTTTGAAATCCTTAAGAAATACTGTATATTTTTCATGTTATGCTTCCTATACCTGAATGCCATAATATCGGGGTTAAAACTCCAGAGTTCCAATGAACTCCAGTATCTTAGAGGGTTTCAACACTGCTAAAGGCCTCATTCTTCCTATAATTTTCCCGTCCAAGACATTTCTTGCGTAGGCTTGCAATTTGCAATGGTGGGGCATACTGTAGCCAGGTGAACAGGAATTCCTCCTTACCCACTGAACCTACACTCGTCGATTCCTAATGAGCCTATTCTTATCAAATGCTTCAAAAGACGGCAATGTCCTGTGAGGAAACCGGTGCTGAGGTGTAACTTATTTTGGCCTACTTAGAGAATAAAAACCTTGAATCGGTTCTCAGATTTGGAATAATTTTCTGGGATAGCAACGCAAGGTTGGACTCAGTATTTGTTTTGCAAAAAAGAATAAATATGTCAAAATATGCCCCCCTCTCTTTAAAAATTGACCTGTTCCAGCATTTTCTGTGAAAACATCCTCGTCGACACATAATTGGCCTGGCAAGTTTTCAAATTGTCAGCCCCTGTAACTACTTACTCAATAAAAATTTGCAAACCATAGTATTCATGTAGAGGGTCAAGTGATCTTTCAATTGAGGTATAGCTCACCCCCTATTCCTTATTGAGAATTTAGTGGTGATAGCTCCTACACCTAGGGTTGAGGGGATTTCGGCTTTCAATTCTGCTCAAAATATGTCCCCCTACGAATAGAAATTGACCTGTTTCGGCATTTTCTCTTAAATAATTCTTGTCGCGACATAATTGGATTGTTTTCAAGTTGTTACCTTGTACAGTACTACAAAGCACATCGTGTCTTATGCTTGAATGCGCATAGACCATAGGAACCAAGTGTGTTCATCCTCCCTTAAGCTAATTTCGCATACTAGAGTCATTGAGTATAAAGATTGTTGAGTTTAATAATAATAATAACATCTCTTGGACTATTACCGATTTAGCAGCCTTACAGAGAAAAATAAGGACGATGCTGACTAAACACAATAAACATCACCCCAGAAGCTCAATAGAACGGACCGAGCTGCCACGACATCTTGGGGGTAGAGGAATTGTTGATTTGTCCAACCGTATGTCCCAGGAAATTGAAGGACTTCGAAAATATTTCCTGAGCAATGCTGCTTCATCAGAACTCCATCAAGTAGTTTATGTTGCTGATAGTTCTACACCGTTAAAGCTACAGCAGGACCACTTGGAAACCGTCGAACACTTTGCAGAAAGTAAAATGCAGAAACTGATTGGCAAACCTTTGCATGGAAGGCACCAGAACGAGGTCAACCATGATTACGTCGACATACTACTGGTTGACTTCGCAGGAAGGTTGTTTCCTCTGACAGAGGGCTTCATGCTCGCCATCCAGGATCAGCTGATTCCAACAAGGAACTACATGAAATATATCGCCAAGGATGCCTCAGTGGCGGATAATAGCTGTCATTATGGCTGTGCGACACATGAAACTATCCAGCACATCACCGGGGGATGTCAGAAGTTCGCGGGCACGGAGTACAAAAATAGACATGATGCCGTTGCCAAGATTCTTCATCAAGAATTGGCACTAAGACACCAACTTCTAAGTTCGAAAAAGGTTCCTTATTACAATTACCATCCGGATGCTGTATTGGAAAATGAACATCACAAGCTCTACTGGGATCGCACGGTTCTCACAGACCGGAAAATAAGCCACAACAGACCAGACCTCATATTGCTCAATAAGGATGAGGAGAGTGCACTATTCATCGACGTTGGCGATTCCAAATAATAACAATCTTCTGGATAGGCACACTGAAAAATTTCAAAATACAGAGATCTCGAGGAACAAACCAGGAGACAGTGGAAGCTGAAAGATATCAAGACCATCCCTATTGTTATATCATCTACAGGCCTGATACCGAAGAAACTACTAGAGAACTTGAGGAAACTTCAGTTGGACTAAAATATCTATAGAGTCGTGCAGAAGGCGGTACTGCTGGGAACGGCGAGAACTGTACGCAAGTACATGGGAAATTCAGAAGAACACCGTCTGCCCCGACAGGAAGTGCGGGCGGAGCAGGAATCCAACCGGCAGCAGGAAGCCGAGGAGCGACCCGAACCCGACCACCACCACGAGTCCGAAAACCTGGAAAGGGCTCCAACAGAGCTTAATCCTTTTGATATCTGAGATATCTGGGATAAGTCAATTTTCCTCTGGAGAGGAGTGTGAAAGCACGGCTAAAGTCCAATGAAATCATATATATATAATAATAATAAGAGAGGAAAAATAGAAGATGGTACGTTCAAACTCAAGGAAGGTGCAGAAATTGAAGCATTAAAGGAAGGAGACACATACAAGTATCTAGGCATAAAACAGGCAAGAAAAATCCATCAGACCCAGATGAAGAAAGAATTAACGGAGGAGTTCACCCGAAGATTGAGGAGGATAATGAGAACTGGTCTTAACAGCAAGAATCTGATAAAAGCGATTAACACTTACGCTTGCTCGGCGCTGAGCTATTCATTTGGTATCATCTCTTGGACGACCACCGATTTAGCAGCTTTACAGAGAAAAATAAGGACGATGCTGACTAAACACAATAAACATAACCCCAAAAGCTCAATAGAACGGACAGAGCTGCCACGACATCTTGGGGGTAGAGGAATTGTTGATTTGTCCAACCGTATGTCCCAGGAAATTGAAGGACTTCGAAAATATTTCCTGAGCAAGGCTGCTTCGTCAGAACTCTATCGAGTAGTTTGTGTTGCTGATAGTTCTACACCCTTAAAGCTACAACAGGATCACTTGGAAACCGTCGAACACTCTGCAGAAAGTAAAATGCAGAAACTGATTGGCAAACCTTTGCATGGGAGGCACCAGAACAAGGTCAACCATGATTACGTCGACATATCTGCGTCGAACTACTGGTTGACTTACGGAAGGTTGTTTCCTGAGACAGAGGGCTTCATGCTCGCCATCGAGGATCAGGTGATTCCAACAAGGAATTACATGAAATATATCGCCAAGGATGCCTCAGTGGCGGACGATAGCTGTCGTTATGGCTGTGCAACACATGAAACTATCCAGCACATCACCGGGGATGTCAGAAGTTCGCGGGCACGGAGTACAAAAATAGACATGATGCTGTTGCCAAGATTCTTCACCAAGAATTGGCACTAAAACACCAACTTCTAAGTTCGAAAAAGGTTCCTTATTACAATAACCATCCGGATGCTGTGTTGGAAAATGAACATCACAAGCTCTACTGGGATCGCACAGTTCTCACAGACCGGAAAATACAACAGGGAGCCGAGGAGCGACCCGGACCCGACCACCACCACTAACCCGAAAACCTGGAAAGGGCTCCAACAGAGCTTAATCCTTTTGATATCTGAGATATCTGGGATAAGTGAATTTTCCTCTGGAGAGGAGTGTGAAAAGTCATAATAATAATAATAAAGGTCTTTTATTGAACAAAATAAGTTTCAACATCTATTCCAACATTTATGGAGGGCGAGGTTCAGTTCGTTCCGAGTATTACATACCCAGAACGTCTGTTCAACTAACCCTACATGAACTCAATAATTTAATCACAATTATGCCAACATATTACCACAAAAATAAAAAAAAGGAATTATTTCGAACTAATTATAAAAAGAAACAAAAAACAAAACTTAAAACAAAACTTTTCGTGCGGAGTTATACCCATATACTATAATTATGAATGAGTATCCTGATTTCAGTCTTATTATCAACCTACGTATCCACTCAGAATTTCCAGCACCATCTCTCTGAATCTCCTCTTAGAATAAGATGAATCAATGCTCGTGTAATCTAGGGGGAAGCCGTTCAAACATTTTGCGACGTTATAAGAGAATGAGCGTTTAAATAGCTCTTTTGAGTGAGATGGTATTGTGAGCCTTCCCCTGAAACGGACATTGACATTGTACACGTCAGATCGGAACCTTATTTTATGATACAGATATGGTGGTGACTTGTGGGCCACCACTGAGAAGAATTGACAAGCAGAATGAAGCCGACGTCTCTGCGCCATGTTTAGCCAAGATATCTCCTTCAACTTATGACTTATTCGATCGAATTTCCTGATGCCATATATTAATCTTAAACAAGAATTCTGCAATTTTTGAATTCTATTAGCATCGGCAGTTGTGATGCAAGGCCCATAGACTGTGTCACAATATTTGGAATGTGAAAGGACCAAACTATCGCAGAGCAGTGCCCTCGTTTTAACATCAAGAAAATGTCTACTGTGAAAAATGAATTTCAGACTGGTGTACGATCTTCTCAAAATCTGACTGACGTGATGTGAAAATCGCAAATCGCTATCAATAAAGAGGCCAAGGTTTTTAACGACACTCTGAAAATTTATATTACAGTTGTCCATCATCAGCAGTTGACTATAGTTCTGCATAAAAATGTCCCTATCCTTCTGCCTTCCAAAGAGAATAGCATTAGTTTTCTGAGGGTTCAGTTTAAGTGAGTGATCGATAGAGAACTGTGTCAGATTGCCCAAATCATAATTCAAAGCAGACACAGCTTGTGGACTTTCCTCCAAGAAAAACGATAGATAGAGCTGAGTATCGTCGGCGTAGTAGTGCTGGGTACAAGATTGAAAGGCCGCTGGAAACCGCGATATATAGATGGCAAAAAGAAGAGGAGAGAGAACCGATCCTTGTGGAACACCAGTGAGCACACTCAAGAACGACGACTGATTTCCGTCAAATACAACGGTTTGAGACCTACCCGTTAAAAAGGCTGATATCATATTTAGTGCCGACTGTGATAAACCTATATAGTGTAACACAGCCTTTAAAACATCGTGACTCAACGTGTCAAATGCTCTAGAGTAGTCAAGTAGCATTAATATTGTCAGCTTTCCCTTATCAGTCGCCGTCCAAATATCATCAGTTATCGAAAGAAGGACTGAACCACATCCATAACCTCGTCTGAAGCCTGACTGGCAATTCGGTAAAATTTTATTATTTTCTACATAAACACGAAGTTGGCTCTTAAGAACTTTCTCTAGTACCTTTGAAAGGGTTGGTAGGATGCTTATCGGTCTTAAATCATTAAGACTTGAAGGATTCGACTTTTTAGGAAGCGGGATGACACGGGCTCTCTTCCACTGCGTTGAAAATACGGCGTTCAAGATGGAATAATTAATTATATGAGTTATGTAAGGCAGCAAGTACCTATGGCAAGCAAAGGTTCAAAGTTATCATATTTATACCATCTAGACCTGTTGCGTTAATTTTGATGTCGGTCATGATCTTCAAAATTTCTATTTCTGAAACGGTATGAAAATTGAATTCTGCTTCTCCACGTCGATTGTTCTCATAAAAAGATATTTGATCTTTATTCGTACCCAATTTTGGATCTGTCTCAGCTCGAAGAAATAGTCTTTCACCAAAACCATTGTTCCGTTTAGGTACGGGTTATACCTTAGATTCTTGTACTATACAGTATGGAATGTGTCAATTTTGCAACGCCAACCCACGGCTGAAATTTAATGGTTTATTTTACCGTTCTTAGTTGCGTGGACTGTTGCAAATCATGAAAAAGTCAGGAAAAAGTTTGGATTGATTTTTTCCTTAGAAAGATCTTTCATCGTTCATCAAGGTTTCATATTATATCATTGTTGGTACATTTCCAACACAATTCGGAGATTTTCTACTTTAGAAATATTATGAATCAGAATCAGTTCTATATCTCATTTTTTTGAATAACTTCTTATTCAATTGCTGATTAATTTCCAAGAAATTCATTCATTATATTAACAATCTGGTATACCTATTCTATATTCTATAAAAATAATAAGTATGTACTTTATTCAACTCTTGAATTCATCTGATGGTGAGTCTGATTCGTCATTTATTGCTTGTGATATTTATATTCATTCCCGAGTATCTGACACACAAAAGTAATGATTTATCTTCTCATTGCGATAACCGTGAAGATCTCTTCTGAAGTAGAATTAACATAATTTATTCATTTCATAATGTGAGAATTAATGATATAATCAACTGTTTATCCATCTCAAATAATAACCCTTGATATCAGTAGCGTTTCCATTATTATATTTCGGATTTCGAAAAAAAATCAAATAATGTCATACCTCGATAACGTTCCATTGTGAAAGTTCTATCCACTTTCTCGCATACTCTCGTTTTTTTGAAAGTTGAGTCTTTTTGGGCACAAAGAAGAACTTCTCAAAATAAAACGGTCTACCAGAATTTTCGAAGTTGGAAAAATCTTCGATGAAATATATCCTACTGGGATTCTAGATCCTGTGTTATCCGCATTATCAAAAATATACCTTGAAACAGAGAGAATATTGACCTATCTTTGATTGAATTTTTCAGGAAATTCGCGAAAGCCATTCATTCTCACTGAATAAAATGCGTGTTATCAAAAATCTCTAAAATTCCATTCAACTTTAAAGAATAATATCTCCACACATAATAAGGACATGAATTTTATTTTCAAATTTGTGTTCTCATTACCTATTGATAAAAGTACGGAAAAATGTTATAAAATAACACTTATTTTACACTATCTCAACGCAGATCAACTATACTACACGATATTTTTCATTTCAAAGATATGAATTTCTCACTGTGTGATGGAGAATGTCTAATGATGATATTGTGTTTTCTTCTGGTTTTTGATGTATACGTAGACCAATTCAAAAATTAAATTCATGGCCTTCTTTGTATGAGTGCAGATTTTTTTATAAAAAATATCTTCAAAATTCCTCTTCTCGATGCGAATTCAACCAAACTGAGTCTTATGTCGAATAAAAATATTATTATACAATTTTCCATGGAAAAATTCTATATGGCTGCCAAGGAAAAAAAAAGTTGAGAATTTTATCTTGAAATCTAGGAAGCCGATTTCAACAAAATTTGTATAATTATTTCATTAAATGAGGATAACATTGAAGGATTTCAAAACTTCAAGCAAATTGTTCTTAAGCTGAAGAAGATATAAGGAATTTTCGAATATCATCTATTTTCGATTTTTCATTATAAATCCACAACAACATCGTGTTGGAGGACTTTCAAAGGCAGAACTTTTTTGTCAATTAACGGAATTTCTATTTGGTATAGTTTGGAAGATGTTTGTAGTATTCATGGAATTTGTCAACACCCTTTATATTATTATGGTCTTTATTAGTATAGGTAGTGGTACATCCCTTTTACAAGGTGTTAAATGACTAGATAATCGCAACTGACTTTCTGGAAGATTACCATCTGAAAAACTTTCATTATCAGGTTTCTGGAAAGTTGTATCTATTTTAACGAATTTATTAATTAGATTCCTGGAAAAATATGTCAGTGCCTATTGCCATTTTTTTAAATTTTATTTCTTCCTTTCATAAAAAGTCCGTACCTATCTGTGGATCTATAGATTGAACATCAAATCTGAAATTTCTCCACTTCCTTCATAACTGAATAGTTGGATAACATCAAAGACATCAAAGATCACTGTGAACCTCAAATCGAATAGGGAAAACAGTCAAATCCAATAGGATACCGAATTAAAATAACCAACACAAGTTGGTTATTTTAAATTCTGATGGTAGAATGCTGAAGGTTAAACAAGAACCTCTTAACGAATGAATTCTCGATAAATACACAAAACTTGTACGCCTATGTTCGACTGGTTATCGTCTCGTTTTATGGATGTTCATTTATGTTGTTGACCAGAAAAATATTATAGAGAACTGGAATGGCCAATTCAGTGGGAAGGTAGCCGGTGAATGAGTAATTGAACAATTTACTATAGTGATATTTTACTGAGATGGATCAAATCAATACAGTAAGTAGCACTTCACTGTATGAATGATCTCAATTTATGTTAACTAGAACTAATTTTGTTACTTATCACAAATATTTCACTAAACTCGTAGCATCCGTAGATACCTACTTTTTATGTAAAGATTTAAATCCTGATATTTTTGAACTTTCTAAACAAATTCTTGAATTATAATGCAGCCGATACTTGATCAAATTCCATAATTTAAGTAAAGAAACTGAATTACATACCTACCAACATGATTTTTTTTATCACAAGTGTTTCGCAATCACGATAGCTTACTTTCATAATGTAACTAAATAGTAGTAGGAAAAACTCATCCTATAGATTCTCCAATTTTTTCAAATGATGACCGCATTTTTTTAAATATTCAACAATGATTTTGTGCTCATTTTAAAAAAACAGGATTTGGATTCCGTAAAAAGTTATTTTTTATGAACAATTAATCGGCTTGATGAACATATATAGGTTGTTTCGTAGTTTCGTAGGGTGGCTAAATTCGATGGGGTTGAATGGAGTTATATGTAGGTATACTGCATTCACATTTATTTTAGCAGTAGGTTGGCCATGAAATAATTTTCTCAAGTTTTTGTTACTAGAACGGGGTATGGTTAAAATGTCGTTAATGTCATAACGCCGTTGCCACAACTTAAATCAATTTTTATTACGAAAATGCCGAAAATGATTGAAAAAAAGAGACAGGGTTTTAGAAAGCGCTATTTAGAATTCAGGTCCGCTCATTCAAATAGTTATACCCTGATATTCTAAAATCCACAATACGTCAGACGGTAGCGAACATATTCAATGTAAGAGAATTTATATAATGTTTCATCTGAATCTAAACGACTTATATTTCAGCTGAATATTTCCACAATCAGAAAGATTGTGAATAAAGAGGATAACAAAGAATTTCCCTCTATTGGGAGACCCAAAAAAGTGGTGGCATTTGAGAATTTTATGTTTGAGTGAATTAATACGAAAATTTTATTCATCTGTCAAATTTGACAGACAACAATGTTCCGACTAATTTTTGATTGTTGTTTTAGCCAATGAGCATACAATTAGGCGATAATTTTGCATTAGTGCAAATTATCGATAATTTGCACTTGTCAATCAGGTCCTTTAAAATAAATGTAGACGTAATTATAAACGTTTATTTCTTATTAAAGTATCATCAAAACTGTTGAACCTAGTTTTTGAAATTTTTACAATTAAAAACGCAATTATTGAAATTTATGATTGAACCAGTCGAAGCTTGTTGTTGGTCAGAAACAACGTTACTTGAAGCAGAAGTTGAAAATGAAGAAACACTGAACTCGTTGTTTTCACTGTTTCTCATTTTCCTTATTATTTCCTCGTGAAACTCTTTATCGAGTTGTAAATAAGGTTTTATTGAACTGACATTCCCATGTCCTGTTTTTTTTTGTTAGCTGGTTTTCGTTTACCCCAACCTTGGCTAGATGGCTTACGGCAGTTGCTCGGTGAGAATGGTTTGTAAATTTGAACTTTTCGCTATCGAGACCTGCTTTTTGGACAGACAGCTTTGTCCATTTTGCGATCTCGTTTCTGCCAACTGGGATATTCTTGAACCATATATTATTATTTTGCCATTCTCGATTCGGTGTAAGAAACAGACGGTTCGTCTTCACGTTAGATCCTCGTTTTGACAAAAGTTTTTTGTATAATCTTAAAAAAAAAGCTTTGATAAGAAAAATTAAATAAGAAACTGTTAATTTGACCTACCTAACGGGGCAGATGTCTTCATTAGTAGTGTTTCTGATTAACCATTTACTGTCTGTTAATCTGGATTATATTTTATTCTATTTGTGCTAGTTCCATCATTAAACTTCTCTTCTTGAAAGAAATCCGTCAAACCGTTGGCTGCCTCACCTCCTCGAAATGTTAGCTCATAAGATATGAGATGAAAAAAATTTTTCTACAGACCCTCCGGCTTGTTTTCATCGTAAAGCTTCAAAATTTGCAGCAATTTTTTGTAAGTAAAAGCCGATGAGCTTTCTTTTCTCTTTTCCGGGTTAATTTGTAATATTTTGCGCGCAGCATCTCGTGCACCCCTAGCCGATTTAAATCTTACATCATTAAATGGATCCATTGCAATGCCGAAATCTTCACAATATTTTTCCTGAACAAGTTTTGCTGTCACGTTCCACATTGTTTTCACCACACTTTCTTTATAAAAGGATCCATCCTTCTTGCGCATGTTGCTTGTCCACTCCTTCAGAATGAAGGCAATTTTTTCCACCGAAGTTCCTCGTTCTAATAAGTGATTTCTTTCGGCACAAAACTCTTGAAATTGTCTCCATACTGACGTTTTTGACTTTTTTGTATTCGTTGGCGTAAGATTGTCTATATAGACAATCTTATCAATATCTACAGCACAAGCGTGGTAAATTTATCGTTTAACGCCCCCTCGGATTTTTGCATTAAAATTTTTTTTTAGTGGAAAATGTGTTTTAGTATGATTCTTAGTAGTTTTCAATAATGGCAAATGAGTATTTTTGGAGTTTTTTTTAACGGGATCGGGGAGTGAATAGTGCTGGTGGAAATGAAAATGAATCGATAATTTTTGACAAATCTGCTCTCATGCAAGTTAAACTGTAAAAGGCACTCGAGCGCTCCGCGCACTCGTGCTCTTTTTCAACTTAACTTGCATTCAAGCATCTTTCCCAAAAATTATCGATAATTTTCATTGCACTAGTTTAATTACAACTGAAAAGTTTACTACTGGATTTTAGATGAATGTCATCGTAGAATAAGTTCCCGACAATTGATTTTTCTATTTTTCATTTGACTTGTCCTATACATTCTAAATGTCTTAAGGTACCAATAAATACCTAATTATTATTAATGTATCAATGCATTAAGATGAACAGCCATAAATACGCGCCAGTTGTCCTGCTAATTATTTATTCATGTGGAATTTTTGTTCAAAGGTGAAGTTCATCTTGATTGAAACTTCCTTTAATTCCTTTTACTTATATTGATGCAAGATGATTTTTGTTGAAGAATTTAACATTCTTGTAATTATCTGTCAATTCCTTTGGGAGATACCCATTCCCAACCACTGCAACATATGCATTTCATCTTCGGGTTAATATTTTTGAAATCTACAACTGATGTAACGTATTCAAACTTTAGCCAAAGAAGATATATAACGAACATTAAGCTCAAGCTAGTGCATATTATGATATTATACTGATCTCTTGTATTTTCCATGCAAATAACTGGATTTGGTATGCCTTCAATCAGTTTGTATAAACTTCAATTATGTTCGCACATATTTTCCGAAGATATTCGATATTGTGATTTAATACGTAATAACAGAAACTTTTACGTAGAACGGCCAACATAGCGTTGATTTAAAACCCAAAAATGTTTTGACAAGCCTCATAACCCCACATTTTCGTACTATACAGAGTAAAATGTGTCAAATTTCCATGGCCAACCGACTGCTAAAATAAAAGTGAATGGAGTATACGTGGAGCTGGCACCTCCAAATGTAAATTTTGAAACCAAAATATCAGGGTAGTTTGTCCATCGTAGGCCCATGTTTGTGCACCTTTTCTGATCCATGTTCTGATGCGTTCTCTGAGCTGCGTCCCCACATTGCGAAAATCTTTTATTTCAAATTGAGAAAGCTCAATTTTCTGGCGGAGTAAAATTGTACGGAATTTCTGATAATATTGAGGTAGTAGGTACATATAGGTATCGAAACTGCATGCTAGGCAAGTTGATTGTCCATTATTCCAAACAATTTGTCTCATTATAAGACGGATTACAGGGACTTTTGCTCAGAAAATATGGATTTTTCGTACATTGAATATTCATTATGTGAATTGATTTCGAAGAAGGATATCACTCTTCATTCTACATGAGATTTGATAATTTTGAAAGAATTGATAGTTCAATAATAGGGGAAGGTGGGGTATGACGGGGACCTTAAGGCATTTCTTGAATAAAACCCTTCTTTATAATTGCACAATGTAGGAACTTTTATTAAGAAAATAATCAGTTTTTCTTTTTTCAATAACAATCAGTCAAAACAAACAAAAAATTATTCTTCTCATTTAAATATCTAATTTAAAAAATAACAAAATCTCACCGTCTTACCCCAACTATAGGGCAAGACGGGGTACCCCCTTGGGTAAGATGGGGTACAGAATATTCAACAGTCTTCATCCTCACATAATGGGCAGATATGGACAGCTTCATCATCGTTGTCTTCAACTCCTGCACAGCCACAATGCGCCCAATTAGAACAAACCTGGCAAGTGATCCATCCTTCGGTAGACTCGGAATACAAGCCGTGGCAGTATAGACATGCAGTATCTTCTTCTTCTGATGTCTGAGCTTCTTCTTAAGCTTTTTTAGTTTTTCGAGATCTCCTCTTATTTGATTTTTTCATTTTTTTTTTCGCTTGAGACATCAGGTTTCGGTTTCCTACTGTTTTGTTTTTCCTCTAATTCTGTTTTATATGGAGAAGCAGTGATAAAAGCTTTTCCTCTTCTCCGAACTTCGCCTCGTTTTTTTCGGCCATTCGTGGATAAGGCATTAACTGTTTGGGGTTAACCAGATGGAATGCTGCATTATACAAAGAATCATTTACTGAGGCTTGTTGTACTACATATGAGGTCGTAGCAGATGGATGAGGTAGAGTGTTTGCTGAAGAATTTATGGTGGTGTAGGTGGCCGATTGAGTATCAGGAAGTGACGAAGTTATTGTTGGTAGAACTGTCAGTGTTCGCTGTGAGATTGCTGCTATCGATAAATATAATTTTGAATGGAATCTAAATCCAAAAAAAATACCAAAGGAGCGGGTAAGATGGGGTCCCAACCCCGTCTTGCCCCGAAGTAGGTACCCCATCTTTCCCAAACTGGATTGATAAGGTATATTGTATTTTTTGAGGTTATAAACCAAAGCAAACCGGGACGAAATAATGAGTAGAAGAATGGTAAAATAAACGTACATTAATAAAAAAATATATCACGCACCTTGTATAACACATATTATGAACAGTCACGCACTTTATACCAGCCAATAATTAGATAAAACCACGTAATTTTAGAAAAACATAGTTACCAAGTGGGTCCCTGCACTTCTACTCCTAAATTTTACTAACACTAACTAATACTGATGAATACCGTGAGATGACGTTAAAATAAATTTTCTAGTGGCACTGCATTATCTATTTTGGTAGGGTCCCCATCTTACCTCGCTACCCCGTCTTACCCCACCTTCCCCTACATTTTTCAAATAAAATTTTTAGGCAACGTACTTTTACTCTTAGTATGTGTTGATGATTCATAATAATCAATAATTGAAAAGAGGGCTCTTATTGATAAAATTATAACTAAATATTCGAAAACGGGACTGTATCCCCAAAAATTAACCAGAAATAAGAAATAGAATTTCATTCTTTCATTTCTCTTCACAAGTGTGCCATAGGAAGAGAAAATTGAATTTGATTGAAAATAATATGTTTTTTCAATTCTGAGAACAAAATTCCTTCAACTGATCCAGAAAATATAGATTTTGATATTCGAAAAATAAATATCAATATTTTGAGTTCTGTCGTGATATTCTGCGAATTGCCTGTGCCATCTCGAAGGGCTATTGGAAGTAAACGAGCCCACAAATTTCCATCAAAACTCGACTACTCGTTCTCAAGTCATGGATACCGAAAATTTAAGCCGAAATCCATAAATCACCCTGTATCTCCGAATCTAATGGACTTTGAGTACAAAGAAGCTACTTTCTTAAAAGCCTAGATGACCCTCATTGACCATTAGACTATGGCCTGCCACTAGTGAAACACCTTGAATGTATCTTTTCTAAATGAAAGAATAAAACCCCCGTCGGCTTTCAGAAGATAATCGCTTACATACCAGTACCAGTTCCATGTTTTTTCTTTGAGATATCGCACAGTCTCCACATATTCACTTCGAATAACTGCATTTTCAAATCATAATAATTTTATTTTATTTACAGATAAAAGCTTTGCTAATTCTTGCCTCAATTGTTGGTGTTCACTCATTTGATGATGATACATACAAGATATTCATACATAATACAAAAGGAAATATAACAAGAGAGAAGCTCACAACGAAGAAAGATGTTGGTTTGCTTGACATATCCTTCGCGACAGTAGAAGCTATAGCTCCAGATTCATTCTGTGCTCTACCAAATTTGAAAACTCTGTATATAAATGGAAATACCAAGTTTCCCCGAGTGACCAAGCAGCTCTTTCAATGTAATGCCAAACTTACGTACGCTACTCTCGTAGCCAATGACGATTCAGGTCAAGAGGTGGACAGAAATGCATTCACAGACCTGAAAGAGCTCAATACGCTGCGTATAAATGGAGTCGAATTGAAAAGAATCGGTAAAGATATGTTCACCGGTTTGAATCTGGAAATATTGAATTTGGTCAGTTGCAAAATCGGTGAAATTGACGCCGATGCTTTCTCGAACTTATCCAATTTGAAGGAGTTGGACTTGGGGCATAATTTGATCAAAAGTTTCAAACCAGGAACTTACCAGAATCTGCCTAAACTCAACGAATTACAATTGAATAAGAATGAAATAGGTGAGTCCCAAATTTTTGAATGTAACATGCAATTTCCCCAATTCAAAGTCAAATTTCAACCAAACATGAAAGAAACAACTTGTATCTTGGGTGTGCTTACCTTGGCTGGGGAGCCGACGATACTAAATCGGGATTTACTCGAGCGTCATGGAAACCTAGTGGATTTTGAAGATTAGATGGTAGAAAGAATTAAAGGTTCTATGATGTATGCACTTTCAGCGGTGGGGAAAGCGTCTGCAGGGTCTCAAAGATGTAAAAAAGAATCGTCAGGTGTACATACTCGAGCGTTTCAGATTAAGATACTGTACATGCCCTACGTTTCTCTGATAATGAATTCATGATTATCTGACAGTTTGCGCGGTGGGACTGGCCGTACGGAAGAGTTGAAAATGGCAAAAAAAAATTAATTTAATTTTACATACTCTTAACCGTTCTCGAGTTAGAGGGCGATAAGGGCGAGAAGCTTAGCCACACATGCGAAAGGGCAAGGTCAAGGTAGAAACCCTGTCTAATGTACATTCATCGCTATATATCTCGAAAACATTCAAACATAGAAAAACTTGCTTCGGACAAAATTTGTAGAAAATGTTATGCTCTACAATGAAATTGATGTATTTCTCCATCAGCGTGTAGATTATAGTAGGAAAAGAAGAACACACTGGTTTTTAATTATATATTTAATTAGCTATCGATTTCGGCAAAATACTGATATCATCAGGCTGTTCTGAAATGGCACTCATGTGCAAAAGAAAAACAAACAATTCAAGAAAATCTTACTGTCATGAAACACAGAAACAAGCTGCAACTAACAAGATGTAGTACAAACATAAATGAATTTTCATTTAAAATGGAAAATTTCATTAGTCCAAGACATAAAAATTAAAATGGTAAACAACATATAGGCTGGTTATCTATGGGCTGGAGGACAGATGTAGATACATTACAGCCATGCGTCTAAGATGTTTTTAGACATCTTACATGCGTCACATAAGAGCCGCATAGAAAATACAGACATAGAGATAAAAAGTTATTTTTCAGGCTATCGTCTCTAAACTAACATTTTGAAAATATTATGTAACGGAAACTCTTTAACATCGTTTACAAGGTTGCTGTCATTCTTTCTTCTCAAAATTTATAATTGTTCTAAAAGGGTTAAACGATACAAATTCCTTCCGTAGTGAAGAATACTGAGATTATGGATTGAAGTTTTATGGTTACTGTCAATGAGGTGGTTTCCAGAGACCCTTTCTCTATGGTGGTTTCCTAATGCCGATGGAGGTTTATTCTTCACGTGTTCAGAAAATCTTATACCAGCAGCGCGTGTAGTCATACCAACATAATGAGCTTGACATTCTTCACAATCAATCTTGTAGACTCCTCTCTTTTGTTCAGTTTTTATTTTTGGTTGGTGCGAAATCAATTTGACTATAAGTTTTATTTTTAGGTGCAATCAATTGGGATGAATGGAATACGCTACCCTCACTGAAAACTATTGATTTTGGGGATAATCATCTCACGGTTTGCGATGTTTCCAAAATCAAGGAATATTTCCCTAATATTCATTCCTGCAACTTGGGTGATGCTTTCAATAAGACGAGAAAAGCAGAAATTATTGAAGAGAGCAAAAAACTCAATATTTCTATAAAGTTTATAGATTATTACGGAACATATGCATAAAAAACGGTTTTCGAGAAACACGAAGGTTTTTTGTTTGTGCAGAATATATGAATAAATATATCATTGTTGTTCAAAAGAACTGGTAATTTTTTTTAACTCAAAGCGTTGTTTGTTCACTAATTACACTTGATGCTGTCATCCTTCCGATATTTACTGAAAATAGTGAGAAACATTGACAATTCTCTTCAAAAATCTAGATACTAAGGGAATATCACATATTGCGGTATTCCTATTTTGATATGAATCAAACCAAAGATTATAGAGTAAAAAGATGGGAAACGAGGCGACTAAAGCGATTTAAGCGCCATCTGTGTGTCACGCGTGTTTTTAAGACGCTAGGACTGGTTAAAATATTAATTTGAGTGCCATTTGCAGAAATATATGAAATTTCTTAAGATTTCAGACGTCAATATTGATCAAAGAGGTTTTGAATGTTTTGATTCTCATTCTGCTTTTTGTTTATCTGGCTCGTTCTATTTGCTGATTTTTGAATTTTTTGTCTTATTTCTTGGTGAAAACATCAAAATATTGTTCGAAAATTATTGAATGGTGAAGAACCGTGGATCAAATAATAAAATGTATTTTACGTGATTAAGTTTTTCACTCAACTAAGAAAAATGGCGTAAGTATTAAAAGTCGTAATATGTGAATCGGTCATTCATTGATTCTAATTTTCAGTGCTCCGAAGTGGATAAAATTCTCAGAGCTTGAAGACAATTAATTCAGAAAACACTACTTACTACACCATATGTGCAATGAACATTTTACTGCAGGTCAATTGAGAACTGTTCATCGACATGAATTGTTGTATGCAGAAAGCTTCCCTTGCATGAACGGCCTATTGAGGGGAAATGATGATCTTTATAGGACCATTCAATGATTATCAATTGCTACTCTTTCAATATATTCAGAAATGCAGAGGTTTCATTGATTTCCATTTGGGAACCGAGTGACTGTCAAATTGTTGTTTAGAAAGTCAAAGTTTTATGAAACCTGCTGTGAGTGTTTTGTTCATTCATTAATCAATTTGTATATTGTGTCATGAAGAGACCATATCATAAGGAAATCATAAAAAAAGCACCAAGAAACTATATACTGACATACAGGTATTGCATATGTCTGTAAGGTTTTTTTTTTTAAGTGTGGTTCTGAAAATTCTTTAAATAATACCTACATATGTAAGTAACTGGAATATGTATGCTATGATGGTATGTTGAATATTGGTTCATATTAATTTCTGATATATGTATATTTTACAAATTCAACTAAGTTCATTAATTCAAAGCAACCTATTGTACAGAAACAACACCTTCGACGTATAGCAGATCACCATATACTTTAGTGCCCTAGTTAAAGCTTCATTTATTGCCCACTATTTCAATTTTTGTAAATTTTTTATGAATTGCAAATAAACATATAGCACATCCAACAGCGTTTTTCGTTGATATCAATTGATTCCAAACAATGTTTAGATGAAAACTAACATCCTGATCACAAAGCAAAACCATACTTTTGTTTTGTCGCTCAGGATGTTTGTTTTCTGATAGAAACAAAGTCAATATTGGAATGCAATGCGAGATATAGAATTCGAATTTCGCGCCCCTCAATTAAAAAACAGAAAACTGTTATCAAAAAGTTTTCCTGTATTGACAGTGCGTTTTTAGCGCCATCTCATTGTCACGCGTGTTTTCACTGGCCAAAATGTAGTCGGTTTTTAGTACTAGCGATATGAGGGCGTTTCCTATCTTTCTACTTTATAATCTTTGAATCAAACTATTGAAAATTGAAAGACAGGAATATCGAAATATCAAATTGATGTGGCAGATACTTGATGAGAATCCTCAATCATTGAACTGAATATATTGAATATTTTCATGAATAGGGTGAAAGCTACATTGCCCTGTTAATATTAGGAATGTTGGTAAGGCGTTAAAGCTTCAATATACTTAAAACTGCCCCTCCTATTTCAACCATTTTGGGTTAGGTACTTCAACTCGTGTTAAACTTTAAGGCAAGGTAAGGTAAAAACCTTACAAAGAACCAACAAAATCTCCTTGAATGGGCCAAAAAATCTAATATAAGTGTAAGTATAAGTAATTATAAGATTATAAGTGGATATTTTGGTTTAGTTCTAGCGAAACAAGACAGGATATTCTGATAATTATGATAATATGAACTTATATACAGGGTAGTTCATGCCATGCACCATGAAGTTATTTTTCGAGGCTTAAAAATTTTGATTAGAAAATCATGGAGTGCTCAAACTGTTTGCATAATATTTCTTATAATAGCTATTTATGTAACAAGTACATAAATTAGGTCTTTATGGACGAGTCCAAAAGTTGGGCGAGTCCATAATAATAACTTGGGCGAGTCCATAAAGCCTAATTATGTACTAGTTGCATACAAAGCTTTATGTTCGACTGCAATGCAGAAATTTTATTTTCTGAAATGGCTTATTACTGAAAAACATTGTGTGCTTTTGATTTTCTTACCTTAGTAACCAGCGACCCCAGCAACCTTAGTAAACACAGTTGTTTACTTCCTTAATTTTATGACAAACGTCATAATAATCCAAAAAGTGGATAGTGCTGGAGAAGAAAGCGTAGAAAATTTAGCCGTAAGCGCCAAAGAATCTCTCTTACCCACTAAATCTGAAAGTGCTTATGAAAATATGTATGCGGCCTATAACAAGTGGTGTAAAACGAAGAAAATTGTAAAATCGACAGAAGACAGTATTCTCGCTTACTTCAATAGTGAATTGAAAGCTCAGAAACATACTACATATATAGATGAATTGGAAAGTACTAAAATAAGTGTTGCCACCAGAATATTGGGCCAGGAAGTAGCTGATGCTAGCATCAAGAGTATTGCAGATCGAAAACAATGCTTCCACTTCGAGCTCGACATCCTCAGGCATGCATTTTTACAATAACAAAGAATGTGTTTTTAATATTCACTACCACACTAATTCTCAGAATAGTTATTCATAATTTTGATTTCAGGTCGAAGTTCAATTCTTCTTCCTTGAATAAAGTGTTGTTTGCATCTTTTATATTTACTTGACAGAATGATAGTGACAGTTGAGTCCAATAAAGTGGCGTCCAATAAAGTAGTCAATCATGGACACTAAACGAATTCATAAATAAAGTGTTTATGATTTAGTCGAACATAAATTAAATTTTTTCACAAAAAAATGGTTTTTCTGTATGGTCAAGTAAAAGGTAACGACTAACAATTTTTCCGGATTGTAAGGAAAGACACTTTGATGGAAAATGATCTTATAGATACTTGGTTTGATCGCCTATAAAAGGAGGAATGATTTTTCTCTAGAATTCAAAAAACTTATCATCTAGTTGTTATTTCCTCTTCGATTGATGGTCTGGCTTGTTATACGTTGAGAATTCTTCAATTGATTTCATTCGAGAAGATGATATTGACGGAGTGTTTTTCATTGCTTTCAAATTCAATAACATTTCTATAATCAATATTTACAAACCCCCAATACTCTTCGGCCACGAAATTTAGATGTTATTCTTCCTCATTCTTCAATTTATTGTGGAATTTTAATTGTTATCACAATTGAGAAATTATTTCTTTGAATGGCGTTTATGTCCTACCTAACCCAAATAAAATGGAAGTATATTATTTCCATTTGAAAAATCGACGAACATATGGAAAATTGACAGTTACCTTTGATTATGATGTTTTACAACATAATTTCAATCCTTAATATACAGGGCCGTCGCTAGGGGGTTGGCAGGGTAGGCAGCCGCCTAGGGCGCTAGGATTCAGGGGCGGCATTTTGGGCTTAGTCAAGAAAAAAATCAATTTATGAACCGAATGAAAATAAATGCAATTCAGTCAGCAACAAGAGAAAAATCCAGAAATTTATCTAGGCGCGGACTCACTGGTGAACGCAATATGCAGGGGCAATAAAAATCCATCAAAGGTGCCGCATTTGCATTCTTCTCATAAATATCCCAGACAGCCTGTACGTTCCGCACTGTTTGTAGTGTAGTTATTTATGTTAAAACTTATCAAAGTTTTCGGCTTCGCTTTGATAAGCGACTACTGTTGGGTTTTTGGGGCGGCTTCTTTCACATTTCAGACATTATTTTCATTTTTAATTCTCCAATCAGTATTCAGAAAGTTGATTTCGGGGTGGAGTGTGTAAGACTTAAGAGTATTTTATTTCCATATTCATATTAAGTATTAGTACGAATCATACGTGAAGAAAGTTCAGAGTTCATTCCTGAATCAATCAATTAATTATACCTATCATTTATGCTTATTGCTTGTGCAAAATAAGTCATCAATTTGAAGATCTCTATAACTGCATTGCTTCGGCACCGGGTAACAGGATAGAAATTTATAGGAAATCCTTTGAAGAATTGAATGATAATATAAGATAAGAATGATAATACATTATAATACTTTTGGACCCTATGGGGTTTGAAGAAAAATGTAGTTCTTTGATTTTTCATAATTTAAAAAGAATGTTTTCAATAAATAATTGTATCAATATAACTCAGCTTTCGTTTTCTTTTCATCATTCTCTCATAGGTGATAGCAAAAAGGTTCAGGAATTAGGACCCAAATAAATGGAAGGAATTACAACCTGGAAGGAATGGCATTTTGTGGGCATGTTTAACCGATAAAAAGGCTCCCCATGAATATTTTTTCAATTTTGTTATGTTTTCTTAGAGGGTAAAACATGCAACCACTATTCCATTTTCCAACTAGAACTTTTCAGAATTTCTCAATTTGAAAATATGTGTAGAAAAGAAAACGATTCATTGCAAATTTTTTATGACTCTTATATTATGCCCGTGAAACCAATTTTTCTCTGACAAAAATAAAATACGACGTTTGTGCATGAACGATTGAAATAAAAAAATCTAGCATCGGTTGTAAAGTCGCTTTGATATCTATTGTAGCCTTCTTATTAGTAGATACCCCCAAAAATGTGATTTCTCCAACTCTCCAACACTTTCGAGAAAAAAAATAATAAGTATTTTTTTTTTTTTTTTTTTACTGAGTGAATGAAAATTGAAAAAAAAAATACTTATTATTTTTGGGTCCCATCCTTTTTCTGCTCTATATAAATGAATTATTTGCCTTAAATTCAGATAATCAAATTGTAAGTTTTGCTGATGACACAGTAGTCTACTTTAAAGCACCGACGTGGGACCAATTAAAACTAAAAGCTGAAGAAAAATTTACTGAGATAGTCGAATTTTTTGAAAGAAAAAAGTTGACAGTTAACATGGACAAAACTAAATTTATGTCATTTACGAGTCTTAGAACTGGAAAACCTTCATATGATACGTTATGCATAAAAACTAATGGATATTCGTTTCAAATACAAAGTGCAGAACATATTAAATATCTAGGGATAATGGTGGATTGTCACCTACGATGGAATGAACAAGCGTATCTTGTAATCAAGAAAATAAGATCGCTACTGGGAAAATTCAAAACTTTAAGAGAGATATGTGAGCAAGACGAACTGACGAAGGTATACCGGGCACTGGTTGAACCTCATTTGAATTATGGTATACTATCATGGGGAGGGATAGCAAATACGTATTATAAGGGCATAGAAATAGTTCAAAAATGGGTGTTAAAAATTATGTACCGTAAGCCCATTACTTACCCAACAGAAAAGCTATACGAGTTGTCAAACATGTTTACTGTGCGTCAACTATACGCCCGTGCCCTCCACATGTACCAACATCAATTACATGTACCTGCAAAAACTGGAAAAGATATGAGATCTCCGAACATCCCTTTACCTATGCCAAGGAAGACTATTGGCTTGAAATCGCATACCTACCTGGCACCTTTACTTTATAATATACTTCCGAAGAACATCAAGGAAACTAAGGCAAAATCAACGTTTAATAAGAAAATAAAAGAATGGATCCGAAGCAAACCCACATCTTTCTTGTATACGTTCACAAATAGAAACAATTTCATCTAACACTACCTGTTCCGAATGTGTGATAATTTATTTAATTTGGCATTGTAATTTTTTGTTAGTTTTTTTCTCTCTTCTTAGTTGTGTGCACGCAATTCTTGTGCAGGTTGCTGGTTTTTGATATGTACTGCCCACGTACAAGTCTTGAACTTTTGTGGGAAACAAAATGTTTGTTTTTGATATAGAATGCTGCAGTAATTTTGTTATTGTGACAATTTTCTTGGGAGCAAATAAACATTCATTCATTCATTCACTTCTCATTCTCGTACAGCTTGAAACTTTTCAAAGAAGGAGGTTTATTAGTTTAAAGTGAAAAACTCCTTCAATTTTCGCAGAGGAATCATCTCTCACAAAATTTCGCAAATTATTTGTTAACACCCTGTATATATTTAACTATTATTCACCTTTTATCAATGGTAAAAGTATTTTAAATTTTAATACTATTGGTATTTCTATGATACTACCATCGAAACTATGCTTTTTATTGTTGTTGAATATGACTCCATTGCTGATTTTTTAGAAAAGATGCAATTTTTTCATACTCAGTTCACGCAATTTCGTCAAAGTTAATTTATCTGTAAGGCGCCAATTTAGAGCTTTGCCTAGGGCAAAGCTGTTGGAGATGTGAATGTGTCGCAGAAGAAGGGACTATAGACCACTTGGTTTGCAGTTGCATAAAATATAAATTTCAGTGTGGTTTCGAAGGAATTCATTCGGTAACCGATTCTTTTTTGAGATGGGTTACAAATTTCAAAATCATTTAGTAAGAAATATAAAATACTCCTCTCGTTTTTTTCTTTTTTGTTTTCAGATTATTCTCACTTCGTCAGCCATCATGGCAGAAAGAAGAGGGAAGAAGTTTTTAGATTTTGCCCTATGAAGAAGATGTCCTTCAATATAATTATTTCAGCTTAGTCCTTACACAAATTCATTATCAATACACTTATACGGACAGACGGAGGATGTGTCTCTTGTCATTTCTTTACACCGGCTTCATTGTTTTTAGATAATAAAAACACTCTATTTCAAAAGAATATATAATACTTCCGAAGTGTTGCAACCAGAAAAATTCCCATCATTTTGAACGGAAAAATGAAAAAGAGATGAAAAGGTGTGTTGATCTGAATGATCAACTGATCGCATCAAATGCCTGCTGGAACTCTAAAATTGAGAATATTAATTCAATAAAACAGCTGACTGAATTTATTATTGATAGAACTCAATAATATAGTATCCAGTTGGCTGGATGTTATATCAGCATGCTTTCTTTTCTTGATAAAACTGAATATAACGATTTTATCTGAAATTATCCCAGAACCTCTATGGGTGTAGGAATTCTGCAAACATAGATAATAATAATAAGTTCAATCTCAATTGATTTTCTTATAGGTACAACACATAAAAATATTATTTGGCCTTATAAAATATCACTATGTATATCTATCACATGATTTCGATTTTCCTGTTAAATAAATTCATGAGAATAAATGCTTCGTGTTCTTGTGAAAAATTTTCACCCTTCATTTGGCTACGTAATAAGGGCCCCCTGTCAAACAATGATACAGGGCCCCACTAGAGCGAGCTACGCCACTGGATGCAGAACAAAACCTATACTTGTTTTCCTAATTCTAGGGGAAAAAGTAAAATGTGAATGTGTCATAGTTTGAAATGTGTCTGTGTTTCTGATGTTTCAAATTCCTCATGGTAAACTATGATAAGAATGCCTATTAGCCAATATTCCCCAGACGGAAATTTGTTCATGTGACCATCAATTATGTTATCAAAGAGTCCAGACAATAGATACTAGTACAATATTCTGATGGCGTCTCCATGCAGTCTTAGTCTATCTACTTAATTTTATTCTGATAAAGTGAGCTTTTGGAGTAAGGCACTTACGAAGGTGTATTGATATCTATGTAGTTGGCCTAGATCAGTTCCATGCATAAAACAAATTGCGTTACCATAGCAACGAACAATAACTCATTAGAAGTGTCAGTGTGAAGTTTGAGGTCAAAAAAGAAAACCAGAGTTACGCAATAAATTAAAAGAAAAAGAAGATGTCCACCGAAATTTTGAAAATCGAAAAATTGGAATATCGAGCCATCATCAAGTACCTGTATTTAAAAAGGTTGAGAGGTAAGTAGATTTACGAAGATATGCTTAATACCCTTGGTGATCAGTGTCCTTTGTATGCGACCGTGAAAAATTGGACTTCAAGCTTCAAAAGGGGTAAATTTTCCATTGAACATTATGACCGATCGGGAAGGCCAGTTTCTGTATCTCTTCATAAACTTTTTAGGGTTTTCACTCCCAATCTCTGAAACAAAATCAATTAAAAATGAAATCAACGATTTGCTCCTGCGTAAATTCTTGCACTAATTTGTCAGGAGCAAATTAACTAGAAAAAATTGTTGCCTGACAATGAACTCAAAATAAATAACGTTGAAATTATAATTCTGTAACGTTTCGGAGTCTATATCAGACTCCTTCATCAGACGAAAAATCTATTTTTTAGAAAATCTTCTGATGAAGGAGTCTGATATAGACTCCGAAACGTTACAGAATTATAATTTCAACGTTATTTATTTTGAGTTCATTGTCAGGCAACAATTTTTTCTAGTTAATTTGCTCCTGACAAATTAGTGCAAGAATTTACGCAGGAGCAAATCGTTGATTTCATTTTTAATTGATTTTGTTTCAGAGATTGGGAGTGAAAACCCTAAGAAGTTTATGAAGAGATGCAGAATCCTCCCAGAATAAATTTCAATCGATATCTGAAAGGCCAGTTTCTGTGTCAGTCCCCGAAAATATCGATGCAGTTCATGAAATGATTTTATCAGACCGTCGAATTGGGCTTAAACGGATATCTGAAGCACTGAATATTTCATACGAACGCGTTCATCATATAGTTCACGACAAATTCGACATGAGAAAAATTGCTGCAAAATGATTCCCCAAATGTTTGAATGTTGACCAAAAGCGTGCAAGGGTAGAAGCATCGCGTTCTATCTGTGCTCGATTTGAAAACGATGTAGACTTCTTAAACCGAAATGTTACTATGGATGAGACTTGAGTACATTTCTTCTATACAGAAACAAAGCAATAATCGATGGAATGGCGACACTCTGGTTCTCCAAGACCTAGAGAAGAAAGAAGTTTCGTGTCCAAAAATCTGATGGAAAAGTTCTTTCTTCAGTTTTTTGGAATTGCCATGGAGAATTCATGATTGATTTTCTGGATACGGGTAGAACAATAACCGGAGAATACTATTCCACATTACTGACCACTCTACGGGAAAAAATTAAAGAGAAAAGGCGCGGAAAAGTTATCCAAGAAGTTTTGCTTTTGCAGGACAACGCCCCTGCACACAAATCTCATGTTGCCATGCAAAAAATTCGCCAGATTTGGCGAGTGGAAAAAAAGTTTAAAAGGTCGTAAATTTTCTTCCAACGAGGAGGTAATAAAAGCTGTGGAGGTCTGGTTTGCAGAGCAAGAAGAAAAATTTTTTTTAAAGGTCGAGGACGTTACAGGTTCGCTGTAATAAATGTATTCAATTAAGAGGAGAATATGCTGAGTAATGAAATATTTTGACATTGAAAATTTTTTGGTTCTATAGTAAGCTAAAAATTTTTCAATATCCTCGTATTCTTCAATGCGATTTTGTTCGAAATATTGAATTCACTAAGAAATTTATTTATGAGAATAGAAATTTTGACGAGATTTGTCTTATTTTGCATCAATTCAATCAAAGAATTCTGATCATCAGCAAGAATTTAGAATATATGGGAAGCACACAGGAAATAGGTATCGAATACACTAAATTATTATCATCAAAATATTTAAAAAAATCTTTTTTCCATTTTTCAACGATTCGTTCATTTCAACCCGTAACTCAGCTCAGATACACAATCACATGTATATGCCTCGATCAAATTTTTATAAAAACTGCGAGATATTCATTCACCATTTGTTGTTCAGCCCATTTTGAAGCTATTCCTATGATTTTCTACAGCAATGGTTCGATAATCTGAAAATTTTTCAGCATATGAGTATTTTGTGAAATTTCAGTACATATACCATATTTTTCTCGATATATCAACAGAAAAAAATTTAATTTTGATGCTACAAGTAAAACCAAAATTTGAACCATAGTTGTGAAGAAAACTACATTGCATATAAATACATTTTTGGGACGAGCTTTTGCAGTGAAACATCTGTTTTTATCAAATACTTGATCATTTATCTATTTCCGCGAATTATCAATGAGTACCATCCAAATGCGCCTGCGTCTTGATCGACAAATATATAATCAATGTAGCTTAAGCTCTTTTTCATCAGGTCCCAACTAGTTGAATTCTTTCTTCGAGACTGTAAACAACAAAATTCCAAGCGTTGAGCGAAGTTGAGTCATTGAATTCCTGTGAATCCCAGAGATAGTCTGTGATTATCAACATAATTTTTCGCGGTTATTTTGCAGTATAAAAATAAATTTTTCATATTTTACCATCACTTAAAGTACTGACGATGAGCATGGATAATGATGAAAATTTTCTGAAGAACTCAGCCGGTGCTGAGGATGTAGTGGACGGTGTAATGACATCGTGTTTCAAGCGTGTCGAAAAAAATGAAGATGATGAGGATATCGAGGAATATCAGAAGAGGTGAGTTTTTGGAATTGTACCGATGGAAGGAAGAAGAAAAATATCTTTCATCGAACTTATAACAAAGTTTCCAGTTTGTAAAAGTGTCTTCATTATAGACATGTAGGTACACATGAAATTATAGTTTTTGCGGTAATATTTTGAGATCTTTCAGGTTAAGAGTATAGGATTACAGTTTTGAATGCAGAATATAACAATGTTAAGAATTGAAGAAATTGAGAATTGGGAAGAAAACTGATCTTCTTTATATGTGGACGTTTAAAAAAAAACAACACTTCAATTTTTTCCACAGTTTTGTTTTCGATGAATAATTTTATATCTGAAAATAATGTTGTGCGAACCACTACCTATATCTTAAATATTATTTATATCTGAATTATTGACCCTATTCTTGAAACCTGAAGAATAAAGCTAAAAATTCTTCGTATTCGAATGATAGATTTCCTTTTTAACATTGCATTTCGAATGCAATTTTGAATGGAATGGACCTCCCTCAATGAAATATTCATTACTCAAGCGGTCTCGGCAGTATAAGATGATGTAATCGGTGAATATCTCTAATCATTCAAGATAATTTTCCAGATATCATCATTTCATTTTATTTTCAAATTTTCAGTGCTCATTTGGCTAGATCCTCGACATTGAATAATTTTCTTCGCTGCTACCTTTTTTCTGGCAAATTTTATTCTCGTCTCACGTTATTCAATATGCAATGCCTGTTAATTGTTCGTTATAGTTTTAGTCAGCTCTGGGAACGTCTATTTTAGATACTACATAGGGTGTTCCAAGTTCGAGTGCCTATTAGAAGTTTCTGGAGAACTCGACATATTTGAAAATTGGTATTGTTATATCGTTCGAAATTCGCTACCGAGCTAAAATATTCTTGGAGCCTGTGCACGGTTATACAAGGAGTGAAAATAATTTTTTTTTCAATTTTTTCGTTTCTGTTATGAATGAGTATTCAATGCCGAATATATTTCTATCAAAACTATTGTATTCATTCAAATAGTTTTCAAAATACTCGCCCATAACTTCCGTTTTTCGAATAAGAACCCCAATTTTCATGATTGCGTTTGAGTCTACGAAAAAAAAAATAATGATAGTGTTCTATGTCAATGCTCAAAATGAATAATTCCTGAGTTACTTAGGATTTTCTGAATTATGTCATACGTAGAGTACAATTCATAAAATCTGTTTCATATTGATAATCTATGGTCATAGAAGATAAATTTTCCGAATAATTTACAGATTACACAGACATTCCGTATATTCAACCTTATATTCATGATGTTGGAGAATAACAACAAATTGTGTATAAATTTTCTGACAAACAACACACCTATATTTTCGAGATTTCGGGTGCCTGCCTACTACGGACATATTAATAGAAGATGACATTGAAAAGGTTAAAGAACTTTTATTTTATCGATTCGGTCGGTACTTGGCAAGATTCAGTTTCGTCTGAATGAATCGACCACATATAATTAGTGTGAATACTTTTTTTTTTTGATACGTTGACAACATCAATTCTCACGGTATGGATAACTCGTAACTTCAATTGATATAATAGCCAAATACAAATTGCGATGGTGAATATCTATTCTATCTTTTATTTGATCATTTTTTGAGTTCTGATCACGCACCATATCACCATTACAAACGCTATTGATCTAATTGTGCATTATCTGAAACATAATGTCAAATTTGAAATGTGTGGAATTTTCAAATGGTGAATCTTAACTTCTAGATATTCTCAAGTCTTGTTAAAAAGCCGCTCCGTAAAAAAAACTGGTATTTTGTTTTAAATGTGAATTCGAGCTGAAGAAGTATTCGAAATAATTTTGACAAATCCTTTTTAATACTTTCTTTGAAAAATGATTGTGAAAATAAGTTTTATTGACACTAAAGTTCAAGTTCTTTTTCTCATAAAAAAATAACTTAATTGGAAAAAAGAGACGTCCTTTAACTTCAATTAAAAAAAAAAATCAAGGCTTCACGTAAGAAATTGAAAGCGTAAATAAGAAACTCGTGAATGCCTTTTTTGAATGGAGATTCTTGAGGCATTTCTTCCTATTAAGTAAAAAGTTCATTATTTGTCTCAAAATCCAAAGACAGAAAATAGATATTTCAAGTACCTACCTTAAATTTTCAAATGCAAAAGAAAATTACAGCGGACAAAATATTTTATTCATAATACCCATATTCATAATAATCTCGTTCACCTTTTTTTAAATTGTTGCACTAAGGCACTTCTAGTCCATTCACTTCTCTATAAGCTGTTGGTTAGCCTTCGAAATTTGACACATCTCAATCAGTGTACTACAAAAATGTGAAGTTCTGACGCTTATGCACTAATATTTTTGGGCTTTAAATACGCTATATTGTCCATTCTACATAACGGTCTACTAAGACCGTTGATGTATTGATGTATTCTCAGAATGTGAATTTACTTCGGAAAATAAACGAATTCAAAAATATGTGAGGACCATAATCAACGTAATATAAACTGATAATTAGGATTGCTCACCTAGTTTTTGAATGACAAGTACAAAAGATCATTGCTGGAATATATTAATTTCGGTTATGAAAGAAAATTAAATTATTGGCGCATACCTAATATGCAGATGCCTGAGATGCTTCAGTATTCTTTGACATCCTCTTCTCTAACAATCTCACTGATTGTGGAAAAATGTAGCTAAAATATAAATAGCTAGGAGTCAGATGAAACATCGAATTAATGTTCGATACCGTCTGATAAGTCATGGATTACAATTTATTTTAGAGGGATATTTCGGATTTTTTTTCTCAAAGCCTAGCCTCGTTGAGAGAGTTCAATACCTTGATGGATTCGAAAAAACACAAGTCAGTACTTTCCTTATTTTTCTTTAACAATATAGATTAAGTATATCTATAACTGATTCATCTTTTTCACTAGATGATTTCTTTACAGGTTCAACGAAGAAGTGGTTATATCAAAAACTAGAAAATTTGATGAATATTATTCCATGAATTATCCTCGTAAAGGATATTTATTGATTTTCGCCCATTCTGAATTCATTTTTGGTAATCTTACGGACAGGTACGCTGAATTAGATGTGATTTCAATGACGAAAACATTTTCCAAGCTGGATTTCGACATAATGCCATATAGAGACTGTACTTTGAATGAGATCAAAAGTATCATGAAGAAAGGTGAGTGGCCACAAAATATTAAGTTAATACTTAGACTTGAATCTTCGAACAATAATCTTTTGTTCTTTCTGCAGTTTATCATTCAATTTCGATATACATACTGTGTTTTTATACGCCAATCCCGCGTATATTCAACATTCAAAACCTGTTTGATCAAAATGGCCATATGACTCTGACATCTCGCAAAATTTCATATGTCTCTGGAATTAAAATTTTAACTAGTCTTAGGGCCTTAAAAACACATTTGAAACACAGATGGCGCTCACATCACTTTAGTCGCTTCGTTTCCTATCTTTCTACTCTATAATCTTTGATATTAATAATATAAAAATTACTTTTTGACAATGTAGCATTCTAATTACTTTAGACTAGATTAATCGGTATGTTTATTTCGTATTCTTTTTTATATTTAATCTAATAATCATCGTTCCCTTCCAGTTTCATCAATGAATTTCAATGAATATGCTTGTTTCGCTATAGCGGTAAGTTCACATGGGAACTTCCATCAAATAGCATCCAAAGATACGAACTACGATCCAGCGGAGGTATTTTACGAACCGATAAAGGAAATCAAGACGTTGTTTGCAAAACCAAAGATATTTTTCATAGGAGCTTGTAGAGGCTCTAAAATTGACCAAGGAATTACACTTCTGAGCCCAGTACAGACGGATGGAGGACATCTTGAAGAATATAGACTACCAAAAGCAGCGGACTTCTTAATTATATACGCAACTGTTCAAGGTGAAAAAACTATTATATGATCTTACTTTTCGAGCCACAATTTACCGTCGTCGATATCGAATTAAATGGGCGCTAAAACATTTTTTGAATTTCCCAAATTAGAAACTTAATTTAATAAGAATGTTTGATCGAGCGATACATTATCAGAGAAGTATTCTTTCTCTGAGGTACCGGTAGATTCGGGCACAGCCGTCTATAAAGTCCTTAGAAGGCTGTGATTCGGGTGACTTGGGGCAGTCCTGTAACTTTACAACAATTACCCTCCTTGCAATTTATTTGTTTCTTACCATTTATGAGTGAAGGGACAAACTTATAAGATTGTGTAGCGTCTTTTCGGTTAGTTTAACAATTAATTTCTGTTGAGTTTGCCGTGACCAGAGCGTTTGAATTGACAGGAAAAATTAACGAATTTGAGAGTAAAAGCGTTTTTTATTGCCCTTATACTTTCTAATGTCCTGTACATGTGTTTCACTTTGGGCATGTGTAATTTTGTTTTCTGGAAACGTGGGATATTGGTATATTAGATATGTCATGAAACAAGCTTGTTTACAAATCAAACGGCAACTCGGATATCATTCATTTATTTTGTTGTGAAATAGGGTGACTTGGGACAATGCCGATTAGCATTAGTAGCAGGAAATATGCCGATGTTTCGCTGTACTAGGGGTTTACCATTTAATTTCCTTATCGAATTTCAACTATATAATCACAAATTCTAATTTTTCAAAGCTATACGCCGTCCCGAGTAACTTATTTCATTTGAGAGTTAAGAAATCAATAGATTTTAACTTGTCTCCCAAGACTCCCAAATCGGTGGGTGACTTGGGACAAGTATATTTTATTCTTTTCAAAACTTATATCCGAATTCTGAAGCATGGTATATATCCTAATCAATAGTCTGAGTCATAAAGCATATTCAATCTTCTTTTTCAGATAAAAATAGGTCACCATTTTGAAAATATGACAAGTTGAATTCAACAATCGTCCCAAGTCACCCGAATCAACGGTATCTACTGTACTTTCATCAGCGAATTACTAAATTACATTTTTCATAATTTCAGTCGCTTCTACCGTTCTACGTAAAAAAAAATGAGGAAAAATGAACTTTATACCTAAATTAAAGACTTGAGTTATCAATTCATGAAAAATTTTGAAACTTATTTATGGGAACAACGAATTTCAGTTTCCATATGTGATTTCTGGAAGTCTCAGATCAATCAAGCACTTCGAAATTGCTATTTTTCCTTATTTCAAGTCTTTGATAACTTTGAAAGTTTTCTTTTAAGATATAGGGTTTAGTAGGCAACCCCTCTCTTTTTTCACGTAGAATAGACAAAAATTATGAAAAAAATCTTGATTTCTGATAAAGGTTTGTATAAATTAATCATCTTTTTATAAATACCCTGTACATGTATTTAACAATGTGAAGATATCGCGGATGTGCCATTTGTGATAAAAAAGGAGCGGGATATTTTCGGTATAACTGGAAGCTGCATGTAGGTCTGAATATTTTTTAGGGAGAATGTTGGGAATTCTTTAAAAACCGTCTAATAGGCCATCCATTATATATCGAGTTCTGAGGGAGTCCGGAGGTATATAATTGAGTAAATAAATTTACAACAAATAATACAGAGTAACACAGTAACAGTACCGAATTTTCGAAAATGCGTAGGTATATCTTAGACACTGTTAAGTTGAATATGGATTGTGCACAGAAGAGATTTTTTGTCATGTTTCACATATGCATTCTCACATGGAACTATGGTTAATTGTCACCTTGTTCTATATATTTTAAATCCATTAATTTTTAGACCTCTGAAGATGTTTCACGTAAGCTTAGGTTGAATCAATAAAGAACACCACATAAGTAGTTAATACCTCTGGACTCTGTCAGAACCTGACTTTGAAAAATATATATGATTTTGAAACATCTTTACATAGTAGAATTTTTTTTCAGGTTACATTGCCTACTCCAACGATAGGGTAGGATCTCATTTCTTCAAGTATCTGACTGAAACATTGATTGAGTATATCGATCATGATCTATTGACTATTTTGATATTTGCGAATCAAAATATGGCAATGAATTTCACATCATCGTCTACAAAATATCGCTTCCTCGACGATAATAAACAATGCATGAGTTTCATGAGTACCCTCACTAGGAAAATAAAATTCGTAAAAAAATAATGAACAGGCGGGATCAGAGGTGAATCTATAAATGCATGTGGAATAAAATCGTGTTATTTCAAATTCTCAAAAGGCAGTAAATAATCTGGAGATTAGTACACAGAAAACAACTACTAAGGGGAGCTACATCTCATTTTTTAGGAAACAGATTTGGATATTTAAGGATCTAACACGTACCTACTGGAAAATGGAAGACTGTTTAAAATGAACAAATCATTCATTCAAGAAATAAACGAATATGAAACGAAATCTAAAATTATTTCAAGAAAAATAATGTGTTGCTCCAGTTCAACTGATGAGAGTTTATCACTTCTGACATCAAATGCAAAGTCATCGATCATGAGTTTGAATTCACTTCTGAAACGAATGTTACTCCTTACCTTACGGAATTATCTCTCTGGGGCAGGACCAAAACAACGAACAGAAAGTTCCTCAAGTGTAATGATAATTTTGTATTGCTACGAAGTGACTCTAGGAGATGATAGAACACGTTGATCATTTAATTCTTACACCAATTTTTCTATATTTTTCAAGTGCAGATACTTATTCAAAATAATGAATCATTAGTGTAAAATTTTTGGATACGCGCCTCTATGCAGAGTTATCTGATTAAATTCTAAAGAGAACTTGATATTGATCGTACATGAACAGCGTAGGAATCCCAAATTGGTTCCGCCTTTACTCATAAAGGGGTTGAATCAAGCCAATACCCATGAAAATTTTTGTAAATGTCTTTGTTTAATCATTCTTCATAGTATAGTCAAATAAATTATTATAACTTAGTCAATGCTTCAATTATTTTATTATGTTGACACCTCCTTGTTCAGGATCTCCATAACTTTATGCAACAAAATCTTGTCACAGATTCTCAAAAGAAAATTAGGAGACCCCTATTTTCGATTTTTGCCAAGGGGCAAAATCCCCCTGGATTCAGCTGAAAATTTCTGAGAGATAATCTCTCTTCGCATAGGAAAATTGAGAACACGATTAAGTTCCTGAAGGAAATAAACCTATACAACTTGATTTGAATAAAATTACAATGTGTGTGTATGTGCATAAGTGTGTGGGATGTGATTTTATTGAGATGGCGAAATGCCCATTGAATAATTGTTGTATTTTATATATTATATCAATTATTTATTTTATGATTTATCTATTTAATTATTTATATATATATATATATATATATATATATATATATTTACATCTGGCATACTTTATTGCGTCCTTTCAAAAAGCAACCTTATTGCGTCTCCCAGAAATACGCTACCTAGGTGGAATCTGATCGAAGTATATTAATCTACGCAAAAAATTACGTAGTTTGGTCGTTTCAGATCTCAAATATCTTTATTAATAAAGAAGTTGATATACGCACATTATTGCGTCCTTTCATGGTGCTACCATTAGTGCGTCCGGCGTATATTTTGTTTTCATATGTAGCACAATGCTGCGTCCGAATTTTATTCAATCTTTCACCATTAGCATGTTGTTGCGTCCAGCGTAGTTGCCACATATGTTTTAGAATCTGGTACAGTAGGATTATTCGAACTCGATGACGTGATCGTATTATAACATTGGCTCCAGTTATTACAACTTTCATCTTTCAAAACACCTCTATACAGGGTCTTTCACGAGGAACCTCACCCATATTTATACGGGAAACTACTGAACGTATTTTCATGAAATTCATCACTTATAAGTATTTCACGATGCTGATGAAATCTAAAGTATTTTCAATGCATGAGCACCTCCGGTTTTTCCGGAAATGACGTCAACTTCCGTTTTTCAAATAAGAACACCATTTTTTTATTGCAGAAATAAATTCTTTAAAAAATTTCAAGTTATTTTGATGTAACATTTTTCAGTTTTGGTTGGAAAATTCTCTCTGAGCGGAAAAATTCGAAAAAAAAATCGAAAATAGAGCTCCGCTGAAACAAGAATAACTTCGAGGTTTTTGGATGGAAAATTTTCATTTTTGGGATTTTTCAAGATGTATAATTGATGTATCCACTTTAAAAATCGAAATCGCGATTCATGATACAGGGGGTGAAAAAATCGCTTTCAAAGTTAGGGATGACAAAATCGTGAAAAATCAATTTTTTCAAATTAGAACCCCATTTTTTTATGGCAGATATTGAATCTATTATACATTAAAAAATAATGTGAGTGTATGCATCACACCCTTGCCCTAAAATGGATATTTTCTGAGTTATTCACAAAAAACTGTTTTTCGTCTTGAATTTTCAGCTATTTCTTTTGCCTTCACGCCAAAAAGATGAAACTTTCAGGAACTGTTATTTGAACCATGCTGTAGATTTTTCACCCCTTCCTGAAACCGACTTCAAGTTACTATTAGGAGAACCATGGCAAACTCTCGCAGTTATAACTAGAGAAGATGCTCAAAGTTTTGACCGTTAATTTCTAGTCATTTATTTATACGTCTCAGGAATGCTTCGTGCGTTGCTCTTCTTATTTCATCGGGAGAAAGAGATCTGCAAAAGTGTTTAAAAACCAAATTGACTTTCAAAACTATGAATCTAAAAATCTAAACAAACCTGAACGCATTTCTGACTCGTTCTATGCAGTCCTCTTTATCAGTCAGGGGAGTTGAGTAGACAATATTTTTTATCCTACCCCAAACATAATAGTCTAAAGGAGTTAAATCGGGAGAACGTGGTGGCCAAAGATGTGGACCATTGTTCGCCAACCATCGATCTTCAAATAGCCTGTAGAGGATATTTGACACATTGAGTGAATTGTGTGGAGGCGCGCCATCTTGTTGATACCATAAGTCATTAAGGTTCTGTACTAGCGGCTCAATTATTTGAGTCAATATGTCAGAATATCTATCTCCTAAGGGAGAACATTCTTTAAATAATGCAAACATGTGTAGTGTTCTATCTTACCAGTTAAAGTCCCATCATAAATGTGAACATCGAGAATTGCATTATTTTTGATGGCGCAAAAAACATTGAAACTCCAGGTCTCTTGAAAGTTCCATTGTCTGAAGTGGTGGTTGTTCTCTTCATCCCAATAATGACTGTTATGCCTATTGAAAGAACCGTTCTTTGTGAATGTAGATTCATCTGTCCAAATTATACAGTCCAAAAAGTTTTCATTCTCTTGAAATCAAATCATCATAGCTTCGCAAAACTCTGTTCTCCTGACGAAATCAGTTTCCTTCAAATGCTGTACCCTATTGAATTTATATGGGTGCATTTTATGTTTTTTTAATATTCTCCAAACACTCGATTGAGATAATCCCAGATCAATCTCGGCATCTTTGAGAGAATTTTGAGGATTCACACGAAAATATGCAAGAACTGTAATTTCGTTGTTCTCATCTTCTACTACACTTTTTTCTCTGTGTATAGTTTTCTTAACGAAAGATCCGACATTTCTCAAGTTTGTCATGGTTCTGTTAATGGTATCTCTCGTTGATCTGGGTCGGTCAGGAAACCTCTCAATGAACAGTCGAATCGTTCTATCTACAACTTTATTACATTCTCCATGAAGTAGAATGAGATTTAAATAATCTTCATTGGTAAAATTAGGCATAGTGATCGATTTTATAACTTAATACGAATTATCACCAAATTAATAGTAAACACAAAATGCTACTGAATAAAGAGGAATTTGGCAGATGTAATTAATGATATCTATCATTAAAAAAAAAGAATGTAAAACATGGTAAGTTTTTGCATATGGTTCATAAGGAATTATTTATTTATCACTGGAGAGAAAACCGATGGCCGATTAGTTGAAATGAAGAGGTTTCCGATACAAATTCGAATCAAAATTCGCCATCTATTTAGGAACAACCTGTAACTTTTTTCTCTTGCATATTAGGGTAGTAAAATCTAAAACATGGTTTAAGTAACAGTTCCTGAAAATTTCATCTTTTTGGCGTGAAGGGAAAAGAAATAGCTGAAAATTCAAGACGAAAAACAGTTTTTTGTGAATAACTCAGAAAATATCCACTTTAGGGCAAGGGTGTGATGCATACACTCATATTATTTTTTAACGTACATTCAATATCTGTCATAAAAAAATGGGGTTCTAATTTGAAAAAATTGATTTTTCACGATTTTGTCATCCCTAACTTTGAAAGCGATTTTTTTACCCCCTGTATCATGAATCGCGATTTCGATTTTTTAAAGTGGATACATCAATCTTACATCTTGAAAAATCCCAAAAATGAAAATTTTCCATCCAAAAACCTCGAAGTTATTCTTGTTTCAGCGGAGCTCTATTTTCGATTTTTTTTTCGAATTTTCCCGCTCAGAGAGAATTTTCCAACCAAAACTGAAAAATGTTACATCAAAATAACTCGAAATTTTCTAAGGAATCTATTTCTGCAATAAAAAAATGGTGTTCTAATATGAAAAACGGAAGTTGACGTTATTTCCGGAAAAACCGGAGGTGCTCATGCCTTGAAAATATTTTAGATTTCATCAGCATCGTGAAATACTTATAAGTGCTGAATTTCATGAAAATACAATGAGGTTCCTCGTGAAAGACCCTGTATTTATGATGGCTATCATCCTTAGTTTGTGGACTGCCCACTTGGGGAATCGTATTTCAGAAAGTTTCAAACACTCTTTGAGTGTCTTTTTGTCAAGAAGAGCTTTAGTGATTATGTAATAATTTTAAAAACGTTATATATTTCATTTTCGGTTTTTTTTTTATAACAAATGGTGCTCTGGAGATAACGTCAATTAGGAATGCATTAACTGCACAGTTGTTAGTTTATCCTACGTTTATCCTACGAACAATTTGGCAAACTGGAGAGTCACTACTCTCTCAGGGTAGTCAAATAGACGGAAAATGAAATTCTGGACGAAACCATTGAGCATATCCTCAGTGACTGCCCATCGGCAGACAAGGCTCGCTTGGAAGATGGCACTGGAGGTAGAAGTTTAGCTCTTTGAGCTTGTTTGTGTGCCACAATAGACCGCTTTGGTCGCGGTAGCAGTTCTGGGGGATTCGACAGATGCGCCGAACAAACTGTAACTGTAACTCTTCGATACTAAAGATATACTTTCCTCGAATGCAGGAAGACAGGGGTTTCAAAGTTTGCAATACCAACATTATACACAAAAGTTGGAAATGGAATAAGATTATTGAGAGGTCAAGACCCACTCAAGGGAATAGTAGCTCATAATAAAATCAAAGTCAAAGAGCTGGAGTGCCTTGGAGAAGCTAATATCCGACATATGAATCGATCTTAAGCTAGTAGGAAAATCTATCACGCCAGCAGAACAAAAGATATTAGAATGCCAGATTGACAAGCAAAACTGAAGTTTTCATTCGAATATCATATGAGTAAACATATACTTTATATATTTCAAGAGATTGAAAGACCATGACTTGCTGTAAAAATCATCTTCTGCTTTTATGGAGTCGGCTGAGCTGATGTCGTAAACGGGAGGATTTGTTCATCAAGATGGAGTGATACTAGATACTAGAATACTAGGTAGTATAAGAAGAATATAATGCAAGTGGTCACCTCAACATCTTGCAGGGCTAGCCGTGATCGACGAAAACTTATGCACATCTTGTCCGCTTGCAGAATTCATACTTTATCAGGGTATATAGAGAGACACAATGCGAATTCTTTACTTCCAACTGAGAGAAGTTTATGGCATATACAAATAACCAAAGCTCTCATTTGTACCTCCAAAGACCAAAGAAAGAATTGGAGATTATTCTGGCCTGCAGAACTCTGGCAGAATGAAGAACTATCTCAAGAACTTGGGGACAACACAGGGTTCTGTCACTAGGGCAAGAACAGGGGTTCTGGACGTGACAATGGTCAACGCAGCTTCCAGAAGAAGTGTTTAAGCTTGGGAAATGGTGACCAAACCATTAATCTCTGACCATAGGATAATCGAATATAAAATAACAGAAGAGGAACTGATCCACCATTAAGTTCCATCTGAAGCAAAACTTACAACAGTTCGAAACTAATTGGCCAAACCTCTCGCATTACGATCTGGAACAAAAAGTCGATCAGGGAATTTTAGAGGCCTTCCACTCCAGTTATCCACTCCCGGAAGTTTGAACAAGTGAGGATGCATCTAACTAATCCTATTCGTGCATGGGCTCATGCCGACTATTGAAGACTGCGTTTCCTGCAGCGTGCCTTGTGGACTCATTCTTGATTTGGTGCGGCAGAAATCAACTACCATTGAGCATTTTTGAGTACAATGTCGCCACGTACACCAGGAAAAAGAACTATATACTTTTACATTTGATCCTCATGTTAATCATTTACTTGGTACGAGGCAAAGATTGTATGAATTCATCGTGCGTAATAGCAGATATTTTCTGAACCGGAAACCATGATTTTGCTGTTCAATACATTTGTGACGAGCAAACTGGAGTTTGGATGAATTGCTTGGAACCCAATATACGATTGCCATACACATCACAATGACATATATTCCGAGAGGTGGTGACGAAAATCGGCAAAAGATTTGTAATGGATCATAATTAAATATGAGTTAGTTTTGATGGTGTATATGAATCAGCACCCACGCTAAAAGGTCAGGTAGTGGAACATCTGACGGCGACGCTCTTTGATTTATATAAAATTACAATATCCGTACTTTGGGGTGACTGCTGACTGCCTCTCTTCTATTGATATGTGGTCTGAATATTTCATTCACAAATAATATATGATATTTAAGCAGTAAATGCAGTTTCAGGCAATACAATTCTTTTGAAACAACATCGTCAAGGCAGCAACTTATGTGGTGTACTGACACACCGTTGTTGTAATTTCATATACCTACATCAAAGCGCGTCGCCGCTAGGTGTTTCACTACCTGACCTTGAGAGTGGGTGCTGACTTATGTACACCCTCAATACTAAATCATATTAAATTATGCGCCAGTACAAAACTTTTGCCGAATTTAGTTGCCAACTCTCGGACTAATGGAGGCTGTTCAAAGAAGTTTTTTCGAGTAAGATCATGCTGTTTTGTTGAATAAATTCGGTGCAGTTAAGCTTGATGTCAAGAAGGGCGTTGTTTGTTTGAGGTTCCTTCATGGACCCTTGAATGGCACATCTACTCGCTAGAGTAGGATTTCATGTAGGACGCCCAAGTTCTAGACCCGTACGCTTGTTCAACCTTACTACGCCCAGAACAAATATATTGTTTCAGTCATCTGTGTACAGTATGATTTGTTCTAAATTCAATCAGAACTCGCATCTCTGTGATATACACTTTGACAGACAGTCCTTATTATGTAATATATTACAAGGACACTACATATATACAAGAGTTGACATAATTTGTAGAACTTTTTAATTTTTGTGGTAATGTCACTTCTAATCCCACAGCACACAGAATACAAAAGGTCATGGCAAAAGGAGTAATCAACCCCACATTATCGCTCAATAAGCCAGACGGATAATTCAGCGAAGGAGAACAGGAACGATCTTTCAGTTTTCCCAAAACAACCTTCACAGGTAGTAAACCCATAACTAGAATCGATACAGCAATATAGACCTTCACCTTCAATCTATATAGATCACCAGAAGTGTGAAGAAAAATCCTAGAAGAGATTCGTCTTCATCTTCTGAAGATAACCAGAAGCTGCTTAGAATGAGTCATATACACAGAAAATGGAGAAGGACAAAAGTTCCCTTCACAACAAAATGGGGACCCACAATCTTCAAGAACAATGAATTCAACATCGTTTCTATTGAAGACAATGAAGAAAGTAGTAGATAACAACATAAGAACATAGAATCTGGAGAATACACCAATTCACAAATGCCAGATGGCCTACAGGACGACCGATCAACAAAAACTGCTCTGTATGACCGTATGACTCTATAGCTAGGTTCCTGGTCCCTCGGGAACAAAAAGAAATGAAGAGGAAAATACAGGGAAGTTGACGTTTATTCATCCAGTGGAATAATAAAATTTTAATTCTCAAGTGAAATGAGATGACATAAGCTTAAGCGGATAAAGCGATACCTTTCATGTCAATTTATAAATCCGATTTTGCTCTGGAAAGTGTTATCGTTTGATTTCTAATTGAAGTGGAATAAAATTCACGTGAGTTATAATTTTTTTTCATTCGAAAAAATAATAATGACAATATCAGTCAAAAGAACACCATAAGGGCACTTCAATCGGACCTGCTATTGCTCTAGAGACAGAATCCAATTCTTCACCTAATAGACTTTCGGGATGACCTTGGAGCCTAGGAAGCTAAATCATTTCAGTTGTGCAAATACAACTTGGTTTACTTGTATACACAGTTGCCAGATTTAGGACGCAACATTATGCGTCGTGTGAAAGACGTATATTGACTGTATATCAGTTTTCATCATTTGAAGCGCCCCCGAAGCGGAATTTGCGTGAACTAAAAATATACTTTAGGTTTCATGAGACGCACTTTACTGCGTCTGGAGATATGTTTTTCAACATGGAATAACTGTTTTATCAAAAGCTGAATGAAATCTATAGTTGTTCCAAAGATAGCTCTCGACGTCCTTCACGATTTGCGACCACCCCTGTCGTTGAATCCCTCGAAATACCAGAGAAAACTTTGAAAAACAATGTTGCGTCCGGTATACGGACGCAGTATTATTCAGGACGCAATAGTGTATGGCCCAAAGACAATGTATGGACGCAACATAGTATGCTGGATAAATATATATATATATATATATATATATATATATATATATATATATATATATATATATATATATATATATATATATATATATATATATATATATATATATATATATATATATATATATATATATATATATATATATATATATATATATATATATATATATATATATATATTTTTTTTTTTTTTTTGTCAATCACCTTTCAGGGAATTACGAAATACCACCGGGCTCTGGGAGCCAAAGTGGAATCAAGAGCTATGAAGGAAGCGTCTTACGATACGTGTAGTGCCCAGTATGACCTCCTTCTGGGCACTCGAGACAACATAGCTGTCAAGTTCCAACAGCTTTGTATTATCAACAAGATGTTCTTCTACGAGTCCGTTGACCGACATCACCAGTGGGATAATAGTTATTTTCTTGAGCTTATACATCTCCTTTAGTTCGAACGACAGATCGAAGTATTTTGTTAGTTATATATATATATATATATATATATATATATATATATATATATATATATATATATATATATATATATATATATATATATATATATATATATATATATATATATATATATATATATATATATATATATATATATATATATATATATATATATATATATATATAGATTTGTTCGACCGCATATACAGACCCAAAACGGTATACTCGACCGACTTTTCAGTCCAAAAGTGACGTTGTCAGACCCGGCTCCGGGTCTGGTAACGTTCGACCATAGAATCGTTATAAGGGGGGTTAGGGGATGCTAGGGGTGAATTTTCAGGTGGGTCTGAAAAGTCGGTTATACTCCTTATTATATACAGAAAACTTCAGGGTTTGGCCAGTGCGAGGGCGCTTCGAGCGACATGAACTTGATGTATATAATCCGCATAGTTGACCGACGCATCTAGTCCGAAAATTTGGCAACGCTGCAGTTGAAAAGCTTGAGAATTTATTTTGTCATCTTTTCGATTTATACACCTCAAATGTACTATAAGAAAACTTATACGATCCCGGTATGATGAACAGTCGTCATGAGAAATATTCAATGACAATATTTTGAATTGAATTGAAGTGGTGTTATTGGATTCTTTTCGTATACGAACTATAATAGCACACGTATGGAAACTTATACAAGCCCGATTAAGTGAAGTGAGTCGGCCTAATTTCAGGAGCACTGGCACGTTTATGATCCTATGCACAAAAATTGTATTTTCACCACACCCTACTTGACCCTCTGTCGTGTTTACGAATTTACGAATTTCCTGAACATCATTGTAGTTATATTTGGTTGACTTGACAGGAGCTCTTTTCCAGAAATTTTTCAGAAGATCAATATACAAAAGCAATGGAGATTTTTTACTCCTACCACAGTGATAAAAAGGTTTTTTTCAGTATGAAGTCCTTATATTCTTGAAAAACTATTCTTGAAAACTCTATCTCTGGTACAAGTATTCTTCAGCAACTTCATTTTTGTTTGAATCATAGAGATGAAATATTGGAAATTACTCGAGTATCCCGAACTAACAATTGGAAATTTTCAGTTCAGGAGGTGGAAGGGTATTCCTCAGTCAAACTTTCAATTTAATCATTTATAAAAATACACATAAAAATCATTATCAATTCAGAGGACTTTCAGTTACACGATTGGTTTTCGCCTATAGGTACAAGTTAATTTACAGAGTGATGTGATACCTAATATAAGTTTAATATAGATATTTGAATTAGCTTGAGCTGAAATGAACAGATGATATAATATACCAAAATAAATAAAAACACCTAAAAACTGTCTCTCACCAATTTATTCTACAAGAACTACCGGTTTCGGGATGACTAATCGCATCCCATCTTCAGGTTCCTACACCAGAAACGCTGTTATGTGCCTCTGGACTTTAAAAACCTACTGGGATGTCAATAATTCTGGAAAAGACCATAGTGATTTTTCAAATTTTGACATTTAAATTGACATTTTCTGGAACTCATCTATGTCTTGAAATTTTTACTTCTCGTAACTAGTGAATTATTTCGCAACTGTTGCGATAAACTGAAATTAAATACCTTCAGTGACGACTGAGACGATTTAAAAGGAATCTGCGAGGAACGTTTGACTATTGACGGCAGAGGGTAGAGTAGGGTAAAGTTAAAATTAATTTTTTTTTTTTGGCGAAGATCCTGACTTCATCGGACGTTTATAGTTTTGGAGACGTGTGATAATCTAGTTTGCATACGAAAAGAATTCAATAACACCACTCAGATTCTATTCAAAATATTGTGATAACTTTTTCTTTCAAGGTGTTCCAGACATAAAAATCCAAAAGCGTAAGGTCGGGGCTTCTTGTTGGCCATCTTACCGGACTGAACCATCCAATCCATTGCACCCCAAAATATTGATTTATTTAGTGCCGTACATTCCGGCTATTATGAGCTGGACAGCCATTTATTTGAAACCAGACATTTTCTCCAATATGTCTGTCAAGATGCTTTGGATCAATCAGATCGGGAAATATTACTCGTCCGAAAAGTTCACCTCTCATGACTGCCAACCACACGTTGACCCTCAACCCATGTATGGAAAAGAGAAAACTCCCATGCGACCATGGTTTCTCATTTTCAACATGAGTTAAGGGTCAACGTAAGATGGCAACAAAGAGGCTCCGACCTTACGCCTTTGGATTTTTATGCCTGGAACACCTTGAAAGTGAGGATATCCTATAACCTTCGAGTTTATAGGCTTGTCCTCTACTGGAAACAATTATATAATAAATAAATATAATGGAAGAAGACTAGCAGCAAGAATAAAAGCTTATATGTCATTCGGAAGCAATCTAAATGGGGTATTTTTTGTTGAAAAGAAAACATATCCATAATTAATTATTTTTCATTGATAAAACCATTGAAAAAATAGGCTTAATTTTGTTCACTTCAGAATCGTGATATTCATCCCATCCCCTTATCAAGCCCGCAATAAGAAATTTTTTCGTACACACGAATTCTCATCATGTATCAGATTTATTGCTGTTTCCAGATATGTGGTCAAATTTAATTAGGCTACGAGATAACTGTAGTGTGATTGATACCATTAGAAAAACTTGGAATATTTCGTGAAATCAACAAAAGGTTATGTTAAAGAATAACCGATAACATTTCGATTATGTGTTATATGACATTTTTCGTTCCAAATCACTTGTATGATCTCATCATGGAGTTTGGCCCTTTTAAAAGTGGACACGCTGTATAAACCAATAATCAATTAGATTTCAACCTTGACAGTCGAAAATTAATTTTTCAACAGTATTCAATTGCAAAGCGCAGTATACAAGAGTTTCCTCTCCACATGCAGTATGTAGAATGTTTAGAACTTGGAGATAATATTCAACCTTGAATTTTTCAAATTGTATGGCCAATCACAAACCTTTTTTCTATATGAGAATCTGCAGTGATGATGATGCTCAGTTCACTGAATATCATGCGTTTAATACTCCAGAGATCGAATAGTATCATCGTGTGAAACCATAAGAAATACTACCGGGATATTCGAAAGAATACGGAGGACTACGAGACAGAGAGTTGATGCATATATTTTAGCGAGAGGTACTAATTCTGAACATTTATTATAGTTTTGCGTTATTGTATCTGAAATAAAATGAAAAGTACTGTTGTCAATTATGCTTATTAATCGAAGGAAATTTTGATTTTTTAAATTAAAATATTACGGATATAATTTTCTTCCGGAAATTAGTAATTTAACCTTCACAAAGATTCATAGAACATCTCTATCTCCCGTCATAGACATACAATGTCTCAGAATATTCATTCTATGGAACACTTTTACGACGAAATGGAATGAACAGTAATCAGAACTGATTGTAACTTTATATATCTTCCGAGAAAGTATCGACTGTATCGAAACTTTGCAGGCGATTTTTTTCTCCCGAATCGAATATAAATCCATAAGAGAATTTTGGTTTTTGAATATCTATCCCACGAAAACAATTTTTGAAGGAAAATCATAAATGGTTGTTATGTTCAACCCTTAATAATGAAGTTATGAGATCTAAAAAATTGTGTGAGTAATAATATATACTTAGTGCTTCATATTATGTATAGTTTATGACTCAGTGTTTTTTAGAACCCGTAAAAAAATCAAAAACTATAAACTCGGCATCGCCTTCCAAAGGCTGTATCTTTGATGGGAGGACCATTTCAAAAAAAATTTATAAGAACTACCCCTGCTTATTTTCATCGAGGAATTATCTTCCTTAGCCCTTCGCATTTGTATAATATTAACTTTCCACAAAATATTTCTCCTGGCATGCCACAGGGCATAAAAATCGGAGAAATACATTTTCAAAGTGAGGAATGGCCTGGACAATACCTATCCAATTTAATGAATTGGTCCAGGAGGCCCAACTGGGAACCATGACCTTATAGATTATCAGATCTGAACCTTCTATACAATTCTTTGTGGGTAAAATTGAAGGAAGTTTATGAGGAGGATATCCAGACGATGAGAAACAAATTGAATGCATTCAATTGAATGATGAATTTTTGTGATCTATTAAGAAACAATGGCAAAATGGATCGGAAGGCTTTATCTCATCGGAGAATTCAACGTGACAGATGTGTACAAACAAACGGTTCTCATTTCGCAAAACTTTCAAAATAATATTAACGGAATTTGAACGTCAGTAATCAATTTTCTCATTTTTATTTGTGTTATTTCATTTCAGTCTTTCGCATTAATAAATGATTGTACCTATCGAGGAAAGCTATTACGATTATTCTGGTCGTTTTAAAGTTTGTTTTGGAATATTTCACATCTCATACTTATTCATTGACGCGATATTTATAGGAATGAATTAGATTTTTCTGTTTTTCATTTCAATTTTGAAAATACATTAAAGGAGGAATTCTGGGCTTGGCACGGACTTCTTGGAAAGTGAAACAATTATTTTCAATTCGACATACAGGATGATATGATGAAACTGAACACGTTGAATTAGGTGTGATGAGTCTGGCTCTGGAATATTAAAATAATTCATATTTCGCTCTCTAGATCTCTAGATTTTTGTAAACAGTGTTTCAATAAATTTTGTTGATTTTTGTCTCATTTTTATGATAGTTGGAGTACTTGCACGAATTTCAGGAACCCCCTTGTAGATTTCAGAAGGAAGCTAAAAATTAATTTTTCATATTTTATTACAATCATTTTATGTATACAGCCTCTCAAGGTTATGTTATTAATGGATCAAAATTTGGAAAGAATCTGTTAAAAAGGAATTTGCTTCATGAGAATATTGAGACAATACTTCTTTCTCAACAAACTCACACATATATGAATTCCTACCATAACACCTACTTTTTCGCGTCATTTTATGCATCGAAATTGTCGGCTCCAGTCCCGTCAGACTGGCAACAGCGCCGGGATCGTGAACGTTGGCCATATTTACCGCTGGAGTATATGTGGGATTGTAAAGTTGGTGCAATGTCTCGGGTTTGGAAAATATTATCGATTATGCTACTTTTTTAAATGAAGGAATTCTTTTCCCCTCTAAGTGTGCCTAAGGAGTTATAATTCTCATTAACGTTATTTCATCATATATACTCGAAGAAAACATTCGGATCATGTGGGTCTCAGGTCGCCTTAGAAACGTATCGGGACTGGAAACGTCTATTGGACAAATATATATATATATATATATATATATATTTATCCAGCATACTATGTTGCGTCCATACATTGTCTTTGGGCCATACACTATTGCGTCCTGAATAATACTGCGTCCGTATACCGGACGCAGAGCAGTTTTTGTTGATCGGTCGTCCTGTAGGCCATCTGGCATTTGTGAATTGGTGTATTCTCCAGATTCTATGTTCTTATGTTTTTATCTACTACTTTCTTCATCGTCTTCAATAGAAACGATGTTGAATTAATTGTTCTTGAAGATTGTGTGTCCCCATTTTGGTGTGAAGGGAACTTTTGTCCTTCTCCATTTTCTGTGTATATGACTCATTCTAAGCAGCTTCTGGTTATCTTCAGAAGATGAAGACGAATCTCTTCTAGGATTTTTCTTTACACCTCTGGTGATCTATATAGATTGAAGGTGTTCATTGCCCACTCCAAACATCGTCTTTTAATTATCTCAATCTTCCTTACGAGGATTCTTGGTCTATATTGCTCTATCGATTCTAGTTATGGGTTTACTACCTGTGAAGGTTGTTTTGGGAAAACTGAAAGATCTTTCCTGTTCTCCTTCGGTGAATTATCCGTCTGGCTTATTGAGCGATATTGTGAGGTTGATTACTCCTTTTGCCATGACCTTTTGTATTCTGAGTGCTGTGGGATTAGAAGTGACATTACCACAAAAATTAAAAATTTCTACAAGTTATGTAAACTCTTGTATATATGTAGTGTCCTTGTAATATATTAATTAATAAGGACTGTCTGTCAAAGTGTATATCACAGAGATGCGAGATCTGATTGAATTTAGAACAAATCATATTGTACACAAATGACTGAAACAATATATTTGTTCTGGGCGTAGTAAGGTTGAACAAGCTTACGGGTCTAGAACTTGGGCGTCCTACATGAAATCCTACTCTAGCGAGTAGATGTGCCATTCAAGGGTCCATGAAGGAACCTCAAACAAACAACGCCCTTCCTGACATCAAGCTTAACTGCACCGAATTTATTCAATAAAACAGCATGATCTTACTCGAAAAAACTTCTCTGAACAGCCTCCATTAGTCCGAGAGCTGGCAACGAAATTCGGCAAAAGTTTTGTACTGGCGCATAATTTAATATGATTTAGTATTGAGGGTGTACATAAGTCAGCACCCACTCTCAAGGTCAGGTAGTGAAACACCTAGCGGCGACGCGCTTTGATGTATAGGTATATGAAATTACAACACACTCTACAAGTATTTTGTAATGATTGAAAATTGTCACTAGTTCATAGAACAGAAAAGTGGTCAGATCTCATTTTAGTGAAACGCGGTGTGTCAGTACACCACATAAGTTGCTGCCTTGACGATGTTGTTTCAAAAGAATTGTATTGGCTGAAACTGCATTTACTGCTCAAATATCATATATTATTTTTGAATAAAATATTCAGAACACATATCAATAGAAGAGAGGCAGTCAGCGGTCACCCCAAAGTACGGATATTGTAATTTTATATAAATCAAAGAGCGTCGCCGTCAGATGTTCCACTACCTGACCTTTTAGCGTGGGTGCTGATTCATATACACCATCAAAACTAACTCATATTTAATTATGATCCATTACAAATCTTTTGCCGATTTTCGTCGCCAGCTCTCGGAATATATGTCATTGTGATGTGTATGGCAATCGTATATTGGGTTCCAAGCAATGCATCCAAACTCCAGTTTGCTCGTCCCAAATGTATTGAACAGCAAAATCATGGTTTCCGGATCAGATAATATCTGCTATTACGCACGATGAATTCATACAATCTTGGCCTCGTACAAAGTAAATGATTAACATGAGGAACAAATATAAAACTTTGATCAAAACAACGCCAAGATCTTTTATCTCCGTTTTTTTGCTCAGGACGCTGCCATCAAGACTATAACTATACAATAAATAGTTCTTTTTCCTGGTGTACGTGGCGACATTGCACTCAAAAATGCTCAATGGTAGTTGATTTCGGACACACCAAATCAAGAATGAGTCCACAAAGCACGCTGCAGGAAACGCAGTCTTCAATAGAGCCTATATCACCAAAGATTTTTAAATCGTCGGCATGAGCCCATGCACGAATAGGATTGATTAGATGCATCCTCACTTGTTCAAACTTCCGGGAGTGGATAACTGGAGTGGAAGGCCTCTAAAATTCCCTGATCGACTTTTTGTTCCAGATCGTAATGCGAGAGGTTTGGCCAATTAGTTTAGAACTGTTGTAAGTTTTGCTTCAGATGGATCTTAATGGTGGATCAGTTCCTCTTCTGTTATTTTATATTCGATTATCCTATGGTCAGAGATTGATGGTTTGGTCACCATTTCCGAAGCTTTAACACTTCTTCTGGAAGCTGCGTTGACCAATGTCACGTCCAGAACCCCTTTTCTTGCCCTAGTGACAGAGCCAGGTGTTGTCCCCACGTTCTTGAGATAGTTCTTCATTCTGCCAGAGTTCTGCAGGCCAGAATAATCTCCAATTCAGTAACGTTATTAGTTCTCAGATCTAAAAATTCTTCAATCAGATTTACCATTCAAACTTTATGCCCTGGGTATGAATCCCCCTGTTGGAACATTGATCCTTTGTATTTTTCACTTTTCTGTTCTTCGTTCACTACTACATTATTTTTGGCAGCGAAGGGAATACAACACCAGAAATTCTTTGAGCTCTTTTTCTGGCAGAACTTTATATCGAGCTTTATTTCGTGTATATACACGCTTTTTCAACAACTTGGCATATGCCAAGTTGTTGAAAAAGCCTAATTGCAATCTATGCGGTACAAATGAGAGCTTCGGTTATTTGTCTATGCCATAAACTTCTCTCAGATGGAAGTAAGGAATTCGCATTGTGTCTCTCTATATACCCTGATAAAGTATAAATTCTGCAAGCGGACAAGATGTGCATAAGAGTTTTCGTCGATCACGGCTAGCCCTGCATGATGTTGAGGTGACCACTTGCATTATATGCTTCTTATACTACCTAGTATTCTAGTATCTAGTATCACTCCATCTTGATGAACAGATCCTCCCGTTTCCGACATCAGCTCAGCCGACTCCAGAAAAGCAGAAGATGATTTTTACAGCAAGTCATGGTCTTTCAATCTCTTGAAATATATAAAGTATATGTTTACTCATATGATATTCGAATGAAAACTTCAGTTTTGCTTGTCTAACCTGGCTTTCTAATATCTTTTGTTCTGCTGGCGTGATAGATTTTCCTACTAGCTTAAGATCGATTCATATGTCGAATATTAGCTTCTCCAAAGCACTCCAGCTCTTTGACTTTGATTTTATGATGAGCTACTATTCCCTTGAGTGGGTCTTGACCTCTCAATAATCTCATTTCATTTCCAACTTTTGTGTATAATGTTGGTATTGCAAACTTTGAAACCCCTGTCTTCCTGCATTCGAGGAAAGTATATACTTTGTATCGAAGAGTTACAGTTACAGTTTGTTCGGCGCATCTGTCGAATCCCCCAGACCTGCTACCGCGACCAAAGCGGTCTATTGTGGCACACAAACAAGCTCAAGGAGCTAAACTTCTACCTCCAGTGCCATCGTCCAAGGGAAAGAGGTGATAACAGAGGAGGAGTAGTTCATGAGTTCCCCTAGAACCAGCCTGAGCGAACCGTGTCTGCCGCTGGGCAGTCACTGAGGATATGCTCAATGGTTTCGTCCTCCTATAAGCAAAGAGAGTCCTTGTATATCGAAGAGCTAGGATGCAGGCTACGATTCATATTCAAACTCTTCTATCGAACTCGAGAATTTCATTCGCCGTTCATTTAACTACCCTGAGAGAGTAGTTGACTCTCCAGACTGCCAAATTGTTCGTAGGATAAACTAACAACTGTGCAGTTAATGCATTCCTAATTTAAGTTATCTCCAGAGCACCACTCTCTCACATTCATTTGTTATAAAAAAAAAACGAAAATGGAATATATAACGTTTTTAAAATTATTACACAATCACTAAAGCTCTTCTGGACAAAAAGACACTTAAAGAGTGTTTGAAACATTCTGAAATACGATTCCCCAAGTGAGCAGTCCACAAACTAAGGATGATAGCCATCATAAATCTAATATATAAAATTCTCGTGTCACAGTTTTCGTTGCCATACTCCTCCGAAACGGCTTGACCGATTTTGATGAAATTTTTTGTGCTTATCCGGTATCTATGAGAATCGGCCAACATCTATTTTTCATACCCCTAAATGTTAGGGGTAGTCCACCCCTAAATTTTTTTTTTATTTTTTAGACAAAATTTTTAATTTCTATTTTTTTATGATACAACATACAAAAATACATACAATCCTCAATTTTCACCCTTCTACGATCAACCCTTATTTTTTAATAGCCATTTTAGTAATTTAATCATTTTTCCTCTCCGGTCGAAAACTGATCAATCATCATTTAATTAGTTATCCCCACCAGATGTCTACAGGTGTCACTTCTGACCCAGTAAACAGTACGAACGAATGAACGAACGCTAGATGGACTAACAAAAAATATTGTTCACGCTATAGCATTAAGAGATTGATATTGTTTAATAGTGTTACTGTCGTAATTGTTTAATTAATGATATATAATTTCAAGGAATAAATTATAATAACTTAAAAATAATGTTTGCCTTTTGTTATTTTTATATTCCCTCATCGTTCACAGCGCTCCATGCTTATTTCACGCATATACCACATTCTTACATACATACAATATACACATTCTAACATACATACATACTTACAATAAGTAAGCTATTTTTTGTCTACACTAGAAATTACTAGGAAATTATTTATTTGGCAAAACAACGTTTGCCGGGTCAGCTAGTATTGAGATGTTTTGAAAGATGAAAGTTGTAATAACTGGAGCCAATGTTATAATACGATCACGTCATCGAGTTCGAATAATCCTACTGTACCAGATTCTAAAACATATGTGGCAACTACGCTGGACGCAACAACATGCTAATGGTGAAAGATTGAATAAAATTCGGACGCAGCATTGTGCTACATATGAAAACAAAATATACGCCGGACGCACTAATGGTAGGACCATGAAAGGACGCAATAATGTGCGTATATCAACTTCTTTATTAATGAAGATATTTGAGATCTGAAACGACCAAAATACGTAATTTTTTGCGTAGATTAATATACTTCGATCAGATTCCACCTAGGTAGCGTATTTCTGGGAGACGCAATAAGGTTGCTTTTTGAAAGGACGCAATAAAGTATGCCAGATGTAAATATATATATATATATATATATATATATATATATATATATATATATATATATATATATATATATATATATATATATATATATATATATATATATATATTGTTATGGTTCAAAGTATTACGTTCAATATAAAATTCCAAATCACATTTGAAAAGGATACATTATGATATATTACTTATATATTCAAGTTGAAGTACATATTTTTATACTGATATTCAAAATTCATATCCAATATCTATTGAGGCCAATAACTGAAAATGAAAAATTTAGATTATAAAAATTTGTGAATAGTGTCTATGAATAGATAAGTTGAAAATTAGGAAATCAAGAGTGTAGGAAAGTGAGGGGATGGAAACCAGGGAAACAAGGAAAAAAAGAAGGGAGATATGAAGATCGAGAGTAGAAAGAAGCATTGCAGAAATTGTAAAAGGTACAAATCGTTTGAATAATTGGAAATTGAAGCCAAAAAACTCAGTTGAAGTAGAAACAGAAGGTATTACCATATCAAGACGATAATATTTATATATTTGGAAGTATACTACTGGCTGTTGAATTACTTTCATAAAAGTAACATTCATTGTGATCCTGAGCAACCAATTCAACGGTGGAAAGGGTTATCTAAGGTGGTAGCGATAACAAGTACTTTAAAACCGAATTTATTACAATAATCTAAACTACAGTGAACCACACAGTTATTTCCAAGTCAAGAAATATACAAAGTTGATGACCAAGTTCAAAAATAAGGAAAACAGAAATGCAATAATTAACTTGTCACGGTGATCAGAGAACTGCTGGTAGAAAAACGAAGAGCAAGAGGGAAATGGCAGAGATCACGGAATCCACTAGACAAGACAACACTCAATCAACTCACCAGAAAACTACGTGAAACCCTGCAGCAATATAAAAATTCTCAATTCCAACATTATATAGAAAATATAAATGACAAAAATGAGCACAGCATCTGGAAAGCCACGAAGAAAAGACCCACTTTGAGGAAATCTCCAATTAAAATGGCCAATGAAGAATGGGCTGTCTCAGATGAGCAAAAATGCAACACATTTGCCAAACATCTTGCACATGTATTCACACCAAATGACCCCTATCCTGGTATCAACGATGCAGAAATTGAAACTTTTCTGGATGTTCCATGTCAGATGTCCTTACCAATTAAATCTTTCACACCAAAAGAAGTAGCCAAGGAGATTAGAAGACTGAGAAACAAGAAGGCCGCTGGCTACGACCTCATAACGGCAGAAACCCTGAAAAAACTATCCAGAAAAATTGTCGTACTGCTCACAACACTTTTCAATAGAATGATGAGCATATCCTACTTCCCCACCATATGGAAGTATGCTGAGGTTATAATGATACCCAAACCTGGTAAACCAGAACACAAAGTGGAATCATATAGGCCCATAAGTCTGCTCCCAATCCTGGGTAAACTCTTTGAGGAGCTGCTTCTTAAAAGGCTGAAAGATGACATGGATATGCACCAACTGGTACCAGACTACCAACTAGGTTTCCGAGAGAACCACTCGACAACACATCAAATCCATCGCATTGTGAACACCATCTCAACAAGCCTCGAAGAAAAAAAATTTTGCTCAGCAGTATTTCTGGACTCATCCCAAGCATTCGACAAGGTTTGGCACAACGGACTGCTATACAAACTCAAACAACTCCTCCCACAACCATATTACATGATTCTAAAGTCCTATCTAGCAGACCGTTATTTTGCAGTGAAATATGGAGAAGCAATATCCACTTCTTCCAAAGTCAAATCCGGAGTCCCACAGGGAAGTATTTTGGGACCACTTTTATATATCATCTATACTTCGGACATACCGGAAAATAAAAACACCACCATAGCATCTTTTGCAGACGATGTAGCCTTACTTGCATCTCATGAAGACGCCGAAACAGCTTCTAAACATCTACAAGAACACTTGGATAACCTTGGACAGTGGCATCGGAAATGGCGACTCAACATCAATAAGGCTAAATCAGTACAAGTAACATTTACAACAAGAAGAAATACATGTCCCCCTGTCAAAATATTCGAAAAGGAAATACCAGTCGACACCAAAGCAAAGTATCTCGGCATACATCTAGACCAGCGCCTCAACTGGAGACAACACATCAATGCTAAGAAAAATGAAATAAATTTAAAAATTAGAAAAATGTATTGGCTTATAGGCAGGAAGTCCAAATTGAATCTTCAAAATAAATTACTTATTTACAAGGCAATCATCAAGCCAATATGGACGTACGGCATCCAATTCTGGGGTTGCGCTAAACCATCAAATATTCGAATCATCCAAAGACTCCAATCTAAAATACTACGTTCAGTGGTTAATGCCCCTTGGTATGTCTCCAACCACACCATCCATGAGGATTTAAGAGTCCCATATGTCACCACAGAAATAGAAAATTACTCGAGAAAATATCATCAGAAGCTAGAAGGACATGCCAACCAACTGATCGACCAACTGACAGAAAATCCGTTCAACTCACGAAGGTTGAAAAGAACCTGGCCAAACGACCTAACTGGGTAATCTTAACTGTGAATTGATGTTCAATTTCTCTTAGTCTCTACATACAACACATTTACTTAATACTTTCGAAAGTAGATTGTAAATCTCTATAAATTCAATAAAAAAAAAACGGTGATCAGAAATTCAAACTCAACACAGTGAAATTAATGAATTAAAGAATATTCAAATTAATTATATTCAGTCAAACTATCAGGCATTAAAGAAAGAAAATAATCAATAGCGGTCACTTTGATTCCTTCTGAGACAATAAAGGTTGTACGGGGTTTATACAAAATTTACAGTAACCGGGTGTCTCAGGAAGATCCAAGTCTCTGTAATCGGTTAATTTAGCAATGGGTTTGACCCCGAGCACTTTCAGTGATTTTCAGTGTACAGGCCAATCAGAATTGAAACTATTCAATAAACGGGACGGGGTTGATGCAGGTGAAACACAATGCAACAATTTACAGGATAATTGGGTAGTTTATCGTGGTCTCTCCGTGGCAACCTTGGGTGCACACGCCAAGCATTACCAGCAGCAAAACTTCGAGACTTCTGCCGATTGGTTTCCGTCACCAGATAGCCAGGCGACAGAAGTCTGCGGTAAACGGGAAATCTAAACGGAACACAACAGGGGTAGGACGGGATAGGTTACTGTAGTCTTTCTGTGGCAACCTTGGGTGTACACGCCAAGAATTACCAGCAGAAAAACTTCTAGACCTCTGCCGATTGGTTTCCGTCACCAGATAGCCAGGCGACAGAAGTCAGCGGTAAACGGGAAATCTAAAAGGAACACAACAGGGGTAGGACAGGATAGGTTACTGTGGTCTTTCCGTGGCAACCTTGGGTGTACACGCCAAGCATTACTAGTGGAACGACTTCGAGACTCCTGTCGATTGGTCTTGGTTCTCCAGAGAACCAGGCAAAAGAAGTCTGCGTTGAACAGGGGGATTAACAACAAGGATTAACACAATTAAACAAATAAAAGAATGCAACTTTGAATCACGAAGTATGCGGCATCAAGAAAAGACTTACAGTTGGTTCCGGTACGGTCACACCACCACTTAGAGTAATGAAAAAGAAAAGAAAACTCTAATAGAAAAAATAGCAGAATAAAGAATCACGAATAAAGAAAGAATCAAGAAAAGTACTAAGAATGGCTAAAGAATACCTGATCATGAATGAATTAATGCTCGAATACAGAATCATCAATGACGTTCGTCTGGTGGTGCGGCCATCACGGTCATGTGATCAAAATTGCACCCAAAAATTCCGTATTCTCGAATATTCCCCCCCAAAAGAAATATTCTCGGTGGCGGTTATCTCTTTATCAGTAAAAGAAACTGTCGTTATCTGCATAAAAACAAAGAGAAGTTCATGAAAGATTGTACCAATCATCAGCATAATACAAGAACTTTAAATATTAATTACCCTATTCATAGGTAAACATTAAGTGAGAAGCACCCAGCTTACAATTGTATTAGAGTTTTCAATCATCTACCTGATAACATTAAAATCATAGATAATGTCAGACAATTTAAAGCTAAGGTGAAACAGTTGTTGATGAGAGTGGAACCTTATAACCTAGATGAATTTTTCAGATATAAATTGTAAAATAAATTTATTTTAACGTTATTTCATTTGATATCGGTATTACTTTGCTGTTACTGATTTCATTGGAAAAAAATTATTATTATTATTATTATTAATCCACGTTGTTTTTATGCTGAATTCGGTGTGTTTTTGTGCCTCTAAAAGAGTTCACTGTCTTCAACACACGCTCCATAGCCAAAGATTATAGAGTATAGAGTCTAAAATCTATTGCTCCATAGCAACAATAACTTTTTCTGTGCGCACAGTACAACGTCTTTGTGGATGCGTATTATCAACAGAAACAAACTATAGCTGTATTCGGGTTCGGCTTTCTGACAGTCCGAGTATGGTTCTAGAACTGCGCAGAGGATTTGATACTAGGGCGCAACAGTTTTGCGCAGTTTTAGAACAATTCTCGGACCGTCTTGAAGTCGAACCCGAATACAGCCTTTGTCTCTGTTATCAACTAGAGTGTGCCTGGTACGAGAAGGATCCATTTTGTTTTCCGAAAAATTGCTCGGATGGACGGTTATGTTATAACGGGTATATCAAGTACTTTATAGTGATATTAGGGGGCGCTAGGTAATTTAATTGTCTGATCACCTAATATTTAAAATCAATTACCAGAATAATATTTGGCCTATTTCTTTCTTCTGAAGATGTGAACCGAGGATAAAATCATGGAGACTATAAAAATCTTAGATTAACAAAACAGGAGATAGATAGAGCATCTCGACAAAAACGCGTTCACATTGTTCACAAAATACTGCCACAAATATGAATTTGGATTCCTTGAGTGGGGGAATGGACAGGGGCGGATTCAGAACTAGTCACACTGTGAATATTTCAGATGGTCGGCAATAATTTTTTTATCGAATGGAAACATGTTTAAATGCAAAGATTTTGAGTATTTTTCTTATGAAACCTAATCAAAAGGGATGTAGAACTAATAATACCAAATCACCTGATGTAATACAGAATTTATTTTGAATACACTGATGGTCAATATGACCCTAACCTACATACAGATTAATTGAAATTTTATTCACTAAGTAAGTACCTATATCTACAGGGTCTTTCACGAGGAACCTCACCCATATTTATACGGGAAACTACTGAACTTATTTTCATGAAATTCAGCACTCATAAGTATTTCACGATGCTGATGAAATCTAAAATATTTTCAAGGCATGAGCACCTCCGGTTTTTCCGGAAATGACGTCAACTTCCGTTTTTCAAATTAGAACACCATTTTTTTATTGCAGAAATAGATTCCTTAGAAAATTTCAAGTTATTTTGATGTAACATTTTTCAGTTTTGGTTGGAAAACTCTCTCTGAGCGGGAAAATTCGAAAAAAAAATCGAAAATAGAGCTCCGCTGAAACAAGAATAACTTCGAGGTTTTTGGATGGAAAATTTTCATTTTTGGGATTTTTCAAGATGTAAGATTGATGTATCCACTTTAGAAATCGAAATCGCGATTCATGATACAAGGGGTGAAAAAATCGCTTTCAAAATTAGGGATGACAAAATCGTGAAAATTCAATTTTTTTCAAATTAGAACCCCATTTTTTTATGGCAGATATTGAATCTACGTTAAAAAACAATGTGAGTTATTCACAAAACACTGTTTTTCGTCGTGAATTTTCAGCTATTTTTTTTCCCTTCACGCCAAAAAGATGAAATTTTCAGGAACTGTCACTTAAACCATGTTTTAAATTTTACTACCCTAATATGCAAGAGAAAAATGTTACAGGTTGTTCCTAAATAGATGGCGAATTTTGATTCGAATTTGTATCGGAAACCTCTTTATTTCAACTAATCGGCCATCGGTTTTCTCTCCAGTGATAAATAAATAATTCCTTATGAACCATGTGCAAAATCTTACCATGTTTTACATTCTATTTTTTTTAATGATAGATATCATTAATTACATCTGCCAAATTCCTCTTTATTCAGTAGCATTTTGTGTTTACTATTAATTTGGTGATAATTCGTATTAAGTTATAAAATCGATCACTATGCCTAATTTTACCAATGAAGATTATTTAAATCTCATTCTACTTCATGGAGAATGTAATAAAGTTGTAGATAGAACGATTCGACTGTTCATTGAGAGGTTTCCTGACCGACCCAGACCAACGAGAGATACCATTAACAGAACCATGACAAACTTGAGAAATGTCGGATCTTTCGTTAAGAAAACTATACACAGAGAAAAAAGTGTAGTAGAAGATGAGAACAACGAAATTACAGTTCTTGCATATTTTCGTGTGAATCCTCAAAATTCTCTCAAAGATGCCGAGATTATCTCAATCGAGTGTTTGGAGAATATTAAAAAAACATAAAATGCACCCATATAAATTCAATAGGGTACAGCATTTGAAGGAAACTGATTTCGTCAGGAGAACAGAGTTTTGCGAAGCTATGATGATTCGATTTCAAGAGAATGAAAACTTTTTGGGCTGTATAATTTGGACAGATGAATCTAAATTCACAAAGAATGGTTCTTTCAATAGGCATAACAGTCATTATTGGGATGAAGAGAACAACCACCAATTCAGACAATGGAACTTTCAAGAGACCTGGAGTTTCAATGTTTTTTGCGCCATCAAAAATAATGCAATTCTCGATGTTCACATTTATGATGGGACTTTACCTGGTAAGATAGAACACTACACATGTTTGCATTATTTAAAGAATGTTCTCCCTTAGGAGATAGATATTCTGGCATATTGACTCAAATAATTGAGCCGCTAGTACAGAACCATAATGACTTATGGTATCAACAAGATGGCGCGCCTCCACACAATTCACTCAATGTGTCAAATATCCTCTACAGGCTATTTGAAGATCGATGGTTGGCGAACAATGGTCCACATCTTTGGCCACCACGTTCTCCCGATTTAACTCCTTTAGACTATTATGTTTGGGGTAGGATAAAAAATATTGTCTACTCAACTCCCCTGACTGATAAAGAGGACTGCATAGAACGAGTCAGAAATGCGTTCAGGTTTGTTTAGATTTTTAGATTCATAGTTTTGAAACACTTTTGCAGATCTCTTCCTCCCGATGAAATAAGAAGAGCAACGCACGAAGCATTCCTGAGACGTATAAATAAATGTCTAGAAATTAACGGTCAAAACTTTGAGCATCTTCTCTAGTTATAACTGCGAGAGTTTGCCATGGTTCTCCTAATAGTAACTTGAAGTCGATTTCAAGAAGGGGTGAAAAATCTACAGCATGGTTCAAATAACAGTTCCTGAAAATTTCATCTTTTTGGCGTGAAGGGAAAAGAAATAGCTGAAAATTCAAGACGAAAAACATTTTTTTGTGAATAACTCAGAAAATATCCATTTTAGGGCAAGGGTGTGATGCATACACTCACATTATTTTTTAAAGTAGATTCAATATCTGCCATAAAAAAATGGGGTTCTAATTTGAAAAAATTGATTTTTCACGATTTTGTCATCCCTAACTTTGAAAGCGATTTTTTCACCCCCTGTATCATGAATCGCGATTTCGATTTTTAAAGTGGATACATCAATCTTACATCTTGAAAAGTCCCAAAAATGAAAATTTTCCATCCAAAAACCTCGAAGGTATTCTTGTTTCAGCGGAGCTCTATTTTCGATTTTTTTCTCGAATTTTCCCGCTCAGAGAGAATTTTCCAACCAAAACTGAAAAATGTTACATCAAAATAACTTGAAATTTCCTAAGGAATCTATTTCTGCAATAAAAAAATGGTGTTCTAATTTGAAAAACGGAAGTTGACGTCATTTCCGGAAAAACCGGAGGTGCTCATGCCTTGAAAATATTTTAGATTTCATCAGCATCGTGAAATACTTATAAGTGCTGAATTTCATGAAAATACGTTCAGTAGTTTCCCGTATAAATATGGGTGAGGTTCCTCGTGAAAGACCCTGTATATACTGAAAATCAATAATTATTTTTATCTAATAAATTCCCAATAAAATGGTCAATTCTCAGATCAATAGAAGTGGAAGCAGCTGAATTTATGGAATTTGTATAATGAGAATCTAAAAGAGATTGTTCATTGAAGAGATCCTCAAGTCTTTTGAACAGCTTTTGCATGAAATACATGAAAAAGTGATGTAATACTGTAGACAAGTACCAATGATTGTGAAATCAGAAATGATTTCTTATTGCATACAGTTACCCATAAAAGAATCTCTCAATTTTAGATGAAGCATCTTTTTTTTTTTCTTTTTTGGGCAGTCTTAAATTGAATTAAGTTATATTGCATATTAAATAATAATCAGTGTTTTGAACTTTCATTTTCAGCAACTCAAATTCTTCAACAACCTGCTTATGAAGTGCATCATAATTCAGAGTTCTTTTTACGTAACTGAAAGCTTTAACTGAATAATAATGTGACTTTAGAGCAAATTGTTTGAGGTCGTTGCCATATTTATGTTTTTTATGCATGCAGCTGTCAGCTGTCTTCGAAGAAATTTTTTATTAGGTATTTGCCCCGGCTTTTCAAGCTTTCATCTTGAGTTTTTCCTTCCAATGAATTGAGAACAGCTTGTAGGGTAGTAACTTTTCTCTTGAAGTACTGACGACTCACTCGTAATCTTAAATCAATTAGCTGTTTTTCAATTTCTGTTCCTGAACTGGCATTCGTGTTCGATGATTTTGTTCCCATTTTCTTCAAAAACTCCAGTACTGATGACAGGTTCGGCACAGTATTGGCTATAATTACAACATTGAAAGTAATTAAAATCTCGTTCTTCTGTTCATCTCGAAACCAGGAAGGATTTTTATAACGAAAAAGCATGATATATTATAGGAGAAAGAGAATCTATCAAATTTCAAGTTAACCACAAAACTAGAAGTTGTCAGAAATTACTTGCAAAAATTAATAAAACAAAAAACGGTAATAATGAAATGAGTGGGAAATTACAAATTACATATTATGGAATTCACAGAACAAAATATATAAAAAAAAAACAAGCTTTGTCTTACTCAAAATTCACTCTAGAGAAAAACTAACAGGAAAAACCGGCTTAACTCGTTTCAATGAAGGACGCTTAATGAATCCCTCACTAGGCATTTCTTGCCTTCCAGATCTCAAGTACTTGAAAAAGCAGAAAAAGACTAAAAACCTAAAAAGAGCAAAGAAATTACATGTAATATCTTTGAAAAAGAGCGTCTTCAAGGGTTTTTGACGCCTGCGTCATCTCCCCTTACACTTCGACAACTCGTACAGAAAACCCTCTCTAACATTTCATTTCTTACTGATGGTATCTGATCGAATCCACTAGAGGGCAGTCATTATAGCAATAGTGAAAAAAAGCAGTCCACTACAAACTATTATTATTATATATTCAAGCATTAATTTATTGAAGGCACTATCTATCTAAATTGATATTATCACCCATTTAACAATTTGAAACAATTTAATAATTTTAAAATGTATCACTAAAGAAGAACAAGTACGGGTAGGATGGTCTATGGTCTATTTGTCATGTGCTCGGAATGTCATTCTCACTGTCTTTCATGTTTGCATTTTGCAGAAGTGCTGTTCACAAACAAAAATGGTAAGTTCTATTTCTTGAATTATTCCGCTAATCTGAATACTTTTCTTATTACTTACAGGATTTAAAATACGATATTTATTTCCTCAAAATGTAAATTGTAGTATTTTTCAGAAAAGTATCGTTTTTTTTCAAGTTATCCTAACCTCAACACCATCATCCCTAGAATTTCTTATTGTATTTCATCTGGAATCATGATTTTAGGCGGAAGCAACTGCTACTATTCGTACCCGCAAATTCATGACAAACAGACTGTTATGTCGGAAACAAATGGTCGTCGATGTTCTTCACCCAGGACAGCCCTCGGTTAAGAAAACCGACATTAGGGAGAAGTTGGCTAAAATGTACAAAGTAAGTTTATTCTCTTCATCATGAATCAAATGTTTTAGTCTTTCTGTTTCTAGGTCACACCTGATGTAGTCTTCGTTTTTGGATTCAAAACGAATTTTGGTGGTGGTAAATCTACTGGATTTGCATTGATCTATGATACATTAGATTTTGCCAAAAAGTTTGAACCCAAGCACAGGTTAGCAAGACATGGTTTGTACGAGAAGAAACAACAAACTAGGAAACAACGTAAAGAAAGGAAGAACAGAATGAAGAAAGTTAGGGGCACCAAAAAGAGCAAAGTTGGTGCTGCTGCCAAAAAGGTTAGTACCTCAAAGATACTGCAAACACATAAAATCTCTCAAAGTGGAGTAGAATAAGTACAATCTAAACAGTCGACATTTATTTCACCAAATTTTGGTAAAACTTTGATTTATGCCCCACATCAGATTTTAATGATTTTTTTATAGATAAAATTCTTTAAGGAATCTAATGGTATCAGTATAATTTTTTGAAATTTTTGTAGAGAGTGTTATCTAGAATTTGGCATAGTACCTACGTCAGATTTTTGTGCCGATTTTTTCCTGGATGCAGAATGCATTCTTGGCAAACTTTTGATTTGGGAGAAACGATTTTTCAAAAAATTTCATCAAAATACGTGCTATATCGTTATAGTATTATCATGAAATATTATATATCTTACGGTCCTTTAAACCTACATTAAAATCGACAAGAATTATATTTTTCTTATAATCTCGTACAAGCTTACTGAGCTTCTGAGGGGTAAAATCATCAAAATCTGAGGTGGGGCATAAATGGAAGTTTAGCCATTAGCTATTAGGATTATTGAATGGTCGTATGTAGGTCATAATGTTGCGTAGAAATGATATTATCAATTGAAAATCATTATGGATCTGTTGATCGTTCTGCAACCAATCTATGTGAAACCAGGCAAAAATTTTTTTCCACAATCTCATAAGGCGACTTATGTCTTGCATGCCATTTGTCAATTAGCTTTCATCTTAAATATTTTGAGATTTTAATGCATTTTGAGGTTATGTCAAAACATGCTTTTACTAGTCGATGTTTTGCTGTAAGTTGTAAAAGCATAAAATTATTATTTTCTTTTATCCAATCCTGCATTATGGTCAGTGATCAATTTTGTTCCTAATTTTTTTATACATACAGTTTTTCGTGAAAAACCAATTGGTGTAGGTCTTAACAACTATGACAAACTCGTTTATTAGGAGATACTAATTTTTGAAAATTGAATTTTTTCCTTATGGTTATTCCTCTATTTATTTTCTCTCCATGATTTGATATTCACATTTTGAAAATTTGTATACAGATTCGATTTTTAGTGCAATTATATATAACATTCTCTATTTTCAATTTACAGGGTGGCAAAAAATAATTTCTATAGAATTTAATGTAGGTAGTGTGCCTACGATTTCAGTGTTTCCAGCCTTAATCATTAATATTAATATTGTTATAGTAACTGAAATAACATGAGGAATGCATGCTGAATTGAGGGAAGTAAAAGGGTTCAAATGCATTTTTTGTAGTTCTGAAATAAATTTGCAGTCCAAAAATTCTTGATTAAGTTCGAAAATTATATATAAATATTTGTTTTTACATATGGAAAATATTTTTTAGGTGCGCTATTTTGCACTTGGATTGTTTTTTATAATATGTGCACTTGAATCCTTTTACATCAAGGCCTTCTAATTGGTGTGTTTTTGGACATTTTTTCTCATCTAATATTTTTTCATATGAAGGCGTCAACTGCTGCGATATCTTGATTGTGATAGTGCTTATCTAAATTTGAAAGCTTTAATTCATTGCTGTTTTCGAATTTTTTTGTAGTGTGAAAGATTCTTCGTGTGCAACCTGAACCATCTAATTTTATTTATTTTTTTTTTTTCAGTAATTTTATGGACACGTTGGAGGAACATAAGTCTGTGCGATACTTGTGTCATTTCAGAGATATTGAGGATATTGCACATATTTATGTTTTGCTGATTTAATAAAAAATAAGACAAAATTTTTTTTTTATTTCAAGGTAAAGAGAGTAACCAACTCTTTGGTACCACCTTAATATCTCACCTCCATGCAAAATTTGAAAAAATTTACAAAAAAGCTAAAGTTTGACTCTAACGGGGACATTTTATACACTTTGTTTTTCAATCAATTTGTATGAAACCTGTGAGCGATATCACTTTTTATAGACCTTGAAATATAGTGATCTTTCACTTGTTGATGGATGAATAAGGCACAAAATCCACTTACCCGCTTAAGTGAAATACATTGTTACTACCTGAATTTTGAAAGAAGATACAGAGTGATGCAAAAATAAAATCCAGAAACTGTAGATACTGCAACTAATTATATGACGACTACGCTAAATACACTCAAAAATAACTTTGTTATGAGATGAATAAGATATTAAATATTGACACAAGAGACTAAATTATTGTCCCTGAGCTCTTGTATCATACACAAAATTGTATGGTACCCCGTTTACGCTAACCTCTGCTAAAACTGTATCTCGTACACATGTTATAATTATTGTTAGCTGTTTTGTTAAGATTTTAATGCTCTGTATCAAAAGAATATGTGTATTTATATAGGTCCTTTCGTTTGCATAAAAAGTGTAGCACTTTTCTACACTCGATTTTAGAATTCGTTTGCTGATTGAATTTACACCAGTGTAGAGGAGGTGTAGTTTATCTGCATCTCCTTTCGACTATGTGTAGATAAACTACACTTCCTCTACAATGGTGTAAATCAATTCGAGTGTAGAAAAGTGCTACACTTTTCATGCAAACGAAAGGACCTTATGTTACTATCAACAACAAAAAAATCCTCGGCAACCAGGATGGTGTCATGCAATATTATTTGACGAATTGAATAAATGAATCTTACAGTTAACCTATTGAAGAAAGCATGAAATTCATTATACAGAGTGATTTCGCATACTTTTAAAAACTCAAAATGTATTTGATACGGTCCTGCAAAGCGAATGATATTTTATTGCAGTATTCTGGAACCTCATGGAAGGTATTCTCACTCCAAATTTCGGATAAATCGGTGATTCCGTTCTGAAGATCGATCCGTCCAAATTTGAAAAATATCCTGTAAATCAGAATCTATAGAACTCCTAGATTCTACATATGGGGTTGTGAAGAAGTCGCATTTTTCTTAATGAAAAATGCACCCCGTCTTAGAAAAATTCTTTACTTTTGAATGATTTTTATTTAATTTTAGTTCTTGAGAAGAATTTCGGTTTTCAATTCAGGATTCCGACATCGTTCGGAACTGTAAACAGTCCGCACCGTTTTTTTATTCCGTTTTCAGTTCTGAAAAACAGACCGTGAAAAACCTCCTGAATTGAGAGATAACCGAGTTTTTTCTACCGGCACCGATAAACAGATCTTCATCGACGCGAATATTACCGATTTTTTACATCTGATCACATCCCGTTTCCGCACCCCCCCGGCCGATATAAAATCAGATGTGCCCCCGCTGGTCAATTAATTGGTGTAATTCGTCGACTGAATTAATTTCGTATGAGTAGTGTTTTTTCGCCGACTGATCAAATCTTTCATTTTGTTTCTTGCTTTGCTCGAATATCCGCCGTACATTGTGGTTTTTCTTTCATTGCTTTTATTTTTCTATCGCTCTGTTAACGTTGACGACGGTGTGCCGAGTGCCGACGGGCCGTCAGGAACCAGACCATCCGTTACCGAGTTCAGAGGTAAGATAGCCTTCTGTATTTTATTTGGGAACCTCAGTTTCAACCCGTTGTGTAACTTTACCCTGTTCCCCTTCACTGCGTTGGGGGAAGTTTCTGGCCGGCGTGCAAACACGTCAGAAGCGAAAACCCACGTGGTCACCAGTTTGTGCACTCCTTTACCCTTTCTCTGCGTTGGGGGAAGTTTCTGGCAGGAGTGCAACTCCATCAGAGGCGGAAACTAACGTGGTCACCCGGTGTACACCCTTTACCCTGTTTCCGCTTTCTGCGTTGGGGGAAATCTCTGGATGAAACCGGAGTGGTCGCCCATCATGTACCCTTTTACTATTTACTATATCGGTGCTGTAAGTTTCTTACAGTCCCGTAGTTTGGAACTGAGCCCCAATTACCTTGCCCGCTCAGGGTTCTTTGGTTCTGGCTGGCGAACGAGTCTATAACATCCGCGATACGTTTGAGATCGGATCCCTCCTTTTTCTTTCTTTCCGTCCGTTTCATTCCGCGAATCCACCATTTTGTGTACTTGTATATGATTCCGAGGAAAACCTCCTTAGTGCTGTAAAGTAGACTCTTATTCTATTGTATTACGATTTTCACTCGACTGAAACGATAATAATTGTGCCGATTGTATTTCTTACCACGAGACAACGAATAAAATTGTGAAATCCGATTCTGACTTTCACTGGTTATCGCTAACACCCCAGATAACACCGAACCTTGTCTTCGGTTTGGAGCTACCAGGGTAGGTTTGCTATTTTCCCTTCGAAGAATAGCTGGCGCTCGAGATACCAGAGAAAAGGGCGTTACAGGGTTTTTTCTTGGTCCTCTAGCCTCTATCTTACAATAAAATGTTTCCTATCTTATCCGGGACCATCTGTATATTAACTCGTTTCAATGAAGTTTACCTATAGAAGGCGCTAGGCGTAGCCAGCCACAACTCAACTTATCCTGTTGGAAAATGTATGTTGCTCAATAACATAATTAGTTTATTTTAATTTTGAGAGATCTGCGTTTTACTATATTAGAGTTATGCGCAGAAAGTGGTACTACCGTTTTTTCAGAACGGTTCCTGGGAATTGCAGAAAATGAAAGAGAACACCATCCACTTCGACAAGAGGATCAGGAACCCAACGAACACCAGGGATAAGGGGAAGAGAAAGAACCCGATCGACAGTAGGAGACCGAGGAGCGGCCCGGACCCGACCACCACCATGAGCCCGAAAACCGGTAAAGGTCTTCAACAGAGCTTAATCCTTTTGATATCTGAGAGAGCTATATGGTACGGGATAAGTGAATGTTTCTCTAGAGAGGAGTGTGAAAGCCGCAAGGCTAAAGTCATAATAATAATTTCTGAACTTTGAATCTGAATTAAAAATATGTAGGGTAACGGCACCGATTGTGGCCATGGTACCAGTTGTGGCCACTCGAAATCATTTTCTGGACTGAAACGTATTCTATTTGATTTAGCCAATAAAATTTGCCTTCTATTCCCTTCTTGATTATTCCTTGACCAATTGGCGAGCTCGTTTTTCAAAAGAGATGGCGAAATTCGTTGCTTCCTCTGTTTAGTTCTTGAAAAGACGCTGTACCAGGTGGACGCTTATAAGTGCGATTAAGAAACACATGCTAAGTCTCCATTGATTTTTTTCAGTTATACTTTTGCGTTACTTGACGAAAATATTTTATGTTATTAAATGCATCATATTCTTCCCTATTTCAAATAAAAAATTGAAAATTTTCCATTCTAACTATATGATATTGTGCTGGCCACAACTGGGTCACGAAAAAGTCCGATTCGCGACTTGTAGCCACTTGGTGGCCAGAAGTGGAGCGTAAAAACCCAGTTGTGGCCACCAGTTAATAAAGGATAGATTATACTTTTATCTTATTGAACAGATAAAGATGCAACACTCAATTTAATTTTCCATTCTTCAGGAACAATGTCATCCAATAAGATATTTCAGTACAACAGAGCAGGGGTTGAGCAAGTGTGCTGACATTTTTTCAATAGGAACATTAGTAATTGTTTGTTGTGACAACATTTTGTATCACGCAAAAATATTTACGTCCAGTTTCATAATCAAATTTAAAGACACTTTAAGCTTAAAGCTTCCTTTACGTCCAGTTTCATAATCGAATTTAACGTCAATTTAAGCTTAAAGCTTCCTTTACTGTCATTTTTACGGCCGGTTTCATAATCAAACCTAAAGCCGCTTTAACTTTAAAGCTTCCTTTAACCCTACTAAAAATGGCATTAAAATAAGCTTTAAGCTTAAAGTGACATTAAATTCCATTATGAAACTGGACGCTGGACGTTGGTAGGGTTAAAGGAAGCTTCAAAATTAAAGCGACTTTAGGTTTGATTGTGAAACCGGCCGTTAGTGTCATTTTTGGTAGAGTTAAAGAAAGCTTTAAAATTAAAGTGACTTTAGGTTTGATTATAAAACCGGCCTTAAATATCAGTGATCACCAAAACTATTGCTGTGCAATGTCTAGAAGTGAAAAAAACTGGAAAAGGTCCGAACCTCCAGACCTTCTGTGGTATGAGAAAGAAGACTTACGGCCGGTTTCATAATCAAACCTAAAGTCGCTTTAATTTCAAAGCTTCCTTTAACCCTACTAAAGGACACTAAAGGAGGCTTTAAACTTGAAGTGACTTTAAATTTGATTATGAAACTGGACTTACGGTCGGTTTCATAATCAAAACCAAAGCCGCTTCAACTTAAAAGCTTCCTTTAACCCTACTAAAAATGACAGTAAAGGAAGCTTTATGCTTAAAGTGACTTTAAATTTGATTATGAAACTGGACGTTAATTCTCAAAAATTAAAGCATCAAAGGCTGCTAACACTCGCGGAGCATGTTTTGTTCAAGAAATGAAGCTTTTCGAGAAACATTAATATTTTTGCCTTTATTCTATGACTTTTTCATTTTTGTATAAGGGAAATCATTATTTTATAGTATTTATATCTATATTTCCATGAATTTCGAATATATTTTTTGTTATTTATGTGAATGTTTGCTCAATTTCGAATGGAGTGAGTATTCAAAGTATGCCAGTTTAACCACACCTGTGACTGGCCACAACTGAAACAATGTGTGGCCACAACTGGTGGAAAACGTGGCCACAACTGGATAAATTGCACTCGCTCTCCTTTTCATTTTTTAATTATTTAATTCGCCGCCAAAATATATTTTGCTTGGCAACTCTCTAATCACAATATTCATGAGGAGTGTTTTCAAATTTTTAATTGTAAAGCGATGCTTAAATATGGGAACGATCATGATTTGAAGTTGGAAAATGTCTTAAAGTGGCCACAACCGGTGCTGTTACCCTATTTGAAACAAAAACAAGAAACATTCTCATACTCGCCTTAAAATGAAGACGATTTTTTTTTAACAAATACACAGTCCGAAGGATACCTTTTTTGTAAAAAATTAAATGAGAAGTAGAAAAGTTCATTTCTTGAATTGAAATTAAATCAATCATTCAAAAATAAGAGGTAATTACATGAAAGCCTCCCCTATTATCTCCGCCACTCATTAGAATCAGTTAATTTTTCAATCACCAGACTATTCACATTGTCCAAAAACCTTCAGATATTGAAGAGAGAGAGAGAGAGAGAAAATTTATTGCTATAGCAAATGGCTAACGACTTGCGTCTTACTGCCAGTATTAGGTACATTTCATTGTATATTACAATTCATTCTGAACCTTAATACAATTATACACTGTTTAGTAAAAAAAAAAAAAAAATTCACATATTATATACATATAAACTACAGCCGACGATGGCTGTCATTTGAAATCTTTAATTGTCTCTATTAGAGTTTTGATTGGATATTTTCTGTTGTGTTCCTGTTGGGGACTCTGTAGATATTCAATTTATTCCGAATCCGCCAAATTTTGACGAAGCTATCGCAAATTTACTGGATTTTGGAGGTTCTTTCGAAATGCTTTTAGTGCCCATTTGATGCATTTTTAGACCTTACCTTATATTTTATATGATGTTTTCTTTATATTTTAAACTCCGGAATCTCTCCCTGAAATATATGAACATTAAATCAGGACATCCTATTTATCATATAGCAAAAATGTTACTCCCTCTCATCTACACAACTATGTACACGTTTGTCCAGTTTATGGCTGTAATTATTTTTGGTGTGAGTAAAATTCATTGATATTTATATTTTTTTATTCGATTTATGCAATTACAAAATTAAAAAACTTATTCTACGTTTTTAACCTAATAGGAACAAAGAGAAATGTAGGTTCTAGCATCTTGACTATACATCGTCATAAGTATCACTAATTTTTTCCATTCAAGGCTGGTGTTCTTGTCTTGCCTGTCTTTCAGTGCAGTGTCCAAAGTTCAATATAAGGACATCCTAAGTCCTGGTTGCACAGTTCACGTTCATGCTGATTTTAAGTTTGAAGTACTTTGACAAGTCCATGCATTTTTGATATGTGGAAGGTTGAACTAGGCTTCAATCTGAACTGTACAAGATGTGGTACTCTGCACAGAAAATCCTAAAAATACTTGCGGTCGTTGTGTTCAGCTCGTAACATTTCTAACAATTTTTTTCGGTAGACACACTTTGTTTTATTTATTTTGTAGGCTTGTTCCATCTCTGCCAAATTTTCGATGGATTTTTTTCGAAAAAACTCTTTTTTTTGAGCTGGTTTCATAGATTCAATATCCTTGAATGGCTGAAAAGTAGACAATAATTTTATTTCAATGAATTCACTGAAGTGAATTAATCAGAATTTTTTTAACGACAAGGAATTTTATCAATTTGAAAAAAGTAATCAAAATTCTACATCATAAACGGAAAAATTCTTTTTGGCTGGATTAACTGAAGTTGTCAAGCACTTTTCGATTTTGGAAATTTTTTTTTTGGGCCGAGTTGTGAACTTCGTGCCGCCCCATGCCGTTGAAATTTTCTCTTTATTCCATAGAATTCTCAACATATTTGAGAAAATGTATGAAGTGGGTCGGCCCAGCACTTCTCGAGAATTTGGGTTTTGAATAGATTATGCTAGCATGCACTCAGTTGTGCCGTTCAAATTTTTACACAAGCCCCTCTGATTTCTCGGAAAATCGCGAATGTTTTCTTCTCGAAAATCATTGGAAAAATTTGTACTACATTTGTCTTGTGCTTCTTATATTTTCACGAAAATTCGTCGAATTTTGCAGAAAATCATGATATTGCAAAAAGTTAGCCCAGCACTGGTTTTTCTTAGTCGAAAACTGTTGTTCCGATTATCAGAAAACCTCAACTTTTCCTTCGAATGGTGTAAATAAGAAAAATCATTACACATGGGCAACGGGCTTTAGACAGTCCTACGGCTCGTAAATAATCTGGATATCAATGTTCAAAACACGGAGATTCTACTTTGATAGCGAAACATGGTTAAATGACACATGTTGGTGAAAATTAAGTAATTCAGTTGGGCACCATTGTTAACTAAACAATGAACCTATCGAATACAGAAAGAATACAGAAAGAGTAAAAAAAATACTTCATAATTGTTTTAAAATTAATGGTATCTTGTCATATGAATTTACAAAGAATTTTATTAAGGAAAGGTAAAAGTTGAACAAAAGAATTATTTGAAATATGAAGAAATCAATGATAATCATAAACATACTTCAAAATTTAGGAAATCAGCAAATTGCATGACGCAATCCTAGAAATATCAGGCAGTTATAGGTTTCAAACAAGTGATAATCTTGCATGTTCACATTGGTAGACACCCTAAGGGATTCCTGATTTTTGTCAGCAAAAGTTTCCTCAATATTTTCAATGATTGAAATTGGATGCAACCGAATTTTATTCTAAAGGGTTCGTTATTAAAATTATCAAACAAATTTAGGGACAAAAGAAATACCTAGATTGTGTCAAAAAGTAACTTACATCTGGACCAGCTCCTGGGTTCTTAGCCAAAATCTTCAGCTCCTTAGACAGAAATATAAAACGTATCGCAATAGGGGTGGGTCTAATTGGATTGTCGGTCCATTGAGAATATCTATAGTATTTGAACGCCTGTCTCTCAGAATTTATTTTCATTTTTTTAATTGTCTGAAACGAATATGAATATCTATGTAGTCATAAAATATCAATGTCGATATAAATGAGTCGAAAAGTGTTAAATAAACTTACATCCTTCCATAACTCCACGGATTTGGTCGACCCCACTTCAGCCATTTTACTAGCTAGATTTTCCAACAATATTTTTTCATTGTCCAATTCGGTGTCATCGATTATATGTTGGAGTAAACATTTATTATCTTCCAAATATTGCATTATAACACCTTCTTGGATTTCATTCAACTTAAGATCGGAATATTCCGAATCAAACAGATTCACCTTGGAAGATGATTGTTCTTCATCTAGCTTCAGATCGGAAGATGATTGTTCTTCATCTAGCTTCAGATCGGAAGATTGGCTTTCATTAGGATTCAGATCGGAAGAATGGACTTCTTTAGGTTTCAGATCGTTAGATTGGATATCATTCATCTTCAGATTGGAAGATTCGATTTCATTGATATTCTGATCGGAAGACATTGTTAATATTTTGTATGCACAAATACACAAGACTGAATTACTTTCTTAACGATATTCCCCTTTTGCCGGATAGGACCTCACTATCACAAAACACCAATACATTAATAATTCCTAGTCACAAGTGTGAAAGAGAGGAAACTTGAATTTTAGACAAATAAAACCCAAACAGATGGACGCCATAGACTTAATAAAGACTAAATTATGTCTATGATGGACGCGAAACACTTTAACCATAGAGTCTCTGACATTAACCCTAAACGGTTGCAGTTTGACCACAGATTACAGAGTAGAAGATCCAGCTACTTAGATTAGGGTCTAAGTCCAGCTACAATCACGCTTTTTCTTCTCTTGTCCCTTGATCCCAGTGATCTAATAAATTATTAGTTCACTGCTTGATTCTAATTCCAAATGAATCGGTCCAGAGAGTCTCTGTATCGGTCTGGACCTATCAGTATTCAACAGGTTTACCATGAACATCCTTAATTTGAATTTTTTGTTGTTAGGAGGTATGGTAATTTCTGAGAATATGTAGTCTGAAAGAACAGTCCATACATTGAATTCAGATAAATATATTATTAATTATTATGATCAGGAAATCGACAATTTCGTATATATGTTACGGCTAAAGATAGGTGTGAGCATAAACTTAAGATTAGCCGGCTAAACTTAGGTTTATATTCGAGGATCGGCTAAAGTTCGATAAAATATTCATCTGCGTCAGGGCATTTCATCTTTAGCCGGCTAATGTGCACATTACCCAAAACGGAACGGCTAAAAATGTATTCGATGGACACGCAGAGAGGTGATGTCTCATGAATGGTCGGATGGGAGAGGACGAACGCACACGGCCACTTTTTTGTTTGAATTTTTAGAATTGAAATATGCAAAAGAGCATCGAATGTATTGTGGTTGTATTACATAACGCCCATAGGTTTTCAATTCAACATTTAACGAGTTATTTTCATCTGTTTAGGAGATTAATTCTCTTCAAACCGAGCCTTATTTGTGAAAAACCATAATATGACCCCACAAAAAAATGAGATATTAGACATAGAAAATTTTTTCCGTATACAAAGATTATAGAGTTAACTCTATAATCTTTGAGGCAAATAGTCCGATTAACTACAAACAAGATTGAGTACTTCTACTTATATTTTTCTAGAATTTAACCTATGGTATTTTGATGGAGAAGTTCGCGTCATCATTCTTGTCTTCATGCTCCTTCTGCTCATTCAATTCCCTTCAAATTATGAATGATAACAAGATAAAAATAATCATTAACATTGCAGTTTTCCCTCGCACTCAAAATAGCATGTCATGAATTTTGTCATCAAGCGTTTAGATTTTTAGATTCGTCAATAAGAATTCGTTGAGACACAGTTGAAACAAATATATGTTCATTCTCCAATTCCTCAACTTCTTAACAAAATGCTTTTCTGCTATTAAAATATGTGAAATTCATACAAAAAATGCATTGCATTAATAGATTGATTATACTTGTATTACTATTTCTTTACATTCTTTCAATTGCCGAAAATTTGCGCCCCTCAAGCCTTCTACATTTTTAGCCGATGGGATGTGGTTACACTTAAGTTTAGCCGGCTAAAGATAGAAGAAACTAACATTAGCGAACACCCGAAGCTAAACCTAAGTTTAGCCGGCTAATCTTAAGTTTATGTTCACACCTATCTTTAGCCGTAACATATACAATGAAAATGTATCTATTTTCGTTCCAAAATGAATCGTCACGTCTGGAATTTCTGGTTCAAGTTTCAGCTTCTCTTCTTCCTCATGATTTTTTCTGCTCAAACTCTTCCAATTTCTTGTCTGTATTATTATTGATGTAAATTTCTCAGTCACGAACGATCAACTAGGTACATCAATGAAATATGCACTTGAGCTAAACGATACCTATATATGTACTTATACAAAATAAATTGGAATCTATAGCGCATCCACCAACAAACAATTTTAAAAAATCACAGAAATTGAACCGAAATAAAAATCACATCAGCTCAGCTTATGAAGAATAAATTATACTTTATCGTTTATTATTATTTCTTTCTTTTCAGTTTCAATTAAACTATTTTACATTTTACATAAGTCTTTTTTTATTAAGGTTCGCCCAATGTACATTGGCAGATATAGCATACAGCACATGACGTCCAATGGACGTCCATTTTATATCCAAATGAAGTACAAACGTCCACGGATCTTATATGGAAGTCCAATGGATGTACATTTCTGGACATTTACTGGTACGTTCATAAATGGACGTTTTATGGATGTCCATTGTACTTTAAATAAGGGATGTTGGACAAACATCCATATACGTCCCTTATTGGACATCCTCTGGATATACAAATCTGGATCTTAATTGTACTATCAGAAATTGTACGTTAGTGTACGTCCATTCAACGTACAATTTTGGATCAACGTGAATTATCCATGAATGTACATCTTTTGGATGTTCGGATCTGGATACAAATATGTACTTCCAGAAATTGTACTTTTCTGTACGACAACTGGATATATCATTTTCTAGTATCTATAAATTATTCATTTCTCACCATTAGTAGGATGTACATTTCTGGACATTTACTGTACGTTCAAAAATGGACGTTTTATGGAGGTCCATTGTACTTTAAATAAGGGATGTTGGACAAACATCCATATACGTCCCTTATTGGACATCCTCTGGATATACAAATTTGGATCTTAATTGTATTATCAGAAGTTGTACGTAGTGTACGTCCATTCAACGTACAATTTCGGATCAACGTGAATTATCCACGAATGTACATCTTTTGGATGTTCGGATCTGGATATAAATATGTACTTCCAGAAATTGTACTTTTCTGTACGACAACTGGATGTATCATTTTCTAGTATCTATAATTATACATTTCTCAACATTCGTAGGATGTACATTTCTGGACATTTACTGTACGTTCAAAAATGGACGTTTTATGGATGTCCATTGTACTTTAAATAAGGGATGTTGGACATACATCCATATACGTCCCTTATTGGACATCCCTGGATATACAAATCTGGATCTTAATTGTACTATCAGAAATTGGTACGTTAGTGTACGTCCATTCAACGTACAATTTTGGATCAACGTGAATTATCCATGAATGTATATCTTTTGGATGTTCGGATCTGGATATAAATATGTACGTCCAGAAATTGTACTTTTCTGTACAACAACTCGATGTATCATTTTCTAGTACCTATCTATAATTATTCATTTCACAACATAAGTAGGATGTACATTTCTGGACATTAACTGTAACTGGACGTACCTGTATGTTCGTCCATTGTACATCCTGTAGGTATGTCCATAGGATGTTAAATCCAGTGAGGTTCGGATGTACAATGGACGTACCTGTATGTTCGTCCATTGTACATCCTGTATGTATGTACGTCCAATGTACATCCTATATGTACGTCCACTGGACATCCTGTATGTACGTCCAATGTATATCCTGTATGTATGTCCAATTTACATCCTGTATGTACGTCCAATGTACATCCTGTATGTACGTCCAAAGTACATCCTGTCTGTACATCCATTGTACATCCTATATGTACGTCCGTAGGATGTTAAATCCAGTGAGGGTCGGACGTTTTCTGGACCAAACATTGTACATAACTGGACGTACAATGGATGTCCATCATGTCCATTTTGTACGTCCAATGGACATTAAATGGATATACATGTGCTGTATGGATATAATCACATATCTATACTCCATTCACTTTTATTTTAGTACTCGGTTGGCCATAGAAATTTGACACATTTCGCTCTGTATAGGTCGAAAATGTGGGGTTATGAAGCTTGTCAAAACATTTTTGGGTTTTAAATCAACGCTATGTTGCCCGTTTTACGTAAAAGTTTATGTTATTACGTACAAAGATTATACCGTGTTTCATTGGTAAATAAACATACGGTAACCTGAGCTAGAACTACCCCAGGTGTCCAGGCCCATATTAGATAGGTCTAATAGTCCAATCAATTCCATAACCGAGATACAGGGTGCTTCATGTATTCACCTAAAATTTCAATTTCTTATAACTTTTGAACCAACCAGTATAGTCAATTGATAGTTGGAATTCAATGAGATTCAGTAAATTTCATTGTCCCGCACGTCATTTTGCTCAAACGCAGCTCAACTATACTGGTTGGTTCAAAAGTTATGAGAAATTCAAATTTTAGGTGAAGCACCCTGTATCTCGGTTATGAAATTGATAAGACCTATCTAATATGGGTTTTTTGGACTCAACTAGGGTAGCTCTAGCTCAGGTTACCGTATATGTTCATTTACCAATGAAACACCCTGTAGAGTTAACTCTATAATCTTTGATTACGTATTTTATCACAATGTCGAATCTCTTCGGAAAATATGTGGCGAACATAATTGAAGTTTCTACAAACTGATTGAAGGCATACCAAATCCAGTTATTTGTATGGAAAATACAAGAGATAAGTGTAATATCATAATATGCACTATCTTGAGGAGAGTTAATGTTCGTTATCTTCTTTGGCTAAAGTTTGAATACGTTACATCAGTTGTAGATTTCAAAAATATTAACCCGAAGATGAAATGCATATGTTGCAGTGGTTGGAAATGGGTATCTCCTGAAGGAATTAACAGATAATTACAAGAATGTTAAATTCTTCAACAAAAATCATCTTGCATCAATAAAAGTAAAAGGAATTAAAGTTTCAAGTCAAGATGAACTTCACCTTTGAACAAAAATTTCACATGAATAAACAATTAACAGGAAAACTGGCGCGTACTTATGGCTTTTCATCTCAATACATTGATATAATAATAATTATAATTAGGTATTTATTGGTACCTTAAGAGATTTACAATGTATAAGACAAGTCAAATGAAAAATAGAAAAATCAATTTTCGGGAACTTATTCTACGATGACATTAATCGAAAATCCTGTAGTAAACTTTTCGCATTAATTCACTCAAACATAAAATTCTCAAATGCTACCACTTTTTTTGGTCTCCCAATAGAAGGAAATTCTTTGTCATCCTTTTCATTCACAATCTTTCTGATTGTGGAAATATTCAGATGAAACATTATATGAATTCTCTTACATTGAATATGTTCGCTAACGTCTGACGTATGGTGGATTTTAGAATATCAGGGTATAACCAGAGACCCTCTCTATATTATATCTATTATATGGGTATAATAACTATTTGAATGAGCGGATCTAAATTCCCAATAGCACTTCCTGAAACCCTGTCTTTTTTTTCAATCACTTTCGGCATTTTCGTAATAAAAATTGATATAAGTTGTGGCAACGGCGTTTTGACATTAACGACATTTCATGCATGAGTGCCAACTTGACTCCGTTCTAGTTACAAAAACTTGAGAAAATTATTTCATGGCCGACCGACTGCTAAAATAAATGTGAATGGAGTATAATAATTGTTTGAATCATTATAGAAATTCGAATTAATTTGTAAAATGTAGGTGGCCGGTTAATTCAGCCTCTGCGTGTGTTTTGAATTCATCATAATCTATTCTTTTACTCTATTCTTAAATCATGTTCTCAGTTTCTTTTCATATTCTACAAATTACATCACAGTCTCTATTCTTTTTATTCCCATTCTTCAACCAATTGTTTGAATTTATTTTATTTCTGAATTACATTTTTCTCGGTCTTTCGTCCATATTTTATCTACTGTTTTTTTTTCGTTTTCTCTTCAATTTTTTGAATCTGTTCATCCATCTTTGCATTCCGTTCTTCCTGATTCACCATAGGCAGTGCCAAACCAGGTCAAAGTTTTGCCTCTGGAGGCTTTAGAAGGAAAACGATTTTCATTAGTGGGAAGCAGCAATATTCAATTAAATCGTGAACTCTTTTTTCTTGCTCGAGCTGGATAAAATGGCTAATGCCCGTTTGCACCGTTTCGCTGGTAACCATGGTTAAACTAATCGATGTTTAATATTTAAACGTTGCTTAGCGGTTGACGGTTTGCACCGTGGAATCATAATCGTTGTTTACTTTAATCATTGATAGGTTTGGCAACACCACTCACACCATAAAAAATTCAAAATTTCAGCCAAGCACATCATAGAAGATAATTTAAAAAGAAAAAGAAGTCAAGGTTTTCTGACTAAACTTCTGTTGTCAAGGTGGGAAATTTGAACATTTCTTTTGGAGTTTCGGTGTTGTGTTTTGAATATTTGAAGTGCGAACATGGATAGCATCAACACATCCTATTACTCGAGGAAAAAGAGCCTTCTTGTGAAAGGACTGTTGAATTTGCACTATATCCTCATCTTTGGTCATTGTAATGAATTCGGAATATAATTTACCAATTGCTAATGAAACTGCAGCAATAATTCTTGATACTTTCGATACATCTACATTTATGAAATTATCAACAGAAGCCAACTGACCAGCACTAGCATAAAACCGCAATGTAGGTAGCAATTGATTTATTGGGTCAACAATATTATTCCTGAAATATCTATATATGTATAATATAACCAATTATTAAATTCCATTCTCCATATAGGGCAAAAAAATAACACGGTTTCTCTCGTTGAACGAAATCTTCTGAAAGAAGTGAGGTCCATTCTTTCGAAATAATTTCTTCTACGGGGAAAATATCTGGGAAATCCAAATTCGATATTGCCAAGTGCATCAAGATCATCATCAAGTAATATCTCATCTTCCAAATCATCCATTATTAATTCGAATTTTATATCGACACAAATAGAAAACACAGTTGGACAGTTGTCAATCGAATTTGAAGTATCACTTCAATCAACGTTTTAATCGAGCTTTAATCGAGCAAATTTCTGCGATTAGTTTAAACAACGTTTAAGGGCCTTATAATCAACGTTTAGGAACGGTGCAACCCGGTTAGGGAATTAAACGTTGTTTAAGAATATAATCGTTGTTTAGAGAAACGGTGCAAACGGCCATAAATATTTAATTCATTTAGATTCAAACACTCAAATAATACCAATCTTTGAAAAAATTTCTAATTACAGTAGGTATCTAAATTGTGATATGATATATTGTCAAGTGACATTCTGAGTCAAAATTGAAAATCTAAAAACTGTTGATGATCTTCCATATATTTGTACACTATTCCATCTCTAATTTATATATCCTCAATTTCATAAGCATTTTATAGTATTCATTTATGTCCTTTTTACTAACGTGTTATTGTATTGTAGTTCTCTCGATGAAGAGATAATAAATAAATAATCTCGAAAACTCGAGCAAGAAAAAAGAATTCACGATTCAATTGAAGATTGCTGCTTCCCACTAATAAAAATCGTTACAATTCATACGAACAGCACTATTATTATATTACAAATCTTAGATATAAATTATATAGATAAATAGATATAGATTAAAGATAAATAGATAGATATATGTAGATTATATATTTTTTAATCAATTGAAACAAATTTCAGTTTCAGGATATCTCTTTGATTCGGATAATTTTTATATGGACAGGTCGAATGCGTCTGAATTAATTATCATCGTATTATTCATTTTTCACTTCCCCTTGCCCATATAGGATTTCGAAGAAAATGAACTATCGGAAAAATGAATAGATTTGGTTTTAAACTTTTATTAGGTACATATTTACTAATTTACTTTAAAAAGTGGGTATACTTGATTTGATTTTATCTCCTTTCACGGGTATTGGAAAACAGGACACTGAAAAAGAATAAATTAGTTGGTTTTCTGCCAGTTTTCACGTGATCTTACCCCTTTTTGAAGCGATAGACATCTCAAGAATTCGGCATCCATTTCGCATTTTCTTGTCAGGTCATTCTCTTCTGTAAAGAAATTACAGGTATTTGTGAATTTGTTCTCTCGATAACTCAATTATTCCTGTAAAACCAGGATGGTTTTGGTGATAGTTGCCATAATCGACGTATGCGTCGTTTCAAAACAAAGATTAAATTGTTACACCATCTTTATGTAATAAAATCAAATGCTCAAAAGTGCTTGGCTTCAGAATTTAATCTTTGTTTAATGGAATGGTGCATGCGTCCATTAGAGAATAGCTCAAATTATACTACACAGTTCAATTTCGTGCATGAATGTATGTTGTTAAAATACACTTCTATATTTATGATATTCCGCCCATTGTTTCGTGTTTGTGGATGTATGAGGGGTTAAATCCATTAAAATCAACCTCCTCGTTGAAAATTTGTAGTTAGTTAACAAAATCCCGTTTTCCACCTTTGAAGGAGTGCCTAATATATTTGACCCCATATAGAGTCATTCATTCGGGGCAACTGTGCGCACTTTTGCCTTTGAAGCGATACCCTCTGTTTCAAATGTTGAAGCAAGGAAAATTAAAACATATTCATAAGATAGAGAATTTTCTAATCTATAAAAAAACATCAAAAAGCAAAAAAACAAAAACATTTTTTTTCCGCAAAAAAAAAATTAATAGTGAAAGTCGGAGTGCGTTCACATGCCCCGTATTGCGGGTAAGTGTGCGCACCCTCACGGGGTAAGTGAACGCGGTGCTTGATGAACCACACAATCAAAACAAATTACAAAATAATGTCATCAAAATGTTACAATATTAGAGAAATGCTGTTTATTGTCAATACAGAAGCGCCATTTTACAAGCACTGCATTATTGTTCGTGCCACCATTCTTGGTGAACACAACACTTGATACATTCCCCTGTTGGTTGCTCTTCATATTTTTCTGAACAAATAGGACAATATTGATCGAGTCTTAACCAAGAAAATCAACAATGTCATAATTTATTCCTCACTGAACAAATGTCCATATAATGAATCTATGCGCACACTTACCCGCGCACACTTTACCCAGTAAGCCAAAATTTGAATTGACGTTCTTATAGAGTTAAGCAGCTAAGAGAACCTAAAATTTTTTATTATATATTTAGATAAATATGCACATGATCGAATAAAAAATCGTTTAACACTCTCGGACTTGGAACTTGGACCTGGCAGAATTTGCAGAGATGCTAAAAATTAACAAGAAAACTAGTGGATTTGATTGATTGCAAATAAAGAGTTAACGAAACGTCGCACGGCTCACTCCTATGAAAAACTAATTTGGCGATTCTGCGCCCTTGCTTCACCCAAATGAACCCCTCTTTCATACATTGCATAGAGTCGAGACATACGCACTACGCACACTTACCCTCTGCGCTCAGTTACCCCGAATGACTCTATTTCTTCTTTCTTCATATCTCGACCGGAAAGGGAGCTACGGGAATATTTTAAGGTTAAGCATAGAGAAAAGAATTTGGTTGAAAATTTATGCAGAAAACATTTTGTCAATCTAAAATCATTTTCAGTTGATATTCTCATCGTGTTAATTTATGCTCACAACTAAAAGAAACAATTTCTTACCCTCAGTCATATATTCCTCCAATTCAAGGTTACCTCTAAAACGTAAGTTTTGAACTGAAAAAATTTGTGTTTCATTCTAGGATAATATTCATCTTCAAATTACTTACCTGTGCTGTTCGATAAAGCATCATTACAAATCTTCAACCTATCCAGTAAGTCCATCCCTTGTGAGAGCACAACGTTCTCTTCCACCCAAGTTTTGATCACATCATATATAGGATATTTCTTAGAATTCAGCTGAAAATCAGGGTTTTGAACATTACTCTTCAGTTTTTACATCCCAATTGAAACTATCCGATCAAATAAACTTCCGTCAAATAATGTTATCTTAGAATGCCTAACATAAAAGTTATTCTTCCATTTGGTATTTTATTGAAATTATTGGGATTGACTGATTGAGATTAGGTGTACCTAGATACCTAAATCTAGTGGCACATCGAAAAATTCAGGTAATTCCCAGGCACATTTTTATTCGCAGATAGATACATATTACGTTGTTATGTAAAACGTTGCAAGGGCTGTGTTATTATCCTTGGATTTAAAACTTTCGTTACAGTTATATTTGTGCTGTTTTATTCTATTTCCAAGAAGTTGTTTCGTTTGACCTATATAGCATTTGTGACAATTCATGCAGGGTATCTTATATATTACTTCACTGCGGTCCAGAACGGTGTCAACATCTTTCAGTCTCGAAAGATTCTGGACCGCAGTGAAGTAATATATAAGATACCCTGCATGAATTGTCACAAATGCTATATAGGTCAAACGAAACAACTTCTTGGAAATAGAATAAAACAGCACAAATATAACTGTAACGAAAGTTTTAAATCCAAGGATAATAACACAGCCCTTGCAACTCATCATTTCAGTGAACACCACAATTTCAATTTTCAGGCAGCCTCCATTTTAGACGTAGAAAGTAATTGGATGAAAAGAAATATAAGTGAAATGATATACATAAAATTGATCAATACTGTAAATTGTCGCACTGACACCCAGAACTTGAGCTTGGTATACACTGGCATTTTGGACCTTTTCAAAAATAAATACCCAACTAGATAATTTCAAAACAAGACAAAAAAAATAAATAAAATATATTAATTATGTTGATAACCAATTGATTTCATACGGTTGATTCCACCTGTCACAAACACGATATGGGGGATCGCATCAGTTTTGGCACATTCATTGAAGGTGATGCACTGCATTGATCGACACAGTATACAATTTTCTGACGAAGTTTTTCGAGTTTCCATGCGTCTCTGGTCTGTATTTTTCATCACACTATTTTTAAGATCCATCGGGTGGAAAACATAATTTCAGCTTTGGTGAGTGTTTCAAGTCAGTTTTTCGTCCAATCTAATTTATTTTCCGATAAAGTTGATAAATTTGTGTATTTTTCATTATGTAAGTGTAGTTCGTGTTTTACTCTTTTTCAATCATGAAAGAAAATAACAGAGTAAATAAAAAAAAAAAAAATTGTTGTATTTTTCAATTTTGTTTCGTACTCTTGGAAATTTTAAATGTTATTTCAGCCTTTATTGCATTCTGTGTTGATGGATTTTATATGATTAGATTTATGTAAGATAAGATCTTTGAAAAATTGTATTTTTTGTAGCCCTGAAGAAGTGGAAATATATCCGCGAAACGTCGGCATTAGTTGGGTTTAGTTTTTGGACCATCCACGTTTCCTATATCCTGTGAAAAATCTAGAATTATAAAATAATATTTCCTTTCCAAGGAAAAAGCTCTGGTATGGGGGGTTATCATGGATTTTTGAACATGTTTTAGGTTAGTGTACCTAACCCATGTCTGGTTCGGAAGAATTGTCATATCTAACCGAAGTCGTTTTTCATTAATTCATATGTAAGAAACGCCCTGTTGCCCTGTTTATATTTAAGCATTTCATATTTTTCTGATTAGACTCACCCAATGTAGTTCTTGAAGAATGCACTGATAGTATTCGCACTGAAAAAAATTATTTTAATGTGGGTTATCTTTAATACAAATATCTACCTTTTCAGGAACTTTCTCGTTTTCCACTACTTCTCTTCCTAATTTTTTCTTCGCCAAGTTGAGAATGGATTGAGATGATTCATAGAGCCGATCCAGAATATCGACATGATTTCTATAGCAGAATGACTCTTTACTTTCCAACTGTTCAGGTTTTGGACATTTCACTTCATCCTGAAATGAAATGATTCGCATATCTATACATTACACGAAAAATTTCATTACGTTCAATATTATTCATTATAATGGACGAAACATACGAGCAGTGATGCCCACGAGACCAACGAGACCAGACTTTACTGAAGTCTCGTCTCGCCGATAAGACATGAAGTCTCGTCTCGTAGTCTCGTGGTTCACTGGTTCATTACTTTTTGTCAAAGCGGAATATTCAAATCTTATAATAATAGTGAATACTCCTTCTGACGAAAATGATGTATTTTTTATGAAATATCTTTGAAACGTCACATTTTGAAATAACCATTTCAACCGTTTCCCGAAAAAAATTATTTCAAGCACTTAAAAATGAAAAATAAAAATGGGTATTTAAAGTTTAAAGCGTTTTGTAGGAATTGTACAAGCTGGCAACATCGACTGAAATATGCCTTGATAATAAAGGACATAGTTATAATAATCATTCGAACTAGAGAGCTGGTAAATTATCAAAGATAGAGATTACAGAAGAGGAAAAGAGAAAAAAAATTAAAAAGCCTGGTGTGGAGAAGCTGATGATGAAACATTTAATTTTGACTAGAAGAATAAGCTGAAAAAGGACCTCATTCAAGTATTGAACTCTATTTCAGTGCAACTTGAAGAAAGATTCAGTTTTTTACCAGAAGTTGCTGAAAACAGCTTTCTAGAGGGAATATGTTTGCAAGACTTTCTACTTGGCGAACTAAACAAGAAAGCATTGAAGTATAGTTCCGATTCAGATCCATACGAATTTGTGGCCACTCAAAATATTCTTGACTTTATCAGTAACTACAGCTGCCACATCTACACATTAACGTTCTTTCAACAAATTGAAATTCGTGAAAACCTATTTAAGGTTTTCAACTGGACAGAAAAGGCTGACTTATTTAGCATAGCAGTCCCATCAATTGAAAAGAATCACGACATCATGCATTGATATTCTTGCTGAAACCAAAGCAAGAAAAGTCAAATTATAGTTCATTTTGAATGCATGTTATTGTTATTTTGTATCCCTTTTATTTTGATTTTATTTGAATTAATTTCTTTAAAATAGGAAAGATTTTTCCGAGCAGAAAAAGCTAGATATTCGATTATGAAAGATAAATACAAATCAACATAAGAAATAGAATTTCTAAGGGGCGCATTATGAGAATTCGCCACAGGCGCCAGAATCCTGGTTCCGGCTCTGTCGCCAATCACAATTGAGACAGTTGATTGTTGATTCGGACATCATTGGCGCATCAATTTTTAGTACGAATAGATAGGACGCATGTGAATTTTTCAATATAACGCCACTGCCTTAGTGCCGCGCTAGACAGAGAAACCTCCTCTTTGGAGAAACATCGAATGTGTGTACTACAAACTTAGAATATAGAATATATATATATATTCTATGTTCTAAGACTACAAACAATTCATTCGTAGCACTGAATGTCCATTGTATCTGTGTTCTAAGGTATACCTACAGGTATATTCGAAATAACTGAAACAATTCCAAACCATGCGTCTATTCTTCGACTCCACCTAACTCTTTATGCACCCACCTAATCCACTATGAAGATGTGAGTGACGTGAGCGCATAACCGAAAACAAAAATGTAAGTCAAACAAACAATGCCGCACTAAACCGTCCATCCCAGACAAATCACAAATCTCCAAAATACTTACAAATGATATACCTAAGTTTACTCCAAAGAAAGAAGTATGAACGAATTGCTTAGTTTATAAAAATAAGTAACAATAATGCACTTTAGGTTTATAATTGGGATGTCGAACCAAAAGTGTATAATTTTATTTTATTTTTTACATTGAACAATACGTATACACTGCTTTATTTTACTATTTTCATCGAGTGAATATTAAGAATATTCGAGAAGATGATCACATTCTTGTTCTAAGTCGAAATTCCAAATGTAGATTTGTTGCATCATTATTTTTGTTCAAAATACAGCTACGTTTCGTCGAAAATGAGCAACTTTCCTCCTTTTTCATTTCTTTTACATAGGGCGCAATGTGACAATCAATTTATGCATAAAAGGTACTTGAAAGTTAGTCATTGATTATAAATTTTGTACGAAATACGTACATGCCCTATCATTTTTCAATAAGCTTGGGATCTAGAAATAAGAAGAATAAAAAATAGTTGATTATTCAAGTTGGAAAGGTGACATTTGGGAAAACAATTTATTTGTTAAAAATTTTGTACCACCTAATTTTCGAAACTTCTAGATTTGACTCAATCTAACAAGTGAAAAATTTGCATGCTCCAAATTCATTCAATCTTACTTATTTTTTTGTTTTGTTTTCCAATTTGTGAATGAAATTTCAAAATATTGATATACAGGGTGTTGTTTCGACTCAGAGCCTGCTGATAAATTTTTTTAGAGCCGGATATGAAATGATACTTTTCTTTATTATGTTTATAGCGTTCCTGGCAAAGAATATACCAATCAAATATCAGGAAAATGTATAGGGTGGTTTAAAAATAATTAATTGAGAAAATGGAGAAAATTAGTAAATCAGCCTAAATCTTTGTTACAAAGGATGGTAGACCCATAAAATATAGATTATTTAGAAGCGCCTCTGTGTCTTCCATCTGATTGTGGGCCTGTTCCGATATTGCTGGTTTTACTGGCCAGCAATCGAATAACAATAGAACTCGAACGACTGGGCCAATAGTAATCGTCTCTGAATTACTGACAGTACAGTTCAGGAATATCGGAACAGACGGTGTATGCGCCTTTTCCAATGGATCACCCTGCATAACTTCCCAGATATTTTCTTCCTTGAATGGCTCAAGTTGATAGCCACCATTTCCTTCATATTTATCATTACTTATTATTTAAGCTGAATATTGTTCTTACTGAGAATATCTGTCAATTTATTGCTCTTAACGATGAGCTTAATAATTTCAATCAGCTGTATGATGACATGATATATCACACTCCTTTCAACTAAACTAGAAGTTCCAGAAAAAATAATTCTTACCGTGCGTACACTGATAACAAAAATCAAACATAATGCTAATACTGATTGTATCATTTTATAATTTCGAGGCATAACTTTGCTCAAACAAACCTAAAGTGACGAAGAGAAGACATTAGCTATGATGATACGATGAGATGTATAGAATAATGCACAATGATATGGTGGATGCAGGAAGTTAGTCTTTCACAATTAATTTTACAGTATTAAACTAGCTCGTATGTTATTACTGTACCCATAAAAATATACAATTACTGGGTTTTCCTTCTATTGATGGCTTTTTAGGCAGTTAGATGAACGAAGTATTGTCAGTTCGGTTAGGCTTTGAGTATATTCAATTAATTTCAGAATGCATTGAAATAATTACCAATCTCAATTCTAAATCGATAATATCACAAGATTATAATTTTGTACAAGGCATTTAGCTTATACCACTGAATATTTATTATTCAGGTTATCTAATGGTTTTTGGTTTATTGTTTCATATATAAAACAATGAATTCGTAACCACTTTGAAGTTCCTACAGTTTTCGTTGAAGATTCTTACATAGATCTTGTGGTTGCTATATAGACTTATTCAATAATCTGATTTGGAGGATGAAATTAGGCACGAATCATAGATTTTCTCCTAGCCAAGATTGACGAATGAAACTCGGAATACGTAGGGAATCAATGTTGGTCAATAGATTGCTTATAATTCAAAATATTCTGAGCATGAGCTTAGAATCGGTTTTACTCCGGCAGATTTTTATCTGCCGTCGAATAACAAAGCTGAATAAATTTGTAAAAGGCTTTGATACTAAATATGATTTATGATAACAAATCGAATGAGGGTGGAACAACAGATCATTTAAGTATTAAATTAAAATTGAATTACCTACTTATATGAAGAAGAACAGCAGAAAACAGCAAAAAACAATGAAATTGTAGTAGTTACGCTCACAATGTCCCACTCTTATCAGAAAATCAGTGAATAAAGTTCTTTCCGAAACCGTTTTAACTTTCAAGTTTCAAGCTTTCTCTGGTATTGAATCATTTTGTCCAGGTGCATTAATCATGATCTCACCCAAGCAGCAAATGTAGAGGGACACCACAAAACTGCCAAAGTTTGAATAGCTATAGGTAACTTCGACATGACTCTGGGGATGCTGGATTTTTTGTATTTTCATGCAGAGATGCAAAGTGAAAAATAATTTTCTTTATTGTCTGTATGCTACTGACGCAAGGTATTTTTTTTTCAATCTCTTCTTGTTGTTCACAGTGTGAATGCAGGAAAGCCAAAAATTTTTTGGCTAAAAATTTTGGAATAGCTATGGAATCATTTTTCTTTCTTGAAATTCTAGCCAATAAATTCGACATTTTTTTGCCGATGTTGGTATGAAGCACCATCCTTAATCTCCAGGTAACTGGCGCAAACTATTTTTTCCAGCTTTTCTTGTTGTACGGGGTGTGAACATGAAGATGCGAAAAATTTCTGTTCTTTTGGCTAAGAATTTAGAAATTTTTAGGGCCTATAATATTTTTCTTCATGTTGAATGTATTGTTAGGTCAGCGAATAGCTATATTTAATAAAAAAAAAATTTCTCGTGACATTCCTCTTTTTTTTAATATCAGCAGATATCGTTTGAACCATTTTCTTTTTATTTGAATACATGTTTGCTCTCTTTTTATTAAATTTACTATAGAACTCCTAATGAGATTTGGATTTTGATTCAATGTTCTCTACTCCTATTTCTACTTTACAGACTTTTGTTTTTCGATGTCCCAAGACAAAATGATAACGAGGGTTCAAAACAGGCAATTTTTATGGCCAAGCAATGAGGGCTGTGATGTGTTGTAATCTTTATGATATATCTTGCTTTGCACTCTGCTTTCCTAAGTTCCTAACCTGATACTAATTTGACGAACACCTATAGTAATAGACGTTTCCTAACACCCGTTCAAAGATCAGATTAGAAATTTCGTTATCAGTATTTGGCCTGTCAATGTTCTTACGTTCCTTTATTTGGTTGACGTAGATAAAGAAACATGGGCGTAGCCAGGGTTGAGTTTCGGGGGGGGTTTGAAATGAAATTTTTGTGATTTTGACATATAAAGTGAGACTCTTTGAAACTGATATTATGTACCTAAATTATTTCGGGGGGGGGGGGGGTTTGAACCCCGAAAACCCCCCCCTGGCTACGCCCGTGTAAAGAAATCATCTTTGGAAGTCAATTTTGGATTCAGTTCCATTTCCGCTCCAAAAATCATAAACAAAAATCATATCTGAATATGAAATATTTTTTTGTCGACCTCTATCTAATTGAACATATGAGACCGTAAATGAGAACATCATTGAAAGAAATTACTTCACGTAAACTGTTCCATAGAAATAATCTTTTTATTAGAACACAGGAGGTGTACATGTATCAAATCATTTTAGAATATGAGCAATTATAAAGATAGATTTGGACTTTGATGAACATGAAGTATTTCAGAACTTAGGATCTTTACTACTATACTTAGTTCAGAATATTTCCACTGCATTGTAGTGAAATTTCGATATTGTTCTTTTAAGCCCGTTTGCAACAGCCGAGAATTCTCTAGAAAATTTACTCTCGTTGGGTTAAAAGGTTGTAGTTCAGGTATCACCAATTTTGCGCACCCCGTACAGGGTATTTTTTCAACCTGCACACTTTAACTCGTTAACTTGTTAGTAATATTGATTGTACTACACTGAACATTTCATCAAAATTGAATGAGCCATACCAATAAAGTTATTGATAAAAGTAAAATCTGTCGAATCGGACAAATCACCCTGCAGAGTATCGATAGAGGTGAATGCATACAAGAAGAAAAAGAAGTCTAGAATAGTACCTCAAATACTGCTTTACCAGTTGCTGATTGGAGAAGAATACAAACAATCGATGGTACTGCAAAAAGTTTCAGCTAGGATAGTTTTCTCTTTATACGTATATCGCTATAACGATAGCATCTTCAATTTGGTGCAGGTAGACACATCGTAATAGCTAATCATATGTAGTGGTTGAATAACTCATTCTAATGAAAAACAGGTACCTAATTCAGTTGTTGTTTAGTTATGGCCACATCAGTTCAATATTATTTCTCTATGAATTTTTCGTGACTTCTTTGAAAATATAGTGATTTTCTGAATTTGAAAGAAATAACTTCGTATTAGTTGATTTATTTTTAATTATTTGATTCTGTACAAAGAATTTATGTTAGGAATTAATGAAACATGTATCTTCAGATCTCTATTGAATATGTGTGGCTTGAAATTACAAAGATTTTCATTCGTGGAATAGCAGCAATTATTATTTATACATATATTTATATTTTTTACTCGAGCTCTCAAGTTTCATTCATCTGGAGAAGAAATTGAGAGTTTTATACCTTAGACAGAGCAGTGTATATGGAAGATTATCAATTAGATTCCCAAATTTGACTTAGGCCTGGTTGTACAGTTCATACTGAGTTTAATATCCAATGCTTAAACTCAGCTTGAACTTGAACTCTACGAGTACAACTGGGCCTTAGTAACCCACTTGACATTATTTTTGTTTTTGAGTCCAAATTGAAACTGCTGATGATCTTCCATAAACACTGTTCCATATACAGGTATAATTTATATATTCTCAGTTTCTTCTCCTGATGAAGAGATAAATAAATCTCGATAGATCTAGTAAGAAAAAAGAGTTCACAATATAAATAATAATTGCTGCTATCTCACGAATAAAAATCATTATAATTCATATAATGAGCAACGAATTACAAATCTATGCTTGAAAATAATATAGGTAATCAAGTACAATGAAATTCACCCGCTAATAAACACATGATCCGAAAAAATATGTAGGTATAAACGAGTTTCATAACGACTAAAGTTTTCGTTTTGATGTTATCCAAAAATAGCATTTACAATCACTGTTTTAACAGCTTGAATGGCGCCCTCCTTAATTATCTGTGTTAATCCACTTGAGAAATCGCTGAAGAACCTCCATCACAAATTTCGCTGCTCTATCAAAAAATCCTTCTTCTTTCTGCTGTGGTTCCTTTCCCAACTCAACATCCATCATTGAATCATCAATGGCATCACGACGAGTTCTCGACATGAAATGATCCATATCTACATTTCTTAGAGCTTCTGCTACCTCTTCATTATCTCGAAGGAATTCCGAAATGTCTTTGAGGAGCTCTGCCTGAGTTTGTGGAGGTGACAAAGGTACCTTAAAAAAAGTAGTGATTTTAGATGCAGCAAGTGCAATTTTAATATCTAATGATAATTTGGTTTTATCTAAAAACTAAAATGTTGTGTAAAATTTTGCCTCTCGAAGTGTAACAACCAGATCTTGTCTTGGGGATGAAAGTTATACGCCTCTTTTCTCAAAACTCAATTATTTATATCACTAAATAGTGTAGTTACTTAGTCTAACAAACATAAGGTCCGGTAAAAAAATCGAACAAACAAAAAATTATGACACTTCATGGAAAAAACATCTCGACCAGCCCGTCTCCCTTACTCTCTTGACAAAATGAACAGGGGCGTATCTGAACTCCCAGGAGGGACGCAAACATTTTTCAGATATAAAAACCATGAAAGCTGAAGTGTCTCATACCAGCAAGAATGGTTTTCAAATTCAAACATTTATAAGCAATTCATATTTCCTAGGCGTCTATCAGATGAACAAATAAATACCGAAATACACAAATTTTTAGCCTGTTTTTCGACGTTTACATTCATCACATGAAAAACTGAGATGCAAATCCTGAAATACTCTGGAAGGTCAGTGAAGCTTGGGTTCAATTACGTCGTAAAAATTCACTAATAGATCTATTTCACTTCTCTTTTCGACTTGTTTTCGTTTTAGCATTTTTATTTGTCCAAAATTGATATATGCCGCAATAAGTGACTCTTGGGAGAAAGTGTACTTGTTTGTCTATTTTGCTCGTCATTATTTATTGATTCCAATTTTCCATTTTCCACCTGAAAAGCAGCCAAATTTTTGGGCATTCATCTTAATGACACTCCAAGTTGGGCAGACCATGCGGAAGAAGTATGTGGGAAGATCAATAGCGGTTATTATTATGTATGATGAATCCAAAGAACGCTGTCAACCAGGGTCCATGAGGGACTTCTAAGCGCGTACTACGAGTTTATATATTCTAGAATGAGCTACAATATTATCGCTTATAGGAGAGCCACAGAGAGCAAAAGAATACATTGCACAAAAAAGGGTTATACGCTTGATGTTTGGCATGGATCCCCTGGAGTCTTGCCGAGCAACTTTCAGACAGCAAAGAATTATGACATTCACCTGTAGGTACATATCTCCTGAAAGCGCTCTGTCAAATATATAGCCGCAGACATCATATTGAGAAAGTTGGAGACGAAGGTACATAACTACGACACAAGAAATCGCTATCAACTAAAATTAAGCAAATTTGCATATCAGGCGCATAAGAGGAGACAAGAGTACTCAGGATATTATTATTTTAACCTACTGCCCCTCGAAATACGTCCAGAAAGACCCTCTCGAGGTTTGAAAGAGCAGCCAAAAAGATTTTTATTGAACAAGCTTTTTATGATCTTAATTTTTCTTAATTTTTTTTTCAGGCAGCTGAAGTCCTCTTGATCTATTAATCATTACTATTTTGTATATCATGTGAACCTTGAGTTGTCCTATGCGTTATTTGCGATTTGAGGATCAATACACGATATTATTATCAGTTATAAGCTGTACTTCGCCTTTTCGTCATTAATCTTTATTTGAATTTATTCCATTTTTGTGTTTGACAGATGAAGACCATTTTCATTGTTATTAGCATTACTTTTATTCTGTAGTACTGCCGGTACTGCGTGTGTTCCAATATTTTTCCTATTCAGAAAACATTAAGGGAAGATTTGAATATTTGTGTTTCCTTAGTTCGCTACTGAATTCTCAGAATATTAATCGGTGAACTTCCCAATTATATAGACTCCATATTCTAACATGTGTATTATATGTCTACTAAAAAGAGTACATAGATACATAGAAAAAATGCACAATTCTTACTCGCTATACAAGTAACGCAAGCAAGTGAAAAACACAAATCAAAGACAACATATTAGCTTAGTGTCATAGATAGATAATATAAGCATGTAATAAAATTCCCGAAAATTGATGAATTTCGAATAATTACTGACGCCTTTTCACTTGAATTACAGGATTTCTACTGACATAAGTGGTGTATTCACCATGATATAAAATGATATAAGACTCAAGAAAGGAATGAAAGCTCTCTACTTCACCAAAAGTAGTAGCTATACCACAGTTTGAAATATGGAGAGACTATCTTGCGACTACTTTATCTTATTTTGTAATATTCGTGTTCGTGTCATATACCTGAATGATAAATTAATATTGATTTCACATTATAAAATGACCTTTTGATTCTGCATAACATTGCTCACATTCCATGGAAAAAATCGTTTAAAATCATTAACATGTTATTAACTGAGAATCAATCATCATTATTATTGTTTCAATTGCTGATCTACATCTCAGAATATCCCTATATTGAGTATAGGTTATTGGAAAAGGTAGTAATGTCCATTCAAATGGAGAATAGACAAGAGTTGGCATCTTTTTTGAAAATTTTATTCTTAAAGTAAAAAGAAGGAGAATATTTTGAGGATATAATTTCGATTGAAGTAAATGTTCCTAATAAAAATGTTTGAACAACTTGAAGTTTATTACTAAACAAAAAAACCTACAGGTATATATTCATATTCGCTGAAATATTATTTTTTCAATTCTCCGAATAAACAAAATAAAATTTGTGGAGTTATACCGATTCGGCTTTATCCTGAAGAAGTATTGGAGAAGATACTCACAGTTAAAACATATCCGAAGACGGAAAGTAAAACTAGGGTGTGGAGGGGCCTATAAAACATTTTCAGCTAATATTCATCGACTAACTTTGACAACAGAAATTGCGAAATTCGCTAATTATTTTGATTTATATACGAATGAGATATCACATGCGCATTGTGAAGATGCCGATTGTCACCATGACCATGAGGGACCTTATATAATCAATTCGAATTACATGTTTGATTGTTGCTTTTAAAATCGGAAAGAACTTCCGGTGATTCATAATTGATGCCAATTGAGCAGGATCATTCTGATGAGAGAAATAATAGAAAAGGTACCAAAGGAAATCTGAAAACTGGTAGACGAAAATGTATATTCGACGCTAATTTTCACGATTCAATCTAACGAAGCTGTAATGAGGTGTGTATGACTCAATTGCAGTAATTACCCCACAAATTGGTTGAATTGATTTTCAGAAACGGTTAGAGTGTTCATTGAGATATGACCAATTGTAATGGGATTTTCACACAAATGGAATAAAAAGTAGATCGAGTACGTTCTCGTACGTACAGTGCACCCCAAATTCGTTGTCCCCTAAGGGTATTTTCGCAACCGTGGAAGATATAAAATTTTAAGTGGTTCAGAATCTCGACTATCAATTGATATATATTATATTTAAATGAAAGTTTAATCGAGTATGTAGTCAATAGTTAAAATTCTATCTCTTTATTCCTTCAGCCAAGCTTTCGGAAACTCATGTTTCCTTCCTACTAAAAATACAAAAAATCAACAATATGACACTTACATAAGTAAGATGTCAGGGGAATTATTTCTATATATCACAACATCGTCAACAATAAATAAAAATAAAATGGTACTTTCTCGATAAAACGCACTATGATTTTTCATATTATGACGTCACCCATCGTTACTTTCACTCCTCTCTGTGCTTTCTGTTTGTTTGTTTTTGTAGGTTGTTTTCAGTGTGTTTTTCGTTTGAAATTGTAAAGTTCTTTTTATATTCAAACTTGCTTCATGATAATAGTTTGATAAGGTTCCTACTTATATATTTGTTCCATGAATCAACTATATTTCTATGACATAATTTTATTTTCTCGTATTGATGTAAGTTTAACATCTTGCTCATGGAAGTGTCATATTGTTGATTTGTTGTATTTTCAGTAGCCCCGAGGAAGGAAACGTGAGTTTCCGAAAGCTTGGCTGAAGCAATAATGAGATAGAATTTTAACTATTGACTACACATACCCGATTAAACTTTTATGTAAATATATAAAATTTTAAGTTAGAAATTTATGGGCTACTTTTTCATGACAACCTTCAAAGGTGCTTTTAGTTTTTCAATATACATGTATATGTATCTATCAAAATCTTTGAAAGTTACAGGGTCATTGCCTTTTCAGGGATACTGTGTACCTATATCTAATGATGTTTTCAAGATGAGAACTGTTTTCAATATATATTTTTACGTAGAGTTCATGGACGTGCACTAAAAATTTTTTAAGCTATCATTTTCGAGTTATAAAAAAAAACTTATAGTTTTTTTAATGGGACACCCCATATTTTATTTCACCATTTAATTGCATTTGTTTTCCTGATTGAAATAATAAATAACACTTGGTATCTAATTTTGAAACCTACTTGAAATATTATAATATATTAAAATTTGGAACAAAGAAGATAACTGACTTCTATCAATGTCATAATTTTAATAATTGTCAAAGCACCTAAGTGTAAAATTCAAACTTCAATTATCAAAAATATTTTTAGATACCAAATATCTATTATTTTAATCAGAAAAAAAATGCAATTTAATGGTGAAATAATAATATAGGGTGTCCATTAAGAAACTATAAGTTTGAGTTATGACTCGAAAAATTTTTAGTGTATGGTGTATGCCAATGAATTCTACGTGAAAATATCTATTAAAGGCAGTTTTCCCTTTGAAAATATCATAAGAGGTTTTGAGATACACAGTGTCCCTTAAAATGAAATAATTTCAAAATGACCCTGTAACTTCCAAAGTTCAACATATATCAAAAAATTGAAAGCACCTTTGAATACCCTCAGGGGACAACGAATTTGGGATGCACCGTACATAAATATATATATATATATTCTAGGTACACATTTACAACCATCTTCTAGTTCATTTTTTTTGTAATGAAGATTTTAAATAGAAAAACACCGAGCCCATGAGTTGGGATCAACATTTAAAGGTAATTCAAATGATAAAATCTCGAATAATATATGCTACCCTAAAAAATAAAAGTTCTAAAGGGGAAATGTCCGACTCAGATCTGCTTTCAACTTTTTCGTTCAATAGAGGAGATATTCTGGATAACATCGACGACGATGGAAAAATCCAAAAGATGCACAAAGAGAGCACCTATACCGAACCATTGTTCGGTGATCTATTGAACACTATTGAAATTGCGTAGGGAAAAGATACAAAAAACATTTCTATAGAAAAATTTTCGTTCTTGGTCTTGGCGAGAAATAGGTACTGATTAATAATTATGATCCCTCTGATATTTTTCATATTTGTGAATCATTCGCATGCATGAATTAAAAAATGATAATTCTTCCATGCTGAAAAAGTCAAGCCGGGTCCCAGAAAGGCCCGGGGACTGGCGCACTGCTCCCCTTGCACCCCCTGTAGCTACGTCCCTGAGTTAATCAAAGTTGTAAACTGTATCAAGGCGAGGGCTTGCAAATTCTACTTCTCGGAAAAAATTGTATGGCGGATGCGCGCTTATCGAATTCAAAAATGGCGAGGGATTTAAAGACATCGATTACCTTTTATTGCATGGAATGCAGAATCGCAAAATCGAAGTGTTAAGTTTTCGTTAGACCAACCTGTATAACATTGTAACCTTAGGTTTTATCACAATTCTGATGTTATTTAATTATATTACGTTATTTTATTTTTTCTGATGAAGTGTTATCATGTTTTTAAACATCTTTATTAGTCACCATAATCAGCACAGTTTTCAATTTATTGATTTCCTATTACGATTTGTTGAATAATTCTGATTTAGTCCTGATCTTACGGTGAAATATATTGTTTTCGAAATGAGCATGTATAACTTTTGATATTCTTATCGTTGATGACTGGGTCATCTGATCTTTTGCATACAGGGTCTTTCACGAGGAACCTCACCTATATTTATACGGGAAACTACAGAACGTATTTTCATTAAATTCAGCACTTATAAGTATTTCACGATGCTGATGAAATCTAAAATATTTTCAAGGCATGAGCACCTCATGCCTTTTTATAGCTGAATTGAATTTTAATAAATTGTCCAATAACTATTTTCATATAATTCAGTTCTTTTAGTTTAGTAATGGATATTCAGTAATGACTGAATCAATTCAATATTCATAGAGAATTATTATAGCTATTTATGTAACAAGTACATAAATTAGGTCTTTATGGACGAGTCCATAAAGCGCTTTGCTCGCTCTGCCAATAACTTGGGCAAGTCCATAAAGCCTAATTATGTACGAGTTGCATACAAAGCTTTATGTTCGACTGCAATGCAGAAATTTTATTTTCTAAAATGGATTATTACTGAAAAATATTAAGTATGCTTTTGATTTTTTCACCTTAGTAACCAGCGATCTTAGCAACCTTAGTAAACACAGTTGTTTACTTCCTTAATTTTTATCCAAAAAATGGAGAGTGCTGGAGAAGAAAGCGTAGAAAATTTAGCCGTAAGCGCCAAAGAATCCCTCTCACCCACTTAATCTAAAAGTGCTTATGAAAATAGGTATGCGGCTTACAACGAGTGGTGTAAAACGAAGAAAATTGTAAAATCGACAGAAGACGGTATTCTGGCTTACTTCAATAGTGAATTGAAAGCTCACAAAAGTTTTTCGATATGGACTACATAGATGAATCGGAAAGTACTAAAAAAAGTGTTGCCACCAGAATATTGGGCCAGGAAGAAGTTGCATCAAGAGTATTGCAGATCGAAAACTGTGCTTCTACTTCGAGCACGACTTTCTCAGGCATGCATTTTATAATACCAAAAAGAATGTGTTTTTAATATTCACTACCACACTAATGCTTAGAATAGTAATTCATAATTTTGTTTTTAGGTCGAAGTTCAATTCTTCCTCCTTGAATAAAGGGTTGTTTGTTTGACTTGTGAAAGCAATTGTATTTGTTGCAATTCATGAATAAATGTCTCTCTCTCTCTCTATATTCCATTCAAGAATGGTTGACATCCCAGAAGGTCTTGAAAATCCAGACGCAGCTTAATATCCGAGCACAAAATATCTTCAATAATTTCTGTAGTTTCACTCACAGAACAGGAAAATACAAATATAACCTAGACAAGTATTTGAAAACGAGAAATATTTAAATTCAGTACATATAAATCACCATTCAAAATTGAAACACTTATGTTTCCAATTTGTACGATTAAATTGAGAAAATTGATAGCAGTACAAAATTCAAATTATCGTCGGTCAGTGCATAGATTCACACATAGGACTATAGATCACTGTTTATTCACAATACCAACATGAATTCCTCAAAACAAAATTTCAACTTATGAGCTATTACCAACTTAAATTCGATTTTCCATAGCCACCCGAGATGTCAATCATTGTTGAATGGACTATAGTTTATTTACTTGACAGAATGATAGTTGAGTGCAATAAAGTGGTGTCTAATAAGGTAGTCAATTATGGACACTAAACGAATTCATAAATAAAGTGTTTATGATGCAGTCGAACATAAAACATACTATTGAGATTCTTACTGTGATTTATTCATAAGACTGAAGTAGTTAGAACCTTCTTACAAAAAAAACATAATACCACGATCAATTCAAGATTCATGTCTCTTACGTATGAAAATAGTGGACTCAATGAAAGAAATACTTTTCGAACGTTGGGTGAAATTTAAAGGTAACTTTTTCTAAAAAGTGCCTTTCCGTACAAAATTACGATATAGGTATAGGTTAATGTCATCATTGTTTACATTTTGGGAAGATTAAGTAATTCAAGGAAAGACATACGTTCAGCCACCGAACATCAGCCTTCAAAATTTCATAGCCTACTTGACGACGAATTTTTTTGAACGCACGTTAGGATTATTGAAAACGGCCGTTACTGAAGATAGAAAAACCATCTGATTTCGTTTCTATGATCTATCTGTAGATATATTTTAGAATGGTTACTAATGGTTACCAATCGATGGATAGATATACTCCATTCACTTTTATTTTAGCACTCGGTTGGCCATGGAAATTTGACACATTTCACTCTATATAGTACGAAAATGTGGGGTTATGAAGCTTGTCAAACATTTTTGGGTTTTAAATCAAGGCTATGTTGCCCGTTCTACGTAAAAGTTTCTGTTATTACGTATTTTATCACAAGGTGGAATCTCTTCGGAAAATATGAGACGAACATAATTGAAGTTTATACAAACTGATTGAAGGCATACCAAATCCAGTTATTTGCATGGAAAAAACAAGAGATTAGTATAATAACATAATATGCACTAGCTTGAGGAAAGTCAATGTTCGCTATCTTGTTTGGCTGAAGTTTGAATACTTTACATCAGTTGAAGATTTCAAAAATATTAACCCGAAGATGAAATGCATGTGATGCAGTGGTTGGGATTGGGTATCTCTCGAAGGAATTAACAGATAATTACAAGAATGTTAAATTCTTCAACAAAAATCATTTTGCATCAATATAAGTAAGAGGAATGAAAGGAAGTTTCAAGTCAATATGAATTTCACCTTTGACCAAATATTTCACACGAATAAACAATTAACAGGACAACTGGCGCATATTTGTGGTTGTTCATCTTAATACATTGATATAAAAATAATAATTAGGTATTTATTGGTTCTTTAAGACATTTACAATGTATAGGACAAGTCAAATGAAAAATAGAAAAATCAATTTTCGGGAACTTATTCTACGATGACATTCATCGAAAATCCTGTAGTAAACTTTTCGCATTAATTCACTCAAACATAAAATTCTCAAATGCCACCACTTTTTTGGGTCTTCCAATAGAAGGAAATTCTTTGTCATCCTCTTCATTCACAATCTTTCTGTGGAAATATTCAGCTGAAATATGAGTCGTTTAGATTCAGATGAAACATTATATAAATTCTTTTACATTGAATATGTGCTACCGTCTGACGTATTGTAGATTTTAGAATATCAGGGTATAACTATTTGATTGAGCGGACCTGAATTTTAAATAGCACTTCCTGAAACCCTGTCAACCGACTGCTAAAATAAATTTGAATGGAGTATAGGTTTATTGAAAACGGCCGTTAGTCGTATTGTAATAGCGAATTATTGAAGACTGATTTACGAAGAACCAATTCTACTATGAAAATGTTTTCGGTAGCTCCTGTAGATTCGCATATAAGGTATAGGACCCTTTCTGGCAGACCCCCTGTACCTATCAAACATAATGATATTCACTGCAAATTCGACCGAACGGCACGCGGCAGTGCCGAACACGTTTCACACTGACAAACTTCAAACCTTTCGACTTCCTCAGGGCACACACGGCTTTTCGGAACGTTCGTCCGATTGGCGGGGACGCGGATTTTCGGATGCGCTGATCTCATCGCGACTGCGTACTCGTTGCATAACATTTCGTCTGCCGCACCGAAAATATCCAACCGAACGTAATAGAGAGAAACGGAAAGCCGACGAACCGTCTGAGCTTAACCCAATTATAAAATACGGTGGAACAGTCGGCGACCAGTGTAAAAATATCTTTCACAAGTCGTTCGTCGTTTTGTAGCGTCGGTGCCGGTTCTATGCTCCACTGTGTGCTGGTTCGATGAGTGACGAAATATAGGAGAGATATTTGTGATGCATACGTCTACATGTACTAGTGATTTTTGCTCTAACTCGCGTTTTAACTGATACATTTGATATTATCGATGGCGTTGGGTAATGGGACGACCCCCAACGGGGGTGTCACCCAGGAAAAAGCCCCAGTGGTTAACGGAACAAACATGGAAACTTTGCCCAGATCGGAAAAAAAGGTAAATATAAACAAGTGGTCGGCATTTTCTCACGTAGGGAATCCCCTCCAAGCACACCCAATGATAAATTCTCAACGCATACTAGCAGATGATGAACAGTGAATTATGTCAGAGGATTCAATTAAGTATTTCACTGAGAATGTTATTACAACCAGGTTTCGAGGAATCCGAACAAACTTGGGCGATAATCGCTATATGGATTTTATATAGCACTGAGTACCGGTTTTTATTTATATGGAGGTTACCTTTTATACACGAGAGCATGACTTGCCCAACCTATCTCGCCATTGGAAATTATTTCCATTCAAGACAAGCCGAATTGAAAGCCAATGTAGATGGACACAAACCGCAAAAGCACAAAAATAATCATCAAAATTAGTATGCGGAAATACGCTAAAAGAATAAAAGAAGAAATCATATGTTGGTCAAGAAACGCAAACGGATACCGTGAAGTGACTATAAATATAGGTATACAGTTATTTTATTATGTGTTACACATTTAATTCAATGGTCATTCCTCCGTATGAGGTCTGAATAACTTCTTTTTTTACTCAGATGGTTGCCAGAACGGATCTAATTATCTATTAACTACAGGAAATGTTACTGAGGTGAAGTAGATGCGAGATAACCTAGCAGTTTCTTATCTTCATCAGGTAATTCGACGACATGTCAATTAGAAAGTTTTATCAAGAAACAGGAAGCAGCCGTCATGCTTTTTTTGTAATGATAAAATGCATGAGGAGTACCATTTGAAGGAAGAAGAATTCATGAAGAACGAAGATTCAAGACAAATTTAACCAGTGCAAAATACCCGAAAAACGAAATGGAAAAGTGCTGTCAAAAGTTTTTTTGTTTTGGGCTCAAGATACAAATGATATTTAAATTGGTTTTAATGAAAATGGAAATGATTTGATGAATATACACATTCACTTTCAAATGGGATCGTTATTACAATAAGGTATTCCGAATTCAGAATTTAAAATGAGTGCAGATATTGTCACAACCAATTTATTAAGTTCAGGAAGTTAAACAAGACTGAAGGCTGAATTATGTATTATTGAAGAATTAAATTTGTTCACCTCTATCTACAAGCAACGTTATCATCTGTTTAAGCCGAGGTTCAAGCATTCGTTCAAGCACCTTCAAAAGTTGAAATTACACCTCGTCTAATATTTCAATATTGGTGTGGTGTAAAGAAAAATATCCTTCTGTGGAACATAAACCGTGTTTGATAGCTACCAAAGAATATACAAAATTTTTGTATCGAAGTTTGAAAAGAAGAGAGCGAAATTTTCATCGACTACTCATCTGGAAGTGGATTCGATATTTTGAATAGACACCTAAACGCTTAACACTTCACTGGTACATTCTTCACACCTCAACATTTATTTTCTCAAAATTATGGAAGCTGCAGATCGTAAAACATATTTAGACAGTGTTCTTATCACAACATAGAAGTGAGAATCCACATATAGAAAAACAAACACTGGAATGGTAAACTAAAATTTGATAGCAGATTAACCTAACCTCGAAAGTTAATTTATTCACATATTTAACGATGTTAATTCGAATACACTGCTACCAATGATGTCATCGCTCAATGAATAGCTAGACACCAGGGTTCCACTTGTTCCCAATATATCACGTTGTTGATTCATTAATCAAGATTTAGAGATGAAAGAATAATTTCTGCATCTGGAAACAGGTACGTGGAAAGGTTTATTTTCCGCTCAACCAACCTTAGACGAGATGTTGTGCAAAGGTCTTTAACTCCGAGACCAGGTGTTGACCTGGTGGGGTTTCCCCTCTGAGTCACCCTTAAATGATCCCTGTATTATACTTGATTCGACCATTCGACATTACAGATTATGTCTCCACGTGAAAGTCTGCCCTGAGAGGGTGCGTGTTACCATTCTAGCGGTTAGCATTTTCGTAATGAACCCTGTTTCAAAACTGGATGAATCGAATGAATGGACTATTCTGGTGAAGATAAATTATGATATAATACGAACTGCAGAATTCAAATGAATTAAGACTAAATATGTATAAAGGTAAACAAATATTCGAGAACCCATTTTCTAATGTAACTGCGATTCATAAGAAAAGGAAAAAGTTGATCCACTATGCAAAAAAAGAGTATAGTGCTAGGCAGAGAACTGCTATTATGTGCACAATCTTACTACATAAGAATTCTAATAAAAGCAGATAAAAAAAATATTCGAGAGTATATGAAATAACTCCAATGAAATCAAGAATGAAACTGTCAGATGGAATATCATATAATAAAAAACATATATGGAATACATACGAGAATATGAAGATGAAATAGAATGATAAAAAATCAATATAAAATTCTCGATAGAAATACTTGGTGTTGAATGAAAAAGCCAACATAAAAATATTATGTTGTATATATAAAAAAATTTGGGGAATTGAGATTTCTGACACCCATGTTTGAACCAATTCCGAGAACAACTCATGAATTATTATGATGAAAACACAATCTATTCAGTTTGAATTCCCTCTGATCATATTCTCGACTATTCAAAAATGTTTGTCATCATACACATTCTGAGAAGATGAAAAAAACATTTTAGTACAATCGTTCAATATGGATTCAACATGACAGAAAATAAAACAGTTCGAGGGAAAAATTACAAATGCAGAATTGCACTTTTGGTTTAACGAAGGGTTCAGAGGGGACCGTGAATTCAAATCAACAGTGAGTCAACTTTTCATGATATAGACACTTGAAAAATATTCATGATGTGAATGTGAATTGGGAGAGGAAAAAAATAACAGAATTGAACAGATTTTTAAAACATGATAGTTACAAATAATTGGTAAAACACACAAAAGAATATTATGAAGAAACTTTTGATGTAAAGGAAAGTGTTGTATTGAATCTCAGCAAACAGTTATTTCATACATCCCTTCATTATACATCAACAATTCAGTTATTGTGACTGAACACAATTTTCAACGAACAACGAATTATAGAGCCATTTGAAAATTTCCTATATGCGTCATTCCATAATGTCCGTGTGCACTTATTCCTCTGATTTCCATTGTAGTCTCCATAGCAATCACATATAAAAGTATGACTTAATCTTGAGGGACTGCAAACAGTCGAGATGTCTATGGTATCGTATCGTGGGTTTCAAGTTTATTAGCATCCGAACCAAAACATTTTGAGGAGAATGGAACGAAGAGCCATAAAGCAATTGAAAAATATCGCCTATGCTATAGTCCATTCAAGAATGTTTGACATCCCAGTAAGTCTTGAAAATCCAGACACAGCTTAATATCTGATCACAAAATATCTTCAATAATTTCTGTAGTTTCACTCACAGAACAGGAATATGCAAATATAACCTAGACAAGTATTCGAAAAGAAGAAATATTTGAATTCAGAGCATATTAATCAGCATTCAAAATTGAAACACTTATGTTTCCAATTTGTACGATTAAATTAAGAATATAAATAGCAGTACAAAATTCAAATTATCGTCGGTCAGTGCATAGAATCACACATAGGGCCTGTTCCGATATTGCTGGTTTTACTGGCCCGCAATCGAATAACAATAGAACTCGAACGAATGGGCCAATAGGCATCGTCTCTGAAATACTGACAGTACTGTTCAGGAATATCGGAACAGTCGGATAGTAGGACTATAGATCACTGTTTATGCACAATACCAACCCGAATTCCTCAAAACAAAATCTCAACTTATGAGCTATTACCAACTTAAATTCGATTTTCCATAGCCACCCAAGATGTCAGTCATTCTTGAATGGACTATACATACATACACCACACGTATACTATATTATGGTCATCTTAAATTATGATTATAAAAATAATTGTTTGATCTGCACGTTCCTGCAAAAATGCAGTCATGCAATTACTTTCACATTTTTTACTCTACTATTACTGTATCCCTTCCAATATTTCATTTGAATGTGGTATAATTCATTTATTTGGTGAAAGTCAAGATGGAAAGCTATTTACAAGATCAGTAGATATACTGATAAATTACTTTTTTTTTGAGGTATAAAAAGACACAATGAGATGTCCCCCAATTCCACACCAAGAGTACAGAAAATATTATCTGTATGCCCTTTTCTTCTTAATTCTCTTACTTTAACAGACAACCCGATAATAAGAAATGACTTATTATGTTTATGTAAGAAGATCTATTGCATAAGAAATTGAGAAGACTCTTCTTACCAGGAAGTAGAGTGGTGACCATATGCTTATTCAACATCTCCGGATGAACGTGTGAAAATTATGTGAGTTCCTGGATAAAAAGAAAGACCAGCTGCTCAACGTTTGAAAATAGAGTGCAGTTGAATCTACTTGTATAAATACGAATGTATAGATACAGAGCACCCAAGAAGAGGTTCCTGTTATTTTTGCTCCATCATCTGAACTGTTAGGCTTCTTTCGAAGCTTTCCGTACTTGTAGATTTAAATATATCTCGTGGTTTCTCATCAAGTATCTTATACCGATGACGTCTGCACATCGCGAAAGTGAACGCAAGTTTCCTGTTCCCACGAAAATACATTATGGTGGTGAATTAGGCAGACGCAAATGGTATCTACATATAGAATTTCTTCGTCCTGCATCAATTTAAGGAACAATCATACATTTTTGTCGTGAGAATTCATGTTATCGTTAAATATTCAAGAGTGTGTTTGGAACACCGAATTGATATTCCGTTCTCACCGATAGTCATAAAATAAGGTTCTTCTAAAAAAATTCGTCGTCAAGTTTGATATGGAATTTTGAAGACCATATTCTGCATCTAAACATTATTCTCAGCTTCTATTGTACCTTTTTCCATCTAGACTCTCAAGACTGGATTGTTATTGTTTTGGAATTGTCGAGAAAATCACAATGATAGATTTTAACGGCGTGCTGAAAGTATTTATTATTAAATCCTACTTGAAAAATCGGAAGTAAATATGAGGACGTAAGCAAGCAAAAATCAGAAAATTTTTCCATTGAGAGACCATTTAATTTTCAAAAAATTGGTGTGAGTTAGAGGCGAATTGTGAAACATATTTTCTTCGATGGAACTTTAACAGCAAACGACATAATCATGCCTCTCATAGCTGAATTGAATTTTGATAAATGGTCCAATCGTTATTTTCAACAAGATGGAGCCAGAGCACTTCTAAGGTGACAAAGTCCTGTGACGAGGCCGAAGGTTTTCTTATTCAGATTCAAATACTTCGTGGATCTTGCAGTTTGAAAATCCCTAAGGAACTTCTTTTCCTGGAAGATTCCTCCAGAGAGTTTTTCTTTTGGTATCTTTCTTCTCCATAAACTCTTTCTTATAGGTGCATTTTCCTTTACCACAGAGAAGCTCTGGGCCAGTAAGTGGCGTTTGTGATTTTTTTCTGGCAGATATGTTGGCCCTCTCGTTTTCTCTGATTCCAGAGTGACTAGGAACCCAAACTAAAGAGACCTTGGTGTTCTTGCCTATTTTATTAAGTTTCCTTCAGCACCCTGATTAGCTTTGAGTCGATGACATAGGAGTTCAGTCATTTGATAGCAGCTTGATTTCAGAATGGATGTCACATGTAACATCCTTGACAGTTTATTCCCAGGTATAGTATATAGTATACACTGTATAGTGAGAAGGGGTTACAGTTCACTGCGACCCTAAGGTCAATTGTGTCCTCTGACAGAGCTCTTCTCTTCTCATCGCGCCCTTTACAGTTTCCCAAGTATATGTCCACGAATCTTTCTATTGCAAGTGTTTCTATCTGAAAAACAGGAGCTTAATGATAGTGTATATCGAGTCATATGTATAGGTTATAGTGTTCAAACTTCTGTTGCATGAGAATCAATATTTTTTACGAGACAGCAGTCCAGCTCAATTAAGTGGTCACCAATGAAAATATGAAGTATCCATTTTAATGAACGCTGTTCTGTTTTTTTTCGAGACGAAAATGCCGTTAATCAAAAAATGATTAAGCCTTCGTCAGAACATAGGCTCGCAAATAAGGCTTGAAAACGTGGAATTCAAGGACTTCGTGATGAATTGTATAACTCTATAAAAAGCTTTGATTCCATTGAACTGAATTCTGTAAATTAGTCTTTTGTATACATTAATCTTTCAGGTAGAAAAATATTCGCCTTTGAAGTACCTCCGCAATTCCTTTTTTTGCTTTATCTAAACGCCTACATCTTTTTTTAAGTGCATTCATTTCAATGGCTACCGCGGCTGGCTTGGAAGAATCACCTTTCCTCGATATAATATTGTTTCAAAGATAGACAGATTTGTAGTGTGGTAGATTTAGCTTGTTATTTTGAAGGGAATTCCGCGTAGCTCATTATGAAGACTATGGCTAGGTATATCTTTTTACCTAGGTCAAATCGAAAAAAATGGTGAAAGTAGTTTTTTTGACTTCAAAAACCTACTGCTATAATATATGTCCAAGTCAGAGACTCATCTGTAGGTAAATTGCTGAGAAAACAATATGAGGAATCAAATAAATTCATTATTATTTAATTTAGTGTCTACTGAAGAAAGGAATATTTGAGTTTGACATAGTTGTTTGTTGTTAATGGAAAAAAAATTTATCGAAAAATTCATTCAACAAATTTACAATCATGAAATACTTTTATATAATATATCATCATTTTAAATCTTCCTCCCATGGGTGTCAGGTCCTCAATTTATTCACTACATGAATAGTCTTCTTCCTACATGATTTCTCTCAACAAATTAACACCGTCTGCTGCCCTTAAGAAAAGAAGAATAATTGATATTGATGACCTCCGGAATGTGACCTTGGACTCAGGTGTGGGTGTACTTAGGTAACATCAGTCCTCTATACGAAGCCATTCCATATATGACTTTCTTTATTCTTATCAGATACATTATTCGAAATTCATTCAGAGGGTACAATTTTTCTCAAGGTTGTGTTATTTTTAGTGTCTTGGTAAAACTAGTCAAACTTCTAATCTTTATAAGTATTGTCCATTCAAGAATGATTGGCATCTCGGGTGGCTATAGAAAATCGAATTTACATTGGTAATAATTTAGGTTTATATTCTAGTTCTGTGACTGAACATACAAAAATTATTGATCTTTTCTGACCAGATCGTCTGGACTACGCCAAGGCCTTCTGCGATGTTGATAATTCTTGTATGGACTATATATTTGAATTTATTTGAGTGAGAAATGAGATTTGAAATCTGAAAGAGTGTTTTGGTATAGAACTCAATGATTACCATCCAGAATCATTGATATTTGTTCAATAGCAGGATTGTCTTGGATATACATTATATCACAAAAAATCAATGTTAATTATAGCTTCTGCTATACAGAATATATGCTATTCGTGTTTCTTGAAACTTGGAAAATTTTGCTTGGGTGGAGCTCAACTTGATTTTTTCTTACGGCAACCTATCCTTTTCATGAATTATTCCATTTTACATAAAAAATGAAGGATATCTCATATTAGCCTTTTCACCAAAATTTTCGGCAGTGTTTGGATTTTCATTAGTTTCGGGTATTTTCATTCAATATTCGTCATTCTTCATTACCTGGAACGTGCAGAATCCTATTAAAATCTAATCTCAAGTGACATATCAAAAATCCACTCGAAATATACAATACACCTACATCAATAAAAATAAGATAAAAAATCTTTCCTCTTTCCAATGAAACACCCTGTATATTATCGTTTCAATATAAATGCTTTCGGAGCAACAAAATTCATGTCAGGTTGCCATAACAAAAAATAAAATTTAGGCCTGCCCAGGCAAAAATGAACACATTGTGTAACCAGAGTTTTTTTCATTTTGTACAGCTTGGTAATAAATATAAAAAGATATATCTCTCTTGCAATGTCGAAGGGTTTATTTCCTGAAATTGATAGATGAATCTTGAATTTTAATTTTCAATTCTTTGTTATTTTATGTGTCACTGTCTAGGCAGCAGCGTATTTTTTTCGGACTTTAATTTGAATAAATATAGAAAAGTATATTAATTTCAATACTGAACAAATGAAAATAATTCTTACCTGGAACCGAGCCTGAAACCTTCATAATTCACGTTTCGAAAACTAATAAAATTTGAAAAACAGAAGCCAAAAATTCTTTCTCTTCCAGGCTTCTCCTCAAAAATCACTGGCCATTATACAGATTATAGCCTCAATATAATATAATACCAGTAGAAACGCTGCAAAATTTTACAAAAAGTCATTAGCTCCAGAGTTTCCGAAATATTCAAAAGTAGTTCCAACTCAACATTGAGTTCCGAAATTGTAACTTGCCGTTAGAATAAATTCTAATACCGCAGAAAATAAAACTCGAATTATTATCACCAAATATCTGGTTCAATTAAATACTTGCCATCAAAATATCAAAGCAAATAAAATTTTGGCAGTATCCAGTTCATGAATCCAGCTTAAAAATTTACCTACTTTAGGCACTCCGTTTCCGTTATACAGGCAGTTTTCTGAAATTTTTCAAATTTTCGTTTGGATAAAACTACTGAAATTATTAAATTATTAACAGAACAATAAAATTCGACAAAAATCAGGACCGGACTCAGTGAGGCTTCATTTAACTTCAAACTCGTGAAAAACACCCTTTATGTAGTTTTCCTCATAATTTTAAAATTTTTGTAATCTGCATGTATTATTTTTTCAAACTGAATAAACCGTTGATATGCTCCATCATCGGTGAATCATGTTTTATAAATAATTGTTTTGTGATCATAGGCCAAGGAATAGAGGACTTCATGAAAATGGATTTAGAAATTCTATATAACCATTTTTTCTTCAACAAATATTCTGTTGAATATATTAAACAATTATACCATATTTGCTCATTCAAAATTCTCATTCACAATGATCAAATGTTTTTTAATTGATACTGCGCTACCTTGAAACTCGATCTTTCGAATAAATCGTCTTTCTGTGGATAACTAGTTGTCTGAAGTAGGTGTTCAAAATGATTTCCTCCACTTTCTATACATTTATTCTATACACTATCTTTATAAGGCTTATAACTGCTCGTTTTATCACATGTGGGATGTGGATTTCGTCAATATCAACAATAATTGTTAAGTTGTCAGGATATCCATAGATATTGATCTTCAAATAACCCCTAAGGAAGAAATCGAGATGTGTCAGATCAGGAGATCTAGCAGGCCAATATTGGGATTCTCCCTTTCCAATTAGATTATGCCTGTGTGCATATTCTATGATCAATGTTTCAATAAAAAAGAGATGAAAACTAATCCGTAAAAGTACTTGACGTCCAAGTTGTCTATAAAAGGCGATTCATTCTGGAGATATCAAATTATTTTCATGATAGCGTAATTTTTTATTTCTATCTTTGTTCATTATCAATGAGAGAGCTTAAAATAACTGTAAATGACAGTTCTGGCTAATATGCTATAAATATCAACAACAAATGCAAGCCATTTTTAGAACGAAAAAAGTCAATTGAACATTTCCGAATTCATTTTTATGCAGGGTTGTTTTTAAAGAGGAGTTTGATCACAAAACAATTATTCATTAAAAATCACCCACGCATGGGGCAAAGCAACGATTCATTGAATTAGAGACAATCGTATACGGAGATAACTAGAATATTGAAGCTATGATGAAAAACTACATACAGGGTGTTTTTCATGAGTTTGAATTTGAATATAGCCTCAATGAGTCCGGTCCCGAGTTTTGTTATATTTTAATGTTCTGTTTTATTGCAAACAACTTCAAGCTGATAATGAATTATCAATCGAATCGATCGGAAATATAAGCAGTTACGGTGAAAAGAAAATTCGAGAAGTTTGAGGAAACCCCTGTATATCGTAAACGGAATACGTAAGACTCATATATGAGGTGTTTTTGAACTCAGCTCAATGCCACCGTTTTCGTTGTCCTGAGTTTTTACTCAGGATGGAATGGATTTTTGAACCAAACTTTATCGAGTTATTCTCTTTTAAGAAACCAACATGTCCCAAAACATTAATTTTGCAATTTTTGGAGGATAATTCATTCGTCTTTATCACTATCATTAGTATCAACGATAGACTGTGCAATACCTCTATGATTAATTTTATATCAATGATTATTATTGATTTTCGCATATCTATATCGTGGATGATTGTTGATTGTGATTCATTCAAGAGGAATATGATGCCATGATATATTTGAGCTGTATCTGGCTCAAAAATTGAAACGATAATATAACGGGAAACTGAAATGTAGGTCGTTTATTGGTGGGTATTTCAGTAAATTGGGCAATTTGATCATCATCTACTTTATCAATGAAGTTTATGTCATCCTTGACCTCTTTTATACAACTTCTGAATTTCGCACAACGACAGTATGCATATATGATTCAATCCTTTATAAATAGGAAAATGACCCTTACAACTTTGCGCTTATTTTCCGGCTAATTGACGGAAAAGAACGATTATTTTCGATTGATGAAGCATTGTTAGGTTCCGATACATTCCTCCTGTTTTTAGTGTAATTAGGTAACGGCGTAGATACTCTTGCATTGTATTCCACAATCTTGAAAGTGGATAACTGGATAAACAAAAATATACCTCTACGAAGGAAGTCAGTTCCGCATATTTTTTAAGTTTCACACATGCATCGAACAAGTTTAAAGATACATACTTGTTTATATTTCCAGGTATGTTTAAATCGAAAAAAAAAATTAATAGGCTGCCATTGCGTGAGCATAAGCGGACACTGAGTCGTTTTTATAGCACTTTTTTAGTTTTGTAGCTTTTTTCATTTTGTGTTTTTGTAAAAACAATTCCGCATATAAACTGTTTTTTGCATTGCGTTGGTATTGAATTTTTTATGTTCATTGGTTCATTATGTGGTATTCTATAATGAGATAAAATTCCATAAGAACTTTGATTACACACGAAATATAATGAAAATGTTGTAAATCCAGGATTACAAATCCTCCCTGAAATCTTTGATTTTGCAATAAACCCTCCATTTATACTCTGCTCTCGAAGGGTAAAGAATATAGTTATAAGTTATTCTCTGAGTGATTTGGAGTCGGAAAGTACCAGTATGCGTATGTCCGAAAATGCTTTGTTTCTAAGATACAGGGCGTTAAATGTTAACAAATAGATAATTAATTGCTCGATAATTTCGAACGAGATTTGGATATTTTACGAGATATGGTGAGATGGGACACCTCATTGAAGTGCTTGTTTAACGTTGAATTGAATATCTAATCTTAGGCAACTTCAGTGGAGTGCGTACGAGCATTTTCAAAAAAGAAGAATAATACGCCAGTGACTTTGCCAGACTGAAATTAATTCTTCTGGGAATTATTATTCAATTCAGAATGAAAACGGTCTGCTGCGTTCTTTCTCTAGGATGTGTAAAAAATTGAAAACCGTTTGTTATTCCAAATTTTGATTAGAGCAATCGCACAATAAATTGTAGGTATTTCATCAAAAAGCTTGAAATTACAAGAATTGTTGAAATTGACCATTTTTAGCTAATATACAAGAGTCCAGTCTTCTCTCAAGCCGTTTCGAAAATATAGAGGAATTTTGAATAATTTTGAAGTTATAAACTCGTGCAACTTCGTCCAAAGTATGGATTTCTTTGGTTATTGTGCTACTAATAATAAATTTTTCCAGGGTTGATGTTCATTATATTTTTTCCTTTAATATTATGCCACTTATGTTCAGTTTTTGGATGGTTTATTTTTCTTGTGGTTTTCATTCCTTGGATTGTTCATTTTCGTTACGGACATAAAGTGGCGTCTAGATAATGACACAAATTCTTCGTTTATATCGCACTTTATACGATTGCCCGTTTTGGTTTGGCTTCATTTGAAACTGGGGTTTTTCACATTCGATATTCGTTCTACTTTCCCCTCTTTACCAAATATGTCGAATTCTAGAGTCAAGTTTTTGCCGATCACGCATTTAGAATGCTTATGGGATCAACGATCCGAAGAGACATGTTATGGATTCTTCGTCTTCAGATTACAATTCATTATTCATGATTCACGTTATGTCTATGCTACTTTAGATCTCAAGATTATATAAGACACGTACAAAAAGCATATTATTATGATTATTTCGCTCAATGGAGTGCAATCTTAAAGAAGATAGTACGTTGAGAGAATTCAATTGATAATGAACATTTTGAATAAAACCACCAAAATACGGACGAATTCTTTATGCTTAGAGTATGATTAACCATAGGTAACAATCAAAATTTAACTCTTTTTTGGACACGATGAGTGACCCAAATAGCAAGTCGTTCATATCGTGAAAATTAACTGATAAAAAAATAAGCATATTGTGGAAATACATCTATCAGAAACGTCCTGATATCTCCCGATGCATGTGTAATTCATGTCAATTGGAAGATTGACCCGAGTCGCAAAATAATTAATGACTAATATTTGAAGAACATACAGAGTGATTCATAACGTAAGGAAAATTCATAAACTGGAACTACTACACGTAATTATATGATTATTAAGTCAGACTTTCCTAATAAAAATATTGCCATCTAACCAGATAAAGGGTTTGACATTGAAATTAATTTAATATAGAAATATTCAAATCATGCGAATTCTATTATTTGACAGAAGCATAGTTGTTATAAAATAAAACGAATGCCATCGTATTTCCAGATGCATGAATTCTAATAAAAACACCAGTTTTGAGAGAGTAATTGGCTGCAATAACGCCTGGTTTTAGAATCCTTGGTTGAGGAAATTTTACAGGTTAGGTTTAACTATAACTTTTTAACCAATACTCAAAGTATGGGTAAACTTGAAGTAAAAGCATAGAATTTTCTGTCAATGAAATTCAAGACATATCACACTGTTTGAAGCATACTTCAATAAACGACATAATAATAAAGATTGGAGAATTGTTTTATTGATTCAAAAATCGATATAGGATTTCGATATTAGTGCATGTTACAGTAATGATGAAGAGAAATCACGACAACCTAAAGTGATCGTTTATATAGACCGAATTATTGAACTCATCAAAGTCTACGACGTTTTTCACAAGTTTCAGACTATCGAAAAAATACTTATCCATCAGTATTTTAGATGAAATAGATCCCTCATCCAACATAATAGGAAGTTATAATCAAAAAGTTGTCGTAAAGTGGTTCCAAACTGTAGAGAATAGGTATTTATGTTTCTTGTTATATGTACACGAATATTAGCTAATAGGTTGTAAGTACAAGAACTTATTAGTAACGAAAGCATTCAATTTGATTTTGAATCTCTGTAATTTTCCGATTCATGGTCAAAACCACAAAATCGTGTAGAAAACTTCATCTGTGACTGGTTTCGTGAGAAACCTTTTCCACCTTTTTACCCGTTTATTGAGAATTGATTGTGGTGTTATCATGATATCTTGTCGCAAGGTATAAAGTTAACCATCGAGTGGGGGCAACTTAACCGAAATCTTTAACCATCGATTGTAAAACCGGACGTTACCGTATTCTTCGCTCATTGAACTCAATGAAGAAATCTGAATTGAGTTCAATGTTTAAGCTACATTGAAACCTGTTAAATATTGTCTTGTCAATTTTCATGTTGCTTCTGCCAAAATTATCGTAATTATAGCAGTTTTCAACTTTGCAACCCATTATATCGTTAACTAGCAGAATTTGAACTCCATTCAATTTTATAGAAGCACTCACCTGACCTGGCCATGGAAATTTGACACATTCCACTTTGTATAGTACGAAAATATGAGGTTATGACGCTTTTCTAAACATTTCTTGGTTTTAAATCAGCGCTGTGTTATCCGCTCTACGTAAAAGTTTCAGTAATTTATCACGTATTTTATCACAATGTGAATTTACTTCGGAATGTATGGATCCGAAAATATGTGGTGAACATAATGAACGTTTATACAAACTGATTGACGGGATTCTTAATCTAATATTCTTAATCTAATTCAAAGATGAAATACATATGATGCTCAAATGCAAATACCGTTTTGTGTCTCCCATTCACAATCTCTTCTGATTGTGGAGAAATTCAGCTAAAATATAAGTCGTTCACATTAAGATAAAACATAATATAAATTTACAATTTGCTTACATCGATATCGTCTTACTCTTTTCTAGCTACAAAAACTTGAGAAAATTATTTCATCGTCCTATAATGACGTGCAGTCTCCAGAGTTTCTGGATTCCTCTCTCTTAGATCACCCTTTATGCAATATGCAATACTAAATCTGAAATAAGGAATTGCTGAGGAACCTGTTTCTAGCCACAGCTGTGACTTAGCTTGAAATCGAAAACATTTTGGTCAACTTCATTGCATCTAAACGTTTTGAAGTTCAGGATCAAGGAAGGGCATTCTATAGCTGTAAAATTTCATTGCGCAGGCGGAAGTAGTACATACGATTTGATATCAAGTCGATCGACATTGGTTGCTTTACGGATGCTACCCCAAATAAATACGGAAATGTGCCACATTTTTGAGCAATAGCCTGAATTACGAACTGATACAGTTGAAAAATAAAAATTACCACGCGAGAAAAAATATTAGGAATATTGAATAATATTCAGTTATTCCTGAATTTCAGTGTAATTTTAGCATATATCATTATGCAAATTTTTGCAATATATACCTAAAGAATTGAACGATGACGATGTTGAAAAATCGTCTAAAAATAATTGTGAGAACTAGTTTTATAGGCACTAAAGTTCAACATATTTTTCCTCATATAAAACCAGCTGAACTGAAAAAAAATACGGGGTGACATCAAGGCGCCCTTTAACTTCAATTACAAAAAAAATCAAGGCTTTACCTACAAAATTGAAAGTGTAAATTAAGAAATAGTGAATGTCGTTCTTGAATGGAGATTCTTCTTCCACCTAAGAAGAGAAAGTGAAATTCAGAATGAATTTCAGAATGAAATTTTGCCGGTATAGAATTTTCTTGAAAATAAAATTATTGAACCTGCCATAATTGGCTGGAGAAAAAATATGTTTCTCTATTCGAAACACCTTTATTTGGTTTTTCAACCTAATTTATTAAAAAATATTCATACATAAAGTTTATATAAATCAAGATATAATTGCATTTTATGAAATAAATCCCATACTATGATGATTATGTTAAATCTAACTAAAATCTTCAATCTACCAAATCATGTCAACAATATCGTTAGCGTCGCCGAGATCGTTGTCTTCAGAAAAATGATAAATATCCTCCGAACTCTCCCAATCTATTTCGTCGCCATACGAGCAAAATCTGCACTTACTTTCTTTCAGTCCGAAATTGAAACACTTCTCACCCACACACTCGCAGCATCCATCGTGAAACCATCTGAATCCGGACGCGCCCATCGACGCGCAAATTTTCTCACATTTCGACACGCTCGTGCAATTTTTCAAGAACACAACGGTGCACTCCATCTCCTCGTTTCGAAGAATCTCGTTCATGTCGTTGTCCATTGGAAAGCTGCTCATTTTCGGCGATTCCTTGTGATTGACGTGGTATTGAATCTGGAACGTTTCGCTCGTCCAGTCCGTTTCCTCTTCCGACAACGCTTGAAACAATCCGGGCACGGAATTATCAATAACACCTATGTACGAATCGATAGTTTCCGTGTGATACGGATCTGGAATCTCGCATAGTTCGACGCACGAGCAACACTCGCTATATGAATCCTTCAGGCAATAATAACATTCTTTGTTACACGTGTAGTTACCTGGTGTACATCTGCATAACTGCATCAGTAAACATTTGCTCACGATGCTACCGCATACCGATTCGTTACAGCACTCTGTATAACTATTCAACAAGTAGAGTAAAATTACAACACTCATACAGGCCACTTTGAGAAGATTCTCCATTTTATCAGCAGTTCTTGGATAGTACGGAGTATTTTTCGTATTGCCGTTGGACCATTTGAAGATAACTGAGCGGTCGTTTCCGCCACGACTGACTTTTTAAGTGCGTTTTCGCCCGATTGACTGTCTCAAGACGCCGAAACCCAAAAATCGACTATGGCATTATCCGGGAACTCCCATTACTTCTTGTCGTTAAAGTGTAATTAACATTCATCCACTTTGTTGATTACAGGTGTATCAAGTTAACAATGCAGTCGATGAAGTAATGAAGCCGTCATTGATACATTTGAAGTAAGCTGATACTTCCCATTTGTCAAAACAAATGTAGGCAATGCCATTCTCAAGTGCCTAGAATTTTTAAATAGCCTCACAGTATAATGCGGCCATTAAAAATAACAAGCTTTCAATTTTACCGTTAGGCAAGTGTATTGTTGACTTGTCCACTTTGATTTTTGAAGGCGTCGATTTCGAGTGGCGACAAACATTTTATTGTAGGACGACAGTAAGTCATTCCAGTCTTGAATGAGGGCGGTTTACTTTACGTCTGGACCTCAGGTCCTTACTTGGAATCTGAAGAGGAAAGAGGTAATAAATCTTATGATGCAGAAAATGTCCTCATTATTTGATTAAGGATTATCACTATGAGACATGAATTTAATATTTCGAAGAGGTTCTACACGATGGGAACATTAATTGATCGAAACCTTTTCATGAGATTATTTCAAAATAATGGATGCATCGCTTTAAATTTGGAAATGAGGATATGGCTCATGGCGGTTCAACATTTCAATAGGACTATCTTTTAAATGAGGAGCAAATAGAGATCTTATTAGCTGAATCAGGTAAAACCAACAAAACACAAGAAGTTCTATACCTATACCTACGCTGATTGGTCCAATATTTCTCAAAAAACGTGTCTCTAAAATAACGTTTTGAGGTTTGTGAATAATTTGAGCGACATCTTACAAATAATTTTGTAGTTTTTTTTTAATAATCTATCACTTGACAGAGTTTAAATTAAATGATATCATTACTTTTTCAAATAAAAAACAGATGGATGTACAGGAAGGGGATTGACTGTAAATGCCCCCTGCCTTCTTTAACTTTTCTTGTGTCACTGTGTAGAAGAAAAAGTACTGTACAGAAGTTTCACAATTCATACCAAATTTTTGAAAGAAAAACCTATAAGTCTTCTTTTTCTACGTATTCAGAAAGACTGTGCGTGAACCAACTTTTTATGTCAAACCGTTACACTGATGGTTACCCTATTTTTGTATTAGTTTTTACATTCTCCTGAGAATTCTTAATCTTCGTTATCTGACACACCTTGAACCTAGGTTCCAAGGATAAAAAGATGACATGAGAAATAGCAAAGGGCTTTTTTATAGAACAAATGAATCGAGGGAATATCATAGACATAAGTCTACAATAAAATTTTTGTGAGAAAAAAAATAATAATCTTAACTCAATATATTTGAAAGAACATTAATAATATAAGTAACAATACGCCGCTAATCAATTGATAAACTTAATCTAATTGTAAGTGTTCTGCTCGATAAATTTTCTATAAATTTCCTTTTATCCTTCTGTTGCTGCCAGAACCGAATGTTAAGGCAGATTGTGAGTGTTCAATAGATTTATTGTTCGATCAGTTATTCTTATATTATTTCTAGACCTATCGAATTCAATAAAAAATTTTGTTTCAACCATTTTATCTCCACAATAAAAAAATGTGGATAAAAGACCCTTTCAAATCTTCCTAAGCATTTACAATTATGTACTGGCATATAAAGTTAGGTTTGCCACTCGTAGAGGGTGCATAACAATCTCCTCAATTAGACATGAAAAGTTGCGTAATTTGAAATAAAAATTGACCTGTTCAAGAGTTTTCTACAAAATAGTAAAAACCGAAGATAAGAATTTTGTTCGTTACTTTAATTGACTCTCTGTAATAAGGTGAGTTAAAAAAATCGTCGTCAACTAAGCCATGAAATTTTCAAGTTGATACGTAAAATAGGTAGGTAGGTCAAATTACCAACGAACGCCACTGGTGGAAATTAAAAAAAAAGTGATACATTGAAAAATGCCTCTTGATTCATAGTACATGTATGACAAGTTTCATTAAAATATCTGAAGTGGTATTGTAGATATTAATAATAAATGATTTATTTTTGAAAACATTACCACCCTGTATCTTAAAAGGTAAGACGTCCAGGACATATGTTCATATGAAGTTTTTTTCTTAAAATTGGCCCAAAAATCACCCCTTTAAATATTGACATTCTATTAGGAAACACCCTGTATAAATAGATTACTATTTTCACTATGTGAATAATGAGCTAAGCGTCACATGTAGACACAAAATATTAAAATTCCATAGTCTACCTACTGGACGACTAACTTTATCAACGCACTACAGTCATTCAAACGTATCAAAATCTTATATAATACGATACAAATTGTTTGAAGCTATTTCCCTCAATAAACCTTCCTTTTTTTATTACCTGGAGTTCTATGGTTTCAGTTATCGATTGTAATGGGATGATTCTGCATATTTTGAAATTCTTTCGGGTTTTCACTCCACAAACAAAATCAATTAAAATTGATTATTGAAATAATCGATTTGCTCCTGCTTAAATTCTTACACTAATTTGTCAGGAGCAAATCAGATGGAAAACGGTTCTTAAAAGTCTTCAGAATTGTAGTTTTTCAACCAGCAAAATTCAGCATGGGTCTGAGGTATCCGAATTAAAAAAAATTAACAAGCTATAGGGGAGACTGGGGAGGGTTGATACGTTTTTTGTAATTTTTATTCTGGAAACTGAATTATATGAAGAAGCAGGACTTTTCTTCTATTATATAATTCTTCAATTAATCGTTCAACAAAATAAATATAGAAGTCGTAAAACATAAACATCTTATTCTGTACAGAACGTTGAACACAAAAACATGCAAACTGTCTCAAGCCTCCCCACATATGGGAGGATTGATACGATGTACTGGGAGAGTAATCGAGAGGATTATTCAGCTCAGTAGGTAGGTCAGCAATGATACTGGCTTGCTTTGGTCCTATAAGGTGTAGAAAAATCAGGAAATTGTCAGTTAGTCACTTCCACACAAGAAAAGTCGGCCTCGTTAAATACATGGGGATTGTACGGTTTTTAAAAATCCCTTTGATATGTTGGATGGTGAAGACGACTTCATGTAGGCCTATCCAACTAGCTACGGAATATTTTCTGAAGATTATACATGTATCAGGCCTCCCCACGACAAATGTCTCAAACCTCCCTGAAAGCAATTTTCAAAGTGATTTATGTTTTCATCTTATACCCATATATTTTGAAAAGCGAATAAAACTGTAAATTGAGTAGTTTTATGCATATTTCCCAGTGAAATGTTTGTTTATGCCGAAGAATTAATGTATGATCATAAAACCCTTAGGTAACTTGAGTAAAAACTTACAATTTCTCACCTCGAAACACTCTTCGTTGAATATTTCACAAACAAACTACTGTTAGCCCTACATATTAACGTCACGCAATGCCCTCTGCCAAAGAATAGTGTTCACTAGTATAATACTTTTGAAAACGGCTACAGATCGCGGATATAAGCCTGTATCAAGCCTCCCCATGTATCAATGCTCCCTAGTCTCCCCTACTTATAGGTACGGATCGAATCACGATTCCACGGAATTAATGTAGAGATTTCACAGGTATATGTGGCAAAGGTGGATTAATGAAGTGAAAATAGATTTGCAACATCAAAAAATACTTGAGACAAACTAATTTTTTCCATGAACATATCGTCAAAGCAGAGAAAGATCCATTATCCACAGTCTCCTTTATAAAATTCGACTGATTTCTGGGTATATCTCACTAGCATTTTATCATGCGATTTCATCGATAATTCATTATCATCTAGAATCTTTAGGAATGTAGGTTGGGTAGTGAAATTTAATTTTTTACCACACCTTTGGGTATAATGTTGGTCGGACATGACATAAAATTCACTAATTGAATTGATGTGTATGTAACATACTCCTTTCCTCTGCATGCGATTTGAATCTATGAAAACCAGCGAGGTATAATATTTTCACCAGTTTTCCTTTAGTAAATGGTCTTCCGATCAAATGGAAAAATACTGTGAAATAAAATTTTAGTTTACCTCAGTTCGCGAAAAATAAGATATTTCTTCCAAATTTTCTTGTTTCAATATATCGATGCTGAAATAATGTTTTCATCATATGGCTATAACCGACTACTTGTAAGTTGAACAAATTGATTCATATTGAAATCAGCAGGTATTTATAAACTGAAAGTTTTTATGCTAAAAGTACTTCTTTCAAATTCTCTTTTGGTTCAACAACCTTCATGAACCATTTCTTGATGAACTGCTTATTCCTTCGTCTCAGAAGTTGAATTCTGAAAATGTGAAACATTTTGGGAATCGTTATCAAAATGTTCACCTTATGACAAGAATCATTCGCTTTTATCAATTTTTATATCATATCGTGAAACCTTCATACATACAATTAGACATTAACAAGTCCAATAACGTCATGCAGTCATAAAAATTTTGACTCAACCGAATGTCCTTGAACGACCGAGTAGTAACAAGTATAAGTTGTATTCTTAATGTAACTTTGCCAGTGAGTGGTTATATAATTCGCGATTATGAACTGACCTTCCCACTGAACAGATCTTTATCTTTGAACTCGACGGTACAAACTAGGTAGAGGCCACAAAGTTCAATGGTTCGTTTTTAGTTAGTATTATTGAGACCGGCCTGAAAAAAGCAAAAATTTTCCAATGAATTTATATTGATATCTATTCAAGAGTATGTGATCCACCTTTGACGGTTTTTCCTGGATTTTATAATTCATCTTCTTCAAGTAGTCAATAAACAACTGAGAATTAAGAACGATAAATATAGGAAAATGCAATTGAGTGTTCATAATCTTCCATCGGTTGTTAAGAGCATTGCTCTTTTTTTTCATTTTAACTAAGCAATCTGGTAGAAATGAGAATTTTAAATTAAATCTGAACTTTTGAGACCTATTTTTTTACTATCAGGGATATTTTTCCTTGTTAATGCATCTTCAACAAAAATGACCATATTCTTGATTTCATAAAGAAGTCTCTTGATACATATATATGTAGTTCTTTGTTTATTGTTAATGCTTCAATATTACTGTAAATAATGATTCAGTTGAGTTTATGCCTTAATATAACTACAGTGCTGGTGGTCATATACTTTTGGATTCTGCACGTGGTGACCTACAACAATGGCCATACTGTAGCATTGTGTATTTTAAAATTGTGCAAAGAGGGGATTAATATCTGTAACTTCAGAAGAGTTTATTAGATTAAATATCACAGATAAAATGACACAGGTTATTTGAAAGACCCAAATATTTTCTTGAACATTTTGTTAATTTGTAAGACAGAAAGAGGTCGAAAAATTCAGTTCGGTTATGAAAGGTAGGAGATAGGATCCTTCGAAGGTATATCCTCATACAAAATGTAATAATAAGCAGTATTTATCATCCCACATTATTATAGCTCATTGAAAACTGATGGACTCATATTTGAGAGTTAAAGTGATTTACTGCTTTTACAATAGCTTTACATTGCTTTTACAATGGCTTTGGATTAAAAAAATAATTATTTAATTTTGGGGTGCTAGATCTAAACTAGGACCATTTTACTTTTTGTTGGGCTCATGAATGACCTGCTGAACAGCTTGAGATCACTGCCTCGGCTTATGCTGATGATATAAAGATTTTTTTGTGAGTTAACAGAAATCACTACCATCTAACTTGTTCATGTTCCATTTTTCAAAATTTGCTTTTACTAGAATATAATACTGATTCAAGCATATTTATCACGTAGCAGAATGCTTATCAAGGAAAGTGATCGAATACGTGATCCTGGAGAATATAGGCTGTCAGCCTTACATAACAGTATTAGATAACACTAAACGTACAGCTTACAGCTTCATATCTCCTTCGAGATCTCCGTAGAAGAGTCATCTGTCTCAGTTAGTTAGAACATTGTGTTTTGACTGTTGTCAGTTCAGAATATTTATTTCGCTTTTGTTGTTATTATCGGAGTAGGCTAACGTGGTTTGGGATGAAGGAGTATATGTAGACACTGGGGATGAATAAGAAATATCAGCATATCCATCTGCCAGATTTGCCTATAAACGGTTGAATAATCCGATTGATGAACATTTCAAAATCAAATTGTTGAATAAATGCTTTGTATTCCTCCTTTTCATTACAAACTTAAAAAGAAATCAGACTTAACTTTAACTTTTTGACAAAGATTAGTTGCACGTGGTAAGTAGTAAATAAATAAGATTTTAGAGCTTTTCAGGTTGAATTTTCTCTGACAAATTGTTACATTTGTCCCAATCCTGAAACCTATGAAAACATGAGTAACTCGGAAGATACACCAACTTCAACGATGGGGAGGACCATAGACTTATTACCATAGACTTATTATTATACTATTAATATGTCTATGGGGAGGACTCTTAGACTAGCAAAACTTATTTATTTACTGTTGTCCACGATAAATATCTTTGTCGAAAATATGTATTGTAATGAAGTCATTGAATTTTCAATAGGTACAATGATTTCAGTAGAAATATCGAAAGTTTTTTAAATATTTTCACGAGACTATACTTTCATGTCGTGAATGTACGCTTTACGTTGTTTAAGAACATCATACATAATGAAAAATGAGAAAACATAGCATACGTTCAGTGAAAAATCTATTTCGAAAAATGAATTTTTAAGTGTTTCTCGTTTTGAATAATATTTTTTCACACAAAAAACTTCATCGTACAGTTGAGGTTTCAAGGATGAAAATGAGAACTAGTTCCCACCGTTAAAAAAATTTCACTAACCCCATTTTTTGTTCGAAAATTCGTTTTCTTTTTATTGTGCCTCGTAAAAAATACAAGTATGCATATTTCGCATCAATAAAAAGACTGCTCATTCAACACATAGAAATTCAAATTTTCAGTGATTTTCTTTTAATCTACACATTTTTGCTGAAAACAAAAAATCATTTTTTTGCGTTTTCATCTATGAATTTGAGGTTATGGTGAAAATTGACCAATAATAAAGTTGTAGATAATTCAATTGTATACAACCACCCAGTGAGTGTTTTGATACAAATTATAGTTTGGCCGGAAATCATAAAAATCATTTTTCACTTATAATTTATACAAAATTTTCCTACTAACCATATCTTGCTGAGAATTTTTCTTCAATTTGGGTTCTCAAGATCAGCCCTGGATTATACCCAATTTGAAAATTGTTTTTCAAAAATCAGGTTGTTGTATTTAGGCACTATTTGTATTCTCTAAGATCACACATTACTACCAGAGGAAGATACTGATGATAAATTCAGATAATCCATCTCTTTCATGTAGATTTGTGCAGAATGTTTCTGACGGATTTTTTTTCCATATACTAGGTCCCTCTTTTACTCCTTCACATTATTTCCAAGAAGTACCTAATCCGAGACCTAATCCATATTCATTAGTTACTAGGGGAGATTGTTTTATTTTCTAGATTGAATTAAGAACGATGAACAATTTCTCTTGAAAAAATGAATATTGTTTTATTTCTCAACTAGTGAATGTAACTTTTTTCATGTATCTGTATTTGGAGAAAATCATAATAACTATTCAATAATTGAATTCATCACAGATATGATGAAAAGTCAAGTGGGACAATAATCCTGTGTGATTGAATCACATAAAGATCCAAAGATGCTTCGTCATCTGTACAAAAATGAACTGCTTTATTGGAGCTCTGTGAAGAGCTGAATCCCTTGAGTCGAATCCTTTCGTGTAACACGCTTTCAGAATATAGGTCAGGTCAGGGATATAACGCTCTCATACATTCCAGGAATAATCGATCCAAGTTTCTCCAAATGTTTACCCCGTGTCTGTGAGCATGCTTCAATCTCATTCGAAAGGAATATTTACATGCAGTCTTACCGGATGCAGAGTATCTTTGATGTTGCTTTTCAATAACTATCAAGGCTCATTTCCTTCGTGAAAGAAAATCATTTGGAGATATATATATATATATATATATATATATATATATATATATATATATATATATATATATATATATATATATATATATATATATGTATGTAAATCGTCAAGTTTGGGGACATTTTTAGGGTGGCATTTTTTTTGTATACATTACTATACATTCGTATATATGACCTATTGGACCGGAGAAAACCATAAAAAAACATTTTTTCAAGTTTGGGGTCATCCTTATATTTGATTTTTTTTCTGATATTGTGGTATACATATGTGTTATTCCGTGAATGGAGTCAGAAAAATCAAAAACAATGAAAAATCAATCGTTATTAAACACGTTTTTTTTCAATATTTGCTTAAATTCTGTTGATTCATTATTTCAGGATCTTCACGTTCCGTTTGCACAAAGTGTTCAATTGACTCGTGTAATGATATGTGTTCAATTTCTTGAAATGGAAATTTCATAGATTTTTTTGTATTTGAAAACACTCAGGTGAGTAATAAACAGACTCTATTGAGTCTGATTGTATGGGCTATTGCATATATACAGGTTGAATCTATCTACTATGACTGAAATCTATGGCAGAAATATTGATTAAGATCATTTCAATTCGTGAGAATTTGAATATTCGAACCGACAAACTGGTTATTATATGCAGCAAGTTGAATGAATATTTCAGTAGTTCATTGCTGAAAAAAATCCATAGTACAAATGCTGCATCTATAAAAAATGATTGAAAGGGAAAGAAACCAACATCTGTAATATCAACACACAATGAGTCCACAATAATCTATTCAAGTTAAGAAGTTATATCGTTTCCTCAAATTACAATATAACTTATACTTACAAACTGACCTGTCAAGTGTCAAGTATATTGAAAAACATGAATTGAACAATGAAATCACAGTATCAATATGTCAAATCATAAACACTAATAATAGGAACATTCTAATTATAATAATATCAATTCGATTCTGATTTTTAATTCTTCATTCTAGTAATAGAAGACTATCGAAAAACCTCCCGTCGGGCTAATTAAGGGAAACTGAAATATCAAATTATTCAATAAAATTTACTGCAGCCAATCGTTCTGTTGTTGAAATACTATATTTTTACAGGTAACAATATTTTTATTGTTACCATAACAAAAAGTTTTCGAAACATTACGATTCTCATAAGTAGGTAGGAATATGTTATAAATATAGGAAGATTGAAGGGCCGCCACTGCCGCCCGATATAAATTAATTCATGTTGGACGGAATATACAAATGAGTCGATAAAATTCGTTGCAACCGTTTTTCCATCGTTGAGGAACACTTGGAATATTACTGACCCCAAACTTACCATACCATAACAAAAAGTTTCCAAACTTCACGATTTTCATGAGTATAGTTATCTAATGTGAAGATCATGGACGTTAGATATAAATTTTTTATATTCAACTGCTTATAGGCAGGAAGTCCAAATTGAACCTTCAAAATAAATATCTTATTTACAAGGCAATCATCAAGCCAATATAGACGTACGGCATCCAATTCGGGGGTTGCGTTAAAACCATCAAATATTCAAATCATCCAAAGACTCCAATCTAAAATACTACGTTCAGTGGTTAATGCACTTTGGTATGTCTCCAACCACACCATCCATGAGGATTTAAGTGTCCCATATGTCACCATAGAAATAGAAAATTACTCGAGAAAATTTCATCAGAAGCTAGAAGGACATGCCTACCAACTGATCGACCAACTGACAGAAGATCCGTTCAACTCACGGAGGTTGAAAAGAACCTGGCCAAACGACCTAACTGGATAATCTCAACTATGAATTGATGTTCAATACTTTCTCTTAGTCTCTACATACAAAACATTTACTTAATACTTTTGAAAGTAGATTGTGAATCTCTATAAATTCAATAAAAAAAACTAATTATATGGACATAATTCAATGAAACTCATTCAATCCACCCGTTCTATTGTTGAGATACCTACTCTGAAGAATAATATTATCCTCATGATCATCATACTATAACATAAAGCATAAAGGAACTTCACGAGGGGCATACCTATATAACATTAACAACGATATATTTTAACTGGCAGAGTCATCGAAATATTCTACTTCTCCTCCACCGGTTGGAAAAGTGTTTCTACGTAAAAGATCTCAATTGTAATTAGCCATTTTTTTCATTTAAGTGTTTCAAACGATTGAATATAAATTCAATCCATAGGGTGCGATATCCATCCATCTAAAGCGATCAGGAATGACAATTATTGACTCAATAGGTATTACCAGATTGCAGAAAGGATGTAAAATATTTGTGAGAGAAAACTTCTGAAATCAGAATTTCCGTACTTCAATGAATACAGACAAAGTATTCCCCCTTTTCATGAACTGACCCCGAACTGAACAAATTTCGGATATACAAGCTCATCAACTCCCGAAAATTCTAGAATATTTTTCCCCGTTCGCTGCTGTCTATGAAATTAACCAATGTTCGTTAGAAGTTCAATTCAAATATTAATTGTTCGTCTATGAATGAATTTTCCGAAACGTGTGTCTAATCAATTAAAAAAATGTGCTAATTGAATACATTGTTGCCGAATCATTCCTTTTTGTCTTCACGAATATGTTAGTTTCGAATTCATCATTGATTTCTATAGCATTTTTTCTTGTCTTCACGAAACTGACAGAAAAAAATTCTTCGCGTACAGAGTTATGTTTTGATAACGCAAAATGTTTATAATAGAGTTCTTTAGAGAATTTTGGCAAGAAGATTGCAGAAAGTATGCAACTGAACAGTGAATTCTACTGAAAGTACGTATGTAACTGCAGAGAATTCACGGTGCATGAATTCACTAGTAATTATCTAGAGAATTTTCGACTGTTGTAAAAGGGCTTTAAAGACAAAAATATTTAATAGTTTGGAAATTATAGAGGTTTGAATATACTGTGATGGTCAGAAAACACCAAGTATCTCAGAAATTGAATGTTTGAGTGCCCATTTCTGACTCCTCATATGATCCCCTATTACCACCTGCCTGATGGGTCATTGGCAAGAAATTACCCTGTATACTTAGATATATTGTATCTTTTCGTATTTTATACAGAGGGGTTAAAAAGATTCACCTTCTTTCCCGAAATATTTGTCTCTACTTGAGTCTTTCGATCGTACCAGAAGTGTATATCAAATGAAGTCAAAGTTCCTGAAAAGAACTGTTTTTAATTTTTTTCATAACTGATCCATGAAAAGTGATTGAAAACTTATAAATCGTTCAGATTTTTCGGAAATAAATTTGGAAATTCAATTACTGGTAATACAGCAGGGAAGTGATTGCTCTATATTTTTGGGGACACCTTCGACGAATGATAAATCTTGTCAAAGGTCTACCACAGAAGAAAAATTTTAGACTCAATTATATACAGTAGAACCCCGATTATCCGTGCCAGTCGGGACCGAGCCTTCGCCGGATAATCGAAAACACGGATAATCCAAAGACCTTGTTTTAATCATTCAATCATTTATTTAGACAAAGCCATGTGTCAAACAAAGAAAAAAAATTAATACTAGATACATGTAACAAAAAATAACAGTTTTAATATTTATACATAATGTCTAAGGTTGCGTTCACAAACTTAATCTGAGCAAGCTCTGAGTAAGCTTTGATTACTAGAAGCATTCACAAACGTACTTTTAGTTCCTCAGAGTATGCTCTCTGAGCATGGCCATACTCATACCCTACTCTCGGAGTAAGTTTGTGAACGCAACCAATACGTACATTGAACAATGTCTATTGAAATATTGAAAAATCACTTGAAAAAATCACTAATTTTCTTTTGTTTTTGGGATTCGTAAATTCTACACTTTATAATCTCCTTGTCAGAATGCCGCACGGAGAATCCGCCGCCCGGATAAAGCGCGCACGGATAATCGAGGTTCTACTGTACTATAAATGAACCATTTTCGGTTAGAATACATGTCACAAATGAATTTTATTTCTGGATGTAAGACGTAAGTTTATTTTTGAAGAAAAAGAAAATTTTTTTACGATGAGGCCTAATTAATATAATAATATATCATTGAACTAATAAGTTCAATGAAAAATACAGGGTGTTTCAAAGTAAGGTTCCGCGAATTCGGGATCCTTTTCCTCATATGATTTTATGCTACAAAGACGCTATGGATATTGTTTCTGAAATACAGGGTGTTCAAATACAAAAAATTGTAAAATCAGAAGTTATCTCCAATGTCGGAGTACATGAGATAGGTAATTGCAGAATTTCCTGATGAAATTGCTTTTATTTTTATCTCAGAAAGTATTTATTTCAGGTAAAAAACTCAAGAAACCATTCTGACTGTGGATTATTGGATAATTACGATAATAATTCCGAATTTGAAAAAAAGCATTGGCGTACCATTTTTTACCAAATTTATTCGGAAAGAAGTCTGTACGGTCGCCTCTGAGGAATATAAGAAATAGTTTGAAATTTGAAGAAATGTGTTTTAATGCGTACTCATAACCTACCAAAACTTAAATGAAAACAGTGTACGGTTTTAAAAATATTTCCGAAAAACCAATTTTTGTTTTGAATTTCAACAGCCTGTATTTCAGGAACAATTCGAAAGAAACCCATAGTCCATGGTATCTTTGTATCATAAAATCATCTGAAGAATAAGATACCGAATTTACAGAACCTCATTCTCATCTTGAAAATTCATTTGATTAATTGAGTGTTTGGGCCCTATAATCAGGGTCTCCAAATGTATACATATGTTTAAAATGAGTTTCTATTCAGTGAGGATGAATTAAAGTCTCAAATGCGTTTCTTTGCTGAATATCAAACTTTAATTTACAAAAATACGAAGCAGTACCTATTGTCGATATAGCCATCAAATATCAAAAAAACAACATTTTCAGCCTTCAATCCAGATTTCTTAGATCGATAACGGAATTCTATGAATTGAATTTGATCTCCACAATTATGACAAAAAACGCGAACTTCAAACATAAAAACTCACGTAACAGTACAAATTATACCAGAGAAACGCTGACACATGCGATATTTTCTTTACATGTGTTTGAATAGTAATATTTGAGGATGTTTTTCGTTATATTTCAGTGATCTTACAACGAAATTTTTACAAATGAATTTCAATTGTGAAAGTGAGAAACAGGTTTTATTTCTGGAGAATAAGAGCATTCACAATGAGGCCGTCATGTTAATCTCTACGTCGTGTTATAACTATAATTATTCGCAATATATTTGTGTTTTTCAATATATTATAAAATATGTCGCTATAAATGGTGAAAGTATTTATTATATTCAATTAATTCATTGTGGAAACCTTGCATCTTGGTCTACAAATTTGTATGTGTGTGAATCGTGAAGTTTGAGGACGTTTTTCGTTTCGGCCAGTTTTGGAATTTCATTTATTAAATGATGGAAATACCTCTAGGTATATTCTGCACCAATTCGTCAGGAGCAAATCAGTTGGAAAAATTGTTGCCTGGCAATGAGAGAACAATGAAACATATACATATTTCAGATAGTAATTATATGTATCATGTACCCTGATTCTAGTATATTTCACCCTCAATTGTCGATAACTGACGAATCAGCAAAATGTTCAGAGAAAAAAGAATTTTTGTTGTGGTAATATCAAGTTAACTATGTGAACCATCATAATATGAATATCTTGAAGTTGATATAGGATAAATTTCTTCACGAACCCTATCAATCTGATTTCGTACATTATTATTGATCATTAAATCATTTTTGGTCATTGAACTTTACTGCACTTCATAACTTTTTCTGTTGTGTAAATTGTGAGGTTTGAGCTTGTTTTTAGTTATTTTATGAACAGTTTGGGGATTAAAATATCTCGAAGACTCTTTCAGTTTGGTCGTTCCAAAAAGTCATTTAACTGTAGAAAATTGTTCAACAGATTCACTTTGTAGAATAATTCGAAAGAATACTGTAACAATACGCTCGCGAGAGATGCTTCCACTTGTTTCGGAACGAATTTATTATCGACAATTTATTTCATATATATTTTTTAAAGAATTTTGGAGTCACGTCCCCAAACTAACCATCTAAACAATTTCTGAAAAAGTTTGGGGTCAGGTCTCCAAACTAACCAATTCCCAGGAGAAAAGTTTGAGGGCCGACCCCAAAGTTGACAAATGTCTCCAAACTGACCATTTAGCGACTGAAAAGTACCCCAGACTTGACGATTTACAAACATATATATATATATATATATATATGTATACTACGAACCATAGAAAAAGTATTTTTGGAGTAGGGAGATATTTGTCATAATTACATGAGTCATTAGTCTAGTCAATATTTTATATTTTTCTTCTTGGAAAACCATACACCATTCGCGTTGCAAATACAGTTACTTTATAAATATGAATATAAAGTCACTGCAGTTGCAAAATATGAGATACGCTCTCTAGAGTAAGCTAGAGTAATCCAAATATGTCTGTACCTAACAATAGAACTCGGGCACTGAGGAGCACCTAGATTCGAATGATAATATAGGTACACAATTATTTGAGTTCACAGTCCAGAAGTCCTTATATTGATTTTTAGTATACTTAAACAACAAAACACGCGTCCAAACGCAACATTTAAAAAAAAAAATTAGCTTTCAAGGTTATGAAAACAATAGCAACAATATCCATAATGACCATAGTATACTTCCAAAACTGCTCACCCTAGTGCTGCAATCATATTTTGCAGCGCCAATAGGGTCCTAAAATACAGACGTTATAAGCTATAGACTTGTGTTGAATGCGTCGATACACGTAATGTTACTACAAAAGTTAATTTTCACTACCGATTCATGTCGAATCAAGCCAGGAAAATGATTTATTCAGTTCTGAGAATTAAATTACAGCTGCTACTGAAACATCAAGATAAGACACACGAGATTTGGAAATATAAATCTAAGAAATTATCTTACATTGCAGTATTGAAAACTTGAATGAATTGCAAAATCTCTGAAAGGAAAAACTGTTGAATTCAAGAAAGGACTTTTTGAAGAAAAATGATAAAAGTAAATTTAATGATATCCTTGTGAAATATGTATTCATATTGTGGTCGTTTACTTTTACTTACGTTGCTTGTCGCCTGTTGACTTCGGAATAAATGTTTTTCATTGTTATTTTTGTTCAATGATAAAATTGAATCCGAAAATTTGCTGGATAACTGCAATCTCCCAACTCATATTGATTATATCGCGCAGATTGTATGTTTTCTACATATTTATTCCTCTCAGTTATCGCGTTATTGATTATTACATAAGGAGGTTGATGTCATCTGAACTTGGCCTCAAAGAGCATCCTGAGTTTGTGTGCTTGCGGTGAATTTCGAAACTTTGTGAACAAAGTTACGGTATGAATACCGTAATCCATAAATTTTGGAATTTCAATAAAACACGATTGCCATTAATAGAGATGGTTGCCAAAACACAAATCCATTTATCGTAACTCTTGAATTATTCAATTGTTTTCTCATCTTGGGTCTTGGGATATGCAGTTTTCCACGAACAACAATTTTTTCCAGTATATAATGTTCAAGGTGTTGAAATATTAATAGCTGAAAGTAAACAGGCATGATCTTATATGTATGTATATTCATAACTTATAGAGGAAAATTGAAAATGTACATAGTTATTACTAGTATTCTTGTCAATGAGAGAACCTCGAAGTTTCGGAAGCTGTCATTCAAACAAAAAACAACCCAAAACGTGATTCCAAGATCTAATTCGAATTGATACAGCTGTTTTTAAGATATCGATCTCATACTTCTTCAAATCGAATCGATCATCGAAATATCCACTTGCTCTGAAAGTATCAGACTGAAATTTACCCTTTGCACTTCATGTTGAAAACTATGTGAGTTTGAAAGTTTTGTATGAATTGATCCAAAAGTACGAGATTAATGTAGGAAAAAGAGACTAATACAGTGTACAGGGTATTCCAAATTGCTTGATTTCGGCAGTTTCTGGTACTCTTAGACTTGATAGGGAAAAACGTTGTTCGATTTTCGTGAAAAGTCCATTATTGGAAACAGATTCACAATATCTTCATTTGTCTTGAAGATATAGGTACACAAATTGTGATATTTCGAAAATGTGCCATAAGTGCTCTATTTTCGAAAATATCTGTAAACGATAAAAACTTTCTATTAGTGGGCACTTTTTCACTGGGAATACGACACTGTTATCTTCAACTTTCTTTATGTCTTGTACCCTTGAGTATTAACCCTTGTTGAATACTCAAAGCTTGTACTGAGGGTGGAAAGCAAATAACTTCTTTATTTTAATACAAATAATAATGTCCAAGTAGGAAGTTGTTTATTAAATAAAAAGAGGGCTGTTAAGTAACAGCCCTGAATTAGTAAGTACTAATTCATTTATTTGGTAACTAATTTCGCTCAAAAATGTCCGAGCATCATCAGACCAGTCCCACTAAAATTACAAAAATACAAGAGTTTTTACATTATAAAAAATATCTCCTTATCTGAACTCTCAACTAGATTCGTCAATTATCAAAAAAGTACAGGGATTATCACAATATCAATAATAATATCATGCAAAATTCTTATCTTTTAAAATGGCCACAATTAACACATAAAATAAACAGGGAAATCAGAATCACAGAACAATTACAAAGTTTTTTCAAGATCTATTTGTATAATAGACATTTCATCCAAAAAATCATTATAATCTACTTTAGCATTCAACATCAAATTATCATTTAATTTTTTTATGTTTGAAAATTTCAAATTTTTCTAAACCATCAATGATCCAATTATTAACATTAGCATGTAAGATATCAAAATTATCCTCTTTTTAAAATTAATGTTGGTACTCATATAAGTGGTTTCGAAAATTCATAGTGACTTTCTAACCTTATAATTCTTTAATGTCCTTATATTCTTTGTTCAAAAGTCCTCACTGTTCTTCCTATATAATAAGCCCCACATGTGTTACATGTCAACTTATATACTCCGCTCTTGGTCAGTTTATCATCTTTTTCCTTATTATTCATCAATATATTCCCAATACTACATATTTGTTGGTTTGAAAGTTATTTTTATGGTGGATGCTCTTTCTAAAATATTTTTTATTTTTGATGAAATTGTTCCAACGTATGATAACGGAGTGAAGTTTTTATTTTCTTGATTATTCTGTATTACAAAGTGATCTTGGATAATCTTCTTCTGCATCTTATTCATCAGAACCTCCTCAACCACATCTTCACTGAAACCATTAATTCTCGTTATTTGTTTTATAATTTTGAGTTCATCATTGAAATTATCTTTATTCATAAGAACATTCAAGAGTCTCTCCAACAAGCTAAGCAAATTGGCCATCTTGTGTGGGTAACTATGTTGTGATTCTGTTGAAATTGAAATGGCAGTCTGAGTTGGCATTCTATATATTTCAAAATATTGTTTTCCCTCTTTTATTTCCACTTCCAACTCCAAAAAGTTTACTTTGTTGCCAAATTCTTATTTTAAATACGAAGGGGATCTTTTTTTGATTTCATGTCGCCTTACGGCTCGTGATTTTGATGTCGAATCGCCAAGCAACAAACTTTCTTATTAGGGGGAGCGCCCACCAAAGTAGCGTAGCACTGACATGGCACATACATGACAAAGGCGATGCATAATTTTCAGATATCGCACATCTGAGTGAAGTGTCAGTTGCGTGAAATATATCATTCTCAGTTCAAATCTGAAAATTATGCATCGCCTTCGTCATGTAGGTATGTGCCATGCCACTTACAATCGAGAAATTTCGCTAAGAAATTTCATCTTTAGTGGTATTACAATGACATATGAAAATTTCACGTTTTTTCTTATTTTGCTGTATACACCGCACATAAATGATGACCAATGATGTATACGGAATACGTCACACTGATATTGTGCATATTCGCTGCAGGTTACGGGTTTTACCATTAAGATTGTTTTTTGTGGGTAAATTTTCCATTCAATAAATGGCCTAATGGTCGTTTTCACCGTTTCGGTAAACAATGATTAAATTATTAAACCACGTTTACTTCATAGAATTTCTATGCTTACGTGGTTTAATTTAATTATTGTTTACTGAAACGATGCAAAAGGCCATAATGGTTGCGCAATGAGCAACAGGATTGATAATGCTTATATTTCACATTGAAAGTATCGAAATATTTCAAATTATTTCTGACTCTCATTCTATTCCATCATCTTTTTCTCCCAATGGAATAGACTTAAATCGCCATACTACATGGTCTTTTTTGATTTGAACAATCGCACAAAGAGCATAACAAGCGACTTACTAGAAGTTCGATTCCATTGAAATTGTCTTCGTGAAAAGTAAAAATCAACGGATGCAAATCAGCGAATGAAAAGTAGAATCTCAATAAATTTCCAAACTGACACGATCGCAACTCATCTAAGGTCATGATAATTCATATTCACCACATTAAAAGTACGTGACTCTTGCCTCCAAACCGATCCTTCGTGGGTGGAATCCAAATGAAGGTTTTCCAGAAATTCATTCGCCGTAAAAAAATACTGTTATTTTTATGCATTACATTTGACGTCCTCATCTTAGGTGTAACAATAACGAAACAAAATGAAATTCGGCATTTATTACGGTTGTAAAATGCCTGCAACAACAAGTAGTTATTCCCGAGTTTCCTCGAAAAACATAATCTATCAAAGTTGCGGTTAATCAAAACATTACTTTATGATTTCGCACTGAAGGTTTGAAAATAGATGATTAATGAGCATTCCTTGTTTACTTTGATGTAATACAATGTTGGAATGAGTTTGTTCCTTCCTGATAACTTCTTCAAGTGTTTTTGTTCAAGTTAACAATCTCAAGGTATCATATCTACTGCTAGTTAGTAGATTATCCAAGCTTCTTTGCAGATTTTTGAACAGAAAATGAAGTTATCTAAAAATCTATAATAATTTGAATGAGGGATGTTATTTAACTATACCCATTTCGTGATGCTCTCCATAAATATCTCTATTCTTATATCTTATATATAATATCTGTAAACATCATTTCTTCATTCTGCTCTGGATAAAGTATATATGAATTTTTTTTATACTACTTGCTCATAATCATTCAGACAATTAAATTGCCATTTCATAAATCAATCATGCTTTCACAAAAATTCGTCGTCAAATAGGATATGGAATTTTATACGTTGTGATATTCCGTGTCAGAACGTAATTCTTAACTGGTGATGTATCATTTTCCAGGTACACTGTCAAGTTATCGTTTTGGATTGATGTAAATTATCAGCAAATTAAAAAGATAGTTTTTACGGATGTGCAAAAGAATTTAATATTGAATCATACTTCAAAATTAGGGAGAAAACAGAAGGTATTCCAATGTTGTTGTAGATTATAATAAATCTTTCCAAGGTACAGCGATGTGTGACGTTTTTTGTAAACAGGTATAATCTATGGTATAATCTTCTGAAGTAGTTCTTCATTTACGAATGACATTCTCATTATACAGAAGAAAACTTTAAGAACAATGCTATTCTTACGTTATCGAGAATCTTGTAGAGGCTTATTTAGATCCAATAGCATTTTAACAGCTTATGGATTATACACATTCAAATTACTTTTATTTCTCTTCAAGCATTCTCATTATTTTGTCAAATTTAGAAATGTAAATAATACTAGGACAATTGAAGTTTTCCACGTACCTGTTCGTGTTACCACATTGAGAGATAGATCTGTTGTATGTATGATTATTAATCTAATTTCTAATTTTGACATATAAAGTGACACTTTTTAAAACACATTGACATTTTGAAACGTTTTTAAAAAGAATCTCCGAGAGAAGCTTTTAAAAGACGTTTTTGGTACTTTTAATTTGAATTCATAGCAACATCCAATTCAAAAGTAGAAAAAATATTGTGTGAAACACGTTGGGAAACCCTATTTTTCGAATTTCGCGTTCTTTTGTTTAATTTAATTATTGTTTAGTGAAACGGTGCAAAAGGCCATAATGGTTGCGCAATGAGCAACAGGATTGTTAATGCTTATATTTCACATTGAAAGTATCGCAATATTTCAAATTATTTCTGACTCTCATTCTATTCCATCATCTTTTTCCCCCAATGGAATAGACTTGAATACGCTCATTACTAAAAATATTGCTTTTCCCAACTGGTTGCACAAATAACTATTTGTTATTGTTTTTTGGACCTCTTCCTCTTTCATTGTAATTGTTTGGAAGCAATAAAGCACCTATCTATCTACCTATAAAAGAGAATGGGTTCAAATTAAAAGATCGAAAAAAATGACCAAGCAATTTTGCTGAAATCCCAATTCACGGTTTCCCTACGGACAGACAAAAAGTTCAGGTTTTATGACTTTACACACCTCACCATATAGAAGCAATAAACATGGTCGATTTCGATTTCGTGAAAAAAACCAAAAATTTTTATCGCTCAGTAACAACCAGGTATGTACTTTTCCCGCTTCAAGAAACTATGACAGTCTTCCACAGTGCAAATTAAATGAGCACTTCCTTCTTCAGGAAATGAATGCAGTGTAGTAGGTCGATATAAGTGTTGTAAAGTCGAGGATGTCACCAACAATTTAGGACAATTGTCTCGTTGAGGTTATTGTGCTGGTTCAGACAATTGCATTTGTTTTAGCAATAACGACATTTAATTGGTAAATAGTAAATATTATGCTCGGGCTCTCTTATTACCATGTAAACGAATTGGTGAATCCTTTCACTAAATATTTATGACATAATCAATTTTCTTCTGCATGCATGCTATGCAACTATACAATTTTATATCTAAATAACTTATTCAATATTTGCCATTTTTCTTAATTTCCGAGGATGGAAGGATTCTGATTGGAAACTTTAATTCATTCATGGAATAACACGATGAAAACATTTCTTATACTGGTAGGAACTTTCCTCCGTACCAACTCAAAATTTCTGTATGGGTGTTGATGTTCCAAAATTGGGATAGCTGTTTCTCTGGCACTTTTCGGAAAGGTTCTGAGTAAAGAAATTATGACGGGCGCGAATACTTCACAGTGATTCTTTCAACAAGAATCCACTTGGTATGAGAGTCCCAAACATGTAGGTTTTTCACTTCAGAAAAGACCTCTGTATAACATCTTTTCAACAATTCATCTTTTCGAATGAGCAAACCAATTTTTGGCGTCAAAATATAGCTGAAGATTTGTGATTTCATAATACTGCAGCCTATTGCTGAAATCACAATGCACTAGAAGTTTTGAACTTCGTATTGTCCTTAATGATTTATGTTCTTCAGAAAGGTTGCTTCAAGAGTAGCTTTCTTGCACCTACTCCGCCATAGACTCTAATCTAATTTAGACATCTAGATTAGTTCAAACAATTCAAGTATAATTTATTTCACATTATTTGTCAGAACGCTCTCCGACAAGGAAAATTCCTGCCGATTCTTTCATTGCAATTTTGTTAGAATCACGAATATCATTTATATATGCATGATTCAGTGTATAGCTATCAGAATTTTTGTTTTAAACTATAATGCTTTTTAAATAGACTTATGCTCGTGTTAGAGCTTCTACAACCTACAACTTGTAAAAGAACATTCCGTAAGATTGTGTTGCCTAAATCATGTCCTTATTTAGAATAACATCCAAAGACCTATTGCACGTACATCTATGCACTAAAAAATGAAATAATAATAATAATGCTTATTGGTTTGGTATACGATAAAACAGAACGTATCTTGCTAAATCTAAATCAACATATTTTTAATATAAACTTAAAACTGAATTATATGATTCGCACTAACATAAGTTATTTAATTAGCCGTATATCACTATCACAGTAGCTTCTACAGATGGTTGAAGGTAAACTGGATTTTCATCAAGTATCAGCCACATCTATTCAATATTTACAATTTTGTTCTTTTTGTTTATGTTCGTTGTTCAATTGAGCAAAGTGGGGAATTAATTCTCTCAATTCTGTAAATGCTTATCGACTATAGTTCTGAATCTGAGAATTTCTTCTTCTTCGTCGAGGAAGAAGAATATTACCCCAGAAGAACTTTTCGTCGATACTTCGATAATCTTATACCGAAGTTACACTGACAGCGTGAAACTTGATATAGCGTATTACAAGCATCGACAAATTGCGTCTTGAGGGAACCGATACTCATCTCACTTAATTGACTATCAAATTGCTCGCAGATATAAAATTATGTACTGCAATTTCATACTCAATTTTACACTATAGGTAATTGGAAAGATGATTTTTTCAGGTTATAAATCGATGAAGTGTACGAACTTATTAATCATCTGTCAATTAAAATGCGAGTGTGAATCTTTGATGGTTTGCGTTATACGAAATGAGATATGGCATAGGTTGAAACGTTGTTTTACTCAGATTATGATCAAAGATTGGAAAGTTTAGCATTTGGATTTTTTTGACAGAAGGTAGAACTCATCAAAATAAGTCGTTCAACCAAAAATTGTCCATATAAAAAAATATCCAAGATGGCTGAGATACAACTCCTAGAAGTTCGACAAAATTTCCTTGATTTTCAAGTACGGGACTATGGAAGGTGTCTCCGGCATCGCAAAAACGAAACAAAACATAAACATATGGCTGGACAATGAATGGTTCAGTACCAAGTTCATCGGATTAGATGCATCAGGTCAATTTTGAGAGAATCATTATTGTATCGTACAATTTGGGGTGTCAAAAAATGTAGAAAATCGAGGCAGTTTCTTGAAAGTGCTGATGTTAGTTATGTTGAAAAAGTGCTATGATGTTTCCCCATTTCATCCCATTTTTCGAAAATTGTTGGAATGTTTGAACAAGAAGATTGTGATGCCCATTGTGAAAAAATTCGTGAATAATTTAGACGAATTTTATTGGTGAGATTGTGAAGTATTATTCTATTTTTTACACTTGTGTCCTAAGTCTCTTCTACCAGTTGGTAGCGAAATGAGCCGTTTCTTAAAATCGTGTAAGTTACTTAAAAATAATGAAAACAATTCGGCAATCCTAAGTTTCCATTTTCATTATCACGTAAATATCGAACGAGCCAATATCCTGAACGAAACGATATGGTCGAATCAGGAGATAAGTTTTTTCTCACTGCTTTGCGATAATTCAGCTAACAAACAGTCTAGGGTTGTATAGCATCTATTTTAGAAATCATTTTCAATTTTTTTTCAACTTAGTCATTTTGAAAGTTTTGTATAGGTGATTGTTTGTGAAACGCTTCACCTTCAAATACACCCTTATTCTCGAGATATAATAAAAATGTGTTTTGCGACACGAAGTTCAAATAATAATAGTATCATGGTGTTTTATTATTTTTATTCTGGATGCTGCCACAGATCAAAAAAGAGCGAGATTCAATAGATTCACCTGGATTTATTGTGTGCTCATTCCTGAATTTCCTAAGAAAAACGATAATCTATAGATTTCAATGATTTCATTCAAATCTCTATTGTAGCTACATTATTATTGTGTGAAATTCCCAGACATCGTAGACACATTCAATGTCTGCCACGAAAACCACCTCTATCCGATTGTTCACTCATTATCGGTTCCACTTGCTGCCTTCAGCATATCCTCTTATTGTATTCAATCTCGTTTCTTATCTCGAACAAATGCTTTCGAAGCACCAATGCTGTCCTCCAGACTGCATTGTGAATAATCCCGAAATTCAATAGTTTCTCAGCCTCATCTACTCGCATACCTTTGCGAACAAAAATGATAACCTTCTATTATATTTTTACGCTCTATGATATGTTGAGTCGAACAAGAAATAATGAAAATTCCATCCATCCTCTTTACGGATATTACCTCGAAAGCTATGTCCGAAATTTGCGTGTTTTATTTGTACGTCGCATTCAACACAATGTAACTAAAAGTATCCTAAAGGGTATATTTTTATAATTATAGAGACAGAATCGAAACAAACTATAAACTGAAAATTTTGAGACTATTATATTATTATCATAATGATTTTGATTAGGTGTTTTATTCCGAAGGAATTTACAACTTTTGACATTCAATTATCGCGAACAGGCATGAGCCTCTGCGAATAATGCCTCTGCCTAATGAGCTGTTATTATCAATTCCCGATTATTTTTCTATATTCACATTGAATATTCTTATTTGTGTTATTATGAAAGTTTTCATAACTTTTGTTCACATAAGCTCTGAGGCAAAGATTCCAAAAAACTATTAAAAAAGATAAATCTGAAAGTAAACTAACTAACTGTCATGTTAGACCTTTGATTCGTCTGAAGATGCCTACTGCGAAACGTCCGATAGAATATTTATTTTTGGACGAGCAGAAAGCCAGAAAATTCCTAATGTTCAAATAGTACGCAGTTTAATAATAATAATAATTTATTTCCATCGAAATAATCACAATGTAACGTATACATATACTTTTAACACATTTATCCATTCATAAAATATCAACAACAAAAAATACCCTACTCGAAAAGTTATACAGGGTGAGTCTTTGACTCGCACATATATTTTAACAGTAGATTCTATAGATGAAACACTTTTTCCCATACCCGTTTTTTCCGATTTGGCCCTGATAAAAAGATATAGCCATTTTAAGTTTTCAAATGAGCTTTGCCACCCCTGAAAAACAAAATTACGTTCAGATCAACTGGCTTAATCTGTGACACTACACATCTGTGGATCTTTCTTCTGTAGATTCTTTCTTTTCTTTTCTTCCTTTCTTTCTTTAAACAGAATTGTATTTAGCCAAAGTACCCAATTTTTCAAATTTCACAAACACTTTTTAATTCTTGAAAATCAAATTACTCGAAAAAGGCGCATTATAGGAGAAAATATAAAAAATATTTTTATTTTACAGAACGTCCGAATATTCATTTGATAACGCCCAACTTATTTGAAAGAATTCAAAGAAACCAATCTTTGAATTTTTGGCATTTTGAGAAAACTGGAAGACGCGGGTGATATATTGTGTTCGAGAAAGATTAATCAAATAAATGAAAAACTATATTCCGAAATTCATTTCATTCGATAAAACCTTTTGTGAGATAGAACTAAAAATAATTTCTTTTATGGTTTTTCAGCAGCCTGTATCTCTTTAACCGAGCCGATTCCGAAAAAACTGTAAAGGAAAAAGTGTCTCTTTCGATCTCAAGAATCTACTGTTGAAAAATCTGTACGAGTCAAAGACCCATCTGTATGAATATTCATTATTCGGCACGATATATATTTCTCTACACAATTTTCTCGAAATGAAACACTCTGTGTATTATTGCTTATTATGATTGTCGACTCAATTTTGAACATTTTTATTAACCATATGTTTCATTTAAATTCATTAGGTTCCTAGTAATTGGCGTTTAAAAAGTGCGAGAATAATAGAGGCAAATGGTTTTATACCCGAAGACATTTTGGGATTAACACTCATTGAAAAACAGAGCACACAACCTCACCTGTATATTTCAACTTACCCCTGATACTTATCTAGATGTTCAACAGCAAGGGCGGATCCAGGATTTTTTTCTGGGGGGGGCACAACGGGCAGACGAGCAAAAAAATCAACAGTAAATGTAAAAAATGAACTTCACTTTTATTTTAAAGAGTTTAAGTATATCTAGAAAGATCCGTCCGTCTGGGGGGGGCACGTGCCCCCGTGCCCCCCCCCTAAATCCGCCCTTGTTCAACAGCTCGGACAGATTTATATGAGACAATTTTGATGACCCCTGTATATTTTGAAATAATGACTATTCTAGAAAATTTTCCTGACCTTGTATAAAAATTCCACTTCCACACACTCAGTAAATACTGAGTTCAACGAAATGGTAACATAAAAAGCATTTCTCTAATTTTCAAGTTGATAATGATGGAACTTGTGAAAGAGAATGCAGCAAGCATTTGAAAGGATGCAATCTGAAGAAAACATAGTCCACCGATGAAAACAAAGTCATCCATTATGTTCAACAATATATGCTAGAAATAAACTGACTGGAATAATTGACCAATTAACTGATGATGGCAGGTGAAATGGTTAACCTGTTTGGTTCACAGCGCATTACTCTACGTATGTAGGCATACGAGCATAAATGCAATAGACATTGCGTAATTGGACAAACAATGGAAGGTAGTGGAAGAAACAATAAAAGCCGAAGAATTCTCAAGTTTTATATTTGATCGATACAATTCCAAAGAACAGTTATAATTCATAATTATGTTATGCATACACGTGAGCAATGAAGGATTATTTTGATTTTCAAAATGCGATACTGAACATCACTTGTATATCAAGGTTTTACCGAACTTTTGGCAGAATTTTCTTGGTGATCGAATATTTGTTGCCTATTGAACGCCAGCTACTTCAAGTGGAATAATAAGCCTGAAAAGTGTGAAAATATAGCAAAAAAATACAGAATAATTGATAAGTTTTTGAATGCACAAGTATTCGTTTTTTTTAACGTTAACTATATTTCTCCCATCCACTTAACAAATTTTAACTTGGGTTATTTACACCTAAATACGTGCACAATTGAGGCGTAAATTGATAATAATAGAACGCTTTTGTATTTTTGTAAATGGGGTAGGTACCTACCGTTACGAATAGTTGGTAATGAAATGGTGTCGTTCATAATATTTTTGAAAGAGGACAAAATAAGAGTTCGATATACTACATACACTAAGGTAGCTGGGCATTATTTAAAGCAATCGTATTGTTTTCAGAGTTGATGCTCTGTTTGTTCGTAATCTTTTGAAACTGCTGGATTTCATCTGGTAATACGGAGTTCTTTTGACATAGTTTATTGATCAACCACTGTTGTACTCCAATACGCAAATATGCAGAGTGCAAATAAATTTAATTCGGTCTCTAATAATTATAAAAAAATTGGTGAAATGAAGAATTTTATTTTTCTGTTCAATGGATTTTCAGGACAAAATCAATTATACGCGAATAGAATATCATTCCCTTGCTACGACTATACCGAATGTTCGCATTATTGGAATTTTAAGGGAAGTTCAATATTCGAAAAATTATTGATAAATTTCACAGATAAATATTTTTCATGTTTCAACATTTGAAATTCTATCAAGTTAAAAAAAAGTTTCGAAGATATCTACCATTTTTCATTCTTTCTCAAAACAATCAAGGAAGAAAGTGCAGTTGAAAATGACTGAAAAATGAAAAATTGAACATTGCCCGAATGACTTGTTGTATAACTCCTATTTATCTGGAATGACTGAAGTGTTTTCAATATTTTTATATTATAATAATAATAATAATAATAACTGTTCTTTAATGGCCATCGACTGAAGTCCTTTTATATTATATTATATTATATTCGATAGAATCGAATTATTTGGTTCTGTTCGAAAAAAAAAATACCCAACCATTCATAACCAAAAAAAACTGCTTGGAAATTGGTTATTTTCCACTTTGACAATTATGGATCAACTTAACTTTATAAGAGAGATCTAAATGAAGAAAATTAAATACATTACAGTCTAAAACAGAAAACTTGAAAGAATTTGAAGTGGTTTGCAAATCAAAACTGCAATAAATAAATAATAGCTCCTTAAATAGTAAAATACTGCGAACACTCGGTCTATAGTTATAGAAAAAATAAATTATCCTTTGCTTCTATATGTCGTAGATGATTAATACTCATTTGTTCGAAATTTTAATACTCATCAGTAATTATAGTACTTATATATTGCACAACTGAAATTTCTTTTTACGTTACAGAGTGACTCCAACACTTCGTTTCTGAGAGCTGCAAGAGCCGGACAATTGGACAAAATTAAGGAATATCTGGATACGGGAATGATAAAGGACATAAACACTTCGAACGCTGTGAGTATTTTTAAAGGATACCTACTACCAAGTAATTGAAAAAATTTACACATGATAGAAATATGACTTGAATATTATTATACAGGGTCTTTAACTTTTAAATATTTTCAACAGTAGATTCTAGAGGCCAAAAGGAATACTTTCTTCTTTCGCCATTTTTTCCGATTCGGCCTAGATGAAAAGATATAGCCATTTTGCATTTTCATAATGAGCTATGCCACAGTTGGAGGAACAAAATTCCTTTTAGAATGACAAGCTAAATCTATGACACTAAACATCTGTGAATCTCTTCACACATAGTTGCATTCAGACAAAATACCCAACTTTTCTAATTCAACAGATATTTTTCGGAGCATTAAATGAAAAAATATAAAGAATTTTTTTGTTTTTCAAAATGATCAAATATTTATTAGCAAGCGGTTAATTTACCCTGAAGAGATGGGTTCTTTAAATATCTGATATTTGTGTATAATAAAATAATCTTTTGGGTCAAAATCTGGAAATCGATGAAGCCCTGAAACGGGTGCTTTTCGACCTATCTATCAATTAGGGTTTGTATTGCCAAGGTAATTCCGCACTTCCAAGCCATAACGGGGTCCAGCTCGATCATGTTGAAAATATATTCCTCTAATAGGTATCTATGCCTTGTAGCATTTCGGGTACAATATTTTGCCTTTTATTGTTGTTTCACTAATGAATTCACTTCGCATATTAGCTAATTATTGTTATCTTCTACACCTCCACTGATTTTTTAAGAAGATTCTTACGTTCAATATTTTTATTTTTTCACGATTTTCACGAGATATCTCAGTCTTGTTTATATGAATCAATTCAATTTTTCCAACTTTGTCGAATTTCAAAAATCCATAAAGAAAGAATTGTAGATGTCACCAATTCGTGTGGTTCCTTTCTAAAAAGCGAAACAGTTATTTAAAATTCGAACCACTTAATATGGGGATAAATGAATCCGGCCTTGGAATATACAGGGTGGTCCAGATCGTAACCAAGAAATTTTAACCATCTACATCAAAAATAAGCCCTAGTTTGTCATATAAATATATGTCGAGAAATGTTTCCTCTCCGAGATATGGGGTGTTAAAATTATAGAAAAAAAAATATTTTTTATTGATAACTTTCACACTGCTTGAAATATTTTTATGAAATTTGAGACATAGGTTTTGAGCGTCAAGGAGCACTTTTTGCAAAATATCATTTCTTTTCTATTCTACCAGTGGCGTCCGTACTGCAGCGAGACTGAATATTTTTTAAAATAAAAATATAATACGCCACTAGTTTTTCCGACAATGAAAATTACTGTTTGAATCCTTATTTAATTTGGAGCAAATTCGGTCTCTTGACTTTTTGCTGTACGAGGCACCGTTTCCGGTTAAAAAAATTAAACACATTCTCATGCACGAAGAAATCGCCAAAATTTGATATAGCAAAAATAGTCTTATTATTATTATGTACCTACCATATCAAATTTTGGCGATTTCTTCATGCATGAGAATGTGTTTTATTTTTTTAAGCGGAAATATCTCTGTCTCGTTTTTCTCGACACTATACAATCGGGGACAAAACGTATGTAATACTCTCTTTACTGTCGATATTAATTTCGTACATATTCAAACCTGAACATAAAAATGAATGGAATTCATTCATGCATATCGAATAACAAATTAATGAATATACGCGTATACACAAGTCACGGAGGTTAGTCTGCTATTTTTGGTTTGGTAATTAATTTAAGGCGTATAAATATGAATAATGTAAATATGTGTAAATTTTGTGATGAGTTGATGATAGTGAGTATGCGTTGCGGTCGGATTGAAATGTACTTCGATCCGTTTACGACCAATTAACAAAATAACGTAAAAGCGTATGGACCGATTCGTCATTTTTAACTATTCGTAACATCATATGTACGTGACAGACGCTCAAAAATGTCCTATTCTACTTTACATCGGAAATTGATCTTGCAAAATTGAGATGATATTATAAAAGTGGGACAAGACTTTTTCGAAGAGAAAAAATTAAGAGTCTGTTAGTTATATCGATAGAAAATGATGTTATTCAAAATAATTGATCATTTTTGGAAGCTTTGAAAATTTTGCCTTTGTTGCATGTGTTTGCCTTTCACGGGATTGAAAGCATACTTATTGGTTTTTAACAAATGGCCACATAAAATTCCTTAATTAATGATGAATTTCCTTCCATTTAATATTGCATCTAAATTTCTTTCCACTTGAAGAGATATTCAAAGGTTAAACAAATTTTTTCAGCAGATAGCTTCGTAAAGGTAAAATAAGGTTGACTGAAATAAGTTAACTGAAGTTAAGATCATGAAACATTCTGACGGTTTTTCCCATTTGCGAATTTCATCGAATCATCGGCGACGGCTAAATAAATAGCCTTTTCTATGCGAAAAAATTTAATGCGTCTAGGATCTATCCTGAATTATTCACAGAAGGGTTATTATTCCCAACAAAGCTCAACAGGCTTCTCCCAATGGGTTTATAATGAAAATTATTTTATTGATTCGTATTCCTATGATTTCTAGTTCTAAAGATATTTGAAAACATAGGCGTAGACAGTTAGGGGCCAGGGTATGCACGACCTCTCTTAAAGTTTCGGTGCCTCCAGATATTGAAATCAACATAATTTTCAAGCAAGCATGCATTAAACTGCACTAAACTAACCCGAGTCCTTCCTCCTGAGAAAATCCTAGCTATGCCAATGTTTTAAACACTTTCTAAACACGTTTTCCCGTTTATTAGAACGCCAACTATTTAGCAATGAGAGTAGGAATGTATAATTCAATAACAATAGAAAAAATGAAAATTGTTGATATGACTGCAATTACCATTAGCTTAATTGATTTTCTTTTAACAAATAATAACCAGTGAACTCATGTGGAAAATTTTGATGCGTTGTTTTACATTCAATTGTTTTTTTTTACAACCAATCCTTTCCATAGAGGGAAGTAGGAATAATTTATCTATAAGAAAAAATGAAAAAATTGTCTCAGATTAAGGTTTGTCAATTATTGGGTCCTATATTTGTCCGTGCATTGGATTTTATATGCGAATTTATTTATATGTATCTATATCGAGAATGGGTATTTTCCTAAATTTCAAAATATATGTCATTAAATTCCTTATAACTCAAATATATCGAAATATATTTTTTTCGAATTTTTACATATTGTATTTTGTCTATATTCACTTACGAGAATTCTGATTTCAGAAGTGCTCTCTTATGAACATTCTATGTCATTTTCACAATCCGGCAACGCCCATCGAGTCAATAATGGTCATTAAAGTTTTCTAATCAACATAGACGTAATAAATATCAAGTTTTGTGATCACATTTGACAAGAAAAACAAACAATGACACAAAATGTCATCGGTTTTAAGAAGGTATAGACGCAGATTACAGAAACAATTTTATGTAATCTTTGGATATCTTCTTGATCGGTTCCACTGTTGTCGAATTAACAAAAATTACTTTACTTTAGTAAAGGCATTCTACGTCACAAGCTTTCACATATTCGAATGTTTACTAAGTTTCGAAGGGTGTATTTCTGAAATTTCTGAATTTTGAAGCGAATCTTTCACGTGTTGGATAACTATTGGAAAAGGGTTTCCATAAATAATTTTAAATTCGATTTTGGAGTTTTAGGAAACTTGTCCATTTGTTAACACCATAGTTTCAAGTTAATTTTAGGTTTATTTATTTCATGACTGTACTCGAAAATATTTTTCACCTCAATTGTTGTAGAAATTGCTGGTTCCGCTAGATCAAAGCTAAACTATCAGTACCATATCCATAATCAATTGTTTATACAGATTCTGATGACACCTAAATTTCAAACCAATTTTTGTAATATAATTTATCACCCCACATTTTCTTGCTTTCAAATTGTTGAAAAATTTTCTGTAAGCTCAACGTCAAATCCACAGGACCGAATAGATAATCGAGTGTTCTATTCAGAATCTAATCTCACCATAATTTTAGGCTAATTTATTACCCTAGTGAAACATTTTTGCTCCCAGTCCTTGAAAAAATAACGGAATCTGCTAGCTCAACGCTCAGCTAGCTGAACCAAATCGATAGATCTGTTGTTTATCCAGAACCTGTTCACACTAGAATTCCAAACTAATTTTAGCCTTAATTATTAACCTAGCTTAACTGTAAAGCTAGCAGAACAAATTTAAAAAATAATATCGAAAGTAAACAGTATAGGTTCAATTGACCCTAGAATTATGATGTGATCTGCAGATTCAGTGTCGATTATCGATTTGGTCCAGATAGTTTGACGCGAAAAGTTTTTCTTAAGGGAAATAATAAAATTTGCTCAAACTTATGGCCAGAAAAAATCCAAAATTCCATGCAACTCGAAGGTTGCTCATTTAGTATCCAGATTTTTCACCGTTTTCTTTTTGTAGAATCGATCTTCACTCACTAAGCATCTACATATTCATGATTACCTACCTCTTCCCTATTCAAAAATGTTTGGGGTTGGTGCCACCTCATGGGGGTGGTTTACCAACTCATGATGGAAATGCATCCCCCTCTAAGCAAGTTAACTTGTGTTTTCAAATTCTTCGCTTCTGAGGGGTTCGAATTTTTATTGGGACACCCTGTATATATTTCATTGGTGGCATATCGAAAGAATCGCACAATGACCTGAGAAAAATCATTTACTGAAATAATAATGTTCTATAACCTATTTCATTCAAAATTTTTGTTCATGTTTGTTCAAGTTTGATCAAAGCTCACAATTTATAGGATACACGATAGGGTAATTTCCTCAAAGGAAGCTTTAAGATTATTTCCATAATTCGAAGGACAGGGATTCAAAGAGTTTTTTCGCAAACCAAATCAAATCCCTTATGAAATATACAAGCATATGTGATAAGGGTGGACCATGTTGTAATGAATAATCAAAATCTATGATTATTTATTTTTTTGTCCTATAAGGGATTTCTATGATTTGCCTGGTACACTGCAAGTCGTATTATAATACGACGTATTTTATACAGTCAAATTCTAAAAACATCACGTACAATAACAATAAGACTAAGAAGCGTCAGGCGTATCATAACGCGTCTTAAATAATCAGTCATATTGTCCGATTTTCATTTACTTTGTTAGTTTTACAATTCGCCTAGTCATATTGAAAAAGCCTGAGCGTATTATAATAAGACTGATATTATGATAAGCCTGCAACATATAGGTACACTAATGAAATTCAAAAGTATGGAAATATGGAAATAATTTCTCCTATCCATGAAGAGATGCCATGCTATTGAGCTGTTGAAAAGAAATTGAAAGAAACTTATAATTAGATGAAGTATTTCTTCCCGTATATCTTGTTATCTTTATAGAGTGTACATAAACAAACTGAAAATTCTAATTTAACTCGACGTCGAACGGAAATTACGTAAACCACTAGCGCAACGGGAAGCTATTCATTGGGGCTATTCAGACCGATTCGGATGTGGAAACGTCATTCTGTAACCATAGTGCTCCTTCACGTGAAACAGGTGCTATTGAAGAAAATTCTTGGCAGAAATCTAAATCCATTGTCATTTTTACGGTTTCCTTTATGAAGCCCTAAAATTCAATATCGGTGTAGATGCGTCATGATGTTTCTATGGGTTCGTAGCAGTGTTTACATCTAAAAGATCCTTCAAAGGAAATGTTTATCCCGAAAGCCAATTATGGTGTTAGAGAGTCTTTTCTGTACGCTTTCATCTTATTTTCTTCTTATTATTTTCACAGGAAAGTAAGTCTAGCATAAAGAACAAATATCATATGTTGCTTTGTAATAACCCATAGCCAGAAAAATGTCAAACAGCTTTGACTATTCTAGTTATTTATTCGTAAAAACATTCAAAAAGAAAATTTTTATGAAAGACTCACACATAGGATTCATTGATATCGGTCACATCAATCCTTATATTTGAAGAAAGCGGAAACCAGTTAATTGGCCAGCAGGTATTTCATGTATCGATTGAAATTTATTCTGGGAGGATTCTGCATCTCTTAATCAACTTCTTAGGGTTTTCACTCCCAATCTCTGAAACAAAATCAATGAAAAATTAAATAAACGACCTGCTCCTGCGCAAATTCTTGCACTTATTTGTCAGGAAATGACAAATGAAATTATAATTTTATGTTGTAACAATTAATGTCAAACAAAAGATACAATTCAGAAGATTTTCGAAAATTGATTTTTCGTCTGATTAAGGAGTCTGATATAGACTCCGAAACGTTACAACATAAAATTATAATTTCAACGTTCTTTATTTTCAGTTCATTGTCAGGCAACAATTTTTTCTAGTTGATTTGCTCCTGACAAATTTGTGCAAGAATTTGAACAGGAGCAGGTCGTTTATTTCATTTTTAATTTATTTTGTTTCAGAGATTGGGAGTGAAACCCCTAAGAAGTTTATTGGTATTTCATGTTATTGGTATACCTTCACTCACCTGAAATGCTATTGTGATAGCGAAACACGTGTCGTGATTCAAAAACTCATTTTTGAGAAAGACTTACCCTATTTTTTGAAAAGTAATCGACCGTTATATTTAATACTTAATCAATTAATGTTGAAATTAAACATAAATAAAGAAGAATTCAAGACATCTTTCTTTCTGTGTGGGTTTTGTACCACAATCTGATCAGTTTGGCTATTACAATCTGATGTGTTCTTCATCTTCGATTTATCTTTTATTGACTTTTTAGTTTTTATGTACCTAGTATTTTGTAGTTTGAATGATAATTTGATAATTTGTTGTGGCCTTCAAAAAGTGTAAAATTTACTCGAACCTTTTTTTTTTTGGTGTAGCATGGGGAAAATCTGCAAGTCAGACGAACCACCCTCTCCTGAGGGGGAACAAGTGTGGGGATTCTCACTCTCCTGAGCTCGAGACCCACTAAAAACCCTTAACTGCTTCTTGAATATTGGTTCCGGGCATTTGCCTATAAACCGTTCATCTCTTGGTCGGTTTTCTTCTCGCACACTATCTTGCTGGGATTTATGTGTTTATCATGTATTGGATAACACTTCATTGGATTTTTCAATAAGTTTATCTTCTTATTTTAATCTCTTCTTAATTGATCTCTTGGTCTCCTTCGCTAAATTCGCATTCTTCTTTTGTCTTCCTCTGGGTCGTAGTCCACTAGTCTCCTAAGTTCTTGATTCGGATGGTTTTTCGCTGTTTCGAATAATTTCTCTGCTTTTCTGTTCATGAATTCCGTTATGGTTTCCCATTTTAGGTCCCTATAAATCTGTCTATTCCTGACAAACCAATGTGCATTTATTGCACATCGTAGCAGCTTGTTTTCAGTGGCCTGAATTCTTTTGATATGGCTCTTTGCCGCGAAACCCCAGGCAACTGATCCATAAGTCAGTGGAGGCCTAGCAACGGCTTTGATTATCTTCAATTTTGTCTCTTTCGACATGTGGCTTCTTCTTCCGATCAGAGGGTACAGTCTATTCATCGCTGCTTTCGTTTTGTCGATTCATTGTTTGATATGACTTTTGCAAGTAAGTCCTTCGTCAAGCGTTATTCCTGAATATTTGGCTTCATTTTTCCAGTCGATTTCTTCGCCGTCAACTTCGAGATTCGTTGTGGGTCGCAGTCTTCTCTTCTGTAGTAATATTGCTTGGCTCTTTTGTCCATTGAGCTTGATTTTCCACTTTATGCACCAGTCATTTGTTTCGTCAATCGTTTCTTGTAGCACTCGTTCTATTACTTCTGGGTTGCGGTGTCGAGTTGCTATGCCTGTGTCCTCAGCATATAACGTTAGCATGGTTCTTGGATTTTTCGGAATATCGTGGATGTATATGTTGTACAGAAGTGGCCCAAGTACTGATCCTTGGGGTACTCCTGCCTCTATATCTCTTGTTGAGGAGCATTCTCCTCCCACTTTCACGTAAAGTCTTCTATTTTTGAGATAATTCCTGATCAACTTGCATATTTTGATCGAATATCCAGCACATCTCATCTTATATATTAATCTTTCATGCCATACTCTGTCGAATGCTCTGGCGACGTCTAGTAAAACAAGACCTGTAGCTTGTTTATTTTGGAATCCCTCTGTAATGTATTCTGTGAGCCTTAATAATTCAACTTCGATATTCTTATGTCCTGAGGATATATACTTATTCGGAAAACCGCGCCCCTCTTGACTGCACACTTTCAGCCGCCAAAAACAAAAAAGAATATTGAATTTCCATCAGAGTGTAACTTCTATAGTTATTACCATTGAGTATTAAACCCGTTTAATACTCAATGTTAATATTGAAGTTATAAGATCAAAGTTGAAGAACGGTGAAAAAATATTCTTCAAATTTTTCATTATGTACGAAGGCGTAGAAGGGCCATATAATATTTTAAAAATATTTTTCCTTAAATTCCGACTTTGAACTCGGAATTTTGTTAAATTCCGACTTTGAACTCGGAATTTTGTTAAATTCCGACTTTGAAGTCGGCATTTAAATTCCTACTTTGAAGTCGGAATTTAGTTAAATTCCGACTTTGAACTCGGAATTTTGTTAAATTCCGACTTTGAACTCGGACTTTAGTTTATATTCCGACTTTGAACTCGGAATTTTGTTAAATTTCGACTTTGAACTCGGAATTTTGTTAAATTTCGACTTTGAAGTCGGAATTTAAGGAAAAATATTTTTAAAATATTATGTGGCCTTCGTAATCATCAGCTTTTAAGTTCAGAAACTATCTTAGGTACGATAAAATGCGTTTTAGGTTTGAAAAGTACAGAAAGGTGATAGAAAACAATTAATCTAAATTGAAGTGGTATTACATTTTTACATATAAACATACTCGTATATTATAGTTTTCGTGTTGAGTAGGAAGAAGATTTTTTTCTTAATTTTTGTATTTCTTCATATTTCTTGTGAAATGATTGGATGAATAAGGCTGAAGAAGTTAAAATTCTTTTTATCAGAACACTCAACAATTGTTCCACAATTATTTTTGACTTGATCCTGAAATATGTAGGTGTTTTGATCTAATCTATTCAAGCGGTTGTGTCATTTGTACTTGAAATAATTCTAATTACGGAAATAATTGACTTATATTTGGAACGAATTGCGATGGGATAACGTCATAGTGCTTGAGATTAATCAGGAACTCCATAAATATGAAGTGGAAAATTGAACGAATGCCTTTTCGAGTAGGAAAAATATAATTTTGGAAAATCAATCAGACAAATTGAATTCTCTAGAAATCATGATAGAATTTGTAGAATGTACCATAAATTATTCGAAGGTTTTACATGATTATATTGCAACAAGAAAAGCCATATTGCATTGACGCGACTGTTACTGGATGAAAATTCATAACGTTTCTCGTACCAAATGAATTTATTCTCAAATGATCAAAAGGATAACCTATAATTCGTAGAAATGGAATTACCTACAGACGTACTTTTCACTACTTAATATGAATTATAACCACTACACGAGTTTCGCCCTTAGGCAAAATAGCATCTTCAGGTTGGTGAAGGTAGATATGCCCTCACCTAATTACTTGAGGTTTTATTGTGCAATCCTCTAAATAGGCTGATAATAGTTATTCAAGAATCGTACTGGTTGCAGAGACCATATAATATATTTAAAATATCATATGGCAAAACAAGAATTACTTATTACCTATACAATTTGGGTCACGAGATGTTGACCATAACCTAATGGTGAATGCATGTCACCTAGACCTTTCAGAAATGTTGCTGTTTTGTACCCTAAGGTTATAAGTTTCGGGGATACAGGGTGATTCATGGATTTCGACAAAAATTGTGGATGACTAGTCCGATTTTGACGAATTTTGTAGGATAATATACTTCCAATAAACCTTTGAGATGCCACATGTAATTCCAATATTGTCAGGACAGTACTCAGAATATTGAGATTAATTTTTCAAATGTCGAATCTATATTTTTTGGATCAGTTAAAAAACTTTTGTTTTCAGAATTAAAAAACTAATATTTTTTTGATTGAATTTAATTTTCACTTCGCATGGCACACTTTAGTCCAGAGAGTGCCCACTTTTCAATCAATTATTCTTTATTCTGAATCAACAACACGCACCAAGTTTTGAAGCACGTTGCATAAAAATGTTTTTGGAAAGTTTGTTATTGAAATATGAATTCTTTCAGAAATTATAAACTCTTAGCCAGAATGACGTGTAATAGTCTTTTTCGAATTCAATTCAATTGCAAATAAGGGATATTTTCTGAGCAACACTTCTTCATATTGTAAAGGAAACACACTGACGGAATAATTCAAAGGGGGTACTTTACAGAAATTGAGAGGGGTACTTCAGTGCCTAGGGAGAATCAGGATAATATACTAAAATAATATATTTTTTAGGCAGCGAGCTAGAACATTTGGTGTGCATTGATGAAAAATAATTGGAAAGAGGACTTTTTATTTTTCAACATATACAGAAAATATGGTTCTTTATATTTGAGAGATAAATTGCAATATTTTGAAAAGTCTCCCTATCATTTTAGGATTGCAAGTGACCTGTTAAAGGGGTATTGTAAGCAAGCTTACAAAATTTCACGAAATCTGACCACTTTCTCATGTTATGGATATATACTAAATTCAGGGCAAAATCTATAAATCACCCTGCATCTCCGTTACTAATAATGGACACAAATGCTACAAAAGAAGCAACATTTCGGAAAGGCGTAGATGACCTGCAGGATATGGCCAACCGACCGTGAAACGCCTGAAATCAAAGATAAACCAGAGTTGACCAAATAATATTATTTGCTTGACATCACTTACTGTATTACTCCTAATTGAACGAAATAATATTTCAGAACGGCTTGAACGCTCTCCATCTAGCTGCTAAAGACGGACATATCGAAATTGTACAGGAGCTGCTGAAGAGAGGTGCAATTGTTGATGCTGCAACAAAAAAGGGAAACACAGCCTTACACATAGCTTCTCTTGGTAAGATCAAAAATATTTTGAAAGATTGTTTTCAAAGGTGAGGTGAGGCTTTTTTTCGATAGAAGGTAGAAGTCATCAAAATACGTCATTTTCGTATTGTTTTTTTTTTATAAAATATTCAAGATGGCTGATCTACAATCCCTAGAATTTCGACAAAATTTCATTCAATTTCAAGTACGGAAGGTGACTCCGGCATTGGAAAAACGAAACAGAACATGAACATATGGCTGCAAAATGAATGTTACACCCGAGTTGCATCAGGTAACTTGAAAAAACTGTTGTATCGTGTGATTTGGGGTGGAAACAGTGTAGAAAATTGGGACAGTTTTCCTATTGAAAATGCTTATGTTGACAAAGTGCTATGATTGTTATCCTTTTTCACCCCATTTTTACGACGATGGTTGGAGGGTTCGAAAAAGAATATTTTGGTGACCGTTGTGGAAAAATTGGTGAATAATTCAGACGAATTTATTAGTGAGTTCTTGAACTAATATTCTATTTTTTTTACTTGTGCCCCAAGTCACTGTCAGTTGGTATCGAAATGAGCCATTTCATAAGATCGATAAAGTTACTAAAAAATGAGAAAATTCGGCAATCCTAAGGTGTCATTTTCATTCCCACGTAAAAATCGAACTGGCCGATATCCTAAACGAAACCTGAGTCAGTCATCACGGGAAAAGTTTTTCCATTGCCATGCGATAATTCAGATAGGAAATGATCTAGGGTTGTATTAAGAACTATTCAGTATTTATTTTTGATTTTTTATTCTATTTTTGTCATTTCGAAAGTTTTGTATAGGTGATTTTCGGTTAAGCGCTCACCGTCACCCTCGAATACACCCTATATAAATCTTTGCTATGGGGCTTCTCGCATAGCTTTTATTCGCCAACTGTATTCTTGATAAACGTGACGGGAACCTATGAAATAAACTGAAAAATTTGTTGATACTCACACCAAGTCACCAAGAGTAAGTCGCAGAATATGTACATATACCTATGTATATACCCATAACATAAGTAGGTAGTGATAGATATACTCTTCACTGGGGGTGCCAATAAGCCCGAAACTATGCAAAGAGATCAGTTAGTTCGATGTTTTTGAGGTTGCTCATTAGATTTTATCGTCTTCAAGTTCCCTGTAAACGGAAATGCAATGCTCAACAATGATTTATTTTAGGAGTATTTGCTTCTAGATGTTTATTCTGGTCAGATAGCAGAGTATCTGTGAAGTTTCAGTGGATATCCTTGTTTAAAAAAAAAAAATAAAGATTTTGCTAGAAAAATATATTCAATTGAGCATGTGAGAAAATCTAGGTTTGACAAACAGAGAAAAAATATTAAATTGGAAAAAATTTAAAATCTCGGTGAAGCTAGTAGGTAATTGGTTGGTCCCCCACTAGCATAGTTTGCTCCAGATTCTATTTCCAAAGAGGAAATTTGTTTAGTCATCTCTGTCAGACATGTTCGATGCGATTCAAGTCTGAAGAGCGAGCTGGCCGGTCCAAGCTTTAATTTAAATGCTTCCAGCATTTCATTAAATAGGCAACTAGGATAAATATGGGCATTGTCGCCAATCAAAATGAAATTTTCTCGAATATATATGCAACTCCCCAACTTGATAAAAGGACCTGAAATACTCACAAATACTTTTTTCTGTGCATGACTATGATCAATGTTGCAATAACAAAGACTATAGATAAGGTCCTTTCGTTTGCATAAAAAGTGTAGCACTTTTATACACTCGGTGTTATTTGCACTCGATTTTAGTATTCGTTTGCTGATTGGATTTACACCAGTGTAGTTTATCTACACCTAGTCAAAAGGAGGTGTAATATTAGTGTTATGTGGTGTGAAATGCAAAATTTGATATTAATGTCACGGACGTCACAGTAATCTACTTCAAAATGGATACGATTAAATTTAAAATTTGCAATAAGTTCATCACTTTACAAGAGGATGAAAAAGTAACACATCTTCTGAGAAACGTAACCATATTTCGAATTCGAATTATTTGTCTATGAGCGTGACAACCTAACGTCAGTGTTTTTTTCATTCGTTTGCGCAATTACACCGAAAATCAGCTGATTTGAAGTGTAGTGTAGATTACACTACACTGAGAAACAGACGAAAGGACCTATAGTCCATCCAAGAATGATTGACATCCCAGTAGGACTTGAAAGTCCAGACGCAGCTCAAATCTGGTCATAAAAGATCTTCAATAATTTCTGTAGTGTCAATCACTACAGAGTGGAATATTTCAGTATAACCTAGAAGAGTATTTGAAAAAAAGAAATATTCAAATTCAGAGCATATTAATCAGCAATCAAAATTGATATAATTATCTTTCCAATTTGTTGGATTGAATTGACAATGTAAACAGCTCTACAAAACTCAAATTACCTTCGGTCAGTGCATAGATTCACAATAATTGGTCTGTGGATCGCTGTTTATTCACAATACCAACCTGAATTCCGCAACAAAAATCTGAACTAATGGTCTATTACCAACTTAAATTCGATTTTCCATAGCCACCCGAGATCATTCTTGAATGGACTATACAGCGTGGTCCAGATCGTAACCAAGAAATTTTAACCACGTATTCTACATCAAAAATAAGCCCTAGTTTATCATATAAACATATGTCGAGAAATGTTTCCTCTCCGAGATACGGGGTGTTGAAATTATAGAAAAAAAATGTTTTTTATTAATTACTTTCACACTGCTCGAAATATTTTTATGAAATTTGAGACATAGGTTTTGAGCGTCAAGGAGTACTTTTTGCATTATATCATTTCTTCTCTTTTCTACCAGTGGCGTCCGTACTGCAGCGAGACTGAATATTTTCAGATGAAAATATGATACGCCACTGGTTTTTCCGACAATAAAAATTACTATTTAAATTCATAGTCAAATACAAAACCAAAAACAACGAGGAAAATTAATTTCGAGAAACTTTCAAAATTAATGAGTGATGAGGACTGGGCTGATGTATTGATGATAAGCGAACCACAAGAATCATATAATCTATTTTTTGAAAAGTTGAATACGTACATTTCCAAAAGCACTAGCACAGAAAACCTTAAATCATGTAAACATAAAAAACTTAAGCCTTGGATCACGGCAGGTTTAATCAATTCGATAAATGAAAGGAATAGGTTAAAAATAAAATTGCGGAAAAATTATTCAGATCAACTAGAGTCTCAATACAAGAACTATCGAAACAAACTGAACTCCTTGCTAAAACAAACGAAAACTGATTATTACCAAAATGAAATCACTAAAGCGGATGGAAATTATACAAAGATTTGGAAGATAATAGATGATATTACGGGAAAACAACGAACTCGAACATTAGAAAATACTACTATAGATAACGGAGAAGGTGGGGCAGTCACTGAAAATAAAGAAAAAGTAAACTTCTTCAATAAATACTTTGTTACTCTGGGTGAAAGAATGGCTGAAAAAATTGAAAAAACTGGTTTACCTAAGATCTTGCAGACGGATACTTCCATAAAGAATTCGATATTTTTAAAACCAGTGACATCTAATGAAATAATTGGTCTTATGTCGAATTTAAAGAATAACTGTTCGCCTGGACCCGATAATATATCTTCCAAAATTATAAAACAGCTTCATAAATACATTGTAACACCATTAGTACACATCATCAATCTAAGCTTTGCGCAGGGTAAAATTCCGACACAATGGAAGCAGTCTCTTGTCACACCGGTCTATAAAACAGGAGATCCGACTCAAATTTACAACTACAGACCAATTTCTGTTATTAGCAATTTCGCCAAAATATTCGAACAATCTCTAAAAAATAGAATAACCAAATTTTTCAATGAAAATAAAATAATTACAGACAGACAATTTGGCTTCTTCGTGAAGTACAGAGGATGCGATCCTTGATTTCTTACAGAAGCCAATTAGATCCATGGATGAATCCAAAAAGTGTCTCTCTGTATTCCTTGATCTTGCTAGAGCCTTTGATACTATTCCACATAGTAGACTACTCAATAAGGCGGAGACTTGTGGTATTCGTGGTGTTGCCTGGACACTCCTCAGAGACTACCTCTCTGATAGATTTCAGTCGGTTGTGATTGGGGGGGAAAAGAGCACAGCAGAAGCCCTGGGAATTGGAATACCTCAGGGAACGGTATTGGGACCGTTGTTGTTCCTCATTTATATGAATGATATCAATAAGATAAAAAACCTACAGGCTCACCTAGTTTGCTATGCGGACGATACAGTAATAACATTCACTGCTGAAACCTGGGAGAAACTAAAGAAAATTGCGGAAACCAATATGAGAAAAATTTATTTATGGTTAAAGAACAATTTACTAACCTTAAATTTAAACAAGACTAAATTTATGACATTCTCTCCATCAATTGTCGACCAACCCAAGCATTTCGCATTGAGACTACATTCTCCTCATTGTAATACTCAAATATGTACTTGTCAACAGATAGAAAAAACCTCTAGCATAAGATACCTCGGAATTATATTAGATCAACACCTAAAATGGACAGAACATATAAATCACGTAGTAAAAAGAGTAAGGTTGTTATTTCATAGGTTCTATAGGTTGAGGGACATCCTCTCAAGGAAGAATTTACTTTTATTATATGGCAGCTTGGCAGAATCAATAATCAGATATTGTATTGTTGCTTGGGGGGGTGCATTCTCAACTTCGCTGCAGACGTTACAAACAACACAAAATACTTTAATAAAAATCATTTTGAAAAAACCAAGATTACATTCCACAAAACTGCTATATGAGGAGACTGAATTAATGAACATCAAAAATATTTTTGTGAATCAATGCATAATAAGAATGTATAGAAAACAGAATATGTATGAGCAGAGAAGTGGAGGGGTGACTAGATCGGCATATTGTATGAATTTTCAAGTTCAACATTTTAGAAAGTCCGTAACCCAGAGATCATTTATGTATTTCGGTCCTAAATTCTTCAATATCATTCCAAATGACCTAAAAAAGTGTAGTAGAATTAATTACTTCAAATCGGAAATCAGACGTTTTATATTGAAAAATCCTGGGAGATTTGATTTCTGATTCACATGTTGGTTGGTGATTCGGGAGTAGATTTTTTATTTTTTCTTCCCATTCGGTCGTTATCGCTTCCTCCAGACTGCGCGTCGTGTTACACAGCCATTATCTTTATTTGTGTACATTTAACAAAGCACCAGGGAATGTTCAGTGGTACAAACAGACGACTGTCTAGGTACATTGTGCGTTCTTGTGGTGTTACATATATAATTTATATTTAGGATGTGTGTACTATTAATGTCGAAATAAATTTGATTTGATTTAAAAAAAAAAAAAAAAAAAATATATTTAATTTGGAGCAAATTCGGTCTCCTGACTTTTTGCTGTGCGAGGCACCGTTTCCGTTCAAAAAAATAAAACACATTTTCATGCATGAAGAAATCGCCAAAATTTGATAGAGCAAAAATATTCTTATTATTATTATGTACCTACCATATCAAATTTTGGCGATTTCTTCATGCATGAGAATGTGTTTTATTTTTTTTAACCGGAAACCGTGCCTCGTACAGCAAAAATTCAAGAGACCGTATTTGCTCCAAATTGAATAGGGATTCAAATAGTAATTTTATTGTCGGAAAAACCAGTGGCGTATCATTTTTTTATCTGAAAATATTCAGTCTCGCTGCAGTACGGACGCCACTGGTAGAATAAAAAAGAAATGATATTATGGAGAGAGTGCTCCTTGACGCTCAAAACCTATGTTTCAAATTTCATAGAAATATTCCAAGCAATGTGAAAATTATTAATAAAAAACAATTTTTTTATATAATTTTAACACCCCATATCTCGGAGAGGGAACATTTCTCGACATATGTTTATATGACAAACTAGGGCTTGTTTTTGACGTAGAATACGAGGTTAAAATTTCTTGGTTACGATATGGACCACCCTGTATATTCATAGATCCAATAATGGCAATAACAACGGAATCAATGAAGAAATAGAAAGACCATTTATCATATTCAAATTTTCAATTATTACACTCACTAAAAAAGCGAATCATGTGAAAATTGATCAGGAAAATTAATTGAGATCCAGGTTGTCTATAAAAGGCGATTCCTTCTGAAAATATCATGTAAGTATTATTATTTTCGCGATAGCTCAGTTTTTTATTTCTATCGTTGTTCGTACCAAAATGAAGCGTTACCCTTGACCTAAATGACATTACAATTCTGATTAACCAGATAAGCTATAAATAATGTTAAAAAAATGCAAGCGAAATTTTGAGAACGAAAAAAGTCAATTGAACATTTGACCACAAAACAATAACTGTACATTAAAAATAAACCACAGATGGGGAATACCAACGACTCATTGAATTTGGGGCAATCGTAGATGCAGATAACTAAAATATTAAAATTATGATGAAAAACTACATGCCTATACTCCATTCACTTTTATTTTAGCAGTCGGTTGGCCATGGAAATTTGACACATTTCACTCTGTATAGTACGAAAATGTGGGGTTATGACGCTTGTCAAAACATTTTTGGGTGTTAAATCAACGCTTGTTGCCCGTTCTACGTGAAAGTTTCTGTTATTACGTATTTTATCACAATGTCGAATCTCTTCGGAAAATATGTGACGAACATAATTGAAGTTCATACAAACTGATTGAAGGCATACCAAATCCAGTTATCATAATATGCACTAGCTTGGGGAGAGTTAATGTTCGTTATCTTCTTTGGCTGAAATTTGAATACGTTACATCAGTTGTAGATTTCAAAAATATTAACCCGAAGATGAAATGCATATATTGCAGTGGTTGGGAATGGGTATCTCCCGAAGGAATTACCAGATAATTACAAGAATGTTAAATTCTTCAACTAACATCATCTTGCATCAATATAAGTAAAAGGAATTAAAGGAAGTTTCAATCAAGATGAACTTCACCTTTGAACAAAAATTTCACATGAATAAACAATTAGCAGGACAATAACTGGCGCGTATTTGTGGCTGTTTATCTTAATACATTGATATAATAATAATTAGGTATTTATTGGTACCTTAAGACATTTACAATGTATAGGACAAGTCAAATGAAAATAGAATCAATTTTCTGGAACTTATTCTACGATGACATTCATCGAAAATCCTGTAGTAAACGTTTCGCATTAATTCACTCAAACATAAAAATCTCAAATGCCACCACTTTTTTGGTCTCCCAATAGGAGGAAATTCTTTTTCATCCTCTTCATTCACAATCTTTCTGATTGTGGAAATATTCAGCTGAAATATAAGTCGTTTAGATTCAGATGAAACATTACATAAACTCTCTTACATTGAAAATGTTCGCTACCGTCTGACGTATTGTGGATTTTAGAATATCAGGGTATAACTATTTGAATGAGCGGACCTGAATTCTAAATAGCACTTTCTGAAACCCTGTCTCTTTTTTCAATCACTTTCGACATTTTCGTAATATTAATTGATATAAGTTGTGGCAACGGCGTTATGACATTAACGACATTTCATCAGTGCCAACCTCACTCCGTTCTAGTTATAAAAACTTGAGAAAATTATTTCATGGCCAACCGACTGCTAAAATAAATGTGAATGCAGTGTTTTTTATGAGTTCGAATTCGAAACTCAATCAGTCCGGTCCTGAGTTTTGTCAAATTTCAATATTCTGTTTTATTGAAACTAGTTACTTTAATCTGATAATGAAATTTGGGAAACCTCCTGTATTTTGGAAACGGAGTACCTAAAACACACACACGGTTTTCGTTTGTCCGTTTACTCGGGGAATCCCCTGTACAGAATGAAAGTATTGTTGCTAATATATATTTCATTATTTTCCAGCTGGTCAAGAAGAAGTTGTTAAGATCTTAGTTCAAAATGGTGCATCCCTGAACGTTCAGTCCCAGAATGGCTTCACACCTCTTTATATGGCTGCTCAAGAGAATCACGATGGTTGTGTGAAATTTCTTTTATCGAAGGGGGCCAATCAAGCATTAGCTACTGAGGTATGTAGGATGTGTTCTTTTGGTCCTTACAATTTCTGAATGATTTGCTTTTTTAAAAGCTTAAAACACCGGACTCGGCGCTGTCTAGAGCAATTGAGTGGGCGAAGAAGCTCCACAGTATTACAATAATTATATAGACGGGTTTCCAATTAAAGGAAATTAAGAAATAGCTCACTAGGAATCTAACTTTTCAGTAATCTCACTAATCTCAGAGAATGTGAAACGTATTTTTACCATGTTTCAAACAAATAATAGTCATCGAAGAAACAACAAAAACATTTTGACGCTACCTGCTTGCTAAGAGTTCACAAACTTAAATACACTGCGCAAAAAAATTAACGCACATTATGGAAATCTCAAATTTATTCTACAACTGAAGGTGTTCTCAATGATAATTATTTTTATCAGAATTATGCATGCATATGTTATCCACTTTCAACGGTTTTCTTCCAATACAGATGTTTTTTCCCAGCAGGAATAAAAAAAGATGATATTATCAGATTTTGAATGTATTGGCTCCATTCTAAAATCAGTTGTTCTCGATCAATTCTAGTGATCAATAGTTTTTCTTTCGTTTGATTTTCTACACTCGATCGCTATGCAACGCAAAACACGCAATTTGACCCAAGAGGAATGTGCCCAAGCGGTAGTTTTGCGAGAAGAAGGGTGGACATAGACAAGAATTGCAGAAAGGTTTCGGAGATTCCCATACAAGTGTGTCCAGAATGTTGTAGCGATTCAGGGAGAGGTATGAATGTCCGAAGACCAGGATAGGGTAGACCACGGGTAACAACTGCCATTCAAGAACGTTACTTGAGAGTTTCTTCGTTGAGACAACGGTTTGCAACCGCTCGCCATCTTCAAATTCAGCTTGAGGAAACTCATGAGGTGCAAATTAGCACTCAGAAAATAAGAAATCGCCTCAGAGAATATGATTTAAGGCTCAGCCCATCGAAGGGCGCGTTTGGATTTTGCGAGAGAGCATATCCATTGGGAAGAGGCCGATTGGGAAAGAGTTCTCTTCACAGATGAGTCTAGATTCTGCCTCTACCATTGTGATCGACGTTCCCTTGTAAACAGACGTCCACATGAAAGATATGCTCAGTGCAATTTCCTGAATACTACTGGTTTCGGGGGAGGATCGATTATGGTATGGGGTGGAATATCTTTGACTGCTCGCACAGACCTGGTCGTTGATAATGGAGCTATGAATGCTGATAAGTATATAAGGAACATTCTTGAAGAGCATGTAGTGCCATTTGCCCCATACATTGGTGAAAATTTCATTTTTATGGACGATAATGCCAGACCCCATCGTGCGCGCATCGTTCAGAAGTACCTTGAAGAGGTTGATGTCTTTCGAATGGAATGGCCAGCAAGAAGTCCAGATCTCAATCCGATTGAGCAGGTTTGGGACAACCTCAATAGAAGGCTGAGAAGTTCAGAAAATCATCCAGCTATTCTTCATGACTTAGGAATCCAACTCGGAGAAATCTGGGAAGGATTAGATCAGAACATTTTAAGATCACTCATTTTGAGTATGAACCGTCGTTGCCAAGCTGTAATTAACGCAAGGGGTGGAAATACCAAGTATCAAATCACTTATCAGCATTTCAGTATTTTGAAAATTGTTCATTTCTCTTCTTTCACATAAGATTCGGTTAAATCCTGAATTTTTCTTACATTTAATGTGTCTTTTTTCGTTCAAAACCTTCCCGAGAGAACATAAAAAATAAGTTATAAAGTCAATGTAGAGTTAACTTTCATTAAAATTGAGATTTTCAGAATGTGCGTTAATTTTTTTGCGCAGTGTATTTTTCAATCGAATGTCTAATTCAAAACTACTTTCATTTAGGTTATGAAATGAATTTACTAAGAATTATTTCAATTAATAGTCAATAATGTTAAAATGTTTTATATTTCAATTTAGATTTTCAAAGCTTTATCGTATTGAATTTCCTATGGGGGGCCTCTATTGAATCAGAAGTATTTCTTATTATCCAGGTCAAATTAGCTTAAATGGGGATACGAACATGTGAGTACTGATGCAAGGCTACTGGGATGAAACTATTTTATGGGAGGTGCACATAGACATACTTAACAAACTGGTTCAATTTCGTGTGTCATGATTAAGGGTTGATGTCACAGTGTTTGACTGAATGTCATTCAGGAATGTGGCTTGAAAATGGTTTAGTTTTTAAGCTTCGATATTGAATTACTTCTTAAATATGGATTTATGTATGTGTGAAATATTCAGAACTTAAAAAAGAGCAATAAAGAATTAACAACAAACTTAGCTTCAGCTACAGTGAATATTTGGGAATGTCTCATGTTTTTATTCAAATACTAATATGTCGAATTTTCCGAACAAACGTTATTATTATTATATTTCGACTCTTCGTATGCAAATTTTGAATATTTTCCATATTTCGATTCATATGCCTTATCATGAAGATCAAAAGTTCTTCATGTTGCATATTATGACATATATGACCCAGTCCCTATCATGTAGCTCGGACCAAAGATTCCAAGGCGAGTGACCTTGACCTACAATATAGTATTGATACCAATTTCTAATTATAAACACGTAAAAGCTTCTTCCACTTTAAAGAATTGATGTACGTTTATAGGATTGTGGGACGAAGTTACACCAATTGAATTAATGAAAATTTGCAATCAGAAGGCGGCAAATCTATATACATTAATGAATGCAAGTTATGAATTTTTGTGCCAATATCACAGGGTCAGCCTGAAATTTAGGTAGAGTAATTTGATGATTACATTAATACATAGTCCATTCAAGAATGACTGACATCCTAGTAGGATAAAAGTCCAGAAGCATCTTAATATCTACTCACAACAGATCTTCAATAATTTCTGTAGTTTCAATCAGAGAACTGGAATATATAAAAATAACCTAGAAAAGTATTCGAAAAGAAATATTAAAATTCAGAGTATATTATTCAGTATTCAAAATTGATACAATTTTGTTTCCAATTTGTCCGATTAAATTAAGAACATAAAAAGCGGTACAAAATTCCAATTATCTTAAGTGTTATCGTCAGTGTTTAGATTCACATAGTAGATTATTTATTACAATACCAACCTGAATTCCGCAACACAAAATCTTACCTGATGGGCCATTTGCCATTACCAACGATTTTCCATAGCAACCCGAGATGTCAATCATTCTTGAAGGGATTATAAAGAAAGTACTCAATTAAGTTTAGGTAATTATTAACGTTTTGTGGGAATTCTTTGATATATGTACATGGAAAAAGCAGATTTAACAACCTCAAACGAGAAGCAAAATATTTTGAAGAAATCTACTCCTGGCTGCAAGGATTGCGGTATGGAAAAATTAATATTCATGTATTCATGCGGAGTAAATTACCTAATAATAGGTAATGGTATAACTATAAGAGCTTTACTAGAGAAAAATAATCTATATTTACTAATATACCCCAACATCTTGGATATATATCCTTATAATATCAACAATATTTGAAGGAGACAGCAAGGTTTTTACAGTTACCTACTTAATTCTTTTTCAGTAGAATAACTGAACTACACCTTGGTAGAGGATACGGTAAATGTAAAAACGATTTCCGTATTGCAGGACTGAACGCACCTACTCGAAGTTCATTCTGCAATATGTTGTCCTATATTTGAAGCTGCATTCTGCAGTGGAAAATGGCTATTGTCGGAATGAAATTTCATCCACAATGCATGAGTCATAGCATAGTAAATGATAAAATAACAATATGTTTGCGTGATATTCGAAATCAATTTCTGTTGTTTTGGATAATCACTGTGAAATCACAAAATTATTCCTGCTTGATTTGCTTCCTTCTATATCTATATTTACAGAGTGTATGAAAAATATTATTATTTTGATTTTTTTCAACTTTTCATGAATAATTGAAGAGTTTGTCAAGCACCTCCTACAAGGGGCGGATGATAAATGAGTTTTTTAAATGGCAACCCTAACTCTTTTTGCTAGAAATGGATGTGCGTTTTTTTCCTGAGGATGATTTGGTCATTGATTAGATTTTTTCACCAACCTTCTTTTTTTAATACAGGAATTAAATAGATGTATTTATTGAATTCTAAATTGTTTTTTTTGTGTAATCGAAAACACTTTTTGTAGTGTAATCGAAAACACTTTTTGTAGGGTTCCGAGTAATTGATGAATTGTTCGAAATAAAAACCACACAAATAGTCATTAACACGTTCTTTCGTTTTTCATCAATCCATACCCAACGAATGGAGCTTATTTTGGATAACACTTTAAAAATATCAATTAGGTACAATACTGAAGTGTACCAAAGTCAATGACCTCACAATACAAAAAAAAATAATATTCAATGATTTTATTCCATTTTGACGTTTAAACACGCCATTATCCAACCCATAGCAATATGTATCCGGGAAAGGAATAGTAGGCGTTTTTCCTGCACTAACGACCGATTTCATAATCAAACCTAAAGTCCTTTTAATTTTAAAGCATCCTTCAACCCTACTAAAAATGACAGTAAAGGAAGCTTTAAGCTTAAAGTGACGTTAAATTCGATAATGAAACTGTAAAATACCTATTTTACAGTAAATGATATTTTCTGTCATGTCTCTATGCATGAAAATCAAATCAAATTTGTTTGATCTGTTTCGTGAAATGGATATATTTATATATTTCAAGCGCTTGTAGAAAAAATATTGTTCCTTACCTACTCTTTCGCAAAATGTCTTTCTACACTTTTGAGGAAAATAACTAAGATTTAACCCACAAGTGAAATAGAATGACATGAATATGAAATGATAAAGGTCATATTGTCCTTGTTGGTATGGATTTAATAATGCCCTAGCAATAATCAATTGCCCTAGCCCTAGCAATGACACCTTTCATTTCATTTCATAAATAAGATAATTCTCTGTAAATTATTATTGTTTCAATCCTAAGCAAAATGGAATAAAATTTTATATACTTTCAACACGTGTGTTAAAAACATTCATTTAACTCACTTGTTGTTTAAATAACTACTAAGCACTTAAACCTTATAATAATGAATGGTTGATAAAAAATGTCTACCGATTCCTGGCACAGAAAGTTAAGGTTGTCATTTAAAATACATAATAGGTTCGTACGTACCTCGTAGAGGATATTGTGCGTTAATACCTATTATTCACTCTGTATCCAAAAAATCACTGACCAGCTAAATGACTAAATGAGTAGCAAGAATAAAGAATCTGATATTCGCCATTTGAAAATTTTGTAGAAATGAAATGAACATTCTATACATGGACATCTTGCGAATAATTTTGTGCCATAATACTTGACCTAACATATCATGATGTGAATAGACGATAATAAGGGTGTTAAAAGTCTCTAAACTAGATTAGCAGAATAATTTTACTCAATCGAATTCAAATAGGAACCCCATATGGGACAAATGAAGATAAATCGAACCGATCTCATTAAAATTGACAGGCTTTGTTTTTGAATGCAACAGTGATAAACTGATCGTATCGTTTCATATTTATAATTCATTAATTTTTTCTGTGCGAAATTACAATATTTTCATGACATCTTCCAAAATTTTAAATACTAAATATGATGTTGGGAGAGTCAAGCAAAATGATTTGATTTATTCAATACTGATAAATTCTTTGTGATCAACATATAGCTAATAAATAATTCAAAATTATAAGTTGGAGACGATTATTTTATGCGAGGAAGAAAAAGGTGTATCTATATAATGATGCAATAATGTCAAGGACAGTTAGTCCATCTTATGAATTACTACTAGTTATTAATAGATCGATTGGTTTTCCATTCTAATTTACAGGAGTATTACTTATTACTTATATCATTGGTGATGCATATTGTATTTTAACTACATCTCCAACCAAATTTTTATTTGGAGAAGGCAAATTGTATCAGTATTCGCAAATTTTAAACGAACTGAAAATTTCAGTGGTCTTATAAATTCATATTCTACAGGCTGACCCGAAATTAACAAAACAACATTTGGAAACAGATTCTTGATACAAAATTATGAGACCCTTATTTTTGATTTTTGCCAAGAGGACCCCTCTTTCGGAATTACAGCACCTTGAAAATCGCTTCTAAAAATAGACTTTTCATTTTATCTCAGAAATTGGTCATATGAAAGTCACCTAACTCGGAACACATCAGGAGTTTTATGCTACCTATTTTGGCAATTTTTGAGAAAAATAAAAAAAAATGTGATTAATTCGCGATTTGTATGAAAATCTACTTGTATAAGTTTTACACTTTTAGATTTTCATTAAAAATTTTGCGTTTCATGAAAAAATCTCAAAGAGACACAGTTTTTCGATTGAATGGGCATTCTAACGGTTCAACAATTTTCAAGGAACTCAAATTCGCGGTTATTGTTCAGTGGTTCCATAGACATTATAAAAAGTGTCCCAAGGGAGTCCATCGCCAAAATAGGTATAGCTATGAGATTTCGCATATTATCATAAATCTCCAGTGTACCAAATGCTGTGATTTTCGTAGGACCGGATTCTGAGATAAAACACACACAATTTTCCAAAAAGGTCCTGCTGAATCAAATTCGCAATGTAATGAACTTGATTTGGCCTTCATGTTCCATGGTATCTGCAACTGCACACCCATCCCTCTTCGACTTGTATGTGTGTTTTATTTTATCTGGAGCAGTAAATAATAAAATAATTAATCTTTTCTGTTCGTTTCAATTGTACGTTCACTTTACAGGATGGGTTCACTCCTCTAGCCGTAGCTATGCAACAAGGGCATGACAAAGTCGTGGCAGTGTTGCTAGAAAATGACACTAGAGGAAAAGTTCGACTGCCTGCCCTACATATAGCGGCAAAGAAGGACGATGTCAAGGCAGCTGCACTTCTACTGCAGGTGAGCGAGATTCACGTTCAATCATGATAATTTATTACGAGCTAGGTCATATCGGTTATCTACGGTTATAGCAGAACACACAAGGTATCGATTGCTCAAAGTTCTACAAACCACAACAACCACAATAGTGTTGACGGTTTATATGCAGCGTGAATTGGAGGACATAGTCATAAATATTCAATGGAACAAAAAGAAGGATTCTTAAAATAGGGATGTTTCGTTTTTTTCTGAGGAATTCATAATGAATTTTACAATTCGCCATTTTGTATGTTAATTAGTAATAAATGCTACATCCATGTACGTTTTATAGTTGTAAATCAATGTAAAATTGAAATTGAAATAATTTCATTGTGGGAAGATTTTTAAACTGATTGCAATATGTACTATTATTCTCAAGATTAGTAAACTCTAAACGATGCCCCTTTCTTCCTGTTGCTTTTATGCAAAGCCTTCAAAGTATACAAAGTAAAAAAAGGTGAAATAGACGTGCTCGCGTTTATTTCCTGCGTTTAGTCGAGCATTTTTCTGCCATATCTTATTTGGTTACAATTTCTGTACTCTCAGATTTATTCTTTATGACCATCATTATTTGATGATTTTGAATTTAATAACATTGCTAGCGACAGTACTTATTATGTGTAATGATAATAATAATAATAATTACGGTCCATAAGTGCCTAAGTCCCCATCATTAGCCATAATGTGTATATGTAATTTATGTGTACCAGTGTACCGCCAATATTCCTGGTGCATCAACAAATTTTCCCTCACTGAGAATTTTGCGATAGCGATGAAAAAAATGCATTATGTATGTGCGATTCCTTGAAAAACGAATCGCTGGATAATCTAACATTGTTCTCGGCGCCACATTTTGAGTGTCATAAAGTAGCTATTTATATACTTATAACACGATCATTCTGGCGTTTTATTGATTGGAACAGAATGGTAAATAAAATACTTGATCAGAATTTTGCGAGCTCACAGGTAGGACGGACATCATTTTCGATCAATATTATATAAGAACTGAGGAAAAATCTGAAAGCCAACCAAAATGGCACATAATTTTGTTTTTCTTATAGTGATAAAGAGATGTTTATTGAAAAATGAATTAATCCAATATATTGGGTGATTCGTCTCAAGAAATCCACAGAAATAAAACCTTGGAAAGAACCTCAATCCTTGCAGTTTGGTTTCAAGGTCATTTCAAGGTAAAATATAGATTTTTAGAATGGGGAATAGGTATAAATTTTTTTGGAGAATATTGATTTTCGTGATTAACTAAAAACATCGATTTCTGCATATTTTTCATAAAATGAATTTTTATGGAGATATGAAGTGTTTCATTCCTAAAATTGTCTTGATAATGAACCTGAAGTTACTTCTCCTAGAATCATTTAGTTATGCGTTCCTTCTGAATATACAGGGTGTTCCTAAATTGAACGTACAAACGAAAAGGGGAGATTCCTTAAGTGAGTTTAAGAAAAAAAAGTCCCATAAACATGGGGTCGCAAACGTTTCGTTTTCGAGATACAGAGTGTTGAAGTTTGAATTTTTTTCAAGTTTTTTCTCATAGTATCTACACTTCACAAGATATTCAACTGAAATTTGGCATAGATATTACATTTTAGAGTTCTCACCACGTGACATGGCAATTTCGATAGAAGATCTACAGGGTGATATTTTTTCTGGAACACTGCCACCTGTTCTTCTGCAGAACTTTTTTTTGGTGAGCAACTGTTAATTTGAAAAAAATGTAAAAAGAAGCTCTGTTCTTATACTAAACTTTTCGGTCTCTTGTAGTTTTGTCGTATCTACCAACGATTTCGAGAAAAAAAATTTTGAACGATTCATTCACCACAGATTACAAACTGGCCTTCCTATCATCGAGAATTTCGAGAGAATCGTTCAAAATTTTTTTTCTCGAAATCGTTGGTAGATACGACAAAACTACAAGAGACCGAAAAGTTTAGTATAAGAACAAATCTTCTTTTTACATTTTTTCAAATTAACTGTTGCTCACCAAAAAAAAGTTCTGCAGAAGAACAAGTGGCAGTATTCCAGAAAAAATATCACCCTGTAGATCTTCTATCGAAATTGCCATGTCACGTGGTGAGAACTCTAAAATGTAATATCTATGCCAAATTTCAGTTGAATATCTTGTGAAGTGTAGATACTATGAGAAAAAAACTTGAAAAAAATTCAAACTTCAACACTCTGTATCTCGAAAACGAAACGTTTGCGACCCCATGTTTATGGGATTTTTTTTTCTCAAACTCACTTAAGGAATCTCCCCTTTTCGTTTGTACGTTCAATTTAGGAACACCCTGTATTCAAAAAGAAAAGTTACATAGTTCATTTTCTGAATTTTTCTTTCAACTGCACACATGAGTTGTTGACATCGCTATAATGAAATCTCACTGCATGCCGAATTTTGAGATTGTTTCCGCTGCAAACAAATGCATTAGTAAATAATTTTGAATTGAGTAGTGGAATTAATGTCTGTGAATTAAATATCAATGAATATGTTAACGGCATGCAGACAATTATTGAATTCTGAAAAAGTACATCTCCACTTTTTCAGTACACCACACTTTTTCAGAATTCAATAATTGTCTGCATGCCGTTAATATTCATTAATAATTTTGAATTTCATATTGCTTGTTTGCATCTTTTGATTGAAATTATTTTTGATTTCTCATTTATCTCTGCTTGAATACCCAATTCTTGAAATTAAGTGGTGTGTGTGAAGATTTTCATAATAAGAATTGTGAGCACGAAACACTTCATATTTATTTTTTTGGCAAAAAATAAAGAAACAATATATTACTAGTTAAGACGATTCTGCAAAAAAACTATATTTTCCCAATTGAAAAAGTCCACTTGTCCTTGAAATGACCCTGAAATCAAACTCCAAGGTCAGATTAATGGTCTGCGGTTTGCATTCGATGTCCCCATGAACTTGAAACATTTTTTGATTCAGGCTTTTACCAAAGAGTTATTCCAGTGGACCTTTCAAATGGGTTACCCTATATAATTGTGGTCTTCGATGTATCATAATAATTGTGTGAAAAATTTAACAATTTCCTAGATTGCCAGTCAAGGTTAAGAATAACCTATACACGGTGTTTCATTATAAACTGGACAAAAATATATGGCCTGTAGATGAAACTGGAAGAAGCATTTCTGCTTTATGACATATATCCCGTTTTCGAAAAATAAGCGAGATACTGGGTGTTGAACATTATTATCTTTTAGCAATATTCTGAGTGTTATCATTTATGTATCAACCTTCAAACCACGGTTTCTGGTCACATCTGAGTATTTTTGAGTGCTCAATTCAATGATTTTCTTTTTTGATTCCTAATTTGAATATCACTTTCAGAATAAACACAATTTTAGAAGGATTTCTGTGAATTTTTTTTCATAAATCGAACTCTTATAACAGACGACTATGAAAACGGAATGGAAAAATATCAAACCGTTTCTTTACTGCAACCGTCCAAATGTCTCGTTTGGGACGTCTAACATAATTGAAGGAGAAACAGTTGGTAATATGAATTTATCACAAAAAACTCTTTTCGATAAAACTTGAAACTCTATTGACTATTGACTCTTATTAACTATAAAATGTAAATTGAAACTGATCTAAGGATATTAACTTTCGTTACTAAGCAGCGGTAATTTACAGAATTTTACAGTGCATTCAAACTTGTCGCAACTATTTATTCACACCCTGTATATCGACCCATTACAATGCTCAAAATTCTGCCATTTCGTTGAATATAGAAAATTTTCTATGCTGTGGAAAATATCAAAATCCTCGATCTGAAAGATTTTTGCAGGAAAACGGAATAGAGTTCAATGGTCTACGAGAAAGAAGAAAGTCGTCATACTAGCACAATATCTATTCGAAGAAAAGTTTTTCTGGACATACAGAACTCGGCAGGAATGTTCACGGAGAAATGAACTGTAGAATCGACTGAATAAACCGTTATTAGTGTACCATAGCATAAAACTTAACCGCAAATTTACATTTCTTTGAGAAGTGGTTCGACCTGGGACAATAGCAATATTTTCATCTTCATTGAAGCGCAGGAAATAATACCGCAGCAAAGGTTCCGCTCCGTTATCGATTTTGGATTCGCGAGATTCACGCCAAGAAGACCTAATGACACAGTTTTGACGTTTTTTATATTCAGTTGTAACATGCATTGTTTTTGGTCGAGTGCTTCACATTCACGTCGATACGATCAAATGACTCATGATTCACTCTCTCTCTTTCTCTGTCAATGAGGATTGATAAGTGGAACGCATGGTCGAGCATCAATAAAACAAATTAAGAAACGTACAGCTGAATATTATTGGAAATTTCGAAAATATTTGTATTACTATATTTATTTTTTATTTTATGACTTGATGGAATGACAGCTCCGCCATCTCAAATGTTTTATTTGAGCCATTTGTGGTGAAATGGTTCATTTGGGTGAGTTCTACCTTCGGTTAAAAGAAAAGTTGACAGGAAAAACTGAGTCTACTTCCAGCCCTGCAGTCGTTGAAGCCCACCTTTCTGCTCTCAATGTTAACTCCTCTCCTGATGCCGATGTTAACTCTGCTAGTATTGGTACTTAAGAATGTGCCAGACCATTTTCCTATGCTCTTTCTATTATGATCGCACATTAACATCTTGCCTTCCCTCTTCTTGACGTAATGCACTTGTAACGCCAATGTACAGGGTGGGCAAAATTGGTGATAGCTGAACTCCAACTTTTTCAACCTAACGAGATAGAGAAAATTGCATGGCACATTACGGTCGTCTTTTTTCGAGAAACTAATAATGCCATCAACTGCATTAGTCTATCTTCTTTTGGTTTCGAGTTATAGGTCAAAATTTAAATTTCAACTTTGGTCATTATCTCCGTTTCTCTTTGAGCTAGGATGTTGGAATGATAACATTATACAGACACTTTTTTGATAGCAATCCAGTGGCCTACTATGATTTTTTCCAACAGGTATATTTGCTGATCTTCAACATAAAGATGTCTTTTTTTTATGAAAACAGTAGTTTAAAATGACTGAGGGCGATGTGTCATATATTTCTGAAACAGCATAAAAATGGCGATTCTTTCTATTTCATTTCAAACTACTGTTTTCATAAGAAAAAACATAACTTTATGTTATAGCTCAGCAAATAAACCTGTAGAGAAAATCATAGTACGCCACTGGATAGCTATCAAAAAAGTGCCTGTATAATATTTTCATTTCAACATTTGAACAAAAATTCCATTAGTTTGGTACCGATTGTGGCAAAATTATACGAGAAAATTATCTCGAATAGTGTCCTCCAATTTGCACTTAGCAGCAACCTTATTCCCAAATGTCGACAAGGCTTCCTTCCTGGCAGATTAAGCATTACTAATCTCCTTGAATGCACTAATTCCAGGTCTGAGTCTTTAGATAAAGGATGTTCTGTTGACTGGATTTTTTCGAGTATTTGATCGTACTCCACATGATCTTCTTCTACTCGAACATTTTCATTTGTGGCCGCATACTTTCATGGATTGAAGGATTTCTCACCGATCAAACCTTATTCCAGGTTCTTGTCAATAGATTTTTCTATTCGGCGACACCTGTTGGAAAAGTAGTTTCGGTCCACTAATTTTTTCCTCTACATCTCTGACTTACTAAAGATCTTCAATTTTCGGTATTGTCAATTTGCCGACGATACCAAATTATTCGTCCAACGTGTCAGCCCATCTGATCCAAGAAGACCTGGAGAAATTGAACCCGAGATTGAACCGTTGGTGCTGGCAGTGGCAGTTGCCTCTTAACTATGAGAAGTGTGTTGCACTTGGTTGCTCACAATCCCCGTCGTCAGTACTTCCTGAACAACAATCTCATTGCTACTTGTAGTAGTCATACCGATCTTGGTGTTATTGTGACAGAGAGCCTAAGTTGGTCCGACCACATTCTTCAAACGGTAGACAATGCCAAAAGAACCTTATTCATGATTCAGAAAGCTTCTGGTAGATGTGATACCCCCTAAAAGATTTAGGTGAGACCCATATTGGAGTTTGTAGAACCTGTGTGGGGTCTATTATTGAGTAGAGATTCAGCAATGTTGGAAGCGTCCAACGACGGGCAACTCGTCAACCCTAGGGTATCCAGCGCTACGTTTGGGTGAAAGACTGTCAATAATGAATTTGTCCATGTTTGATGACAGGAGGCTACGTGGTGATCTTATCATAACCTTCCGTGCTCTGCACAACTTTTTCGTTGAACCTGGACGACCGTCTTCGAGGTCATGCTTACCAGCTGAGGAATGAGAGTTTCTCCGCAAAGGCAGCATTTTATCACAAACCACGTGTTTTTCGTTTGGCTTGGCCTCAATTCTTCACCTTTGCATAATAGTAATAATGATAATAATAAAAGACGTTCCTTGAAAAACACTCTATATGTATAAATCGTATATCTGGGACAAAGAATGAAGATATAATTGTTAAAATTCCTCTTTCAGAATGAACATAATCCAGACGTTACATCGAAGAGCGGATTCACTCCCTTGCACATTGCTGCCCACTACGGAAACGACAAAGTCGCTTCTTTGTTATATGATAAGGGAGCCGACGTGAACTACACTGCCAAACATAATATAACACCTCTACACGTAGCCAGCAAATGGGGAAAAATCAATATGGTGTCACTTCTAGTTGCGAAAGGTGCTGACATACAGGCAAAAACGAGAGATGGGCTTACTCCTCTACACTGTGCTGCCAGATCCGGCCATGACCAGGTCGTAGATATGCTGCTGGAAAACGGAGCACCAATGCATTCTAAAACTAAGGTACCTATCCACAGGCTTTTCCTTATGAAATAGATCAAATTAAATGATAATCTCAAAATGAAAGTGGGTTACGTGAATTTCAAAACCCAACAACATTTCGGTACAGTTATCAGTACCCATAGACGTGAAGGAGTTAGACTCACTGAGTTTTATTCTTTGATAGGTATTACATACAAGTATTCAAACGTTTGCATTTTTTTACTAATTCTTTAAATATGAGTACCTGATATGAATATTCACTCAGTTATCTTACTCGTTCTTTTACCTATATCTCTAAACATGCAAATTTATCTTAAGTATTTATAATACAAAATCAGTTCACTCAAAAAATAGACAAAATTAACTTCAGTAAGAATATTGCTTAACTTCAGTAAGAGTTGAGGTAAAAGCCTTATGACTTCTCGATGTGTATGTGGAGGTGGTTAATGAGAATGCAAAGATCTTTGTAACTGATCCCAAGCGTGTCCAATGAGACTGAGTCTGACGACAAAGGAATAACATTGTCAATGACTTATTGACTTGCTCTATACAGTGGCGTCCAACGAAAACTTAACACCTCGATTTTCCGGCTTTGAAAGGAAAATGTGGAAAATCGCTTGTACCCGTCAATTTCTGTTTCGAGGGGGAACAGCAACGCCCTAACGGGGGTGAGCACAACCCCTTGATTTGGAAAAGGGATGAGGGGAATTGCGATACCTCATGTTGAATTTCTTATCGAGTAAGTACTATGTGATCCTGAAATTTCGCATCAAAATTTCCATCGATAACGAAATGACAGGTAGAATAGTGTAAGAGTACCTAAACAGTCCAACACCCAGGAGAAAAATGCAAGAAAATAGCCAATTTTCAGGTTTTTCATAAGAGATCAATTTGATAATGGGCAGAATCCAATCCATTCTTTTCTAAGTACCTATTTTGCGAAATAAGGTGAGGATCCTATTAAAAAATTAAAGAAAGCTCAAATAATGACAATTAAATTTTGAACGAACTTGCCAAATTATATTTCAGAGCCATCTCCTAGTTTTTAAGTAGATCGCAACTAGGTATCTTCTTAGAAATCGGTTTGTTCTTTGGAGAGACAAGCAGCGACTAGCGAGTTTATTACCTGGATCGGTGCTTTCGCAATTTTTACTAGATTTTTTTTCAGTTCGTAAAGTACACTATTGATTTATATTTTATTTCATAGAATGGATTGGCACCTTTACACATGGCAGCTCAAGGAGAACATGTAGATGCTGCAAGAATTCTTCTTTACCATGGTGCTCCTGTGGATGAAGTCACAGTTGACTACCTCACTGCCCTTCATGTAGCTGCCCATTGCGGTCATGTAAGAGTTGCAAAATTGCTCTTGGAAAGAGGCGCAGATCCGAATGCGAGAGCGCTAAATGGATTCACTCCCCTTCACATTGCATGTAAAAAGAATAGGATAAAGATGGTTGAACTTCTGCTGAAACATGGAGCGAGTGAGTAGAGTTTTGAAGAGATATAATATATGATATATCATAAGATGCGTATTCGGATTTTCTCTGAAAATATCAGATGAAAAATAGGGTGCTTCTTTAGAAAAATCAACTTTTTGCTGTTGATCCCCCTGTAGATCACAAATCGAGTTTTTTCTATACGAAACTTATCCCCAGGATCTCAGTGATCCATTTTCAAAATTTGTTTTCTTGTTTTTGGTATTTTTTTTGTTAATATCTCCGAAAGTATCAGGAGTAGGGATAGGAAAGTACTAGACATAAATACTCAGATGGAGCTAGAGAAGCGAAAAAATTTATAATAAATATAGTATTCTGTTTGAAATAACGAAGTTTGTAGTATTAATGATAGAAGCGGCGTCGTGGCAACATTGAACATTTTTTAGTCAGATAGATCACAAACGCAAACCCTAGAACCAAAATCTTCAGAATAATCCTTTGATCCGTTCTTCGTAAACGTCTATTAGGTCACCCATCGTGGGACACCCTGATGTATGCTATTGGCATCACAAAGACGGCAAAGAAACGAAATAAAAAGGTTGAATATTTTGTGAAATAGAAAAATGGTTCCAAACGGAAATATTACAAACCATTTTCTAAATATACGAGGAAAACCGATGTTCCTTTGTTTTTCTTTTGCGTTCGCGCCGAGGTTGTCACATATATAGGGTTGGGCATAAGTCTGGAATAAAAACAACATTTCATCAACCAATAACTCAAAATGACAACGCTGAAGCAGTGAAATCAGTCAATTCATTTTAAATACTTAACTCTACATAACTTAATTTTCTGGAAATGGAAATAATACTCGTATTATTCAACTATTGAAATATTTCGGAGTATCTCACTTGGAATTTTGTATAAAAATTGCCACATTTATTTTCTACTTATTTTACTCTTTATTTGAATCACAATCTAACTTGAAGTTATATAATATGAAGATTCACTTGAAGAAACATCAAAGAACAAAAATTTATAATGTAGGTATACCTTTGTAGTCATCGCTATACCGAAGTCTAATTAGGTGTGAAATCAATGTTTCTTGTCTTTCCTCTGCTTCTTCCCTTTCTTCTTAAAGCTTAGGATAAAATTTCTTTCGGATAAAAATAAAATTAGTGCCGTATTTTATAGGGGAGAATTTTCATTGTTCCTACATTAACGATGGAATGTATGTCAGAAATGACGGGTGCTGGATGAGATGAAAATTAGAAGTCAGAAGAAATAAAAACATTTGAGAAAAAAAGGGCCGTATGTAAAAAATTAGTTTGGCCTCCGAAGGGCAAAACATCGTATTTAAAAAAAAAAATTCATCGAAGTGGCAAAAAAATAGGGACAAATCATAAGCAGATGATTTTGAAAGATCTAAGTCTTATATTATATGCTGCACTCATCTCACTAGAAATTAATATTAATAGCTTTTTACGAAACTCTACATAAAAAAGCATTATTGTGAAGAATAAAAAATTCTCACACCTCATTGTTTATTTTTACCTTTCATGTCCGGAAGACGTTCACATTGATCAGAACGAACCTATACCATGATGGTGTTCAGATGGTACATTCGACAATTTCTATGCACCTTTCCGAAACTTTAGCATTCGAATTCAAATAAGCATAAAAATGACATTTGTCAATACTTCGTAAAACAGAACTTTTATTGCAAACTCTATACATTAGGTTTATAAATTATATTTCTATTAAAACGTATATATTTCGCAGGCATCAGTGCAACAACTGAAAGTGGTCTCACCCCGTTACATGTTGCTAGTTTTATGGGGTGCATGAATATTGTGATATACTTACTACAGCACGATGCTAGTCCAGATATACCTACTGTACGTGGGGAAACACCTTTGCATTTGGCAGCTAGAGCAAATCAGGTAAGCTTTTTCTAATTTATAGTGTTGAGTATGTTTTTCATAGATGCATTGTAATTGTAATGTGAAGAATAGAATAAGAATCAAGAATGTCATGAAAAGTTTCCCACACTTTCTTTTCTGATAGACTTCAATTATACTGCTTCTTCCTTTATTGTGCTTGGCTTCTAGAGTTCTATAAGATCATACTAATGACTTAATCTCATTTGAAGCAAATGTCCATAGGGAGTGTTGCGTAATAAATGGATAATATTTTGTACCTACGGGTATAGAATGATGTTATGTTATGGCGGTTCAGAAAAATGTGTTTTGTGTTTTATATGTAGTAAAAGTTCCTCAGTTTTTTCAATCCGTTTTTTGGATAGTACTCCTTGATAGATACGCTATCGAACATAATTTATGAATTGTGGAGCATATGCATAGTTTTTTACTTAAACAACAAAGATCTTACTCCAATTTCCCGTTTTGCTGATCTCCTTCAACATTTTAACCTAATGTTGTGCCAAAGTACGAAAAAACATGCCTGTTTCATTGAGATTCCTAAATGGTAACTCACTGTATTACCAGCATTTAATACAAAATGAATTCCTGTTACAATGAGTCAAGAGCTAGAATAATGTGAATGTTGTACTCAAAATTTTTAGCAACTGGAGACATACAAACAGAATAAAGAAATCATTCATTAGGAGGGCAGGGCGTGTTTCATTCAATAAAATGATATTTTAAAGGTATTTTCTCTCGATTTCTTTCATTATTAAACTACACATTCCAATTAGTTAAAAAATAAATTCAATTGATAGAATATATAAATAAATATTTTTAAGTGAATTTCAGCTTACGAAGTGAATTTTGGAACTATTGTAATTAAGGAAAAAAGCTAAAATTGAATTCCTTTTACATTGAGTCGAGACTTCTTTTCCTTAGTTACAAAAATTCTAAAATTTACTCCATTAGGTAGTTGAAATCAACCTGAAAATATTATTGAATTCATGAGTGTGGGCCGGCTTAATAATGAAAGAATACTAGAGAAAATATTTATATCTCGAAAATGAAATGACATAAAAGCAATTTTTCTCGTCATTTTTTCTCTTATTTCGATTTTTTATTTTAGTCAAGCAATTGTTTAAATATTAGTGCTATTCAATTGAACCTATTAAATATGTAAGTGTCTAATTTTTTATTTCTGTAACCTCAGACTGACATAATCAGAATACTGCTGAGGAATGGTGCAGCTGTTGATGCTAAAGCTAGAGAAGAACAAACTCCACTTCATGTGGCTTCCAGATTAGGCAATGTAGATATTGTTATGTTGCTACTCCAACATGGGGCCAAACCTCAAGCTACCACGAAAGATTTATACACTCCTTTACACATAGCCGCTAAAGAAGGTCAAGAAGAGGTGATTACCATAATTTTTAATTTTTTCTTCTAAATCGCTTTCATACTTCCGGAAAAATGACGAGACCATTGAATTTGCAGGTTGCATCAGTTCTACTAGAGAATGGCGCCGATTTGACGGCTACCACAAAGAAGGGATTCACGCCTCTGCATTTGGCCGCTAAATACGGTCATTTGAATGTTGCCAGGCTTTTACTTCAGAGGGATGCTCCTCCCGATGCACAAGGTAAAAATGGGGTTACGCCGTTACATGTGGCAGCTCACTACGATCATCAGCCAGTGGCTTTGCTCTTATTGGACAAAGGAGCTTCACCACATGCTGTTGCGAAAAATGGACATACACCTCTTCATATCGCAGCTAGAAAAAATCAGGTGAGCGTTAGATATGAGTTGAAAACGCATTGTGATTGTGTTTTATGAAAATCTTTAGGGTTTTTACACCCAGTCTCTGAAACAAAATAAATTAAGCAATTGAAATAATTGATTTGCTCCTGTGTAAATTCTTAAACTAGTTTGTCAGGAGCAAATCAGTTTAATAGACTGGGAGTGAAAACCCTAAAGAGTTTCAGAAGATTGATTGAATTTCAATCGATACCATTGTGATTATTGTTTGAACTAATGTTTACTAGTCCCTAAGGAGCTCCTGAGCTTTGAAGTGCTCGCAAGCTGAAAGCCCTAAATAATAGGTGAACCCTTTAAAACAAATCAATATCAGAACCGGAATATTTTCTCCATGTTGTATTCACATAATAATAGCTCAGTATGACTTTAGCCTTGCGGCTTTCACACTCCTCTCCAGAGGAAAATTCACTTATCCCAGATATCTCAGATATCAAAAGGATTAAGCTCTGTTGGAGCCCTTTCCAGGTTTTCGGCCTCGTGGTGGTGGTCGGGTCTGGGTCGCTCCTCGGCTCCCTGTTGTAGGTTGGATTCCTGCTCCGCCCGCACTTCCTGTCGGAGCAGACGTTGTTCCTCTGCATTCCCCATGTACTTGCGTACAGTTCTCGCCGTTCCGAGCAGTACCGCCTTCTGCATGACTCTATAGATATTTTCGTCCAACTGAAGTTTCCTCAAGTTCTCTAGTAGTTTCTTCGGTATCAGGCCTGTAGATGAAATGACAATAGGGATGGTCTTGATATCTTTCAGCTTCCACTGTCTTCTGGTTTGTTCCTCGAGATCCCTGTATTTTGAGATGTTTTCAGTGTGCCTATCTAGAAGATTGTTATTATTTGGAATTGTCACGTCGATGAATAATGCTCTGTCCTCATCCTTATTGAGCAATATGAGGTCTGGTCTATTGTGGGTTATTTTCCGGTCTGTGAGAACTGTGCGATCCCAGTAGAGCTTGTGATGTTCATTTTCCAACACAGCATCCGGATGGTAATTGTAATAAGGAACCTTTTTCGAACTTAGAAGTTGGTGTTTTAGTGCCAATTCTTGGTGAAGAATCTTGGCAACAGCATCATGTCTATTTTTGTACTCCGTGCCCGCGAACTTCTGACATCCCCCGGTGATGTGCTGGATAGTTTCATGTGTTGCACAGCCATAACGACAGCTATCGTCGGCCACTGAGGCATCCTTGGCGATGTATTTCATGTAATTTCTTGTTGGAATCACCTGATCCTGGATGGCGAGCATGAAGCCCTCTGTCTCAGGAAACAACCTTCCGGAAGTCAACCAGTAGTTCGACGCAGATATGTCGACGTAATCATGGTTGACCTCGTTCTGGTGCCTCCAATACAAAGGTTTCGTATTAGAATTATTATTAGTATTAGAATTACCAAAAATGTGAGCTCAGATCCGAATTCTACGGAAAAATCCTACACGAACGTATTAAAAAAAGTGTCTGGCATTGTTTCAATTATACCGCAATTAATTATTAGGTATATATTTTCAATTTTTCACACAAGAAATTAAAGGTCGGATAAAGAATCATCTCTTATCCTGTATTTTAGTGAATAAAGGATAGAGTTGAACTCCATATAAGGATATCATCATCAAACAGCCCTTTGCATCCACTATTAGATATAGGCCACCCATTCTTCCTACTGACCTCTATTTTGAGCGCTCTGCATCCAGTTTGTGGTTATTCTCTTGATATCCTCAGTTCATCGCGTGAGTGGTCTTCCCCTGTTTCTTTTGTAGACTCTTGATCGACACCTGGTAGAGATAAAATTCTTGACTCCTATTCTCGCCCGTAAGTCGTCATTTCTAAGTGTAGGAACATAGTGGAAGCAGGAAACCCGCTTACCGGTGGCTGGTAGTTCTATTGGAAACTTTCAGATTGCTTTAAAATCGGTAGTTTTCAAAGTCTGTATTAATTCCATAAATCGCTTCAGATTAGAATATCATCACTTATTCAAAATATTGGAAAATTATGCAGAAAGGTTTTTTTCAATATACTCGAATGAGCGAAGAAACATTCAGATAGGGGAGATTCCTTGAGTGCTTTAAAACAAAAAGTCCTTTGAACGTGGGATCGCCAACGTTTCGTTTAGAGGTACATGGTGTAAAAGTATGAATTTTTGAATTGGTATCGAAACAGATTGTGAAAACACATTCATTATTAAGATACGGCATTTAATTTGTTGTTTCAAAACTTACAATGGATGAACAGCTTACTTACTGAATTACCTATTATGACAATTTGGATTTTTCTATAGATAGTAGTTGAGTCAAAACTACAAGATACCATAAAGTTTAGTATAGCAACAAAGCTTTTTTTTTTCTTTTTTTTTAAATTAACAGTGGCTCACCAAAAAAAAGTTTTGGAGGAAAACAGGGGACCAGTTTTCCAGAAAAAACATCCCGCTATAGATTTGCCATCGGCTATTGGCATGTCACATGGTGTGAACTTTCAATTATAATATTTATGCCAAATTCCAGTTGAATATATTGTGAAGTGTGGATACTATAAGACAAAAACTTTTTTAACCTTTACATCCTGTATCTCGGAAACGAATCGTTTGCGATCCCCTGCTAATGAGACTTTTTTTTTCTTAAAATTACTCAAGGAATATCGGCTCTTCGTTTGTACTTTCAATTTAGAAACACCTTGTGTATTGAATATATTTGAGCTGCACCTAACCAAAAATTGATATAATTTACACAAACAGCTCATACTTCATGAACATGAAAGACTTGTGATTAGTTTCAGGTAACTTATGTCTTCAATTTTATTATTCAAACTATCATCAAACGAATCGAATTCAATTAAGGCACGCTTGCTCACAATACAAGCAGCTCGAAAAACCGGTTCGAAAGAATTGAATTTTAATTTCGACTAAATAGCCGGCTAAGTAGCCTGCGACAAGCTTCAACCTGCCTGTGTTAGCGCCAACATGGAATAATTTTAAAAGCTTGTCAGCGCTGGTCAGCGCCGACTACTGAGAAGAGGGTTATCTGCTTCCACTCAAAGATTATAGAGTTAAATCTATAATCTTCGCTTCCCCTGTGTTTGTACCCTAACGTGATTACGAAGTGACACACCGAGCATCGATCTTTCCATCTTGCGTTGTGTATTATTTCTAAGCTTCTTAGCAGATGTGATCTCTTAAAGCTTCGGCGCCGTAGGTCATAACCGGCAAAATATACTGATCAAGTGCTTATAAAGATACATAAACATAACTCAAACCGTGAAATTGAACTAGTAAGAATCCAAATGAAGAAAGCTCGTGCATGGTCACTTGAACATAGGAGGCTAAAATTTTGATGAGCGATATTGGATTCAAGTAAAAGCAGTCAATCAATTATGATAGTAATGACTACCTCCCGCTAAAATACATGTTGTTATTTTCGACTCCTAATAATACAGTTATGAGATAAAAAAAATTGTGTGAGTAACATCTACTTAGTGCTTCATATCTATCTATATATTAATAAAAGAGGATCTATGGTTTACTTCAAAATGCTTTATTGTTCAAACGATCGCACCAAATTGGAAAATTTTTTTTTTGTTGTGTTTATTATTGTTAGGGCAAGGTTTATATAACAAAATATTCCCAAAAAAAATTGTACAGAACAGAAAAAAAGGCATTCCTTTTTCTAACGACCAATCGAGCAATCACGATGAGTTAGTTATTATTATCTACCCTAGAAATAATTTAAATGGCAAAACTAGGTTTGCCGGGTCAGCTAGTTATGTATATTTTTATGACTCGGTGTTTTTTAGAACCCGTAAAAAAAATTAAACACTGTCAGCCTTTCAACGGCTATATCTTGGAAGGGAGTTCGATTTCGAAAAAAAATTATAGGAAATACTTCTGCTTATTTTCATCGAGGAAACATCTCCCTAAGTCCTTCGCACTTGTTTGCAGACAACCTGTATATTTGTCAATAGAAGTAGTAGGGATATCACACAGATATAAATTGAAATTACTACTATTATCATAACAAAAACTCGAAACCTTCTATCTGACAGCATGTTTTCTAATAAGCGAACCATCGTTTCACACTTCAGATGGGTACACCTATACTACCTATACATTTTGAAAATAAACCATCCTTCCATACTGTGTCATATAGGCTACAGATGAATCCACAAATGCTGTTCCTATGTTTTCAGTTTATCATTGAAAGCTGCTTCAATGAAAGGGTCGATGACTACTAGGATCAGAAGAGTCCTTCTGCGTTTTAAAATTCCGGAAAATTGCCAGAATTCAGAAAATGTTATTATAAAAAGATAACAACCAATAACACAAGGCTTTTTTGTCTAAATGCTTGATGAACTCAGGATGAATTCCGTCGAAACCAGCAGCTTTTCGAGATTTGCTGGATTTAATATACAGAAATATCTTAAATTCATACCCATAAAACTAGGTTCTATTCATTCATCAACAGCTATTGTGTTCTGTAAATTAGTGTCACCGCTATTTCTGAACGAATGTCATTGATAGCAGAAGGACGAATTCCGAAATGATGGACATAATTGACCATCCAGTATTATTTTTCCTATTCATGCATTCTGAACATCCGTTTAAATATCTTATTCAGTTAATTCTGCACTATTTATCGTTTTTCGATGAAAGGAATCTACAATGCCGCTTTCCGAATCATTATTTCAGATGGATATCGCCACAACACTTCTGGAGTACGGTGCTAAAGCTGATGCTGAGTCTAAGGCCGGATTTACACCATTACATTTGAGTGCTCAAGAAGGTCATTCGGACATGTCCTCTCTTCTTCTGGAACATCAAGGAAATGCCAACGTGGCAGCTAAGGTGAGATATTATATTCAACCGATATAATTGTGAAAATATAGGGCAAAACCTTTCATTTAATAAACAATTCTATTAGCCGTTCCCACCAGTTTAACAATGATTGAATTCTTAATCGTTTAGACATTTTTCATTCTTCGATCATTTTCTACAACTCTTATTTTCAATTTTTCAAAATTTGAGATTTTCTTTTCAGAAATAATACATACATATATTGTTTTTTAGAGTGAGTGAAAAGTAAGTCGTAAAATTCGTATATTCGGTATAACATAAAAAAAAAGGGAGTTGTACTATTACATTCCTTTATTTTCTGGAATCAACTCGATATGTTGATTTTCTACTTCGTGCTAGTAAACTAAATATTTTCTTTCGCTTATTTGTATGATTACGCTATCCATCCAAAATTGCTTCTGAAAAATCAAAATCGATTTAAAAAATTAATTGTTCATTCTAGAATGGTCTCACACCCCTTCATCTGTGTGCTCAAGAGGATCGAGTACCAGTCGCTCAGTTGCTGCTGAGAGCAGGTGCTCAAAAGGATACGAAAACCAAGCAGGGATATACTCCCTTGCACGTGGCTTGCCATCATGGTCATGTAAATATGGTGCGACTTCTTATAGAACAGGGTGCTGAAGTTAATCCGGTGACCAGCGCGGGTTACACTCCGTTACATCAGGCAGCTCAGCAAGGTCACGTGTTAGTGATTAGTTTGTTGCTAAAGAATAAGGCCGATCCTAACGCCGTGACAAATGTAAGCTATTATAATTTTATTGTCATTATTTATCGCGCCATCTTTCATTCGGTAGCATGTCTATGCCTCTACGATTTTGATTATTTTATTTTTGTATTTGTATTGTTTAATTTTTATTATGCAGGATTCGGCATTGACACAGTAAATTATCTTGAGACAGTAAATTATCTCAAGAACTGTGAACTTGGAAAAATATGCTTCAAATAAAAATTGTTTGGTATCAAGGAGGACAGAAGCTGAACATATTTCTTTCGACTTTGACTTTGACTTTAAGGTTGTTTCAAGATCAACTTGATTTTTTTAAAGGAAAGGTATCTTTTTTAGTGCAACTTTTTATTCTTCATGGAAAAAGTAGTAACTTTTGTCTGAAACATTCTTTATCGGATTTCAAAATATTGAACTAAATTTGATTTAAACGGTTGGAAAAAAATCAAAAATAATTTCAATAATCACAATAAGATAGTCTGCCTCTCAAGAATTTATTCAATTGGGATTTCAAATGTAGATTGTAACGACGTGGTGATGACAGTTCGAATTAAATCGTTAGTAGAGTCATTGTCATTTCTGCAGGAGATTTTCGTCGAATAAATCCTTTTTTCTCAGTTGATAGTTGTTTTTCTCAATTTTGAAGATTGTTTGCCGGAACTGGATTCAAATGTGTTAATTATTATCAATTTTAGAACAATAAATGTCATGAACTCTTAAGTATTAGTTGTTCTGTATCAGCTGGTGAAGCAGAGTAATATTATTCAAATCCGAATCTCTTCGCTCTTTACTCGATCATCATAGAAGGACATTGATTATATGAGAGCCAAAACTATAATATTCTGGAAATTCTTCTCTGAGATGCGATAAATTGTACGTGTAATTACATGAGAATTATTGGCAACTGTCGCTACACGATTTCTTTTTGTGGATGAAACATTTCCATTTTCTCTAAATTCATTCAAGAAACTATAAAAAGAACTATGACATGGAGTATTTCTGTTGTGAAAACTGTTCTGATTCAGTGCAACAGTATCAACAACATTCCTCCTGCATTCTCCGTAATTAAAAATCATTTCAATTTTTGCCGCCACCGAAAGTTTGACACATTCCACGATGTATGCTAAGAGAATGTGAGGTAATAAATCTTGTCACAACATTTTTGGGTTTTAAATCAGCGCTGTGTGTTGTCCTCTCACTGGTTACGTATTTCTCGGAATGGTAGTTTACGTCAGAAAGTAAATGAATTCGAAAATCCGTGATGAGCGTAATAATAAACGTTTATATACATGCATACTGACTGAAAGGATTCCTAATCTAGTTATATGCATGGGAAGGACAAGAGATCAGTTCTTAAATATATCCATTTGTTTCATGGAAGAAAATTGATTAATATTATGCAATTGCTACAGAATAGAAGTTGACCTTGAGATAACCTTAAAGTCAAGGTCAAGGTTAAAACAAAACATGATCATTTCTGTTTCCTTTTGACACCTTTTAACATTTTTTCCTAAAGTTTTTGAGCTATTGTATTATTGCATACTATAACTTTCATCGTTGCTAATTCCAATGAGTTGGATTTATTTTTTATTATTTATTATTCCCATATTCAAGGCTTCAATACGAACAATAAACTGTTTTATTGAAAGAAGAATAATTGAAGGACTTATTATTAAAATAATAGCAATGGGAAAAATATCGAAACCCAGATTCGGCTACAAACACGAGTTGTTGCGTTAGTTTTTGGAAGTATATAGATCGAGTACAAATATCAACAATATATTATTATTTCTTACAGAGTGGTCAAACGGCATTAGGAATCGCCAACAAATTGGGTTATATCAGTGTTGTCGAAGAACTGAAGGTGGTGACCGAAACTGAAATAACGACTACAACTACCGTCAACATAGAGGAGAAGTACAAGGTAGTTGCACCAGAAGCCATGCAGGAGACATTCATGTCCGACTCCGAAGACGAAGGTGGTAAGTGTAGTACCATTTGAAATCTGTATTTTGTGCATATTTTTCATCTTGTGTGGGATTTTACATTGTGAAATAACTTATGTAGGTAGATATGCGCATTGTTTGCATTAACCATAATCCATGGTTTGTTTGAAGTAGACATGAGGTTTCGTGAATTTTTGATAATTTCCTAAACTGTATTATATTTTTCTTATGCAAATATTCATTTCAACACTCAAATAATAAACCAAAGTGGGTTCTGAACATATTCTTCCACAATATGTTGGGAAAAGAATATTCCGGAAAGGGACCGTTGGAAAATCTTATGGATTTATCATTTGTATTCATCTCAAAAAGGCAGTAAATAATATATAGATTCCTTAGAAGTCTATTATACATATTATCTAGTCTATACGTAGACGACGCCTCCCATTTTTTTGAAATGTCAACCCTACCTCTTTGTGCCAGAATGCATATTCCTTTTGTTACTGTGTATGATTTATGCATGTTTTCAACAATAATCACTGAATTTTAAGAGATACCTAAGCCCGTTTGAGAGACACCTAGCTAGCTACTATTTCGTTTTCATCAACGTTTAGGGAACATTTAAACGCTAAGAACACCCTCAATTATAAGGGCCTGAAAGTCGTCACCTATCGAATCCTTAACTAAGTGACTGCTGATTTTGATAATTAATTGTAATAATCAGAATTTCTTATTAATATGCTCAAGAACAGTATTGGGTATTTTAATTGACATTTCAACACTTCACATATGAACTCTTCAAATGTTTTACGCTCCTTCGTATGTACCACAGATATTTCTCAATATAGTTTTGAATTCAAGGAAGAAAATATCATTTTGTTCTATTCTTGAAGAAAAAATGGAAACGATTTTTCTCCACCTGGTAAAAACAAAATATTTTTATTTTCAAACTATGACGACAGGTCAATATCAAAAGCACAGAATCTTATGTTTTCGAATTATTACTGTAATTTTATGATAAATACAAACTCATCAAAATGAGTTTAAACCACTACCGGTGTTTCTCTATTACAATAGCATCTTCAGGTAGGTTAAGAAAATCGTATAAGTAATCTGTTTTGAGTTCAATTATTGATTTTCGGCGACATCAATCCTATACATTTTTTTTTTAATTTATTACAAGGAAACAATGAATATAGTGCACAAGACATTAAAATTTGAATATTTCAGGAGAATATAAACAGAAATTTATGTGCAAGACATAAAAAATCGTTTGTGATCCTTTACGTCTGTCTCCTCGTAGCGAAATCCCGTAGCTACAAGCTCCTAGCGATTCCCTAGCTGAGTATTCCTTACCAAAGGGTACCTTTGTACGGTGAAATTGCAGGGTAGAATTAGGTACTCCCTAAAGCTTAGAAATACTCAGATGGAAAACCCATTGATATGGGTTTTTACCCACCTTTTTATATTATGGGGATGACACGGTTAATCTTTTTTATATATGTTGACGTCAACGACACACTTAAGGAGTGATTGATGTTTTTAATTTTCAAAAAGATGCTATTTTTGTATGCAGGTGATTTGAGAAATATCTGAAATGAAAATCAGAATTACAAAAATTAATGAACATGTAATTATTTCCTCCATCGATTACCTTGCTACTAAAAAGCATGTTTTCGATAACACTTCAAAAATTTTAATCAGTTCAAAAGTGTATTCATTGACCTTCAATCAGGTTTCACCATTTCGTAATAAAGATAGGGTAACATTAATGACCAAATCATCCTCAGCAACAAAAGGTGTATTCATTTCAAGCATAAAAAGAGTTGCCATTTAAAAAACTCAACTTATCCCTAGCCCTCGTAAAAGTGTAAACACCGAAAGTATGAATTTTGTGACTGTATTCCACTTCCCAAAATCTTCACGATAACTTATTCTAATGTACGTAATGTATGTAATGACAAAAGTTCACGTTTTTTCCGGTAAATGGGCGGGCTAAGCGATACTACTATATCGAAAAACTACTTGCTTCAGTTACTTTTGGAGTTGTATTTTTAAAATTTTTGGGCGGAAACTTATAAATGTATAATGTTCGCAGAAGCGAAAAGAGTAGCACCTAATAAGGAGTAGATGAAATGTTGCTTCACTCTATTGACAAAAAAACTCTTTTTTGCAGCCATATTATCAGGTATTGAGTAAAAGTTATTTATCCGAAGTGGTCTTCTCGTAATAGAGTAATAGACATTTCTGTTTACGTCTCAGAAAAAGACTCGTTTGAAGTAAGGATGATTCATATTAAGCATACTCTGTTCTTTTCAAAGTAATTTTATATGAATCATACTTATAACTCAATTAAGTTTTATAACAAATGGATTTTCAACTTCACGATCAATCAGACAAAATATCCCCCGACGATTTATATGACGGATTAAAATGAATATAATTTCAACGAAATGGATATTGTAGGGTTAGGGAAATATTTGCATATGAAAAATCCGTTCTCTCTCCTGAATGGGCCATACGATGAGAATCGATTTAACAAGAAAATTTGGGTAAAAGATATTTCATTATGTACATGTGGGTTGGCGGGCTTTTTTGTATTTTACGAGTACGCTAAGGGTGGTGGTGCTTGTTGCATGCAGGCGGAGTGGACGAGCCTCCAGTGGCTTACGGTCGACCAACGCATGCGCAGCACGTTTATCTACCCTTCTACCAAGGCAATATGACGTATACACGTAAGTCTATAGCTTTCTGTACTTTGAACGCATCTTTATTTTGCCGCTTTTTGCTTGAAATTGTTGGGAGTGACTCGATAATAATAATCATTTTCCGCCATTTTTATATCTGACAGATTTCATAGACCATCAAACTTATGCGAAGACGTTTTGAATTCTGAGGATGTAGTAGGTACCCACACATTGTGGAAAATTACATCTCAGCAACAAATGCTTTGGAAAAGAGATATTGTATTATTATTATTATTTTTTTATTTATTTATTTAAAAGTGCGATACTTATTATAATTGATAATTTCAGAGATTCTTTTCATGATTTGATTCGTCTTAGGAGTTGCACCATTTGTATGGTAAATGGCTTTCGGTTAAATTTCTGGAATGTACAAAAATTAGTACCTATAACAAGTTTTTGAGATACAGGGTTTCAGAGATGAAAAATTGAGCTCTAAATTTCAACCTATGTTTTGTGGGGTATCTTCCTTATCTTTGAGATAAAGGATTGGGATTTCGTGATAGTCTGCTACTTTTTTATGATATGAAAAATGACCGAAGCAGAAATTTGATATTTTGGAGTAGAAACAACAGAAACAAAAGAAAAAAGTAACTTCCTCACTGCATGGATTCTACCAAAAATATTCTATGAGATCAAGTTTCAACTTCTTCGATAAGTATAAAGATAAGAGTGATACTTTTCAATGCCACCCTGTATTTTAAACACCGAAAGAGCTATCAAAATAATTAATGCTATAACTCAAAGCTTCTTATAAAAAGCCAAATAGCAATACCGATTGACCTATCAAAACCGCAAATTCATATCTTCTATCGCGTTATTGATATTGGCATTTTATTATCAATTTGGGGCACAATCTTTGATGAAACACCCTCTACCAGTAATGACTGTGCGACGACCATTGCCGTACGTTTGATTTACCTTCAGAATTTTCTCCCATATCCGAAATAACAAATTGTTTGTATGTTGTTAATTAATTTTGGTCAAGATCAGGTAACTTCTTCCAGGATTAATCGACACCCCGTATCTCGAAAAACTAGTCAATGGCCACTTGCCAGGCAGGTCAGAATCTAGAATATACCAAAAATTCAAGAGATTATTTAATCCATAAAAATGGGCCTTCGAGTCTAATCAAATCCACTATAATACCACTGACAACACTTAAGAACTGGAATCAAATCAAAAGATGTAGAGGGTGGGCAAAATTCGGATTCGAATGGCTGTAACCTTAAGAGCTAGGGGAAAATGGATGGCACGTTTCTGATCTCGATTTTCAAAAGATATAAATAAAGGCCAAAACCGCATCCCCCTCTATCTTTTGTTTTGTATATAACTGAAAACTTTTTTTGGGCTGTTTGAACTGGTGCCTTTATCACTGATATGGAAAAACAAATGTAACATTTTACAGACACTTTTTTATGTAGAATGCAGTGGCGAATTTTTTCAGTCCACCACTTCAGTGATATAAGGGTTACTTTTTTTAAATACATATTCCAATTTTATTCAAAGAGCCGAATGATGTGTTTTCACTCATAAATTGAAAACAAGAGAAGATAGAGGGATGCGGTTTGGGCCATTATCCATCTTTTGAAAATTGAGGTTGGAAACGTGGTATCCATTTTCCATAGCTTACGGTTACAGATCTGACATTCAATCCCATCGAATTTCGCCCACTCAGAACATTAAGGGTTAGCAAATATTTCAGTCAATTTGAGGAGCAGAATGAATATCACGAATAGCAAATATCCTAGATCGTATAAATGTAAGAATCCAGAAATATCAGTTATTCCAAAATGAAACTAGATTTTTTTTTTCAACTTCGATGTCGATAATAGGAAATGGTTTCCACATTATCGGTTCACTCCCGACTCGAGTTTTTCGCAATCTTCATTTTCATTTCATTTCACCTATTATCCTCCCATATATTAGCGAATTTATTTATCCTCTATATCATTTAACGATAAGATAATTGGAAAAATAATATAGCATCATCGATAGCACGTACGTAGGTAGGTACATTTGATACTTTAGATAAGCCTCGCCTAGATTCAAGAAAACCAATTTCTCCTGCAGTTCACTTTGAGTTCCGTTCGAATGTTTTTTCACTGATTTATCTCGCACTCCAGGTGAATAACTGCAATTTATTTTTACTTCTTATCGAGTTCCGCACGATCCACGAGTGAAACTGAGAGTTTTTTTTTATGTAGGGTTCTTTTGAGCATTCAAATATTGTCATTGGATATCAATGTTCAATTACTCGCCGCCTTAATCATGTTGGAACAACTGCTGAATATAAATTTGATATGATCTTTGTTTTCGTCAAAACTTTTTATTTGAAATTTGTAATGTTGGAATTTTTTTGAGTTCGATTCGTCTTTAGTGATAACGTATGAAATGAAAAAGATCAGAATTGACAACGTTGGGTACCAAGTGCTGTGTATGTTTTGTGCAGTCGAATTTTCTTTGATTTAATTCTAAAAGCTACGCTGAAATGTGCTCTTGACGTCTGGCTTTTTTGGAGCATTATTGAGATTGCAATAATTGAAATGAGCGATATAACGAAGCAGATATTTGGACTTTGCCGCAATTTTATAGCTTGGAATATAATTTCTGAGAAACTATAATACATTTTCGAAGTATTATTATCAATCGTGTGATATCAGGAGTTATTGTAAAAAATACATAAAGCTAAAAGCCAGAAGATCTAAGTAAATTAATGAAAAATGGAGATTTAAAATGTTCCATACCATATTCCTGTACAGTGAATCGTCAGCGCAGATGAAATATAGAGACGATTAAAATGTTCGCCCTATAATAGCAATTATTCCTGTCTTAAATAAAAATAATTGATAAAACAAGACTAATTGACGATATACAAGGTAATTGTTGCAGTGAAAACTAAAAGATTCGAACACTGAACTCGCACTTGATATCTATCAAATAAATAATACATCATCCAGTCAGAGATTCAACATATTACATTTCATTTAATTACTTGCAGCATAATTAAACGTATTTCAGCTCTCGAATCATGAACACACTCGACTGGAGTTCCTTCATTAGGTGTATGATTTTCTAAATAATTGTTCGTACTGGTTGTTTTATCCGAGCTCTTCGTTTTATCTGTGATATTATGAATTTTTCATTGTTTCAATGTTATCGCTTCGTATCGTGCAAAAAATAAATCGAACTACCTTTTGATTAATTTTTGTGACTCTAGGCGACGATCCCCTATCCAGTGATCATCATCAGTACAAGTATATGACTTTCGATGACATGAAATCGCTGGGAGACGATTCGATGAAACTAGATGTGACGAACGACGAGAAGAACGAGTACAGAAATTCTATGGGTAAGTTCAAGTTCTTTAGCGCCATCTTGTAAAAATTAATTCGAAAGTATAAAGGTTGTGTACGAACTGATGTGGAAGATTTTAAGGTGGTTATTCTGACAAATATAGCAAAGGGTGTCCTAAGTATTATTCTTCATATAGAACCCCTTCACCTTCAAGTTACAACCCTTCAAAAAATATTTTTCTGCGTTGTTTATGTAATATGTTCACTTGGTAGAATTTAAAAGGATGATAATGGCCAGACTGTGGAGGCTAATATGATGTTTATTTTTGCAATAAAGTCTAAATCACTTTTTCATCAACATTGCTTATTCCACGAACTTCATAAAACTATCCCACAATATTCTTCTTTGGACCAGTTGCGATCTATCTCTATTTCAGAAATCAGCTAAATCGGTGATTGCGTTCAGTAGATATATACTCCATTGACTTTTATAAAAGCAGCACACTATTATTTTTGTCATGGAGGAAAACTATTGACACCTAATATGCAGTTGCTTGAGAACAGTTAATGTTGGTAACTCTCTTGGACTGAAGGTTGAAGACATCACATCATTTATTGATTCTAATATCAAGAAAACTTTCAATGAATCCAACCCGAAAATGAAATGCATCTGATGCATGTTTCCAATTAAAATTCCAAATTTGTAGTTGCGGGTCTTTTCTGAAGATCTGGCATCTGGCACCATCTTTTTGGGTTTCCCAATAAAAGGGAATTCCTTCCTGATTGTGATAATGTTTCAGCTCAAATATAAGTCGTTCAGATTCCGATGAAACATAATATGAATTTACTACTGCATCTCGAAGCATGTTGAAGTTAAAGATAGTCAATCTTGGACAATTTTTTAGTGTCCCACTTCATTTGCTGCTTAGTTTAGTCCCCCAGTGAAAAAATATTCATTAAATTGTCATATGATTCCAAGACACAAAAATTTTTATTTTTTTGGGGACAAATGGCTGATAATTTCGATCAATTCTTACATTGATATTTGGAATTCTTCACTAACTCGAACAAAATGAAATTTTTTGCTGCAAGTTCAATGTGGATGAAATGAGACAATAACAACGCCATTTCATGTGCCAATTCTTTTCAGCTCCTTCACAAATCAGCGGCGAATTGATAATCAATCCAGTACAAGCCAAAGAATATAATTCTGCACCATCGGCTCCAGACAATGTAGATATAGTAAAACCACCTATCACTGCAGGGTAAGTTTTATAGTTTCAGTTTATTCTCATTTCGATTAACGGATTTTTGCTTGTGCATTAACTTCTCGAATTGTATTGTTTCTATAAATATTCAATTGAAAGATGAATTTGTTCATTCTCTCTCTAAAAAATTCTCTTTCGAATTACAACTGAAAAAATGATTATTGATGAAGAAAAACGTTCGTATACGCAGAAGCCGAATTTTTTTGTAAGTAAATTTTTCCAACATATCCATAGGATAAGAAACATTTTGAAAATGTAGTTCAAGTATTAAGGGGTTAGGTGGGTTTCAGAGTTTCAAAAAAAGGGCATTTTCACTAAATTTTTAATATGTACAATCATATGTTTTATTTAAGAAATTCAGCATTTCAAAGATACATTTATTGAAACAGTATTTTGTGAAATTTTTATTCAACAATTCCGAAAACTTGGCTGTTGGTACCTCATCTCTCTGGACGACTCAAAAAAAAAGGTCTTGCCGTGGATAGCATATATCATTATTGGTTCATCTTAAACCAAAAATATTTTGTTAGTACAGGAATAAATGTCGTTAGTGGGCGAAGGGAAAAAAATAAAATTTGAATTTTTGACAAATTTTGAACAAAAATAAAAACAAATTTTTTGGACAAATTTTCGCCATGTATTGGCTCGAAAAAATTATTATAGTACCTACATTAGGCATTTTTACTTTCTCGGATAGGTACTATTTATATTATGGTATGCCCAACTTTTGTTGTTGTGCTACGATGCTATGAAATTTAATTATGTTAGTAACATTTTTCGAATATTATTATTGAATATACAAGTTTATGATAGATTGAACATTTGATGAATCTCGTTATTGGACGAAGAAAAAAATAATTAAATTGGAATTTTTGACAAACTTTGAAAAGAAAAAACCTAATTTTTTGGAAAAATTTTCGCCATTAGAATTTTACTCGGATCGATTTGAAATTTTAGGAGAATATTTGAAACATATCGTATATACCATTTAATAACAAACAGAAATATAAAATCGATTTCTTGAAATTTTCAAACCTACCTAACTAACCCCTCAATTCTGTTCTGGAAACAATGAAAAGTTAAACTTTTAAGTAGTTCTGAGTGTTTTGGTTTTGTCCTTCGAGTATAATCATTTTTTCATGTGATTGTTGTAATTTAGGATCATTCAAGAATCAACTTATTTTGTGATATCACTTGTACGAAAACCCTAGTAGTGGTTTGTATGTATATGTATACCCAGCTTGTGCAGTGAAATGTGGCCCTCATTCGACGATCTCGTATGCCGAAAAAGACAAGGACAACGCTTATGCAGAGAAAGGTATCTTTTTTGTCGGTACCCTATGAGAATGCACTGAATGTTGCACATATTAAATGGTGAATTAACCCAGTAAAACAATAATCGATAAATAATCAAAGGAAATTCTTGAATGGCCATTATTGGAAACTTGATCCCCATAAAAAATTCAAAAAAATTAAATATAAGTGAGTTGCTATAGACGGACCAAAATAATTGGTTATTGCATACTATGAAAATTTCACAACTGTGTTTGAAAATAGTGCTTAGCTTATAGCAAATAATACGTAAACAAATATATAAAATATCAACCTCAATCTTAATATTGGTAATATGACGGAGTATAAATTATACGATATTTCATAATTTATGGTCAAAAAATTTTTTTTTATTTTCTATTTATTGATGGTGTAGGACCTTGCCTATTGTACGTCATCAAAAATGCGGAACTGAGCCGTGGTGTGAATGCTTCTTTCAAAATCCTAATCGTGAATGGAAAGTTGTTGAATCTGAAAGATTCTTTGAACGATAGATGCTAGGCACTAATCTCAAACACGATACATCAACACCAAAGTTGCATTGCCCCTTAATCGTTTCGATTATAGTTATCGGTATAATTTTTTCAACATGAACTGTTACTTTTGTTGTCCGAACTGATTCAATTTTCAATTATTTCTTGAATGGGGTTTACCGAATGAAAAAATCCTACTTGTTCATAATAACCTGCTTTGCATTGTGTACATTTTGTAAATAATTCAAATCTTACTGATACCGTTGAGTATTCAACCTCAATGAAACTCAATGTTGATGCGCAACCATCCTAGCAGTTAAACCAGAACCAGACTCAGTGAAATTCTTTGGCAGTCAGGGCCCCTTCATTTTGAAAAAATACTAAGGTGTCAATAAATTTTTGCTATGAAATTTAATTATCTTCTGAACATTTTTCCAATATTATTATTGAGTATACAAGGTTATGATACATTTGAACATTTGGTATCAAATTGCTGTACTCCACGTTCCGTAACATTTGGTATTAGTATTGATTTATTTCAATGAATTCCTCAACCTTTAATATCTGTAAAATAGACTGTGACAAAACAGCTGATGTATTCGAAAGGAAGAATTTTTTCATTTACTTAGTTTTGTTGATACTGATATTTGGTACGGATATAGACAAAGTAAATAAATGAAATAATGTTAATCATACAGGTTGTTTCCTGAACAAATTCAGAGTGTTATTCTCTGAAAGATTTGAATTCAGAAAGATCCTATTGGCATATGTCAACAAATGATTTACATGGTCTATGCTACCCTGTTGACATTTTTCCTCAGTGTACACTGAGACGAGGAACAGGATCTAAGATCAGTCTCTTGTTGCCATTTCATTATACCCGCTTCATTGTTTTTAGATTGGAAAAATTTTTATAGCTGGACCTCTGGATTTTCGGAATTCTGAATATGTTTGAATATACATATTCCTTGAAAATTTAATTTCATTCGAGACAACTGTTCAAAAGTTAGTTTTTCGGCCCTATTCAGAGGAAGCACTTTTTAATGATTGAATTACATCTGAATAAGTTCTATACGTGGAATATGTACAGTTCCTCATAACTAACCCTGTATTACTATATGACTAGTGAATATTTCTCCCTTCTTCATTATTCCTCGCTAGTAAATTTTTATTAAGATTTTCATCATATTTGAAACACTTAAATCCTTCAACAGTACTTATTGAATTTTTTCGCGATTTCTATGCAGTATCATGGGTAGGAGGAAGTAAGTTTATGACTGATTTAGAGATTGGTAGATAGTGTATTTTCTGCTTGTTATGAATTATTATTTCCAAATGTGTTTTCACTCGATGTTTATTTGCACTTGACACAGTACACTTTAAATTTATTGGGATGATGGTGTTGAGCATGCTTTTTCTAATCTATGTGTTAAATTCAAGGAAAACAAGGTAATTGAATACTGATAAAAGTGGAATGAGAAAATTAACAAAATCATCTAATTCAACGATGAGCTATTTTGCATCTGGATCAATGATAAAAATCATTTTAATGTCATCGTATGATTCTATTTGCCCAAAAAAATGTGGACCAGAATCAGAATCAAATCGCACTTTGAAAATACACAACCAATAGATAGAACTTTTAAAGGATATAATACTATATAGACGGACGGTATAATTTTCTTTAAATAAATATAGTAAATATATCAAACAAAATAATATGAAGTTGGAAGACAGTGTATTGAATTTGAAATAAAATATTTTAACGGGTTAACTGGATATAGGAGCTATATGGAGCTGTTGCAAACTGAATTATTAGCTGAATTATATATGAGTGGCTCAGAGGAAAAGTGATCTAACTACAATTAAGAGAAATGTTGGAAATGAAGGTTTTACGTTTCAATTGAGTGAAAAACCGCATTGAGAGGTATGAAAAATTTTGTTGAGAGGAAAAACATTAAATGGGTATAACTCGGTAAAAACGACGATTCGACTCATACCACTCATAAGAAGAATAATATGCAATCTTTGGTAGCCAAATATCGGTATAACTCAAAAATCGGAATTTGTGACTTATACCACTTTTCCTCTGACCGGCTCATATGTAAACCATACATGAAATTTCATTAGATATTTATGCGGATATGTATGAGTTTGGTCCTCTTCATAACCATGGGAAAAAAATTGGACAATATCTCTGCTAATGTGACTCAGGATTTTTTCATCATATTTTTAACGACTAGTTTCCCCACAATGAGATAAAAATTAGGTAAGCAACGACCAACGCCCAAAATTAGATTGGGCATCGTCGTATGGAATAATATACACAGTGGTGCATTGAAAATGAAACAGCGGCTCTGTATAGGTCGGCAGAGCCGAACTATATGAAAAAGCTGGGACACGTCGTTTTTTGATTTCAAGATCACATTCACAATCGTATAAATTCAATATCAATCCCTATATTTTGAATAGTATACTACACTCTGTTTATTAATTTCCGATGCATAACATCAACAAATGAATCGAACTAGACAAATACAGGGCGATACCTACTTATAAGTAGGTATCCCAAAAACCAGTAATAATTATAACTACTATATGAATTCTTGCAGCAAGATAGAAAAACTCTATTGATCCAGTATCTTATGTATTTAATCCTTGGAAGCAATTGGCAATTATACTGTCCGAAGATTTAACTTGACGCGTTTTCGTTAATACCTACTCATTCTGAAAGTTTGTTGTTATTCTCATCTATGCTTCGTTTTGAATGCTTTCAATTAAACATCTAATATAATATACGATGGTCTTCAAATTGCTGATGATAATAAAATATAATAACATTTTTGTGATGGAAGACTGAATTTCCGCCGGAAACACTTGCTTAAGTGCAACAGAAGTCAAATTTCTTTCGAATATTAAACAATCCTCTGATATAAAAGAGGAACTAAATTCTACTACAGCCTCATAATTATAGTACCTATAGGTTGTTGATGAAGAGGTTTCCAAAACATTATATGGTGGATCATTTATCAATTTTGAAGGCCATAACCTTTTCTTCGTTCAATTGGACCCTTTAAACATATTTGATTTTTTTGAAGCTTCCTTGTATCATTCCTGGTTGATGCAAGAGGAGGTGCTATGCGAGGATGTCGACATTCTGGAGTGCGAGTTATAGTTCCACCAAAATGCGCAGGAAGTCCTACACGCATCACTTGCAGATATGTGAGACCTCAAAGAACACCACACCCTCCACCTCTGATGGAGGGAGAAGCTCTGGCTAGCAGGCTTCTCGAACTTGGACCAGTTGGAGCCAAATTCTTGGGGTAAGAGAACTATTCATTTGCAGGGTTGGGAAGTATTTGATTACTAGTAATTTTTATTTAAAAAATATAAAATAAATAAAAATTGCTGCTATCCCACGAATGAAAATCATTGCTATTTGAACACAAATACATATAGCGATCTACGGCTGAAGTAAAATAAGTCAAAAGAAAACGAAATTTGTCAATTTACCCACTGTTCTGTTCAAGGCGCCTCTTGATGATTTAGGTGGGTCAGGAAATCTCCCTCAAAGAAGAGTGTAATGTGCTATCAACAACGAAAAATTTATCCTTCAAACATCAATTACGGGTCAATTCCGTCCTTGTGATCTCCTGGATAAAGAATATTTTCCTAAAAGCTTAAACATCTCTGCAAAGCTTCAGAATTACAGTGAGGTCATGATCGGAACCACATCAAAATTTGATAGGGAATCCAAAAATTGGATGACTTATTGGGCATGCCGTCTTTTAAAACGTTGAAGTGAACTGAAAATTGTCATATTTTATAAGCCACATCAATTCCATATAACCGGAAGTGATAAAAATTCGAAAATATTTTAAAATTTCTATTCATCCCGAATGACACACTGTTAATGAATTTCATGAAAATATATTTTGTAGTTCTCCGTACAATTTTGGTTGATCTTAAGAAAGTATGACTCTGTATTATTTCAAGGTTATTGATTTTGACTGTTACAGTCTTCCTATAATCGAGAATAAGTTGGTAGTGTATTGAAGAAATACGACTATTATGTTTTGAGAGTGAGCTAAGTTAGCTTATTCCCATATCTTTACAGACCAGTTATCATAGAAGTGCCACATTTCGCTTCATTAAGAGGAAAACAAAGGGAAATTATTGTTTTGAGATCAGAAAATGGGGAAACCTGGAAAGAACACACATTGGAAGCGAACGAGGAGGCTGTGCAAGACGTATTGAACCATAGCTTCGATGGCGAAGGTATGGAGTTTCTCGTTTCATCATGAAAATTTGCTTAGAAATAACGGTAATTTCAGAGCTGAGTCAAATCGAAGATCTACACACTAACAGGATAACACGTATCCTAACCAATGATTTTCCACATTATTTCGCTGTCGTATCTAGAATTCGACAGGAAATACACGCCATTGGTCCTGATGGAGGAACCGTATCAAGTACTGCTGTCCCTCTGGTGCAAGCTGTATTTCCACCAAACGCACTAACGAAGAAAATAAGAGTTGGTTTACAAGTAAGTAGAAATGATTGGTTTTTTCAGGATGGCCTAATTTGTTGCAATTATGATTAAAATATTATTCAACTGGTTGCTTCAGTGTTGATTGATTCTAATTTTTGTCTGGCTATTAGTATTCGAATATGGGAAATTTGAATGATGTACAACAAGTTTTCCTTTATAATTTCAGGCCCAAGCTATTGAGACTGAGATAGTCTCAAAACTTCTGGGTCATGGAGTGGCAATTTCTCCAATTGTAACTGTAGAACCAAGACGAAGAAAATTCCACAAAGCAATCACATTGAGTCTACCTGCACCAAGAGCTCATACACAAGGAATGATCAATCAATATTCTGGATCTGCGCCAACTCTCAGACTGCTCTGCTCGATCACAGGTAAACGAATAAGTAATTCGGTTGAAAGTATACCGATTAAATCGAAACATTCTACCAAAATTAAGAGATTGAATGAAGAGTAAGCCTAGTCAAAGTTAATTTACTCTTGTCTAGAACTAGAAAATCGATCGCTAAAAATATTTTATCCTAAAACGAAAAAAGTTGTGTCTCATATTTTCCTTTTTATTATTTTTTATTGAAAAGTCATCACTACTTATGAATGAAGATGGTTTCGACTTAAAAAATTTGCTAATCAATAAAAAAAACGAATCTTTAAAATTGAGGATGTTGTTATAGGACTAATAAAATCACCACTCTTCTTGAGTAAAAGTAATTTATTTAATGGTTGAATTCCACACTTTATTCAATTGAATCCAAAATATGAAATGAATAACGGATCCATTTTGATTCTTTTCCAATCGATATTCCGTCATAGAAGCGTTGAGGTTACCCATCAGATTTTGGTCTTTATAATGTATATTTAAAGATTTTCATTTCCCACTCCTTCAAAATTTTCGGGAATTAAAAAGTTTCAGCAACTAACGGCATGATTAATCAGGCCCCAAAAGTGTTGTGAAACCCGTTGTTAATTATACCTAATGCTTCTAAAAAATTACTATTGACTTTCACCACCGCGGATTTTTATTTGAAATCAAGAGAAATTGGATTGACTGTTGAATTTTAACCATTTTGTTAGAATAATTTTTGTCAAATTTACCATAACATTGTCATTACACGAAATTCAACATACTTTCGTGTAGAAATATAAATTCTACGTTTACAAAATTTCGTGATATTACAATTCAGATTCATATCAGATTCATTCATTAAACCTATTCAATTGAAGTTTAGATGTGTATGTGTTGTATTTTTTGAAACAGTTTATTTCGTAGTAGTGAAGTTACATAAAATAGATATTCTAGTATCAGAGTATAATTATGCTACTGGAAAAAAATGTTGTTTAGAGCATGTTGATTATTCATATCGATGTTGTCTTTACTATTGCAAACCACTCTTAATATCCATGCTTCGTATAGGAACTAAATCAGGTAAATTTAGTTCCATTCACTTATTCATTTTATATCCTGCTTATAAGATTAGTTTAGTTTCTTCACTGATTTCTGGAGTATGGTGAACATAGAAAAAGATTTTTGTTCATTAGAGTTCCTCATTGATTCCAACAAAATGCGTATGAGTTTGATACTTGATTTCTCGATGAAACTCAGTGTAGGAGTACATCATTGAAATTTTTTTCGGGATCACACACTATTCCAATTTAAGCCCGTTTGCAACAGCCGAGAATTCTCTGGAGAATTCTCTACAAAATTCTCGCAAGAAAACGGCAGAGATTATTTTGTATGTAACTGAGCAGAGAATTCTACCGAAAGTGTGTATGCAACGGTAAATAATTCACGGCGCATGAAATCTCGAGTAAATTTTCTAGAGAATTCTCGGCTGTTGCAAACGGGCTTTACACATGAGTTGTTGATCGTTTCCATTTTCTGTATAGATTCTGGTGAACTCTGTACTATGTAGACATTCTTCGCATAATTATTCAAGCCTGAAAGTCTTTAGAGGCCCTAAGGGCCCCTTAAATTTGCTCAGCAAGAAACTTTTCTTCTTATTCATATTATTTCTTTGAAAGATTAATTTTTGTTGCATTCTGAACAAATAACAAAATTTCGTTAAATTTCTTAAATTATTTCGCAACTACATATTCATTTACACCCTTACCCTTCGTACCCAGTTAGCATGCTGACGTCATTTCGACGAATGTTTTGTCATCTCAGGTGTCTATTTGACCCAGAGAATGACGTTGTAATGTCACAACCCACATACGTCATTTCATGACGTCAGTATACAGGCTCAGAAAAAATTACCGGAACGGTCGATCATTTTAAAATATACAAGGGCTTTCTGAAAATGCCTTATATAAAAGTTGCGCTGAATAGAAAAACGCTGGGTCACTGGTGAAGGAAAGACTCAGGAACTAATTTTCGGCCTAAGAAATATGAGTAGCCTATCCAACACGAATGCCTCTGTTAAATACCTGGGTATGTACCTGGACGCATCTTTCACGTGGGCTCTTTCTATTTATTATAAATTATAACTATATGTTTGTTCGATTGTATGAATTAGTTTGTAGTTCTATGTATTAGGAACTTCAACTACTATTTTATCAATGTTTTTAATGACCTGTGAAAGCATAAGTGATATGCAATTAATCAATAAAGCTCTCTCTCTCAAACAAGAGCGAAACCGGTCTATCGCTACTCACCTTCGATCTATGCACGTTTTCAATGGTATACTGAAGGTGTAGATTTCTGCCACTCCGATTTATTTTGATATCTTTCATAGCCTTTCGGCGTTACTTCCTTCATTAAAATGACAATAATTTTTTTTTGATGGAAAATCCGACCGTTCGTGTTTTTTTTCCTAACCCTGTACGACGTCACAGTTGAGTTCGTTACAGAATATCGGCGTCAATTTGAAAAATGTCTACCATCAGCACCAGTAGAAGGATATGACTTGAAAAATCGTCAGCATAATTATTGAATTTTATGATGAAGTTTAAATTCAGATTCAGACTCGAATAATTCACTATGTACTAGTTGTGGAAGATTTACACAACTAAAATGAGTTCACATTCCGGAATCAGTGTTGAAAATTGAAGATGTGCATAAAACTATCAGCACATAGAGAATCTGTTCTGCACTTAGCGCACCCATCATATATCATTTAGAATTTTCTGAGATATTTCATTCATAATAAAATGTGGTCCAACTCAGAAAATCTAAGAATCCGTTCATTCTGTCTTATTTGGTTGGGTTTAATGAATCAAGAAATTCTTGAATAAATCCATCGCTTCAGAAAAATCATACATAATACATGTTCGGTTGCACCAATATTATTCTCGCTTCGATATTATTTTCAACTCTCTTCTAAAACTTTTTGTAAATTCAACTATTAATATATTTCTTTCTGCATGAATGATAGGAGGACAAAATAAAGCTGTATGGGAGGACGTCACTGGTTCCACCCCCTTGACATTTGTCAAAGAATGCGTATCGTTTACTACCACAGTTTCAGCTAGATTTTGGCTTATGGATTGCCGAAATGTTTCCGATGCAGCTAAGATGGCAACAGAATTATATACACAAGTAATGAACGAAAACCAAATACCTTGAGTATCTCCCTTAACGCAATTAAAACTTTCAGTCTACCCATGTTCCCTTCATGGCAAATTTCGTTGTTTTCGCCAAAAGGGTAAATCAGCACGAATGCAGGATTAGGGTTTTCTGTATGACTGATGATAAAGAGGACAAGACATTGGAGCATCAGGAACATTTCACTGAAATAGCGAAAAGTCGCGATGTTGAGGTACTAGAAGGAAAGGATATATTCTTGGAATTCACTGGAAACCTGGTGCCCGTACTTCAATCTGGCGATCAGCTGAAGTTGGGATTCAAGGCATTCAGAGAGAACAGGCTTGCTTTCACTGTCCGTGTAAAGGATGTGGTGAGTAAATTCTAAAATTTATTTTTTGATTTATTGTATGATGTGATAGTGTATTTTACCTTCACCCACCCGAAGATGCTACTAACTCTGATGGCGAGCTAGAAGTTGTCTCTGGGATGAGGTACCTGAGGAGGACATCGTCCATATTATTAGGAGTATGTCCCGACGTTTAACTTTATGAGTGTTTAAGGTGTTGTTGGGTCCAACACATAATGAATTTTTTTCATTCTTCCTACGTTTAGATTTTTCTTAAATTTTGATCCATAACTTACTTAACTTTGAGACACATGTGTACAAAACATAGTTGTTATATTCATTGACTTGAGTGTTTTACTTTTTATGTCACTTTGTGTATGATTTCTTTGATTTCGTATTTCCTTTAACTGAAACATAATGACTTCATTTAAGGATGAAAATGCTGCTGGAAGATTGATTTTCATGAATGATGCCAGAGTGGCCAGGGGAGAGCCCAATCAAACACCACTTTGTACTCTGAACTTCATATTACCAAAAGAAGTTCTTTCTGATTCGCACTCAGATCTTTTAGCATTAGACAAGGACCATAGCTACCTTCATCATGGTGGTATCAGTGAGTATCACGAATTGAAATGCTAATTTGTCAACCTAAAGATCAATCTAACATATTCAGATTAATGTTAAATAATGTTTTCTATCTGGATGTGAAATATTTTCTAGGTAAACCTGACACTATCCACAGAGCGGATTTCAAACTCTCTGATATTTGCAATCTTTTGGATGAAGACTGGGAAAAATTAGCACCAGAACTGGATATACCACCATCCGACATCGAAATAATCAAGCAAGAATATCAAGAAAACAAACCACAGCAAGCTATGATAATGTTCAGACTGTGGCTGAGACAGAAAGCTAACAATGCTACTGGAAACCAACTGGAACTGGCATTGAGGAAGATAGGCAGACAAGATGTGATAGACAAATGCATTTGCAACGTAGAGTTAGTAACGGATGATATGGAAAGAGCTTTGGCGAAAGTCCGATTAGACCAATCCGGTTTCGACACTCTTCGTGAAGAAATTGGTTCGAGGGACTCTTCGTTGAGAAGGGACGGTACTTTGGGATCAATGAAAAGAGACGGGGTTATTTTCCAGGATGATTTAGATAGGAGTGAAAAATCAGGTGAGTTTTTAATTACTGTCATCTGAGGACTATGGTGTTCAGCATCAGACGTTCATCCTTGAAAGATTTCTTCCCATATGTACGCTTCTTCAAAACCTTATATTCTTTTTCAAACTTCAGAGATCTTTATAAAGAATAGAAATTCATATGAAGAAGGTTTAACGCCGAGAGGCTATGAAACGCACAATCAATAGGACTTCGAAGTCTCGCCGTTTTTCATATCTCACATCTGAAAGTCCTCTGTGAATTTCCACCTTAAGAATTATACGCTTAGAGGCCTGCCTCCGCTCTCCTCGTCTATTTCATTTACGGGAATGGAGAATTCTCCTCAATTTGGGTTATCACTGCATATGCAAGTTTAAACTGAATAATTATGAGTTTCATTCATGATTTTTTCAAATGCATCGCGAAACTATTCAAAATCATTCTTCAAACATGGGATTTTAAAATTTAAATCGCTTGGTTCCGAGTTTACGATTCGGCAACAGCGCCTACCAGACAATGAAAAGAACAATGTCCACTCAGCTTGTTTGTAAAATAACAGCTGTTGATTTACAGTTGCCTATTTACTGGCGAGCTTCAACTAGGACCGGCCATAAAAATCCCATAAAATTTTACGACCTTCCTCGTTCGTCGCAGACTTCATAGACAGCCATCTTTGTCTATCTCATCAAGATAATTTATTTGTTGTCCTTTATTATCAAGGCATATTTCAGTCGATGTTGCCAACTTGTGCAATCGACAAGGAACGCTTTAAATTTTAGATACCCATTTTTATTTTTCATTTTTAAGTGCTTAGAATAATTTTTTTTTGGAAACGGTTGAAATTGTTATTTCAAAATGTGACGTTTCAAAGATATTTCATAAAAAATACATCATTTTCGTCAGAAGGAGTATTCCCTATTGGGATCATCCTGTACGGTAAAAAAAATGCCGCCTATGGTTGATACTAGCAGCGGTCAAATTGATTATGTTAAAATTTGGCGTCATCGTTATGTAGAACCTATCGAAAAATCATTGTCTCGCGAAGGGTGTGATGCTCTTCATTTACACTTTTCAGCATTTCAGAGTCTTCAGATTGTTTCGTTTCGTTTTATCTGTTAATGAAATTTCCGTAATTTCTTTTGAAAAGAGGACATTTTCTCATTTCTTACTCAGTTGGATTACTACCGGAAATGTATTAAGCATGTATTAAGGATCACAAGTACTCTAAATATAAGCATTCAAAAAATCACCATTTTCGAGTATTTTCTTTGAGTATGAATAGTATAAAGAATTAGTGGATTGAAGTGTTTCAGAGTAAATATCTTGTGACTATCAGTGTAGTCGAAAAATCAAATCGGAGGGGGAAATATTCGCCCCTCAAATATTTGTTTTATAATGTAGGCATTGATTATATTTCGTTTTTCGAAAAATATTTTCAATCATTGATGAGAACTTATTAATGAAGATTATTATAAATCTGACGAAGTAGAGAGTTCAGTTTGCACGAAAACTGTATATGTATATTAATAATCATTTTTCATTTTGATGTACCTCACCACGTTATACTGTATAACGAGTACCCCATGCCCTTCTCAGCGCCTTATTTTGCGGAGAGATTGCTTTAAGGCCTTTCATCCTTATACAGAATTTGTATAGTTACTCCCTGTGTTAATCTCTCTTCGTTGTTCCAGATGTTGGGAGCTTTGAAAAACAAATAATCATTAGTGAAAGAAATGGTTATGTAGATAATGAAATTTTGGCCAACGGAAACAGTTCTCCCAATGCGAATCAAAAAGTTTTCAAAATCATTACGGATCAGCTTACATCTACACCTACAATGAAAATGAAAAATGAAGACCATAATGCCAACACTCCACCTCCTAGTCCAGCAGAATTCAATCAGCACACACAGGAAGTACATGAAGATAGAAGTGAGTTGAAAATCGATGTATATTAAATATATTTTAACAAGGATGTCCCACTAATCTTGAGTACCCGTTCTGATTTATTTTCTAATATATGACATTCAACAGAGAAAATTCAGACTGGTGACGCATCTGCAAGAAATTGTTTCCATTATCGAAATTGAACAAAAATTCCGATTAACATTTGCTCAAATATTTCGCGATTATTCGATAACTTCATGCCCATTTTAATAATTTTGCTTGGATTTTATGCTCATTTCCTGTAGACGTAGTTGAGGTGAAGGATTTAGCTGGTTTTTGGTTTAGCTTAGATAGGTTTTCCTTTTGGATATTGCACATGTTTTAAGCGATGGCTTTTGAAGCAATTTAGTAGTATTTGATTTTTCTCAAGGAATAAACCAAGAAGAACCGGTATTTTGCTCAACACCTAAGAAGTCGATAATCATGGATTCAATCGAGATTCTTAAAAAAAATGTAGGAGATACGTTAACTTTCCTGCATCAAGAACGAAACGATTTTTTACCCGAAGATGACATTATTATACCCAGTCGAAAAGACGATCACGTCTCCAAGGAAATTGACTTGAACTGCATCAGTGCTAAATCTCCGAAGAAAAATGAAAATTACAATCTCACGAATATGAGGAATGAAGTTGAATATCAATTATCTGAAGTGATAAAGCAGGCAGAGGATACTGTGAATGAACTGAAAGCAAATGTTGACGACAAATCTGACAGCCTACTTGACGATAACAAAAATACAACAGAAGATACATTAGACAACTTAGAAAGCTTGAAAGACGATTCTATCTCGAATGCTCAAGAAAAAAGCGAAGAAGCCTTCAAATTTTTAGAAAATGAAGCATCTAGTCCTTTACCTTTGAATAAGAGACTACCTGAAGATCTCACCTTCATTCAGAAAGAAATTGATTCAATTAAGAGTGAGGAAGATCCTCTTAGGTCTATTCCATCAACATTGACTTCGAAGGATTCTATGACGACACCAATTGTCGACCACTCTTCAGAATCGAATCTGATTGAACGAAATCACGAATGTTCATCCCCTGAAAATGACTTATTGAGTCGCATACCAATCAGCACGAAAGATGGCAAAGTGAAAACCATAAAAAAACATTCAAAGGATCCGTTGAAAGAATTCGTAAAGTTATCGCAAGATTTCAACTGGGACGAGGAAGGTAAACATCGAATTGTTCAAACGACCACAGTTACAGATCCAATAGTTAAAACAACCGTGACAAGAATCACAACTAAGGATGATGACATTCCTGTGTTACATGACGAAACCCTACCACCTCAAATAACAGACCAAATTCTCAAGAGTAAAATTCCAGTACTGAAAACCGAAACTACGGTTGTTGCACCTATCGAATTTCAAGAAACCAGAGTCACAGAAACAATAACTTCACCAATTTCTGTGGTTTCTACCAAGAGTAGTACACTAGATTCCGATTCTGAAGAAGACAGCCATCGGAGTCCACCGTTGAAGGGGGTGATGAGGAGAGCGGTGGGAAGTTCTAGCGGATCAGATGTGGCACTCCATGAAGAGGGAGCCGAATTGAGTGAGGATGAATCAGGTATGCAATAAATTATACCATATTTCAGCTTTTTTACTTGAGCTTTTTAACAAAACGTTTTGTTGTAATGTTGACTTTCAATTTTGATAAAAGCATAAATAGGAAAACTGTTATCAGTTTTTCCGCAAAATTTTCAATATTCACTAAAAAAAATATTTCAGTTGAAGATTCGAAATTAGAGTCTCTTTTTTAAATTTTATGAATGTAGATAGAAATAATTGCATGCTCTAGATTTCTTTTTTCTCCATTTTAATCTTAGCTAATATTATCTTGAATCTCCTCACTAACTTCAGTTTAATATTTCATGTTTCTTTATCATTTGAAGAAAATCGATATTTACGTAATTTGATTGTTGATTGTGTTTGAATTGTAATGTTTTTCGTTTAACCTAATGTTTTGCCTAGCATCACAAAAGACCCTAAAGACATGGCATGTACTTACCCCTCTAGTATGGTCACTTGTTGCATTGGCAACCAGCATGATCGTGTTGGCACTACTTGCACAATCTTGACTATATGGTATGCAATATTTGATTTTTTTAATTTCCCATATTCATTTATACCGATGTTGAGTAAAATAGACAATCCCAATTGGTTGACACTTATCCACACTGGCATTTTCATTTAACATTGAAATCAATCAAAATATTGAACTGTTGTGGCTGGTCCTTGATGAAAATCCATAGTTGAACTAGAAACATGATTTTCACTAATATGAAACCTTTGACTTCTACATGTGTTGTAGGTGCAGGTGAAGGTATACTTCCAGTATACCTTCGCCCGCATGAAATGCTTTTGTCATAGATAAACTCGTAAGTGTTTAAGTGGTTAAATAACTGATCTCAGAGAAAATTATGTAATTGAGTTTCTAGTTTAATGAGAATATGATGGGTGCGATTATCTATGTCACTGTACAGGCTGACCTGGATTAGATTAGGAATACTTTGATAGGGGATACTATACTAAGACCCAGGTGCAGTAAGAGAAGATTTAATGCCCCATTAAAATTCGAAACTAACATTTTTGAAGGAAATATGTAATGGATGATTCGAAGTTCAATAGAGCATTAAATTTAAACGGACTTCCCTACAACTGGGCGTATTGTATATCATAAAAAACCTCTATATATACAATGTAATATCTTTGATTCTTGTCATAATGAAAGGACGTGTGTCTATTTTAGATAATGAAATGGTTCAGGAGATATTCTTAGACTTGCATTATTCCACTGAGAATGTTAACAAAATTATTATTGATGGGAACAAAAATGAACTAACTCTTAGCAACATTTTGATTATTGAAGAATGAAATTTTTTTCTCCCCTCTTCTATCGATATATTTTTCCAACTAATCCAGGATATTCCATTGACAACAATTGTAGTCAATTCGAGGACCAAATGCTCTTCGGCACGGAAGCTAACTAGATGGCGTTATCTGTTACCATTCGAGTCTAGCACGGAATTCGAAGTCGGCAAAATTTCTTGCAAGCTGCAAATTATCGGCAAGGAATTTCATGCTGGCTATGGATCTTGCTTGTGTTTTGATCAGTTACATTTTAATTCATTTTATTATTTTGTACGAAGTTCATTGCGAATGGTAAATTTCGTGCCAACTTTCGAGCCGTAGTGCACTTCGGTCCGCGAATTGATTAGACAAGGGTGGTCCTAAACTGAATTTCTGGGGGGGTAGAGGGGTGTAATGAAACCCGAGTTTCTGGGGAGTGGGAGGTATGATAAATCTCAAATTTCTGGGTGGGGGGCTTAATAATTGAACGAATATCATGATTGTCTTTCCAATAATTTCATTATTATTTTTATATATTTTTTTTTTTTGATATTATGGCAAAAATAAAATAAAAAAATTTACATATGACAGGTGCTCTGTTTGAGGGGCTATTATCCCCTTTACCCTTTCCCCCCGTAGGACCACCCATGAATTGAGATAATCACATCACGATGGTGAATTTATATTCCATTTGTTGTTAGAACAACGAATTTGCTTTTTCTTTTGAAATACAGGTGCTAACATCCTCAATTTTCACGAAAGAAACTCTTGGTCCACAACGATTCGGTTTAGACTGACAGAAATTTTAAATATCATTAGGTGCCCATGATGATAAGTAATAAAATATCATGACCATATTTTTCATCAATCTGAATCGTTCGGTAGCCTCAGTGGGAAGCTTGAAGTACCAATTTTGGAATGATTACCAACTTTTTTGAGAGTACCGGAAGACATTTGAGGAAGAGGAGAGAGGCTCCAATTTTGGACTTAATTCAAATGTAGTTTCTTTTTAAGAAATCACTTTAATTTTTTAGTGCTTCAAAGGGGAGTATGCGTAAAGGTTAAAAATATTTTGCCACACTGACCACAAGTAAGATAGACCTCCATTTTATCGCCACTAAAACTTCCGACCATATTGTGGAAATTAAATTCAATCCCATATAATTTTCATACATCATAATATATATATCCTTTCATTCGCTTCACATGACCAGAAAAGGAAATATATTACGTATATCAAATTATTGAATTATCCTAAATGGCTCATGTATAAGTAACTGGATAAGAAAAATCTTCCTGTAAATTCCTAGAGTCATCAGGTTGGAACTCTTTTTTTTTACTACCTACTCTTTTGAATTATCATGTAACAGCATGAAAGAGTCCTAAATTTTATTCATGATCAAATCAGCATGATCTTAGCATTTGAGCTTAGCTTTCTTGGCATAAAATTTTAAAATGAGGCATGATAATTTAACATTTTGAAGTTTGAGCTTAATCCTAACATTAAAATTTCTGTATGCAAAAAATGGTATAACAAATGCCTTGCAAGCTACATTTGCTATTCTTAGAGCTTTTGTGCTTGACCGCTTGCTGAGTTAGAAAGAAACTGTTTTACATACAGAAGTTGAAAGCATGTTCATTTTTCGTTTATTATTAATTTTTCGTTTGAATTTTACCCTACTGTTAGAGGTTCTTGTGAATATATTAGTTTCTAACAATCAGTAGTGAATACCTAGTTCATAGTTTTCCCGGAGTTCTCTTCATTAACATATAGCATTAATAATCAGCTATCAATACTTACGAATAATATCAACAAGATGAAGGAAAATTATTTGAATACGTTCGTAGTGGTTCTATTAGCAGTTCGCCAAGAAATACATTTTTTCCTACTTTTATTCAATAGAAATTAGCTTTATACCGCAGTCATTTATAGTTATTCCAGTTTCTTTTTCAAGATCATTATTCTTTGCTATTTTCCTGAGGGATTGTTTCAGCTTGCCTACAAATGAATACAAAACTTGAGAAAAGTTTGAATATAGTATCACATTATTTTCATTGCCTCAGTGATTTGAAATTTCTGGTTCGATCTTAAACTGTAACGTTAAAATTTTGACGTAATGATGATTTCATCAGCAATTAAACTTTTATTTTCACTGAACCCTAGCAGACGTTCATTTGTTGATCTCAATTCCTTAACTCCTATAATATCTTTTTAGAAGATTTTTATCAACAAGATCAACCGAATTTTTCTGAAACAACTATAGAAGAAGTGGATCCAATAACTGGGGCTAAGTATGTGGTTATTGATTTTTACTCATACATTTTAAATTGAAAACTTGAAAATATATTTGTTGGATTATTTCAATATTTATCAATGTGTTTTGTGGCGCACTTCAGAGATCCTCCATTAATGTGAAAAAAATTTAAAGTATAACAAATGTCATTGAGTATTAAATTTTCAATAATAAGTATTCAATGCAAATGTTCAAAAATTATACAAATGTTTCTCTCTTTGCAGTATTACGCGGACAATAAAAACATACAGCCAAACATTTACATATGGTAAAGAAGGACAGTGATGTGATGTACCCCTGCTATCAATTAACCTTGGAGGATATCGAAGGAGATATAAATTTTTGAATGATAAATATCCAAATTGTATTCAGTAACAATTTGAACTTTCGAACGCCAACGATATTCTGATGTGGATATAGTTTGTTCAAAATTTTATTTTTGCAATTTTATATGTTTTTATTTGAATGAATCAAAATGAAATTTGTAAATTATGTAACTACTTAAATATTTATATAATATATTGCATAAAACTAAGTTATTTCTGAAAGATGACTACTCTAGTAGGACATGAATTCAATAATGAGTCATTTGCGTAAGTATTCAAAAGTTATGTTTTGTTGACTAAAGAAATAATTTTGCATAACTAGTGCCTAGTATAACATGACTTTTTGAGAGATTATTAATCCGATTAATATATTAGGAGTAATAAAGATTTATTGTTATGAACCCTTTTTCAGAGGTACTAAGATTTCCATATTTGTTGAAATTGGAATATTCTATTGTAGATTTGATATATTGGTATATGTTTACGCTATTTCAAATGATTATGTAATGAAGAAAGATGTAGAAAGGTTGAATTTTTCTCTTTTTTGAAATAAACACAACATCAAGTCATTAATGAGAAGTTTTTTTTTATTTATGTTTTTTCGGTAGAGATGTGCTGTATGTGTAGGTACTTCTTGATTACAATTCACTCCAATGAACAGCATAAACCTTTTTTGAATGTTGAAACTGTTTTTTCAGTTTCCAAATACATACCAACAAAAATTGATACCGCAGATGGCGCACTAATCTTAATAAGAAAAATCTACCTTTCAGATGTTTCATCTGAAATTTACTGGAATAATGTCGTTTTTCCAGAAGCATAAACCGCCAAATTACCGCTTCTATATTTTCTTTTTTATAATCTGAAATGAAATTCGTTCGAAAAGTCCAAAACTATCTATCTATCGATTAGATAATGCAAAATTGTGAACTGCATCGTGTCGGAACAATTAAAAAAAATCATCATTGGCACTTCAGGAAGGATTGAGGGAATTCAAGGATATTTAAACATAATTTTTAAACCTATTAAGTATTCATATGGCTCTTTTTCAAAGATTCACTAGGTGTAAGAGGATGAAGAAAAAACCCAAGATTATTTTCATTTATAAAAATAAAACATCTAACATCGTCTAACATTCAAAAATGTCGTAAATTCAATTTATACAAATTCTTCATATCTTCTTCCTTCTGTTCTGTCTGAAGTGCCTTCTTTTTTTCTGCTCAATAATGGACTTTTTTCGATGGACTGATATGATAGTCTCAGGATGTGGATACATTACAAATAGTACACTCCATCTTTCTCATTAATCTTCTTGGACCCTTTTCATTTCTGGTTGGAATAAATTCGACATTTCCATTGCCTGAAATATTGACTATTGAGTTCAAACGCAACATCTGAAAGCCGTTTCGTGTTAAGTTATGATTATTATTATGTTGGTTTTCCAGTTTAATTTATTGAGAATGAATTATCAAGATCAAGGAAGGATACAAAAGAATTAAAACTGAGAAAGAATCAAATACATTCCAGGGTGATTACAAAAAATAACAAAATAGTAGATAATGAGTCAACTAAACATAGTTTCCGGTCTAAAAAGAAAGTGAGTTTTATTTATGGGAAATATGAACTATGAAATACGAAAAAAGTTACCCACTTCGTCATTATTCCCAGATCGGTAAAGAAGACTTTGCTTTCTGCTATTCGAAAAATTGATGCTAGTCCGTGTTGACTCACATGTACCTATATCATGCGACATTCTTCTCATGTGTTGACAGTAATGATCTCTATTCCTCGCAATATCTGCAAAAGAAATATAATAGTTATTTTTCAGGCATTACTCACTAACGAGTATGAGTTTTGAAAATTAATTGAGTGCTCGATTGCGTACAGGGTTTTTTCAAAGGTGAGGCTTTTTTTGACAGAAGGTAGAAGTCATCAAAATAAGTCATTCCACCATGAATTATCTATATGAAATATTCAATTTCAATTTCAAAATTTTATTAAATGACAGTGGAAGGTGACTCCGGCATCGGAAAACCGAAACAAGACAAAAAATACGGACAATGAATGGTTCAGTACATGCGAGACTATCTGATCAGTTTCATCAGGGTCCCTTGGAAAAATTGTTGTATCGTGCAATTTAGGGTAAAAAAAAGTGTAGAAAATTGAGATGTTGTGTTGATAAAGTGCTGTTATTATTGTTTCCCTATTTCATCCCATTTTTACGTCGATTGTTGGAGGGTTCGAACAAGAAGAAGATTTTGATGACTATCGTGAAAAAATTTGTGGATAATTCAGACGAATTTTATTGGTGATATTTCGAACTAAATATTCTATTTTTTACACTTTGTCCTAAGTATTTTTCTATCAGTTCTGCAATACTTAGTTTCCATTTCCATTCCCACGTAAAAATTGAAAATGTCCTAAATGGGACAATGTGGTTGAGTCATCACGAGATAAGTTTTTTCCATCGCTTTGCGATTATTCAGATAACAAATGATCTAGGGTGGTTTCAGTAATTTTTTTTCAACTTTGTCATTTTGAAAGTTTTGTGTAGATGAATTTTGGTGAAACGCTTTATTTTGACCAGTTCTACCCTCTTCAAAAAAAGCCTCACTTTTAAATACACCTTTTATATAGGTATAAGAAAAATTATTAAATTAACAAGTTAGTAAGAGATAACAAGGAGCAAAGAACAATGGAATACTGAAAATAACGAGGAAAATATATTTTGCTCTGGCAGAGATTCCCTTGAATTATTAATTCTGAGGAGACTTTATAAAGCCTCCTCAGAAGACCTAATTCGCAAATATCTTTCTTCAAAATTCTAAATCGTGGTATCAATATGCGTAATTTCTTAGTCAAATATTCAAGGTGAATGTTCTATCTCAGATGCCTGTCCAGGTATATTCCGAAGTACAACCCTCATTTCACATATGTATATGCCCACCCTTTGAGAAGGTTAATGACCGGAGAGAGCTAGAGCGCTCTCACAGATGTAGTAGGGAAAGGCATAAAACATGTTTTACCATAATTGATGGTCAGCAGCCTAAAATCAAAAAAATCAAATTCTTTTGTTAAATCTTCCTCTACTTGCTCTCTGAGCACCTCCCAGGAATCAGCTTGACAAAAAAAGGCCCTATTATCAGCAAAGGCAGTCAATTCATCCTTATTATCAGTGGAAAAGATGGAATTCAAATAAACTATAAGCAATAGTGGACCTGAGATCGTTCCCTAGGATACACCACCACAAAGAACTGGAGCCTAGTTGCTAAAAATGATCCAGAATTTCAACACGGTGACTTCTATTCGATAAATAACTCTGAAACCAGTCCAAAGCTCGATTTGTAACTCCATATTCCTCCAACACTTGAGCATAAAGTTATGCTCATATTTATGATTTTGGGATCGATGGAATCTGAATTTATTCGATACTTTGAAAATGCCAATCCAAATTAATTGAAACACAATAGTACACTTGTGCAGGAGCGGATTCACGATCTGAATAGACACATTTGAACCCTCAACCTACGTGTACACTATCTCTTATCCTTTCAGACGTTTTAACGAGCACAATTGATTGAACACTAATTCCTCATGAATATATTTGATGAACCAATATGATATTCATACATGCTCGTAGGGTGACAACGTGTTTCTATCAGGGGCGGATGGGCTACCTCGAACCGGCCCGGGAATTTTCTTTCAGACCGGCCCCCTTCAAGAACGAAAAAGGTACTTTTAAGGTGGGGGTTCAGGGGAGTAGCTAGCATGAGTTGCCATGAAAAAGACATTTTGATGAGCAGCCCCTAAAAATGGAACCTTAAAAGCAATTTTCAATTTTTTTTTGCAATTCAGAAAACTGTCAAAAAATTGAGCAGACATTTTGTGGGAACGAAAAGGCGATGAAAAAATTATTCCCATATAATTGCAAGGGATATTAAAAAACACCTCCAAAATCGTTTCGCGAGAATTTTTTTTCCTTATTCATATAATTCTTTCAAGAAATTAATCTTTGATTTCCTGCTTTAAGTGAAAGTTCTCACCTAGTTGGCGGATAGCATGCAGGCATTATAAGGAAACACCAAAAAAATTTTATTGTCTATATAGAACAACTACTCAATTTGATTTTTGTCCGTCTTCCAGTTTCTAAGAAAAAAATCAAACATTTTTTTCATATGCTTTCTTCAGGAAGCTGTATATAAACATGGGCTGCTCAAAAAAAAAAAAAAATTATATGAAAGACCCACTGTTTTTCAACTATAAATCGACCCTTAAATTAACAACTCCTTTACAATCTGCATTATGTTAGTTTTATATTTATTTCAATCCATTTTCTTCAAAACAACTCTGAGTAAATAGAATCAACGGAAAATCTATCCATGTTGTCTATAGGTATGGTTGAAAAAATGAAAATTTTCAAATTTTCTCACATTTGACATCAAGTATTTTTTGAACCATACACAACATGGATGCATAGTTTCCGAATTTCGATTTCAAATTTCCTCAGGGTAATTTTGAATGAAATTGGTGGAATCTTAAATGAAAAAAAAAGGTTAGAAATAGTATCCCTGTACCATTAATTTCTAAGCCAGTCGATACTGAAGAATTTTTACTAATTTGAGAAATGGTTTTTTAGTTTTTTACCATAATACCATTCCATGATTATGTTAGATAGTTTTTTCGATATCATATTTTTATATACCTTGAAATATCATCATATTAATTATTCACTTCAAGATTTTGCTAAACGAATAAGGAGCAATCCAGTGACCCATTTACGTAAGACACCCACTGTACCTACATAAATTTTGAAGAAACACCCATACATATTATTCAAAACTTGAATAAAATCTATAAACTATTGATACTGCAACTAATTAAAGGGCGATTAAGCTAAACACGCCTTATGTTGCTAGTTTCGTGATGTGGAAAACACAAAAAATTATAATAATGATAATTTTGACTGTAGAAACAAGAAAATTGATTTGTAGGAGTTTTTTGTTGAGAAATAAGAATACTTATATAACTCTATAGATCTCAAAGAAGAGACCTTTCCTGTCAGAAAATATATATTTTCTCAATAACCTCAACCTTTTTAGGAGATTTTTGTTTTACATAATTGAATTGAGTTGGCCGACATAGATTTTGTTTTTCCTATAGCAAGCAAGCTTCTGTCAAATAATATTAAATAAAGTAATAAAGTAAAGTTTGGTAGTGTGATATTAAAAACAGAGGTTTAATATCACATAACTAAACTTTACTTTCACACCCCGTGTCCCATGGACTGGCAACTTAAAACATTCGTATAAGGCAAGTTCAGCATAATAATCAAACAATCACTTGTAGAGTTTTTTGCAACTTCTGTATTTCATTAGGTTTCAAGCCACCCTGTTTATGACAGTTGTTCAGGAAAAATTTAATTTTATCAATATTATTTCCAAAACTTATTGAAACATATATTTATTGGTAGTTTTCCCAACATTCATTTTGAATTGTTTTTCAATATTTGTAAAAAATAAAAATATCGACGTAATATATGTTCCGCCGAAGACAAAAAAATGGTACGAACTGACCAGCCCTCTGGCCCAACAATCGACCGGCCCACCGGGAATTTTCCCGGTTTCCCGGTGGTCCCATCCGCCCCTGGTTTCTATAAGTGTTTAGTGCTTAGTAATCCCTACAAGTACTCGTGAGCACTTTAGTGATTACTAATGCACTGAGTTTCCGAAGTGCTCGAATTGCTAAGCACTAGACACTGGTTTAAAAAGTGATCGAGAGTAAAAAGGTCGGCAGCACAAAAATACCTCAAGTTCTCTCATCAGCACTGAGCACAACGCTTTGGCACAGCTCTGTGCTCAGTTGTATGTTGGTAATTGATGAAAGATAAAAGAACGATCAAAATTTTTATGATTGATTTTAATAATATAACTCATTAAAAGTTCTCGAATTGAGCACCATTTTTCTCTAAACAAATTCGACATCTTTTTCTAACAGAATTCACCGTATTGAACAGAACAACGCGGGATATGTCTCCAATGGGAGTTCCTGCATGACTCTCTGCTCTAAATCTGTCCTATTTACGACTGGAGCCTTGAAAATTTTATTCTGAATATATCCCCATACAAAAAAATTCAAAGGATTGAGATCTGGTGATCTTGCCGGCCAGGATATGGGACCATGCGTTCCCATCCACTGATTCCCGAATAAAGTATTCAATTTTATTTTACTTCGTTGCGAATTATGGGCAGGTGCGCCATCCTGCTGATAAAAAAGCAACCTCGATTCACTTAGAGGAATATTGTCAATATACTCCTCAACAGAATTCTCCATGATATTCAAATAAGCCTGCGTAATGCGTATCCAAATTTTCTTCATATATTTTTGGTCCCAGAAATCTTCCGTCCACAATTGCAAGCCAAACATTGAACCCAAATCGTCCTTGCCTGTTTATTTGTCTAGAAATATTTTCATTTTGGTCTGACCAATAGTGTTCATTATATCTATTGAATATATCATCACTATTAATCCTCACTTCGTCTGTCCAAATAAATTTTCGAGGAAACGCATTATCCTGATCACATTTTTCAGAAAAACATTCGCAAAACCACATCCCCGCTGTGAATCACCATGATATAAGCGATGTACCATCGTACCATCCGTATTTTGTAGGGCCTGAATTTATTGTTTTTTAAAATTCTTTGGATTCTACTTCGGGATATGTTAGTGTTTTCTGAAATTTGGTTTATGGATACGGAATGATTTTGCACAACCTCCCCTAACACGTTCACCTCTGATACTTCTCGATTCTCTTTGAAATATTTCTTAGGTCGAGGTTCTTCAAAGGATCCATAGTTTTTTAAGTTTTCTATTATTCGTCGGAAAATCTGCGGATTCGGTTGTCTTCTTTCAGGGTAACGATTGAAATAGAGTTCTAATGCAGAATCTGCTTTTTGGCCACACTTGATGAAGCAAACTAACATATCATATTTTTCAAAATATTCATACATTCTTGAAAATCAATTTAATTATTTCCACGTAGTCAGCAAACATCAAAATATTGATAAATGATTTATTTTGTGACTTTAGATCGTTTTGCTATGAAAGATTGACTATATCTATGGCAACGCCTCTTTTCGTAAATAATCTAGAGCAAAAACATAGAGTAATGTATGAGATATTCAACAGTTAGTGATTATTTCACTTTTATGCTGATTTTTCCTAGAAGATGTAAGTGAAATATCGTCATATATATATATTTTTGAAAAGCAAATTTTTTTCGAATACTATAAAATCAAAAAAAGAATGCATTCGTATTTGAAATAACGAAGTTGTTTTTTTTTCATCCTTAGTATAAAAGATAAAAAAAATTGAATACAGTGTCTGATTCCTTGTGAAAAAGTGCCTGTAGAAAGTTTAATTCGTTTTCAGATATTTTCGAAAATGAAAAAGTTATGGCACAATTTCGAAATCGATGAAATATCAAAATTTGGTTATATCTTCAAAACAAATGGAGATATCGTGAAACGGTTTTCACTAATGGACTTTTCTCGAAAATCGAGCCCAGGACTCCTTTCAACGTTTTTGCCTATCTAGTCTAGAAGTACTAGAAACAGCCAAAATCAAGCAATTTGGGATGCCCTGTGCAAGTCAGACTTGTAGTAGTTAATATCACCTATATTGGTTGAATATCAATCGCAATTCCAATTTACTTAGTTTAGAGTTAAACGTCTTGAATTTATACAAGAATGGAACAAGGTAATGATAGTAGTAGTGAATTTTGTTCAGATCTAAGAGTCAAAAAGGAGGAAAAGAGGCTAGGTCAAGGTCAATTTCGAAAAATCAGAAGCTTAGGAATCTTTTTTCCACTGTGCTTGAGCATACACACTTACAACATTGTGACAAGTTTAGAAAGATGAATAGTTGAGCAAAGAAGCCTAGTTCTCCACAAAAATAAGTTGCACATTGAAAAAGCCCATATCTCGAATTAAACAAAATGTGACTTGGCCGGTTTTTTCCCTGTACCCTTCAAATGGCAGATACCGAAGATATGAATTTTGTGTGTTACGTTGGTTACTGTTGGTAATTGAATATACCTATAGTGACATTTCGGCATTTCAGGTGGTTATCAGAAATAAGGACTGACAAGTTGACAGTTACCGATGTACGAGGAGAAATGTATGGTACCTAATGGTATTCGTTGAATTATTACTTACTTCCTCTGCTATTAATTAGACCATTGGCATACATTGAACTACAGGATAATGTCGTGCACACAGATATTTTGCCACGGGTAGACCTGAAAACAAGATAAAGGAAAAAATCATGGGTGTGAAATATTTTACACAAAGATTGATAAGGAAATTACCCCAAAAATTTTTCTCTGCATGGGAAGCATAATTTGAAAATTTTATGTGTCGCTAAAAAAGGAAGGATTTCACGAAGAATAGGTTTCACTTCAGCCTTCACCTCACCATTCATGAAACAGTAGAGCACAGCAACGAAAAAACCCTGAAAATCATATCAACGTATATTTCTGCTATAATTTATTGTTTTATATGTCTTTGATGCACTGATAACATTTGAAAGATATTTGAAAATATCAGATAAATCTGCGCAGAATTTATTTTTCCCCTACTCAAGCCTTGTTCAGACTAGACCAGTGGTTTAGTCGCTAGAACCACAGCCGCCTTTAGAAGGCTGTGCTAGAACACAGAATGAATTACTCGCTACTAGACTAAACTACTGTCCTAGTCTGAACAAGGCTTAACGGCCGGAGGAGTTCCCTACATCATGTTGGTCAACCTAGAAAAAGGTCTACCAATGGAAAATGATTGCTTTCTGGCGAAGTTTAAACCTACTTCATTTTTTCCGGAATGACTTAATATATTCATCAAATTCTAACGAGTTTTCTAGGAGTTTACTATTGAAGAAAAAAAAATGATTTTCATGCAATCGATTTTGCTGATTGGTTGAAATTCATGTTGATATAAGGTTGTGAAAATTGACATATTTCGTTAACAAATGTCATTTTTACATATAAAATAAAATTTGAAATGTTACCAGTTGATATACGTATATTGAATATCATAAATTTTGTTTTAACTTTGTTGGTGGTGTTAATTTCAGTGGTTCTTCCACTGACAATGTTAAATTTACGTGAGTAAAGGCAATGAAAGTATTCAATAACTTGGGCAAGTCACGCAGAATTTATGCACGAAATAAATATTTATGCCATCCTCTTGTGTTGTTGGATGTGGAGGCCCAGGAAACAAATACAATGTTGATTATATGTTGAAGTTATGCATAACTTACTTACTTCACAATTACTTAACAAAAAGGCGAATAAAATGGTTGGATGGTAAAAAAAAACCTGACTTATACTTGGCTTTATTTTTATATTCATTGTATTTATGCTGTTTACTTTTTTACTTGTTAAATTTTGATACTGTTTACATGTTGTACCGATTATATTTTTTATATTGTTTCTGTTTTATATGTATAGTGAATACGTCTTTTCAATAAAACAGTGCATCTTTTCAAGAAAATTCAATACGATTGAATTACATCATATTATATATTTACAGTTTTGAAAAATATTCATTCCATCTCTAAATTGCTCGCACAAACGCTGCAGAACAAAAGGTCATCAGGAACAACGTTCTACTCGACACATTCCATATAGATCCAAAGAATTTCACAATCTTCATAGCAGCATTTTATCATAGGTTAGTTATTCTTCCCTTCTCTACATGAACAGAGTGGAAAAAATTCGATTGGATTGAATGGCATTTTGGCAGCTCTGTAACTGTAAGAGCTAGGGAAAAACGCATGCTAGCTTTTAGACCTCGATTTTCAAAAGATAGATAATGGCCAAAATCGCATTCCTCTATATCTTCTTTTGTTTTTAAGTTACAAGTGAAAACTCATTTTTCGGCTCTTTGATGTGGTGCCTCTATTTTGTAAAGTTTCAGTGATATCGAGAAACAAATTTTACATTCTACAGACACTTTTTCATGTAGAATGCTTGGAATAGTCAATGATTTTTTTCAGTCTGCCAATTCAGTGATATAGTGGTAACTTTCATACTTTTAAATATGAACCCTATGTTATTTTCACATATTCCAGTCCCATATTTTGATGCACTGTTTTATGTACGATCACGTTATAAGCTGAAATATTTCAAAATTTTAGTAACATGAAATGAATTTTGCTACCAACACTTATTTGACAATGTTTTTTGTTGTAATCAAGTAAAAAAGTTGCTAGTGAAGCTTTATTCGTCTACTGGCATTAATTCTACAGTTGGTACTGCAAATTCTACGGAAATTTACGAATTATAGAATCAGCGATTTATCTCTTACATGATCAATAAAGGTTTTCTGCAAAGATTATAGAGTTAGGTACTCTATAATCTTTGGTTTTCCGTTGAAAAACTCGATGTGATTTTTTTAATTTTCAATTCAGGAATGAACACATCGAATCCATTTTTTTTATATTTCAGCTTCATAACCTGCGCCATACCTGGCGTATATCTAGATCACTCTGGGAAAATCCAACATCTATCGCATGATTTCTTTTAACCAGAATATTCACAATACAATATCGATCACCATGATATTCATTTGATACGTTCAACGTAATAGGATCGTGAATTTTGAGAACGATTCGTATTTGTAGATTTCTGCCAGTCAGAGTTATGTCCTCTTTTCGATGAAATCTTGTTCAAGTTTTTATGAAACATTATAGTGAGAGTATGTTGAATAAGAATAAGTTTTACCTGGAAACTCCCGAAGAGACTATCACAAGCATACCAGACTAAATTCACAACCTCGTTCGATATGTATTGAAATCCAAAGAGTACAACATAGTTCACACCGAATAATGGTACTAAAACAAGTGTAGATTTTGCCCATTTCATATAACATCTTCTGTTATCATCATTCAAAGGAGATATGAGTTTGTTGAGTAGAACCAATGAGATTCTCACAAAGAATATGAGATTGATCTGGAAAAGGAATGAAGAATTTGAAAAAAATAGGTATGTGAAAATTCATTTGAATATATTTAACATCTAGGAGGGTGTTTCAATAACACAAGAATCTAGACAGCAATGCATACCTGATAGCTTGAATACATTGCTTTCCCATAAAATATTTTGATGATAATATCATTGTTATTTTATCGTGCAACACTCCATGCGTACCTACTTACTTACATATTATGTAACATAAATATGTATTGTAGAAATTAATGTGTCCTAACTCATTTTCTGTCAGTTGGTATCGAAATAAGCCATTTCATAAAATCGTTAAAGTTACCTACTAAATAACGAGAAAAATTCGGCAATCCCAAGGTTCCACGTAAAAATCGAACACGCCATTATCCTGAACGAAACCATAGGTATAGTTGAGTTAGTCAGTCATCACGATATAAGTATTCCTTTTCGATTTATTATTATTTTTGACTTTGTCATTTTCAAAAAGTTGTGTGAAGGTGATTTTTGGTGAAAGGCTTTATTTTGATCAGTTCTACCTTTTGTTAAATACACCATGTGTGTTTCGGCTTAGTAGTTTAGTAATGTGGAGTATTTTCTAGAGATTCTTCGCAAATGTATCCAAACCTTGTTGTACGTAACTTTTTGGCTGACCGGCGAGAAGATGGCTGACTGTACGCGAGTGTACTCGCTGATACTTTCAATATAGCTATACTCGAGACTATAGTGTCCACAAATATTGTACTTCATTTCCAGCCTTGATAAAGTTAGAATATCTAACGAAACGTCGTCATTATAAAGTTGTTTCATCGAGCCTGTCCTCATCTTCTGAGAATACCTTTTAATTTAATTACTCCATAGATGTATTACTGCCATTGCATTAAAATTTATTCTGTTGAAAGCTATATTAGAATATAGTCTCAACAGAATGACCTTAGAGGCAAATCAAACTACAGCCAAAACAATTTTTCAAAACACTTTGATACTCACAACAACGGATAAAAGTGTAGGAATCTCTATAATGAGATAAGTCTTATAGTTGTTCATTGTCCAACATAAATTGTCGTCCAAGAAAATTCGACCCAGGATCCATGCAGCTACCACAATGAGAGGAAAACCTGTTGAGCAAATAGAAATCATATATATCATATATCATATAACAAAAGTTATAATTTGTATGCAACCTTATATTGAAAACTGGTTGATTGCATTAAAACTACATACTTAATTTCCTTTAGGTAGTGGAAAATGAATGTCATTTATCTTTTAAATTTTTGTTTTGGTCCTAGAACTGATAGGATTATACCTACAACCTACAATGAATTCGTAAAAAAAAAGAGAGAAAGCATTCTCGCGAGTCAGGAGTATTCACGCGCTTGTTTAAACTCGCAGCCAAAGTATTCTGCATTCACATTTATTTTAGCAGTCGGTTGGCCATGAAATAATTTTCTCAAGTTTTTGTTACTAGAACGGAGTAAGGTTGGCACTTATGAAATGTCGTTGATGTCATAACGCCGTTGCCACAACATATATCAATTTTTATTAAGAAAATGCCGAAAGAAAAAAGAAACAAGGTTTCAGAAAGTGCTATTTAGAATTCAGGTCCGCTCATTCAAATAGTTATACCCTGATATTCTAAAATCGTCAGACGGTAGCGAACATATTCAATGTAAGAGAATTTATATAATGTTTCATCTGAATCTAAACGACTTATATTTCAGGTGAATATTTCCACAATCAGAACGATTGTGAATGAAGAGGATGACATAGAATTTCCTTCTATTGGGAGACCCAAAAAAGTGGTGGCATTTGAGAATTTTATGTTTGGGTGAATTAATGCGAAAAGTTTACAACAGGATTTGCGATGAATGTCATCGTAGAATAAGTTCCCGAAAATTGATTTTTCTATTTTTCATTTTACTTGTCCTATACATGGTAAATGTCTTAAGGTACCAATAAATACCTAATTATTATTATTATTATATAAATGCATTAAGATGAACAGCCACAAATACGCGCCAGTTGTCCTGCTAATTGTTTATTCATGTGAAATTTTTGTTCAAAGGTGAAGTTCATCTTGATTGAAACTTCCTTTAATTCCTTTTACTTATATTGATGCAAGATGATTTTTGTTGAAGAATTTAACATTCTTGTAATTATCTGTTAATTCCTTCGGGAGATACCCATCATTCCCAACAACTTCAACATAGGCATTTCATCTTCGGGTTAATATTTTTGAAATCTACAACTGATATAACGTACTCAAACTTTAGCCAAAGAAGATAACCAACATTAACTCTCCTCAAGCTAGTGCATATTATGATATTATACTGATCTCTTGTATTTTACATGCAAATAACTGGATTTGGTATGCCTTCAATCAGTTTGTATAAACTTCAATTCGTCACATATTTTCCGGAGATTCGACATTGTGATGAAATACGTAATAACAGAAACTTTTACGTAGAACGGGCAACATAGCGTTGATTTAAAACCCAAAAATGTCTTGACAAGCTTCATAACCCCACATTTTCGTACTATACAGAGTGAAATGTGTCAAATTTCCATGGCCAACCGACTGCTAAAATAAAAGTGAATGGAGTATAGGTATCTACTGAACGTGCCCACCATTGTGGTTCATTCATATTTAAGCTTCTCGGAAATTATTGGAATGAAATGTTGGTTAATTATTCAATGACATGACATGCATTTCTTCCATCAGCAGATTGAAATCTTGGAAACAACTTGGCACACGCCCCACCTTTAACTACACAAAATAAAACAGAAAAACTATAGAGGTTGAATGGTTTGATTTAGTATATACTCTGATAATCTAAAAGGAGTATCTCTTGGTATCAAACTAAGAAATAAAAATAATAACTCATATCTGCAGGAATCGTTAGTGGTCATCCTCAGTATTCGAGATATTTTCAACAAGTTTTCCGGATAATGATGTGATAATATAAAGATAGTATTAAGTTATGTGCTTACCCCAACCCATTATTATATATCCCATTACACTTCCAGAGGAATCAGCAAATAAAGCACGAAATATTAAATTATATAAGTAGAGACCTTCCATAAGAATCCAAGAATAATTGGCTGTATTGAAGTACTGCCATAAGCTTGTTAGTGATTTGCATTGCCAGTTGTTAGTCTGAAGAAAGAATTCACTCATTAAGTCCATCATGCAGAAATATGTAAAATGCTGTTTGAAGTCTCCTGAATATATGATCTGTTGGCCCAAACAATATTTAAACCTTATATTCCGCCGATGAATTTGTTTTCAACATGGAATCATAAAGGGATATAATTGGGGATATGTTTTGAAATTGTTTTTGAATATACAGGAAAGTAGTGAGCACCAAATATATGATTTTTCTTACGGAACATCCTGTATTTTACTGCAAATTTGGAAATTATGGTGAAAACAAGACTAAGCTCACTTGCCATCTCATGTGCTTGAAATTTGCCGTTTCTGAGATATTTCGTGAATTTGAAGGTTTTGGAAAAGACTCGATAACTTGGAATGGAATGAATTTGGTGATATTAGATTTTGTCTGTGAATACTAGCATAATGGAAATATAAACTGCATCTATCAAAATTATCCGCAACTCTATTGAGTGTTCGAAATGAATATACATATTTAAACTACAAATTCGTGCTTCTTTCAAATGGCTCACCCCGTATTTTATTTTTGCATTCGATAGCAACATTCATAACCTTGGAAAAATTTGTTATCGAATTCAAAAACAAACTACAGGGTGAGCAGTTTGAAATAAGCCCGAAATTATAGTTTGAATATGTCGTCAATGCGTTGTCTCATTTCGAACAGCACGTGGAGTTTTGGATAATCAGGATAGATTCAGTGTCTATTTCCATTATTCTAGTATTCGCAGCCCAAATTTCATTCCACCAAATTCATTCATTCGAGTCATCGAGTTTTCTCCGAGGCCCTCAAATTAACGAAAAAACGGAACATCTCAATGTCAAGTGAACATAGTCTTATTTTCACTATGCTTTCTAAATGAAATACAGGGTGTTCCATAAGAAAAATACTATATTTGTTTCCAACTACATATACTTTCCAGAGACGCATTGTATATAAAAAAAAGTATAAATAAATCCCTAATTGACCTTTATGATTCCTTTTTGAAAAACAAATTCGGAAATTTCACTGCTTCTACGTAATCGAGATCTGCGTCACCAGTTAAACACCCTGTATAGAGAACTGAATGTGTATTAGCTGGTAATTTTTCAGGCCTTTACTTCAAGAACAACATACATTCGTACATTCCCTGGAAACCATATAATGATGCAAAACAAAGCTTAGAAATGAGTATATGAGAACCAAGAAGAGGATTTATTTGAAGCATTTTTGAATTATTTATTCACACTAATCTGATTGCACTATTTTGACATATAAAGATTGGGAAACCTCTAAGTTGTTTTACCGGCATGCAGTATAGGTAAATGAATGTAAGTTTTATATAAGAAAAGTAATCGAAAACCCAAATAACACGGGATCTTGCCAGTGCTATATATCCCGCTAAGATCATCAAAATGTACCAATGCGTCAAACATAAGTACGATATGCCAGAGATGTTCCTTTTGCGACGCCCCTTCAATGTTTTCATTGAGATGTACTAGTAACATCCTTCTTATCTATGCGCAAGCGCAAGTCTGCCAGGTTCTGTGGCGATACCCGAGTGACCCGAGTATTTCCGATCTCCTATTGCGCCTCCTTCAAAGATATTACACATGTGTAATATCTTTGGCCTCCTTTCTATAGACCATATTAGTGAGGTTAGAATCACTCAATTGGCGGGAGATCCATATTCAAATTTTTTTACATAGGAATCAACTTCAAGATGGAATATCGCGAGCTAGAAGTAAATGTTAATATAAAGACATGCAAAATTGTGTGCCCCCATTATTAGAGGTTGTTTCCAAGTACATTTCACATCACAAAATACTTTTATATGTCCTAAAATCAAAAGTGAACACATTATTATACGGAATATGCTAATCCATTCCCGCACGCATTTGCGTGCGGGAAAGAAATAGCAGGCGTTTTTCCCGCACCTTTTGGGAAAGTGACTCTTTGCAACTTGAAATGCGTGCGGGAAAAAGGTTGAACGCGTACGCTTGTAGAAAAATAGTTATTTTCCTATCAAGTGCGGAAAGTGATACTTGCCCGCACGAAACTGCCGTTGCCCGAACGATGCGAAGCAGAGTTCGGGTAAGCAGTTGAGTGCGGGCAAGACACTTTACGCAAGAGTTAGGAACAATATTTTTTCTACAAGCGTGCGCGTTCAACCTTTTTCCCGCACGCATTTCAAGTTGCAAATAGTCACTTTTCCAAAACGTGCGGGAAAAATGCCTGCTATTTCTTTCCCCCACGCATTTGCGTGCGGGAATGGATTAGCAGGGGTTTTTCCCGCACGCAAATCTTATAGAATAAATTAAATTCTATCATGTCTCTATGCACCGAACGTCAACGATGAGTAACCCATAGTAACGACATGCAGAATTACGTCTGTCATTTTATATGAATTAATCAAATGAGATATGATCTGTATCGTGCAATTGATACATTTATATATTTCAAGCGCTTGTAGAAAAAATATTGTTCCTAACTCTTGCGTAAAGTGTCTTGCCCGCACTCAACTGCTTACCCGAACTCTGCTTGATAGGAAAATAACTATTTTCTACAAGCGCTTGAAATATATAAATATATCCATTTCACGAAACAGATCATATCCCATTTGATTAATTCATATATAATGACAGACGTAATTCTGCATGTCATTACTATGGGTTTCTCATCGTTGACGTTCTATGCATAGAAACATGATAGAATTTAATTAACTCTATAATATTTGCGTGCGGGAAAAACCCCTGCTAATCCATTCCCGCACGCAAATGCGTGCGGGCAAGAAATAGCAGGCGTTTTTCCCGCACGTTTTGGGAAAGTGACTCTTTGCAACTTGGAATGCGTGCGGGTAAAAGGTTGAACGCGCACGCTTGTAGAAAAATTAATTTTTCTATTTTTCATTTGACTTATCCTATTCATAGTAAATGTCTTAAGGTATCTAAGGGATCAATAAATATATAATTATTATTATTATATCAAAGAATTAAAAATAAACAGCCATAAATATGATGTCATTTGTCCTGTTAATTGTTAATTCATGTGGAATTATTCATAAATTCATGTGTTCCTCTTGCCTTGAAACTTCCTTTAATTATTTTGACTTCCATTGATGCAAAATGATTTTTGTTGAATCCTTCGAGATATGCTCATTCCCTACCACCGCATCAGATGCATTGCATCTTCAGGTTGTTTTTTTTTTTTAAATCTACAACTGATGTAACGTCTTCAACCTTTGGCCAAAGAAGATAACCAACATTAACTCTGCTCAAGCTACTTCATATTATCAATAATTAAATTTTTTTCCATAACTAAAATAAATATATTTAAAAACTGATCTCTTGAATTTTTCATGCAAATAACTAGATTTGGTTTGCCTTCGATCAGTTTGTATAAAAGTCAATTACGTCACATATTTTCGAATTCATATTTTCCGAAGTGATTCGACATTGTGATAAGATACGTAATTACTGAGACTTTTACGTAAAACGGACAACATAGCGCTGATTTAAAACCAAAAAATGTTTACACAAGTGTCATAACCCCACATTTTCTCACTATACAGAGTGGAATGTGTGAAATTGCCATGGCCAACCGAGTGCTTAAATAAAAGTGAATGGAGTATAGGTATTTTCTTCAAAATAATTTTGGTTGATTTTGATCTCTTATAAACGTTTCGAATAAATTTATGGATATTCTAGACTTATTCCATTATGCAAAGTGGACAACTGCCTGTTGTGCCGAACAATCAAATAATATTTTACCCTTCACCATTCACATTCGTAGGAAAAAATATTCTTTTCCTCATATCCCAAGAATATTTCATTCTAGTACCTTGAATTAGTATAGGGTGCGCAAAATTCGATGGGATTGACTGGCAGCTCTGTAACAGTAGGAGCTAGGGAAAAATGGATGCTAGGTTTCCGGCCTCGGTTTTCAAAAGATGGATAATGCCCCAAGTCGCATCCCTCTACCTTCAGTTCTCAAGTTATGAGTGAAAACTCATTTTTCGGCTCTTGGAATTGGCCAACTTGACCGAACTAGATATAAGTTTATTTATTGGCAGAATAATTGAAGAGGTTTGTTATATATTCTGAATCAAAAAAAATATAGTACTGGAATATGTAAAAACAACATATATTTACCATAAAAAGTGACTGTATAACGTTGAATTTGTTTTTCTATAGTAATGAAACTTTACGAAATAGGGGCACCATTTCAAAGAGCTGAAAAATGAGTTTTTACTTATAATAAGCACCACCCAATTTTCTTAGCTCTTACGGTTACAGAGCTGCCACCATTCAATCCCATTGAATATTGAATATGTGAGTCCTGTACCCGAAGCACACAGTACTCCGCCGTCAAGTGCCGCGGGCACCACGGAAATGTTTAATATGGAGACGAAAATTCTCAGAATTGTCGTGAATCAGCGAAGGAATTTCCAGAGAGGCTGGAACAAATACACAAACTGTAGACCGGGATTATTGTCCCTCATCAGCACACTGCAGTGTCACACATCTCAACCGGGTGTCTTTGAACAAGAAAGGGGGCCCACCATGAGGAATATTTTTCAATCCTCATCACGACGCGCCACCTATCCAACCAAGATTGAACAAAGCCTCACTTACTCTGTAGAATCCTACACCCATCCATGACTCCTGAAAAATTGTGGTTCCATAAATGGAACGACACTTGACGTTGGAGTACTATGTGCCCTTGTAGCCTCCTGCAGTCTCTCGGCGAATAGATGTACTTTCGTTGACTTCAGGTCACTTGGTATTGATGTATTGTTTGGGAGTCATGGATGGGTGTAGGATTCTACAGAGTACCTAAGCGAGTCTTGGAGTCGATCACAAATATAAGAAATTATTACCTACTGTCAAACAGGACTAGATCAATGGGTTTGCTTTCATAACAGTATTATTGAGTATTGAGTTGGAATTGACTACTGAATGATAATATATCAAAGTAGGTAAAGACCTAAGTCCTGTAGTAGTTTCATGAATTAATCATACTCAATGATAATGTGAAAGACTTGTTGTAGAAAAAATCATGTTTAATATTTCAGGGAACTTTCCAGCATATCTATTGGATACTCACCTCCAGTTCGATATTGAAAAATGAACCATTTTGAACTCCTAGTATATCCGATGGCAGTCCAATTCCATCCACGAAGGTTACTTCTTTGAGCAAAAATATAAAAGCTCTGAGTATGAATGAAGTAAAAAGATGTATATGTAAGATATTTCGCGAACAATGTAATTTCCTAGAAAGACATTGTTGAGGAATAGCAATAGAGAAGTTTTAGGATTACTCACTTTATCGTGATCATTATGAATAGAGCTACGAGTAGAGTAATTAGAGATAAAAGATAACCAGTCTTTTTTATACCTTTGAGTAATGACAAATATTCCTGGAAAACAAACAGAGTGTCAATTGTTGAGAAATGAAATATTAATTTCAGAAAAACGAAACTAATGGCTTATATTGACAAACATTCTATTAATAATACGATGAAATATTTTAGCCAATCATCACGCTTACTTGAACAATTCGCCTGTCTCCATTTGTCTTTTCAGTAGAATCCCCTGAATGGGGAAAGGCAGTCAGCTGATAAGTTGTATCTGTTTAATTATTTCTTGAAATTTCATTGCCCCGCAAAATGCTAATGTTGCGAGAAAATCTTTCTAATTTCAATTGCTCACCTCAGAAATATATCTTTCAAATAAAAGCAATTTGTTGTTTCTCATCGCAAATGACAGACATTTGGATATCGTACAGTGTCATCTTTATTGATGTGAGAAGACCGATACTGTGAATTATTTGATAATACGAAGTGAACGCTTTTGACAAAAACGTGTGCAATTTATGGCTAAACGCACTTCCAGCTGAGCAGAGTACCATTTCCAATTGTTTAATAATGGGAAAAATCAAACTTGTGGACACCGATTGCATCAGTGGCGCAACCAGAATGATTTTATGAGAAATTGGCACATATAAGTTCTAGAGAGGCAGACATAGCTGCATACTTGATGAAAGTAGTTCCGGAGGCGTTTTTTAAGGTTTCACCATGGCAAAATCACTTAGCTTTTCGACGCTGGGTGCGCCAATGCATTGCATACACCCTGGAGCACCAACAAGGGGGCATAAGCTCCCTCAGATGACTTTACCGGAAAAAAAAACTCAAACTCTAAGGGCCCCATTTCTGCCGAAACCACAACAAGAAAACGGAGTCAGTCTTCCGATCCAAATTCCTGAACTCTCATTATTCTGTCTGTTGGAGCTATGTCTGAAACTGGTGAGTGAAAAAATAATGTCACCATCTGCAAAGTTGTCGATATGGCTATCGGTGGACCTAAGGATATCCTTGATATGGATCAGGAAATACGTAGGAAGCGGAAATGAATCCTTAGGAACACACGTGCTAAGATTGTTTCCATATAACATGGCGCGCAGAACAACTGGACCAAAAATTATATAGGTATTCCACCATACAAAAATCAACATAAAACATAAGATATTAGCTTATTCTTCCTCCTCAGATCTTGATGCTTCAGCGAAATCCTTCAATATATCCAAAGGTCCGGATTGCCATAGCGCTCGATATCTCTAAAATAACCCGTGGACAGCGTTCTTAATTCAAAAACGAAAATATGTTTATTTTCCCGAATCATCTTGATGTACAATTTTTACAAACCATAAAAACATTTAATAAGAGAGCCTAATTTGCTTACTCTCTCCAGACTAGTACCATTTGTGATGTTGGGGTGTGTAACAAATATAGTTGTTTTGTTTTCTATATGACACTGGCTGAAATTTGTCCAATAGCCTCCTTCTCTCATGAACCAATCTCCACTTTCCAAACATGTTTTCGTAGCAGTGTTCTGAAATAAACGTTAGAAATTCATTAACATTTCAGTAACCATGCGTGGTGATCATATATTCAGATACAGTAAAATAAATTGTTATCACAGTTTGCGCTTTCTTACATGTATCTTCCTTATCTATTAAGATGACGAGGGAAAGCAATCGTGTGGGGAAAAATCAAGGTAGCAGTGGAAGAGAGGAGAAATTATTTGGGTGTAGCACAAAGTTGTAAACACAAGGTCTCTTTACTTTCTTTGACAAGTTAATAAATGTGTCAACTTTGTACACATTGTTTTTACATTTTCTCATTCTGAATACGTAGGTACTGTTATTTTTCTTCTATAATTTTTATCAAAAAATAAATTCTTTGAGTTTTAATATTGTTTCCAATAACCCGAATTTCTATTCTTAACGGGGGTTTCAAACTGATATAAATATAAAACGAAATTTCGGAAATAAAAATTTCGATTTATAATTGATCAAAACCCAGAAACAATTTCTCAACTACATTATTATGAGTAACCTTAACTATTATTATTATTAGTTTTTCCTTTTTGAATTTCAATGACTGTTCGGTTTGAATAAATGTAGGTAATATGTAGTCCTCTCTGTGAACTACGATGAAATAAATTTTTTCTCAGTATTTCCTACGCCAGACCAGTGCACAATGCTGACCTATTCTCCTTACAATGGAAACCTTTCCATCTTGTATAAGTAGGTTGCTGTATATTATATGCTCCATTCCTTCTGTTTGAATTTTCACACAGATCCCCATAAATTGCTCCATTTCCTTCAAGTGATTATCATTATTGTCTATAGGTTGTATATGACAAAAATTTATTAGTTTCGATTCCAAAATATTAACCTTTCTCTTTTTGTGGCATTTTCGGATCCCCAAGCATTGTCAAATCTGGAATTTCTGCTTAAATTTCAACTTCCTTTTCTCCTCTTGGATATCCTGTTGCTGGAATACCAATTCTCTGTCTGCATTATCTATCTCTTGCATTTTCACTGTACCGATTATTCTTTTACACTCCTCTAATACTTTCATTCTTCATTCGTTTCATTTATAACTTTAATTTCATCTGTAAATGCTATTTGTATAGTCATTCAATTTCAACATTGTTTATTCTTTTATTTTTTTATAGAGTCTCATATTTATTTTCATATTTAACAAATTCTGTATCCTCTTTTTTCTTCCAATTTTCACAGAATTTTTCAAACTTTTTCATTTCTTTTCTCTTCAATTTTTATCTGTCCCTCTTCTGGTCCTCATTTATTGGTTCGATGAACTATATTTCTCAGTCTGTTTCTAGTTAAGTTTTTCCGTCCATTTTTCAGCTAGTTCCATTCCATCGTCATTTGTATTGATGTATATCATCTGTTTTCTCCACTTCCTTGCTCACTTCCTGATCTTAGTTTATTTCTTCGTCGTTTCTGCTTCTGAATTCTATCTTTTTAGTCGTGAATGTTGGGTTGTCTAACTGCGGTTTGCCAGGCGTTTTTTATCCCGATGGCTGGCGACGCCTAGCAGCGCAAAAAACCGCTGGTATAAATATATTTTCAATTTAAATGAATTAATCAAAACTCAAAAACAACAACTTATTCCGAATTATCTCATCTATTATTATTATAATTGTCTTTTCAGTTCACCACTGTTCGGTTCGAAGTCCAGATACAAGTTTTCAGAACAATGCGATTTAGTGTTGTAAGCATTGCATTAAATCCAGTCTAAATCGAAATAATTCAATATATATTTATTTAAATGAAGCATCTGTTTAAGTATTTAAGTACAAAAATTGAAAGATATTTGTTGGTAAATTCATTGTTTATTGATTGTTTTTAACTAAATATTTTATCCAACGATATATTGCCTCTATTGTCTATTGTCTAAAATTACTTCTGTTTTTTTTTCTATGACCAGAATATTGACTTAAATGTTGGGAATCTTTCTTGTATGCTGTACAAATGGATTTCTCAACACAAATTCACAATTCACCTAAAAAATCTTCCAATTCAACTTATTTCTTGGCTACAATATTGACTCTATACACATAAAAGATTTTTTCGTTTAGTTGTTCAATACATTTTTCTCCCAATTAAAATAGATTAACTCTGTTTAATTAGTTTATATCCGTTACCATCATTCCTTCAAAAATTATCCTTAGATATTATCCCAAGATACATGCACTCATTGGGTTTTTGTACATGAACAAATCTTTTTTAGCTGGTCAAAAATAATTCCAGCCGAGAAATCTTTTTTCATGACCTGGCATGGCGAAATGGAAATAATTCAAAAGAAATACTAGAATTTCTGTATGAATCAGATGTTATAAAAAAATTAATATTAGTGGCTTTAAAGAAAACTGGATATCAGTAGGGGAAAGGAGGTAAGAAGACGACAGTAAGCTTAAAAAATTAAAAAAACTGTCATCTGCTCCTCTATCGAAATAAATGCATCGACACATCGTCATTGGCTGATATCAGTTCTTCACATTTTCGATTTGGATTATATAATGGTTAATATTCTAAATAAAAAAATAGAGATATATCTCCTTGCGTCATATTCGTCATCTTATCCTCCATGGAGGGTAAGATGACGAAATGCGAGAAGTGAGATGACGAAGGGTATTCTAAGAAAAAAGGTAGTTAAGTATATGGCAAAATAAACAAATAAAAGTAAAATATATTTATTCTTCAAATAAGGCAACATTTATAACCTACATTTTTAGATGCACCAATCACATTGTTTCACCTTTGCTTCTCGATGGACTATACCAGTGCATTTCACTGCAGATGATGCAATCTCTTTCAACTTCTGAATCATTATCAGTGTCAGCATAGTCGATATCTATTGACGAGCCCGAAGAGTCAAACTTTATTTTTCTCCTGATGGTTTTCTCTTTATTCACAGTTGGTTTCTTATTTTGTCGAAGGGAAAAGTCTTCGTTTCTGTATTGTTTTTCCCTTTTTTCTGACCTCTTATTTTCCGTTTCCTCTCCTTTTCTGTTTTTTCAGCCTCTTTTTCTTCTAAGACTTTTATGACTAGTGAGCTGGAAATAATAAAAGACGGCAATTTTTTTCTGGGTCATTTTAATTAACAGTCAACGCTTCTGATATTACTTTAGTCATTGCTCTTTTCAGATTATCCTTCGACCATGATTGTCCTTCAGTTTTTCTTTGATAAATTTTACCCATTTTACCCACTCGCCATCTTACCCGCTGGCGCCATTTTTTTATTTCAAAAACCATAACATAAAATTTATAATTCACAACGAAAGTTTTCATTAATAAAATTATTCGCGAAGTATATAGGTTTCGAAAAAAAATTATAACAGTTGACCAATACTTACATAAAACACTAAAAATAGTATTTTCCGGAGCACAAATATTGTTTGAGTCAACACGCAAAGGTTATCAGCGCTCGTATCTTACTAAACTCGCGGCGTATTCAGCTCGTAGTCAATTGCTGAACAGATAGCACTACGTCTTCGGTTCTGATAGAAGCGGTGTTCTCAAATTCGTATATTCAGGAAATATCGGGAATTCGTCATCTTACCCGATTCGCCATCTTAACCTTCTTTCCCATACTTAAAATCCCCTTCTTAAACTCGACGTATTGGGAAAGAATTTTAAAAACGAGATGAAAATATGAATAAATTTTTTTTTCAAGAATTGTGAAGTAAAAATATCTCGAAAAATGAAGAGGGTATCATAATGATTTCACAGGAAAATTAGGAAGGGATTTCAGTTAGAGAACCATACACGAAGGGTAGTTCAATGAAATTGAAGTTTTATTATCAACTATATCCACAATGTGGTATTTTCCTAAATTTCAAAATATATGTTATTAAAATCTTTACACCTCAAATATATCGAAATATATTTTTTTCGAATTTTAACATACCTACTGCATTTTGTCTGTATTCACTTTCGAAAATTCTGATTTCAGAAGTGCTCTCTTATGAACAATCTACGTCATTTTCACAATCCGGCAACACTCATCGAGTCAATAATGGTCATAAAAGTTTCTTAATCAACATAGACGTAATGAATATCAAGTTTTGTGATCACATTTGACGAGAAAAACACACAATGACACAAAATGTCATCGATTTTAAGAAGGTATAGACACGGATTACAGAAACAATTTTATGCAATCTGTGGTGATCGGTTCCACTGTTATCGAATTAACAAAAATTACTAGACTTTAGTACACTACGTCATAAGCTTTCACATATTCGAATGTTCACTATGTTTCGAAGGGTGTATTTCTGAAAATTCTGAATTTTGAAGCGAATCTTTCAGGTGTTGGATAACTTATGGAAAAGGGTTTCCATAAATTATCTTAAATTCGATTTTGGAGTTTTAGGAAACTTGCCGATTACTTGAGGGTTTTTATAAAATAAAGTTACCTACTGTTTTTGTTATGTAAGTACTTATTTCATAGGAAACTATTGAGGACAAATTTGTCAAGATGCCTTAAACTTTTAACTTGAGCTTCGAAGCAGTGTTCGAATTTATCAGAGAGACAATTTGGTCGTGAATAATAGTCTTGCTAATGAGCTGTATTATTTCTCATTCAGTATTAAATTCATATCAAACTGGGAATTGCAACTTTTGATTCACGATTCTAGTTCTACTATTAATTGATCCAAGTGGGAATAGGCAAAATGCCTCTTAAATTATATATTTCATCCTCACCATCTCCAGAAATTGAATGAAATTATGTACAATTTTTTTTAATTATTCGATGCTGCTATATGGGGTAATTGACCATTAAAAATTTTCAGTAGTCATGTTATTTTCATCACAAAATTTTCACCACCTCTATTATAATTTTAATTGGAATTGATAGGGAAAATAGATTGAAATCTTATATGCTTACATTCAAAACGAATCCACTTATATAGGAAAGAGAAGAACAAGCCTTTGAAGCTGTAGTTCCAGCTGGTACAGGAGACCAGCAGGTAATTCCATCCCAAGTTGCTGGGCAGGAGAACCCTGTAAAATAATCCAAGAAATTTCATGATTCAATTGTTTTCTGATACAATGGGAAACCAGATTTACTTCTTTCTCAATATTTTTTCACAGAAATATCTAGGGGAGACTAGGGAGCATTGATACATGGGGAGGCTTGATACAGGCTTATATCCGCGGTCTGTAGCCGTTTTCAAAAGTAATATACTGGTGAACACTATTCTCCTGCAGAAAGCACTACATGACCGTAATCTGTAAGGCTAACAGTAGTTCGTTCGTGAAATATTCAACAAAGAGTGTTTCGAGGTGAGAAATTGTAAGTATTTACTCACGTTACCTAAGGGTTTTATGATCATGCATTAATTTTTCGGCATAAACAAACATTTGACTGGGAAATATTCATAAACCTACTCAATTTACTGTTTTATTAGGTTGCCAAAATGTATGGGTATAAAATGAAAACATAAATTACTTTAAAACTTGCTTTCAGGGAGGTTTGAGACATTTAGGGTGGGGAGGCCTGATACATGTATCATCTTTAAAAAATATTCCGGAGCTGGTTGGACAGGCCTACATAAAGGCGTTTTTACCATCCAACCTACCTTCTGAACATGTTTCTGCACCTACGGGACCAAAGCAAACCAGAATCATTGCTGACCTACCTACTAATCTAGTAATTCTGGATCAGGCGTCAGGTGTGCTCGCAATGGTGCCACGAAGAATGTAACCGTGTTAGAAATGGCACAAAAATGTTTATATGTGACATTTGCAAGTGATAACAATGGGGCTTATATTTTCAGTTTATGTGTCTCATGCCTCCCAGTACACCGTATCAATCCTCCCATATGTGGGGAGGCTTGAGACAGTTTGCATGTTTTTGTGTTCAACGTTTTGTACAGAATAGGATGTTTATATTTTGAGAATTCTTTATTTATTTCGTTGAACGATTAATCGAAGAATTATATAATGTTATAAAAGTCCTGTTTGTTCATATAATTAATTTTAGAATAATAAATATTCCAAAAACGTATCAACCCTCCCCAGTCTCCCCTAAATCGTTTCTTAATTTTTCAAGCTGTGGGTTTTTTTGAGTAGATATTTATCTACTCAACAAACTTTTTCTCTGTTGTTCCCACAAAGTAATTTCCTATCGAGTTTTGAAACCAAATGACCTATTTAGTTATAGTCGAATATTCAGTTATAGTCGAAAATACTAAAGTCTCGCAGTGCTTTGTGAGTCTCGTGAATGTTTTAATAATAATAATGTATTGCTGTTAAATTCAAAAATTTTGCGATCATTTCGCAGGCTCAAACTTTACCAACATGCGAACCGGCAATGCTTGAAATGAAAAGTAAACCGTTTCGGTTTCGAGGTTCACTCGGGTCTTACTTTTTTTTTCAGATTCGATTTGAAATACTGACTCGAGAAACAATGGCTTTTGTGTCAAATTTTAAGCGTTTTTTTTGGGTAATGAACTGACAAATACCTTGGTCAGATTATCCGGAAAGGTATTTTTTCGTCGATATACACTAGAGTTTTGCTCAATCCAGTGATTACGAATTGTCAAGCTGTTGTTCATTCATAGGTTAGACGAAAACCACTAGTTTTCTTTGGTTTAAGTTAACCATTGGAAAATGAAGGTTTAACTGATTAATATTTTGTTGTTAACGTCAATGTTTTGACAGAACGAAATTAAAAAGTTTTATTTGTGTTGTTTCTAGTGTAAGGAGAGGATGCTGAAATATTAAGGAACAGAAAACAAATTTCTCATTAAACTTCCAGGCAGTTCGTGATTTATCATTAAATTCTTTGAATATTGTTTGTCGTTGTCCTGGTTCTAGCCATGATTCTACAATATTCAAACAATCTTCTTGTGCGCTCCATTTGAAAATGCAGAGTATGAGAACTACTTCTTGGTTGGTGATTGTGGTTATGCCATAAGAAAGTTTCTCATCACTTCATTTGGCCAGCCGAGGAGTAGGCCTGAGCATCTCTTCAATGAATCACGAATAAGGACCCGAAATCTAATTGAAGTATGCTTTGTTGTGCGGAAACTTCGATTCCCAATATTGGCATTAGGCTTGCCAGTGAATGTGAAAAGATGTGAAGTCATTGTAGTTTCAACTGCAATTCTTCAAAACTTAGCAAATACATTAACAAGCCCGCTTCCAGATGTTGATGAAGTTGTGTGGCAAGACATACTAATATTTGGACTTCTTCCTGGGTGAAATTTGCTCTTCCTTTTTTTTTTCATCTTCATTTTTCTAATCATAATTTATCGCCGTCATTCATATAAACTATCTCAACACGAAAAGGATTTTCAGATTTTAAATTCATTGGATAATTGTCATAGAAATAGCGATATTAATGGTTTTCATCCTTTCCAACTTGTCAAAATCCATATTTCAAAATCAGTGTGGCCAACACAGAACTAATGTGCTCCATAACAACAAACAAAGCTATGAATCGACTAGTTAACTAATAGTTTTGAAATCCATGGTTAGTTTCTCTATGAACAACGCATAACCAATACAATGCCAAACCATAGTTACAGTTAACCCTTGGTTAGATAATCAATGAGTTACTTCATGAATGAACAACCGGCCCTTAGTGTGATAATAACTGTCAATTGCTCTTGTCAAATTATTTCTTTATCTGATGACCTAGATTTAAGGAGTGAAATAAAAGCCAAAGATTATAGAGTTAGAGGGAGTTCTAACCCTTTATGAAAACTTAGGTTCCATATTAGTGCTCATAATAATCACAATAGTTAGTCATAGCGCTATGGATATCGTATCGTAATATAGGAGAAGCGTTTTCCAGAGCTGAGGAAATTGGGTATTTTGGCAACATAGCCGAGGCCAGCAAACACGTGAGTTCTTGCTTTCATAAAGGTATGTAGAGGTCGACGAAACAATATATTGTACACCTGTCTATAGTCTCGCTAGCTTGCTAGCCTCGACTATAATAAGCAGTTTTCCGTCCTTGGTACATGAATAATCATTTTTGACGTACAATATGTCCAAACACACTAATTAATAAATAGTTTATACAGGCTGGTGACAAATTCGATACTCACCAGTCACCACTACTATTCTTTAAATTATACCAGATAGAAATTCCGTTTATTGATCATCATTAATCTCATCAATCATATTTTCACTCGTTTTTTTCATTTCCCTCTCCATTTCAGAAATCCTCTCCTTAAGAACCTTGACCTCCCTCTTTAGCTCCTACAAGCAACTTATAATATGAGGTTCTCTCTTCAGTGCAGCCTTACAATCGTTGCAGAAAGAAAATAGTGATCTTTGCTTTTTCAACTACTGCACTCGTCTTTCGGTACTACCTATGTCTAAACATTTGATGTGGAATACCATGCCGCATAACACATGGCGCCGCGGGATTCTTTTATGGACAATTAATAGAGCTTTAAATAGGACACAGAAGTTGAAAAGTATTCTGCTATAAGTCAGAGGTGCTATATTTATACTATATACTATACTGACCTCGTCAGTATAGTTTCTTTATGCTCTTTTATGATGGTGGTCTCTTTATGACACAATATACAAATTGATTAATGAATGAACAAAACACTCCTAGCAGGTTTCATAAAACCTTGACTGTTGATCTACAATTTGACAGTCACCCGATTCTCAAAATTAAATCAATGGAACCTTTGCATTTCTGAATATGTATATTGAAGCAGTAGGAATTGAAAATCATTGAATGGACGTAAAAAGGTCATAATTTCCCCTAAATGGACCCTTCATGCAAGGGATCCTTCCTGCATAGAACAATTTACGATGAACAGTTCTCAACTGACTTGCAGTAAAAATGTTCCCTGAAACTTTTTAGGGTTTTCACTCCCAATCTCTGAAACAAAATCAATTAAAAAAATGAAATAAACGATTTGCTCCTGCGTAAATTCTTGCACTAATTCAGAAGATTTTCGAAAATTGATTTTCGTCTCCGAAACGTTACAATATAAAATTATAATTTCAAAGTTCTTTATTTTCAGTTCATTGTCAGGCAACAATTTTTTCTAGTTGATTTGCTGACAAATCTGACAAATTAGTGCAAAAATTTACGCAGCAGCAAATCGTTTATTTTATTTTTTTTTTTATTGATTTTGTTTCAGAGGTTGGGAGTGAAAACCCTAAAAAGTTTCAGGAAACATTTTTCCTGCAAGTCAGTTGAGAACTGTTCATCGTAAATTGTTCTATGCAGGAAGGATCCCTTGATGTGTAGTGAGGATTTCACAGCGTGAACCGTTTCCTGCACCAAATGCGTAATTTTTGTCGGTCCTCTACAAGTTCCTCCCGTAGCTTTTTATCTCGAAAATGTTGTAATTTCCTACAATAAAATTTCTATTTGTTAGTAGAATGAAGAAAGCGTGGTCAGGTGGTTAAACCTTCCAAGACGAAAGCATTCAATATATCTCTTGAATATTTCATTCATTTTTGCATTCGTACTACAAAACACGGAATAGGACTTAAAGAGGAAACAGATATGGACTAAATAAATATTAACTTGACTTAACTGAGTAGGATCTTACCCGTTTTCGTCCAACTCCTAATATTCCTCCAAATAAAGCCATAGTACCAATTTTTTAAATTATGATAGACTCAATGTTCATTCACGAAATGTACCTACTGCTTTCGTGTTTGTGTTTTTACCGCTACCCTACATCCTATATGCAAAGATATTATTTCATGAACATACTCATACTCAGAGGATTTATTTTACTAGTAGGTACTCGTACATTTTAGCCCTATGAAATGAGAAACTTTTCTGTTACTACCATTGTTTTTCCTGCTCGGAAGTAATTATTTTTCGAAGTTACATTCTCGTATCAGATCATGCCCTTATCATTCTATATCTATCGTATAAAAGGGGATCAGGAAAGATCTGTTCTACAATAATTGATTTCTATAACTTTTCCATGAAATTGATACTAAAACTTCAGAATCAGTCGATATAGCTATGTTTAAATAGAGTGAGTTGATTTTGCTACGTGCTTACATGGGACGATATCGAATACCTGGAAAAGGAAGAGAAAACTATTTATAGAATGATATATTTATGACCCTGAAGGGCAAGAACAGAATTCAATCACTGTGTTTGAATAACTTTTGCTAGGTGCTTGATGCAGCTCCTTGTTTGATTAGATTTCATATAGAAATAAATTACGAAATTTCTAAACAAACCCCCTTAGATGTTTGCCTCGAATTTCGAATATAATATACATGGACATGGTGTATATGAATGTTTGCGAAGAAAATCGGTGGGTGATGTCTTGTCAAAAATAGTCTAGGGTCTTTTATACAGGGTGTCCGGGGAGTAACTGTATATACTCATACCAGAGATAGAGTTGGACTGGCTGATTACGGATTGACTATAAAAAATTAATTTCTGGGTTTCCCTAGAAAGCTACAGGGTGATTTCACAACTTCATGGAAATACTAAGACCATCATAAAATCCAAACTTATTGACGGATATTATTGAAACTTAGGCGGTTATTGACACATGCTAAGGTTGAGTTAGAAAGATATCAATTATTCCATTATTCCAGGGCTGGACTCATTAATCTTCATTTAAAGTGTTCAGGGTAAAAAAAAACACTTTGTATATCGAATTACGAATAATTGATTCGCTTTTTAGAAAGAAGCTAAATTATTCTTCAATTTTTGGTACCGCTCAGAGTTGTCACATCAACAATTATTTTCTTATGAATTTCTTAATTTGGATAAAGTTCCAAAATTGCAATTTATTTACCTGAACAGGACTTAGTCATCTTGTGCAGGTCGAAAATAAATAATAAATTTTCTTGAAAAAGTCACTGAAGGTGAAGACTATAATAATTTGTTGATATACTTGGTGGCCACCCCAGACGCGGATTTCACTTTGAGGGAGATTCTTTTGTATACCGGGTGTTTGACAACAATGATATAGACCAAAGTTACAGTTCTTCCAGTCAAGAGAACCAGGCCCGGATCTACGATTTTTTCTGACCGGGGCAAATATTCATGATGGCGCCCCCCTCCTTCTAAGGTTCGTAGGAAAAATCTAATTGCATATTCGTCATCACTTTCAACCCGAGTTTTTTTCACTAGTTCGAGGTCGTATAGATTACGAATATGCAATTAAATTTGTCCTAAGATGAGTACTTTGGGAAAAAAATCACTCATATTTTTTTCCCATTGTTCCATCAAAAGATATTTTTTCTCATTGTTCCATTAAAAGTTATTCTTTTCCCAAAATACTCCCAAAAATTGCATAAATTAAAAAAAATTTAAAAGTTTGTATTTACAAGAATGTCGTTTGCAACCCGCCATCGTCTATCGTTTTTACCCGCGCTTCATGAACGAAATTATTCCGAACAAAAATTTATTTTTGTAACTACATATATCGACCCGGATCATTTTACATATTAATTCAAGGTAGATCACGAATATGCAATTAGATTTTTGGAGGATCAGTATTTTGAGGAATAAATCACTTTTAGTGCAAAATTTCGGAAATATTGGTCAACTTTGAGGAGATGTAGCAGCTAGAAAAAAGGCACTAGTCATATGCTGTTTAATTTTTTGGTGATGAATTGGTTCTTTGCAAATATAAAAATCCACACTTCATTCATCTATCTCGAACGGATCAGATTTTATGAATTTTTCCGCGAAGGTCCAAAATTTCCGATTTTCCATCGACCATAACTTGAAAAGTAATTTTTTTTTAAAATATCTGTTTGCATATTCGTGTTCTACGCCCTCGAATTAGTGTACAGAATGAATTCGGTTTTGATCGGAGACCAAAAATATTCTTCAGAAAACCGCCCACTTTGTATATATTTCATTTTGTGAAAACATTTAAAAAAAACTCAATTTCGTGAAACTTTTGTATAAAACATTTTTTTGTACCTCTCTTAGTAACAAAGTTAAAGGGAAGCTCAAATTATGGTGAAAAACTCGGTATATCTATGGAAAATTTGAAAAAATTTCGATCTTACCGATTTCCACCAAAATTGGTGTTTTTACCTTAGTAAATCTAGTAATCTATGCCTTAGCATAGATTACGAATATGCAAACAGAATTATGCTGAAAGGATTAGTTTTTATGTTATGGTCTATAGAAAATCGGAAATTTTGGCCCTTAGTTCCAGATGAGAAGGCGATGAGTCGGCAATTCCCCAGGCAAAGAAATTACTGCTTGCGACGCAGTGTAAACATATCAGATCTTTCAACCTATTTCACCCAAGTGTGGCGGTCATTCGTAGATGACTGAATAATATGCAGTTAATTGATCCCTCATTGATATTAAATATTTTAGGCATAGTGATGGTTTATCATGTTTCCATTCTACAGTTTCCATTTTAGCACTAGGAAATTAATTTTTTCCGAGAAAATCAAAAGTAAAAAAATTTCAACCTCTGGTTGATTTTTGATTTTGGCGCCCCCTTAGGCTGGCGCCCGGGGCAAGCGCCCCGCTTGCCCCCCCCTAGATCCGGGCCTGAAGAGAACAGCTGATGAACAGAATAATCAACTGTTGCGATATTTTAAGAGATAATGGCGATATGATTCGGAAGGCTGTATCCAATTTGAAAATTCGGCAAGAGAAATGCATACAAGCTAATGGTTTTCATTTCGAACCACTTTTGAAATATCGTTGACTCAGCAATTCATTCCTTCCTATTTTTATTTTTATTAGGTACTCTTTACTGTATTTTAGTTTTTTTCATTTGTTATTGTTTCGTAAGTGAAGTGCTTATTTAAGCTCTGAACTTTTTTGTGAATTTTCTACTAATACTTTTGCATTTTATATTCAAACATGAGATTTTCAGTTCTCTTCATGGTGAAAAATTCAATTTTTCGAACTTTATTCAAATTCAAACGTTCATAAAAAAATAATTGTTGATGTGCCAACTTTGAGTGATGCCAAGAATTGAAGCACAATTTAGCTTCTTCCTAAAAAACGAATCAATTATTTGTAATTTGAAATACAAATTGTTTTTTTCACCCTAAACATTTTAAATGAAGATTAATGAGTCCGGCCCTGGAATAATGAAATAATTGATATATTTCTGACTAGACCTTAGCATGTGTCAATAACCTCCCAAGTTTCAATAATATCCGTCAATAAGTTAGGATTTCATGATGGTCTAAGTATTTCCATGAAGTTGGAAAATCACCCTGTAGCTTTCTAGGAAAATCCAGAAATTAATTTTTTATAGTCAATCCGTAACCAGCTAGTCCAACTCTATCTCTGGTAAGAGTATGTACAGTTATTCCCCGGACAACCTGTATAAGCTTACCAGTACGACAAAAATTGCTTAGCAATTATGAATTCACCAAATGACGGTGTTTGAAATTCTCCACTTGGATGGTGGGAATGATTGAAGAATAATCTCATCTTTTGAAAAAAGTTTTTAATAGAGTTGTTATTTTATATTGATACCGTTTTTTCACATTTTTCAACAATTTTTGTTTTGTTCTCTTGGTTCGGTTTGTGTTTGTTATCGGGAAGGTATTCATAAATTTTGGGATGAACGAGACCTTCAGATCCAGATCCAGTCATGAATAGCTTCACAGTACCTCTCTGTTTATCATTGAAAATTGACCCTCGACAGCACATCTGTTCCTCGATGAGCTAATGTACTTATTAAAATTTTAACATCTATTAGTTGATTTCAGTTTTTTGTTCTGAAGATGATGGCTCAGAACCAGAAGTTCAGGTAAGTATACTGGAATTAAGACTATCCTTTCCTCGTCGTATGTTCTTTCATGTAGGGTTATTCAAAACACTCCCGGATTTTTTGACCGGGTTGTGTAACGGCCGAAGGTGGGCACTTTGAACATTTGATATGATCGTAAATAACAGGGAAGAACTATTTCTAGAAAGTAATCAACAAATTTGTGGATACACTAGATGCATATTTCTTTTTTGGTATTTGTGATGTATTGCATTTAGCCTTCCGGCATGTATCTACCTTCTTCCTGCTTAATATGATATTTAATTTATGAAGGATTTAATTTTGTTTATTTTGCGACATTTATTCAATATACCAGTACCAGTTATCTTGTTACATGGGACCTTATTTGTTAGGAATGGAACAAGCTATCCAAAATAGATATTTTCATTGAAAAATTAACATTTTTAGAAGTGACTTTCTCTACCCATCAAGATCATATAGGAAAACCACCAAAATTTTTTCGTACTTTCTTCTCGCTCGCATAAAATATCTGCTTAATTTTCTTTTCCTCAGTTTTTTCAGAGTTGATATTATAACGACAATATTTGTATGACAACATTATATTTCTAGTGAAAAACATAACAATAATATTCGCTCCGTCAAATCATTCGAACAGCAATGGTCTCGTTCCTAAGATAGAAGCGAGCAAAAAATTTAGAAGGATGTCCTGGCTATTACCGTTTACTTAAAAATGAAACTTTGTATTCTCATCATGGGAATCTAAACAGATCCCCATTGATTCACTCATGTTTTCAGTCTAATCAATGGTATTTATTTTTCCCAGTAGGTGATTTGAGAGATTGATCCAATTTAGGATTGAAACATATGTTGAGGATGTTTTACAAAATTGCCAGGGAGGTTTTAGAAAGAATAGAAATTGTTCTGATCAGGTACTGAGCCTGACTACTTTTATTGAATCGGGTTTCAATAATAAGAAGAAAACAGGAACAGCATTTGTAGATCTATCATCGGCGTACGATACGGTGTGGAAAGATGGTTTAATTTTTAAACTTCACAGTCACTTAAAATGTGGTAAAATGGTTCGTTTGATAGAAAATATATTATCTGATCGAAGACTTCGTGTTTTTGTTAATGATAAAAGCAGTAGTTTCAAAACTTTAAATAATGGACTTCCACAAGGATCGGTATTATCTCCTATTCTTTTCAATTTATATTTATGTGATATCCCCGATACGTCTTCCGAAAAATTTATTTACACCGATGATATTGCTCTTGCTTTTCGCCATTCTGATTTCGAAGTAATAGAAAATACTTTAACGCAAGACTTAGAAATCCTGAAAAATTATTTCCTTGAATGTCCTAATCCAAATAAAACAGAAGTTTTCTGTTTCCATTTGAATAATCAGCAAAAATATAGAAAATTGAAAGTAACTTTCAATGATGATGTTTTACAACATAATTTCAATCCTAAATATCTCGGAATAAAAATAGATTCTTCATTGAATTTTAAGGTTCATTTGGAAAGTTTACGTTTGAAATTAAAGTCGAGGAACAATATAATTCAAAAATTAGCTGGTTCTTTATGGGGTGCTGATGCCATCACACTTCGTACGGCAGCTTTGGCCCTAGTTTTTTCTGCTGCTGAGTACTGTTGCTCTTTTTGGTTCAACAGTGCTCACGTCAATAAAATCGACACCATACTCAATGATTCTATGAGGATTGTTACGGGGACTATCAAATCTACACCTTTGCATTGGTTACCCGTTCTGTCAAACATCGTATAGATATATATAGATATAGATATATATTTATTTTGTTCGAAGTACACAACAAAATGTACAAGAAAAAAACGTCAAACAAAGATACATTAAAGAGAAATCGACTTTTCAGCCTTACAAAAATCAAAGTATTCCTTAATATTATAGGGTTCACACCTCAAAATAAAAGAATTCAGTTTACACAGCAGTAGTTTCTCTGTATTTATATCACGAAATTGCCTTGGCAATGCATTAAACATTTTCATGCACATGTACATAGCATTATGCTGTGTCAAAGTGAACTTATGAGCTGGATAGAGATAACAGTCTATTTGCCTTGTCTTTACATTTTTATTTCGATATGGCTCAAAAATCTCCCGATGCTGAATTAAAAACTTGAGGGAACTGTACACGTACAATCCTGTTAAAGTATGAATATTGCCAGCCCGAAAAACACCCCTACACGACTGCCTGTATTTCATGTTCATAATAGATCTTAAAGCATATTTTTGTTTTACAAAAAGGCTGTCAGTGAAGGAACTGTTTCCCCAGCAAACGATACCATATGACAAATTAGATTGAAAAGCAGCATAGTAAAAAATCTTCAAGGTAGGCAGATCAACAGACTTCTTGAGAACATTAATGGCATATAAAGCCGAGTTCAATTTTTTATTTAAGTGATGTATATGTACATCCCATCTCAACTCACAATCTACATGAACACCAAGGAACCTGGTAGATTCCGAGATCTTCACTTGACTTCCATCCAGAAAAATTTCACTTGGGAATTGAAATTTTGACCTTGAAGAGTGAAAAACTACACATTCTGTTTTTTGTGCATTTAATTTAAGCTTGTTTGATGTGCACCAATTTTCAACACTTAAAAAGGCATTATTCAGTTCTTCATTCAATTGAGAGGCGTTACATAAGATCTTGATAATATTTGTGTCATCAACATAGATGATTGCATTCAACAATTGGTCAATATTGCGAGGTAAGTCGTTTATATATATATAATGAACAATAAAGGGCCTAAAATGCTACCCTGAATTACTCCATTAATGATATCCTCATCTTCAGAAATAAAGCTTTTATCATCGATAGTAATAGATACTTTTTGTTTTCGCCCTTGTAGGTAGCTTTGTATAAGTTTTAGTTGGTTATCCCTTATACCATATGCTTCAAGTTTACTTAATAGTCTACTATGGTCTACTGAATCGAAAGCTTTGGAAATATCCAGAAATAGGCCAACTGGAACCTCACCCTTTTCAATTGCTGTAATAACAGTTTGAGTCAATTCAAAAATTGCTGTACTTGTATTCTTGTTGTTCATAAAACCGTGTTGAGATGAGCAAAAGATGCCATATTTCTTGAAAAATTTAATAAGGCGATCAGAAAGAACTTTCTCAAAGATTTTTGCAAAAGTTGTTATAATATTAATAGGTCGGTAGTTGTTAAAATCATCTTTACAGCCAGATTTATATAGTGGTGTTATCATTGATAGCTTCAAAGCAGATGGAAAAATACCAGATACAAATGCACAATTCATAATATACCTGATTGGCTGAACAATAAAGTGAATAGCCTTCTTTATTACAATGCTAGGAATTTGATCATAGCCTGATGAAAATGAGTTTTTCAATTGTTGCACTATGCTAAGAATTTCATTAGCTTCAATATCAAAAACAAAGAATGTCTTGTCTAGACGTCTCAACCCGCCTCCAACATCACGATGTGAAAAAGAAGCCGTACATCTAGAGGCGTTTACAAAATGTTCATTAAAGTCTCGTACTACCATTTGCGGGCAACCAGTTGGAAATATGCTTTGCCTAGGCTGATTTCTACCTGTTAGTGACTTTATTATTCCCCAAGTTGTCTTGGTTTTATTTCCGGAGGTTAGGATTCTGTCTCTGATTATCTTCTGCTTCAATTTTGTACCACCCCATATTCGCCGACAGGTGGCAGTCTCGAAGTCTTGGAATAAATTTCATTCCTTCCCAAATTCATTTCCAATTTTATCATATTTACCAGATTCTAGAAGTGCCAGATCGAAATCTCGTAAGCCTTTATGGACTAATGATTTTCTGTATTCAACTAATAGCCATAAATAATTTTGGCAATCAGAATGGAATTCATGTAATCTCTTTAATAAAGATTTGATTACTGATCCTTTAAAAAAAGTTCCTGGCTTTGATCTTCCAAGAAAAATTTGGTGTACACTAAATCGACTGAGGACTGGCCATGGTCGGTGTAATAGCATGCTCTTTAGGTGGAATGCTGTTGATAGTCCAAGATGTGCAGAAGAAGAAACTATAGACCACTTGGTGAAGAGTTGTAGAATATATCATTTTCAGGGTGGTTTCGAAGGTGTTCATTCGGTGACCGATTCTTTTTTGAGATGGGTTACAAATTTCAAAATTATTTAATGAGTAGTATAAAATTCAATACACCCCTCTCGTTTTTTTCTTTCTTTTTTGTTTTCAGATTATTCTTCGTCAACCATCATAGTAGAAAGAATGGAAGGAAGTTTTTGGATTTTGTCATATGAAGAAGATGTCCTTCAATATAATAATTTCAGCATATTCTTTACACAAATACATCATCATTACACTTATACGGGCAAACAGAGAGTTTTTTCTGAGGTTTTTATCTCTGTTTTTTCATGTATCATACGAAGATATGTATGGTACCCCGTTGACATTTTTCCTCTGCTTACACTGAGATCTGGAACGAGGAACAGGTTTTTAGGATCTGACTCTTGTTGCCATTTCTTTACACCCGCTTCATTGTTTTTCAGATTGTAAAAGTTTGTAACACTCTTTTTCAAAAGAATATATATAGCGAAAATAAAAATTAACCAAATGTGATTGTTCCCGAAATCGGCGCATTAAAGTCAACGAAAGGATTATGACAAGAGAAAACGGTTCTCTTTGATTTGTACCAGGCGCATTCGCCATCTTGTGGATTTATTCTCATCTGAAAATTAATTTCTATTTCTTCTTCATTTAGCCTTGTGGGTTTAAAATGTAGAAAATAATTCTAATATTTTGATGAGAGCTATGAATTGATCTTTCGAAATTTACGGAATGACACATTGTGTCACATTTCAACTTATTTCAAAATCGATAACTAGTAGTTCATGAGAATAGTTCAATAATTATAATAAGAATAGTTCAATAAAGAAATATATCCTATATGCTTTTCATTGAAATATATAGATCCACAAAAACAAAGATATATACTTTTTATGCAGTTTTGTAATATTATGAATAAATATATTGAATCGACTTCAGTTTTTTTAAATCATTATCATTATTGTAATCCTTCCTTCCTACGTTCATAATATACTAATAAGTCAAAAGATCCACCTAGGAACGATTTGACTTTGAAAATGTCATTATAACTGTGGTCACAAACAATACTCTTTGCTCTGATATTGAGTTTATGCAGCGTTTTTATTTTTTTTTATTTTGATTTTATGTGTCCCTTTCTTAAGTATTAGTTCTTACTCACTCTACATAAACTCACCATAAATCAGTAACACCCAACCCTGCGCGTAATCAGTTCTAATCTCCTTATTATTAGTTTCCTCAACGTACGTGGATTCGCTTACATTTGCGTTCAGTAAACTTCGAGAATCTCAGTTTTCTAGGCCTTCCTTTTATCTTGTGAGAAATCGTCTGCTGAATTTTTGAATGATCACTCTCGTCCTCAGAAATCCATTCAGTACCTACTGAAATTAATAATTTTCAAAATCTTGCTTTTGACCGGGAGGGTCCTTCGACCAGGTTCGGTTTTCCAAGTGATGATTCTTTTGTTCTTCAGTTGTTACAGGAACGCTACAGGACCTTTATGGTGGGGAATCATATTTTTCGATTTGGAAAGGTTTTAGAGTGTTACCTTGGCAAGGTTGGATTATTCGACTTTTTTGCTTCGTGGCCGGCGAGACTTAGCGATTTGGTCAAATAAAGCAATTTCCGAAACCTCTAGATCATCTGAATTTTTCCCTTGTTTCTCTCACCCAGTGTTTACGAAATAAGTATATTTCGACTAAAAGTGATGATAGTAATGATTTTCATAAATACTGAGGGCAAACATAGTATTCTAAGTGGCCGATCAATGTAAAAACACCCTGCTCTGTGATCGCTGCCAACCTAAATTCAGTGAAAACAGACGTTGACTCATACAGGGTGTATTAAAAGGTGAGGCTTCTTCCTTAACAGAAGGTAGAACTGGTCAAAATAAAGCGTTTCACCAAAAATCATCTTTACAAAACTTTGAAAATGAGAACTGAAATACTTCAATATCCTAATACTTCCCTAGATCATTTATTATTGTTATCTGAATTATCGCAATGCAATAGGACAAAACTTATCTCGTGATGACTGACTCAACCATATGGATATTGGCCTGTTCGATTTTTAGGTGGGAATGAAAATAGAAGCTTGGGATTGCCGATTTTTTCATTCAGTACCTTCATCGCTCATTTCCATACCAACTAACAGAAAAAGAATAAGGATATAAGTTTGTAAAGATAGAATATTAGTTCAAAATCTCAACAATAAAATTACTCTGAATAATTCAAAATTTTTGTCACAATGGTTATTACAATTTACTTCTTGATTGGACCTCCCAACAATCGTCGTAAAAATGGGGTGAAATAAGGTAACAATAATAGCACTTTGTCGACACAAGCACTTTCCATGAATTGTCTCGATTTTCTACACTGTTTTGACCAAAAATCACATGATACAAAATTTTTTTCGAGTGATCTGTTGCAACTAATCAGACATACTCGGGTGTACTGAACCATTGTCCAGTCATGTTAAGGTTTTGTTTAGTTTTGCCCATGCCGGGAAAAACTAAACTCAAAACTTAATTAAATTCTTTAGAAATTATAGCGGCTATAGATCGGTCCTCTTAATTATTCAGTACAGACAATTTTTGCCTAAATGATTATTTCGATGTCTTTTACCTTCTGACAAAAAAACCCTCACCTTTGAAAACAACCTGTGTATACCACAATCCGGAATCGACTGTCAAAATGCCAAATTTTTTCTGATAATCAATCTCTGACAAAAAAAAAATTTATGTCGAAATTCTTACCACTTTCCTAAGCATTCTTCAGGTATTTTTAGGTCATTCAAATATGATGAAAGTTTCAACGGGTGGAAATTCAGTTGTTCATGATTCGGCCGGATCGATGGTTGAAAAAGTGGGACTACTTTTTTCGAAAAATCCCGATTCTCTCGAAATTCTCCCGTTTTTTTCGGGCCTTATCCGACGGCGTTAAAACTTGATCTTCACATTTAGGGATAGCTAGAATCTTTCGCTCGAACCACAAACCTGTCAATGTTTTATTGTGAACACGAAAATTTCATCATTACATTTCTCATTGGTATTGAAAAATTTAATTAATATTTAAGAGAAAGACTCCTAAAGGTGGAAACTTCTAATATTCCCAGAATGTCTCTCCAGTCTTATCAGACTCTTGATATCAAGTTATTTTCCTTGCCCGGGTGTAGAATGTAGATCTTATCCTGTCGACAGAAGATGGGATTCATGAAACATAAATTGAGATAAAATCACATCACCACGAAGAGACCATTAACGTTGCTGCGATTGGAATCACCCCTCGAGATTCGTAACGAAAAAATCTTGTTTATATTCAGTCGATGAATAGGTAATTCGATAATTGCAAAAAAAATTGGAAAATATATTAGAGACTTCCACGAGTAGGTAAACAAAAAATGTGAATAGAGCACATCGAGCTCTATTCAGATAGCCACATTTGGGTGTTTAAGGAATCACGTTTCCGATATACAGAGTGTTGTTTGGTATTTCTAGAAGTTATGTTTTACTTTAACTTCTGAAATTATTCATCAATTCATTTGAAAATTGGTTCTTGTGTTTATGATGTTCAACCTTACAAAAAAATCAGGTTAAATGATGACATAAGTTAATTCAAATTTAAAAAAAACAACACCCTGTACACCTTTTATTCTGAATTTTTATCTCATAAACCGTGAACTTCAGCAAGAAATCACAGGAGACCTTATCTGTTAAGAATTTAACAAAATTAATTTTCTCATTGTGAAATATGAATATGGCAAAAAGTATCTTGCGTTTAGCTTTATCCACCCCTTGCATTCATAAATGAACACAAGCAAATATGTTTATGAGTGCCTTCTCTTTAGAGGGCCGTAACTAACCAGGGGAGCTGAAAAAATAGTTTTCATGAAAAACCAAGCCTATTTTTTGACAAGGAATAAATTTTTTCGATACTATTTCTAGACACCCTGTATGAGTTGTAACGCTGAAGCATTTACTTTCTATGAAACAGTTTTCATTTATGTTTCTTATTATTTTTGTGATGTCTGATCCTTCGATCAGAATTCAAATCTTCTGACATAAAAGCATAACTATCATTGAGCAGTTACTGCAAAATTGAAGTTTGTTACAATGTTTTTTTGGGGAAAACAGACCGTATAAGAATAATATTAACTAGAGGAGCCTGGCCTCCGCGTTCCGTTGTTACGTACCGGAGTACCGGGGCAACATCGCATGAATGCAGTGCGGTGCGTTATCTTCTGAGTTATGATTTAACATGGAGAATTTCACAAATATTTCCAAGAATATGAATATTCGATTGATCTAGCTGAAAATACTCCAGTGAAATTACATGTTGAAGGCTGTAAAATGAGGGGAGGCCCGGCCTCCTCTGAGGAGCCGCCACTGACTGTAGCCATCAATTTCCTTGGCCTTGGCTGGTTGTTTGGAAATGATTTGTTTTCTGGAGAAGGAATCCTTAAAAATTTTCTGAATAGAAAAAAATCGGTTCATTTGATCGTTGGATGAGTACATTCTGATACATTCCTCTATCGACCAATTCTGAACTTGAAAAATGAGAAATAGGCGCTTCATCCTAGATTGAATAGTTTATTTTGATCCTCGGAGCTATAGTAGTAACAAAAAAATTATGTTGGATATTTTAGTCATCCCTCTATGTACTCTAGCCACCAATTTCCTCGGCCGGTCAGTTTGAACTGACTTACCTTCTAGAGAAGGAATCCTTAAAACATTCTGAATAAAAAAAAACAGAATATCGGTTCATTTTGATCGTTGGAGGTGGGGTTCTAGGGCTGTCAGAATGAAACAAAATTTTTTGTGAGTACATTCTGATACATCCCTCTATCCCACAATTTTCTTGGTCGGTCATTCTGAACTTGAAAAACAGGAGGAATATGAGCGTCATCGTCACCTTGGTATGAAATGAGTTCATCCTTCCTTAGATATAGCTATTTATTCCCTTCGCCATACTTTTATGAATAAGGGAAAATAAATTAACCGACTGCAGCATCGATATGAGATATCGGTCGGGAGCAAAAACAAGATTATATAACTTGAGGGAATAATTTCTAATTTATTCGAGGAGGATCATACGTTGTATGTATTAAAACAAATACATACGGTTTTCGAAGAAGCGGAGAATTCCCGAACCTCTAAGCTGATTTTCCCCTCTTACCTTTCCCACTTGGTGCTTACGAAATTAGTAATACGAGATTATTGGGGTTTTCTGAATTCATGAAGTGATACGCTACATAGATATAGTTTCCAACCAGATTAATATATTCAGCGATCTGAAAGCTCTCCAGAAGACCAGAAATGCTTCGAATTTCAAGTATCAACACCAGGCTCACGTCAGTGGTAAAACCATTAGGAAGATTTATACGTATTATCTGTAATATCTCAAATAGGTATGAATGTGCGGTTTATAAGCTTTAATGCTGGGCTCAGTTCCAGTTTCCTTATTCATCTCTGGTATTTTTGTTATATTATAGGTACACATACACGGAATACGAAAATATACAGTCCCTGCTCACTTTATAAGACTATAAAAATACAAATATTACTATAAGTAATATTTGTAGCATATTTGCCAGAGCTGTGCCCAGCACTGAAAAAAAGTGCTTCTAGCACTACGCTCCGAGCACTGACAAAAAGTGCTTCCGAGTCGCGAGCACTAAGCACCGATTTTTCACAAAAGATTTCTGATTACTAAGCACTATGTGAAAGTAATTCGATTTTGCGAGCACTAAGCACTAAGTACTTTTCAGAAAAACTGTTCGAAATAAGATTTTTTGTCATAAAATCTGCATTGGATCGAAAAAACACCCCTTCTATTTCTATTTCACAATTTTTTAATATTTCTGCTCGAGAGATTCCTTTAAAAAAATCGGACCATCCTCGATCCGAAAACAATGTCTTTCATTATTCATCAATAAATTATATGATGCAAGAGCACTTTTCGTGGCAACCGGCGAATCCACCATACCCGAGTGCGACTCGATTATTCTCACATGCTCTCTTAACATAGTTTCAATTTCCCTGCCGCTTTGACCAATGTGAGCAATTTGGATGGCAGCAATATAACGCTGTCTGTCACACGAATGAGGTCTTTACATTACATAAATATTTCGACATGTTGTGATGGGCTTTTTCTCTCACCCTGAACGCTCCTTACCTTTGCTCGGGCGCCAGTGGGGCAATCAGTGGAACCCCACGTCTCTCACAGAATCTCCAAAAATTAGAGAGCCTGGGTAGACTTGAATGATCAGTGGAGAAGGGTAGCAGTGAAAACTAGGGTGGTAGCGTCTTCTTGGTCTCTGCTTTCTGACGGTTTTTAATCGTTCAAAAAGAGTACCTACCTCTTCTGACCAAAATCTAGCTCTAACTGATTTAAGGAACTGTCTCTCACTGGCAAAAATAACTGGCAACAAAATAAACATTCAGTTCTTTATTCCTACTGGACTAAATTATATACAGAAATACGGTTAAAATAGACGGTAAATACGGTTAAATTTTGAAATCCTGGCAAGTCACTCTCTCTGTCGGCGGAAATCGGTACGGTGGCTGGTCTCAGTCCAATTGCGGTGCACTCTGTCCCTCTCTCTCTTTTTCTCTCTCTCTCTCTTTCTCTCTGTGACCCTCAAAATGGCTGCCAGTTAGAAAGCAGGTCGGAAGAAGCTGTAACTTGATCGGTCGGAAGTCGGCAATATATCAACAAAATGAGCACCAAAAATACGGTAGGAACTCCAAGCTCTCCTGGGACCCAACGGCGGTCGAACGGACGAACGGTCGCGGAAACCGGCACTACACAGCCTACAATAACTAGTTCAAGTTCAAGTTTAAACGGTAGGTAGGTATTTGCAGCCAGGCCAACGGACTAAAGAAAGCGGAAAATAGCCCTCAGGTATGCACTCTCGACCTTCAGCGCCGGGCGTCGAAGAAGTACCCCTATCCTCGGAAAACTTGCCCCACTATGGATAACTTATCTCTCCATTGGATGCACTCAAATTGTTCGGTCAATCAGCCGGCTCGGAAAGAGACAGAAACAATTGAAGAGAAGGAAAAACTGAACAAGTTGAGAGACCTTTCTCGACTCAGAAAAAGTACGGTTGAACGGAAAGAATTATAAAATATATGAATTCTGAAAATAAAAGATATTACTCGGTAAAGACCTCCTATGATGATATAACGGTTTTCTTCAAAAATATTTCGGTGGTCAGGTCTTATTAGGAAAGTATCGGTGAAGAAATTTCCTTTTGTGGCGGAGCGAAAATCTGCCTCGTCACAATGTTATGAACCGTATTTAAAGAGATCACAAGATCTTTATTGTATCTTTTCAGAATATTCGCAACCCGGTAAGAAACTGGTCCCAAAAAAGGAATAGACGAGAAGATGGAATCCGTCCTTCTAACGCTAAGATTCCGATTCGCAAACCTAATCAATGTTTATGATGAATCTTCATCACAAAAGGCTCGGTATAACCGATCCCCTCAGGTATTCGTTTAATCACGGCAAATTCCGCTCTGAAGTCTTGGCGGCTCATTGGAACCGAAAACAGTCTGTGGAATGAGGTGTTGATATAAATGCTGCACGCTTGTGTGCAATAGGATGACAGCTGTCTGCAGGGATCACGCCATGTGTGTGTCGCCTTTCTATACACCGAGAAACTCAGTTTTTTGTGGGATCTAGCAATGCGCAAATCAAGAAATGGCAGAGAACCATTAGATTCCAGTTCCATCGTGAACTTAGTGGAGGGATGTGAGCCATTGAGGTAAGCGAGAAGATATTCTAGTCCCCTACAGAGCCCCAAAAAATGACAAATATATCGTCCACGTATCAATACCACCTCAGTATCTACTGTTAATCGATGAACCTAAGAAGATATCCTGCAAGGTTGTCCATAAATATCCCAGCCAAAAGAGATGACAGATTAGATACATCCCATTGCCAGGCTTTCCCCCTTTCTGTAAAAGTAAGATTGAAATTGGAAAAGACTTGGCTGAGTACTTAATCTAGCATCATGCAAATATCGAGACACTGGTGAACACCTTATCTAAAAAGTAGATTCCAAGGTAGATTCCGAACCAATATTATGTATCTACCCGTTGGGAGGTATGTTAGGAAAATTGTTTACCACATGAAATGAATCCAAAACAGCATTATGTGACACCGAAGAATCCTCGATTCTCTCGATTAAGTCGAGAGAATTAGAAAAGGAGATAAACTGCCTCATTATTCCATTGAGCCAATTGGCTCAACTTTGAAACCGGGGAGTTGCAGAACGAGACCACAGGTCGAATAGGGATGTCCGGCTTATGTACCTTTGGTAGACTATAAAACATAGGTATCGATGGGTTCATAGGGATCAGCACATCCCTTGCAACATCAAGATCCTTTAGGGCATCCAAACACAGGCTCAAGGTTGTCTTAATATCGACTATGAACCTAGTCATAGGGCTCGTACTGATTCTTCTGAAGCTACCCCAGAAAAGTCTCCAGAAAATGGTGAACCTTCAGAACATAATCACTTTTTGTCATGATAACCGTGCAAATTCTTTTATCTGCCCTAGACACGATGAGGTTATTATGTTTTATTTTAGCTTTTGAGTAGGTAAATACTCTAAACTTTACGAAAGAAGAAGTGTTAGGCTTTATGTGAAAAACTCTGTTTAGGGCTCTAGATAAATACTTCCTTATTAGGTTCTTATTATTGAAATTATGAACCTCTAAAGACACTCTACGGCCAACAACTTAAAATGAGAAACCTTCTTATGGAAAAAACTATACTTGAGACCTTTATTCGAGAGGGCTTCTTCGTCACTGGAAAAAGTAGTCGAAGAAAGGTTCAAGAATCTAGGGTGAAATTGATGACAATCTCGAGAAGAATCTGAACGAATATGCACACCCGGCCAACGTCTACAGCAACTTAAATTCGATCATTCACACACCAATCTGCTGACCTTGACTTGATCCTCCACATAGTGTGAAAGGTTCGAATGATCTTTTTCTGCACTATGTAAAAGTGAGGCCAACTTGAATAATAACCATTTTAACTTCACATTGATCATGTCTAGCTGACTATACTTCATTTTTACTATACTTCTTTATTAGGCACGCTGTTATTCGAAGAAATCTATGTGTTTTTGAGTGAGTCTAATGAAATGATCAGGAACTATAATTTCGAATAATGGCATTGCCACGAGAAAAAAGGAGGACAGAAAGAATGCAATAGCCAGTGCGAGAAAAATTTTATTACAGGAGATAAATTATCGAATGTTTATGGACCGCTCTCTGAATCCGTTCCAACTACGCTTTGACACTAGATTGGGGACTGCAAATTCGTGTCCGGTGCACGACAAAAAATTCTCGTTACCTATGAGACCACTCAAAAATAAGTTGGAGAACTCGAATATGGTGTGGCCCCTAAATACTGAATAGTGTTTTTAATAAAACTATTCTCGCACTGGACTATTGCAATTCTTCTGTCCTTTTCTTTCTCATGATATTCCCTATCATATTTATACGTCTATGACTAGTTCAGCAGAATGAAAGTCAGCGGACCTGAGTGGCTAGAAAGAAGACTCTGATTCCTGTTCACCAATAAGACTAATCAGGTTTGAGATATATTCCTATAATCCCTGTATAACTTTAAGGTAGAGGTTCCTGATGTGGATCTAATAATGTACAGTGCATCCCATTTTGGGTGAGACAGCCAGGTTTCTCGCTTCCTATTTAAGATAGAGCCTTGCGGTTTTTACGTTCCTGTCCTACTTTTTTGTGAAACTCAAGTTGTCCTAAACAGATTTTGCATAACTGTTTCCGTTTATGAGATACAGGGCGATTTTGGAAATTGATACTTTTCGGACCCTTCCTTTATCTCCGAAGTTATTAGAAATAATTCTGAGCATTATTCCGTCTGATAAAGAATTCTGCGTAGAATCCAGGAACGCACTCCATTTTTATTTTCGAGGTATGATTCTGAAGATACGACACAAACCTATATTTTTTCAATGGAACACCCTGTATTTTATTACTTCGTTGAATTCTTTATTCTTGTCCCTTCAAAATAATGTAAAATATTATATAGGTAGGATGTTCAGAAATGCTAAAAAACACTAAAACATCACATAATGATGATTTGTTATTTGTTATGGATTCCCCATATAAAAGAAGAATCATTTGGATAATTTTCATTTGTGATTTTTACTTATAGCATAGTAAGTGAACAAAGATAATACACTCATATCTTACACGAAAAACAGAACGTGGGTACCTACCTAGATAAAATCATAATAAAAAAAACTCGACAGAAAATTAGATACAGAAGAAATACCCAATATATTTATCATTGATACAAGTTTTAACCATTGCATAATATCTTACTAATCAAACTGTTAAAATCGCTGTCTATTTTCCCTAATAAATAATTGAAAAATTTTTCAATACGGCTGAGTGCATTTAATATTAAAAAAGGGCGGTTTTGTTAATCCTGGAAAGCTACCTCTGTTGATGCACGAAGTTCTTTGGGACTGTTGTGTCTGAAAGACAATAAAAATTCATAGCGATAACAGCTAGATCAGATTTGTTTTTTTCTCTCCAACTCCTACTTGATAAATCAATGCTGCCAAATGCATAGTAGCCATAAAAACAAGGATGTTTTTATCATCCATGGCCTATTACTTTCAATAATCGAAAGTAATAATTCTCTCCTTGAAACTTGGGAAATTCATGGCCCACTAAAAAAAAATCATCATTATGTGATGTTTTAGTGTTTTTTAGCATTTCTGAACATCCTACCTATATAATATTATACATCATTTTGAAGGAAAAAAATATAACGAATTCATGGAAGTAATAAAATGCAGGGTGTTCCATTGAAAAAAATATAGGTTTGTGTCTTCAAAATCATGCCCCGAAAAAAAATATTGAGTCCGCCCCTGGATTCTACGCAGAATTCTGTATCAGACGCAGTTTTTAGCTCAGCATTATTTCTAATAACTTCGGAGATAAAGGAAGGGTCCGAAAAGTATTAGTTTCCAAAATGGCCCTGTATCTTATAAATGGAAAAAGTTATGCAAAATCTGGTTAGGCCAACTTGGGTTTCACAAAAAAGTAGGAAAGGAACGTGAAAACCGCAAGGCTCTATCTTGAATAACAAGCGAGAAACCTGGCTGTCCCACCCAAAATGGGATGCACTGTACTTGTAAAAATCGAACATCAAAGTTCGAATGGAGCTGAATCAGTTGATCACACAGATCAATATACCTACTTTTCAAGTTTTTTTTTCTGTCTTTTTCGTTCAAAAATTGTAAGTTTTTCTGGTTGAAACACTTCGAAAGTATTAGGTACTAGGTGTATTCGGAGGCTCTCAAATCTTTGCATAGTTAGCGAAATGAAATAAATAATATTCGAACAACAGTGAACAGTAATAAATGTTGATTCTGAAACATAAAGAAGGTCTGAAATCGTCTCTCTTTACGATAACTCATTGAGAAAAAGCACGATTGTGGTTATATTCCGTTTCTGTTCAGAATTTGCAAAGATTAGAGAAAATCGTTAATATCAATATTGACAAGGTAACGATTGTTAATTGAGCAAAATCCATCGCTCAAATCATTCCTTCTGCATCGGATATGCAAGATATAATTTTTTGAGAAAAATTGTTCTTCCCGAATGGTTTGAATTAATTACGTTATTTACTGTGTATATCATTCAATATAATTTTTTCATTTACTTATTTTATTCCAATGGAGAATTCAAATTCAGAATTCCCTATTTGATTTTGTATATGGTCAATTTGCAATTGACTAATGACATATTGAAATTGATTATTGCCAATTTGCTTCTGATTAATGCCAATTTGAAATTGATGTTGCCAATTTGATTTTGGCTAATGCCATTTTGATTCTGATTAGCGCCAATTTGAACTTGAAAAGGTATAGTGAGCTAGGTGGCCAAACCTATTTTGATGTCATATCTCCCTAGCTGATCAGTCCAACGTTTGCGAATAATTATAAATATGCCATTCTCAAATTGCAGTCATATATGTAGGTAGAAAACTTGAATCACATAAAAAATGGTAAATATCCAAACATTAAGGGAAAATTAATTTCGAAATGACCATGTCCGAATTTCTCTGCTCAAACATCAATATTATAGTGGTTGGCAATTAAACTTACAACTGAATTACCTCATTTACACGAATTATTCAGCGAATCACGTGTAGCGGTTTCATAATTCATTCCAGTGGAAAACGGGTAGGTAATTGAGTTTTTAGTTCAATTAGGGATTTTCATCGAGTATCGGCCACATCAATCAAATATCAGTTGTAGGTTATTCAACTATTAAATGAGGATTCGTCTGTATAAAAAGTCAGGTTATTATTCGGTCGAGTAAAATAGAAAGACATATTATTTATGTTCGAAAGACACATGTACGCACGCCAATGGTAGAATAAAACTAGCAAAACTTCCTACTATGCTGAAAATTGTGGCCTGGAAAATTTCATTGAAATATACAGGGTGTTTCATTGGTAAATGAACATACAGTAACCTGAGCTGGAGCTACTCTAGGCGAGTCCAGAAAACCCATATTTATGAGGTTCTAATCAATTCCATAACCGAGATACAGGGTGCTTCATGTATTCACCAAAATAAAAGTATCAGACATATTTTGAAGAGGGCAAGAATGTGTATTGCGCAAAACGGTGGTACTTTCGAGCACCTTATTTAATTCACGTTAAGTTTTTGTTTCTTTATATATTTATTCATGGTTGTTGTCTTCGAATAAATTTTTTTTAATCAATCATGTTTTTCCGGTAATAACTTGAAATGATTCCTCAGAATATTACGAAATACGAATGTGCAATAAGTGGGTCAAAAAAGCCAATTTGATCACGATGTACGATTTTTCTGAAGATTAGATTCAATTTGATCTTTCCCTGGAGTTTCCTTTGAGCAAAATGACGTGCGGGACAATGAAATCTACTGAATCTCATGGAAATTTTCTGATCTTTTCGAATATCTCAATCATATTTTAATTTGGCGGGTGTTGAATTCCAGCTTGGAAGAAGTCCCATATTTTTCAAATACGGACCTCGAATTTTTTGGAAATTTAAATGTGAATCTATCGGCCTGTGTAAGTGAATCATATATGCCAAATATCAACCGACTATACTGGTTGGTTCAAAAGTTATGAGAAATTCAAATACATGAAGCACCCTGTATCTCGGTTATGGAATTGATTAGACCTATCTAATATGGTTTTTTTGGACTCGCCTAGGGTAGCTCTAGCTTAGGTTACCGAATGTTCATTTTCCAATGAAACACCCTGTATATAGCTGTTTAGCAAAAATTAATAATATTTTTTTTCCCCGAAAACTCGTGAATTATAAATGAGCAAAACGGACTGATGAGCAACACAGAGCAAAACGAGCATTCGAATGAATGCAATATTTTAAAGATCCGCTGAGGTGCCCTGCTAGCGTTATATTATACCATCAGGGCACTTTGAATGGTCTTTAGCTCAATGTGAGCAAAATAAACTGAGTGGTGAGCACAACGGGTCTAAAGGAGAGCAAAACGAGGACATAAAAATTGTAGAAATTTTTTGAGGTGCCTTATTAGTGTAACGCAGCTAATATTTCCAAATATATTTCACGAAACAAATATTATGTTCAGATTCTCTATCGATATCATTTCCGGGATTTTCCACTTTTCAAAGTCGACCGTAACTACTTATACAGGGTGATTCATAACTATTGGGACATAGGCTAAGGGCAGATTATTTGGACCAAAATATGGCAATAGGACCAAATATACCTCAATAAAAATTTGCTGTGGAAAAAGATAGAGGGCGTTAGAGTTGATTTTTTTTTCGTTTTTTGCTAATAATTTCACTGTATATTTTTTCATCTGTTTTTTAGAAAAACACAATTGAACAGTTCAGAGCATCGGAAGGGGCTATGAAGTTACGATTTATTTATTTTATTTATTTATTTCGACGATAAAGCATAATTGAAAACAATGTAACATAAAAAGAATAAACGTAAATTAAATGTTCTATGTGGCCTCCTCCGACTTCTATGCCTCTTCTAATTATTTTAATAAAGGACTTTCGAACTTCGAAAAAAATATTATTCTGTTTCTTTATAAAAATTCAACTTAACGCCCTCTATCTTTTTCCACAGCACAATATTTTATTGAGGTATATTTGGTCCTATCGCCATATTTTGGTTCAAACAATCTGCCCTTAGCTTATGTCCCAATAGTAATGAATCACCCTGTGTAAGAAACCGGGTCCTGCTTGTAATTTTTTTACTGCATGAAATTCAGGAGTAGCTACCATTAATATTTTTTTTATGTCATATACTGTCTAGACTCAAAGCGCAACAAACTCCACAAATAGCAAACATATATATCACGCGCCACCGGTATTGCGACGCAAATCATCACGTTCAAATTCATTTCAATCACAATACTGCTGAACGAATTTAGAATTCGGGAAACAGCGGTGCCTTTAATATAAAAACTTTTTGCACCCTCAAATTAATCAATCCGACCGCCTACCGTTATGTTAGTATAAACTCGCTCACATATGTCTATAGATCACGAGGTAGATTATGACCCTATAGTAGATCCAGCTTTTCAGCAAACAACAAATACCGAACTTTCGAAATTATACAGGAATACCTGAAAGCCATCGTTTAGATTGAACGACATCGAAGGGCTTTTGATATAATCAGAGGAAGCAATAATAGTAAAATAATAGTAAAAAGTTAAGTCAGAGTTGCACAACCGATGTTCGACTGTATTTTCAGACTCTCTCGAGGCTCATCTAGGGTTATTTCGAGTAAAAAAATTTAGGAAATAGCAAAAGATACGAAAACTGCAAAACTATAGTTTTAGTTTTCACCTTTGTACTAAATCACATAATCAACTGTATAATATAATATTAATTAGTAGCACGTTAACATTTACGGTTAATGAATAACATCAACACAAACCCTTTGTACGAATTGTTTTTCCAACTGTTTGGAATAGTTCGGTACAAGAATTATAAAATTTGAGATTTCACCATTATTTTTTTCTCCTTTTTTTTTATACAAATACTAGCTGACCCGGCAAACCTAGTTTTGCCATTTAAATTATTTCTAGGGTAGATAATAATAACTAACTCATCGTGATTGCTCGATTGGTTGTAAGAAAAAGGAATGCCTTTTTTTCTGTTCTGTACAATTTTTTTTGGGAATATTTTGTTATAGAAACCTTGTACTAACAATAATAAACACAACAAAAAAAGAATTGTCAATTGTCCAATTTGGTGCGATCGTTTGAACAATAAAGCATTTTGAAGTAAACCATAGATCCTCTTTTATTAATGTAGATAGATATGAATAAACAATACTGTAAACTAAATAGTGTGTAAATTTGAAAATGTGTCACCTTTGATATTTTGAAAACATTTTTATTCATGTTGAATGTAGAAGATACGCAAGAGAACTGCAGCAATGCTCAATGCAAAATTTCCGGGGATGGATTTCGATCATGAGTATGCCGTAGAATAAGTGGCAATCTTTGGGGAAACTGGCTAAGTTGCAAACAGAAAAGACAAAGACAGAATGCACGGGTTTTAACTGAAGACAGATCACAGGAATATAAGCCGTTATAAAAGAATAACGAAAATTTAAAAAAATAATTTCCTCAATTCCGTTCCAAGATGTGAAACTATTCCTAAGATATACCTATTGTCTAGAATTTGTTTCCCACTCGCACATATATATGTTCGACTGATAAGATAGCTATTCAAGGAATAACACCCTAAATGGATTCTACAACTTGTATAACAAGATGAAATGGTAATTTAAAGGAATCTGAAATCATCCATCAAATAATAATCTTACATCAAATATCCAAACAGCTAAATATACAAAATCTAACAGACGACAGTGCTGACACGCTGGCGCCTGCACTCTTTCTTTACCTATAAAATCGAAAAATATATTGTCACTATTAGTTGGGGAGCCGACGATGCTAATTCGGGATTTACTCGAGCGTCGTGGAGACCTAGTGGATTTTGAAAGAAAAAAAGGTTCTATGATATATGCACTTTCAGCGGAGGGGAAAGTGTCTGCAGATTCTCAAAGATGCAAAAAAAAAGTCGTCAGGTGTACCTACTCGAGCGTGTCAGATAAAGATACTGTATATACCCTACGTGACTCTGATAATAAATTCATGATGATCTGACAGTTTGCGTGGTGGGGCTGGCTGTACGGAAGAGTTGAAAATGGTAAAAAAAAATTTCTCGGGCGTGTCAGATTTTTAGAAGCTACTCGTATGTTAATTGGACTCAAAGGAAAATAGATTTTCCAGGGACTGACAATTCCGACGTGACGCAAGGTCACAACGGTCCTTTGAAAATGCAAAAAAATCGTTACTTGTACATACTCGAGCGTGTCAGATTTTCATACAGTTGGTTAATCTTGGTGTTGCAGACGTGTTGACCCATTTAACTGACACTAATCAGGGGGGTCTTCTTAATCTAACAGTTTAAAGATGTTAACAAGGAATTTTTTCAGAATATCTCCCTTCCTGTAGTTCTAACCGTTTCTGTATTTATTATGAAAGTTGTTGGTAATAAAATTCTATAAAACTTTTGTCTGGAGTAATTTTACATACTCTCAACCGTTTTCGAGTTAGAGGGCGATAAGGGCGAGGAGCTTAGCCACACATGCGAAAGCCCAAGGTCAATGTAGAAACCAAGTCTAATGTACATTCATCGCCATATATCTCAAAAACGTTCAAACGTAGAAATAATTACCTCGGACAAAACTTGTAGAAAATGTTATGCTCTATAACTTTTATAATACATGCTAAAACAATTTGAAGCCCAGGAGAGGAGATAATTGAAAAAACTGATTTTTGTGATCTTTTTGGCTAATTTTTATTGTTTCGGCTTGATGAAATTGTCAGATTATATTTTTTCTGTTATTCTTGAATCATTTGCTTCAAAAGAAGAAAAAAAGGTCACCGCGCTCGAGAATGTACATACACGTGACTTTTTTTTTTGCAAGTTTGGCGCTCCCCCACTTATTCTCGTCACGCTGAAATTGTCAGATTAAGAGAATATATTTACTTTTCAACATATAATTAATCACATATATCCTAATCTGACACGCTCGAGTATGTACAATGATCGTTTTTTTTACTATTCTGACAGACTGTCCTACACAATTCCACCTATTTACAGATCTAATTTTTGGTAAAGATACTCTACAGGGTCCAAGGTATCTCTCTATATTAATCTGACACGCTCGAGTAAACCTGAATTTCCCTTTTGGGTTCCTCAACTATACGAACTAATCAATTCGTGTACTTGTATGTACGAAAGTAGAATGATTATTTTCATAGAGAAATAACTGATTATTTTTTTAACCTTAGAACATAAATAAATGTATCTATATTCCAAGAGTTCCACGTATATAGGTATCAATTTTATTTCTCGATATCTAAGATTTGAGGTGTGCTTTTCACTGTATTCCTTTCATTGACTGAATAGAACACGATAGCTTTGAGAAGATTTAAGGTGGCACGAGGTCACACAAAAGATTCTCCCATTTCTGTAGGGAGTATCTGGATACGGGGGGTATAAAAGGAAGCATTCGAATGAAAGCTGAAAGATGAGGGTGCTTAGTATTATCGAAGGAAGGTTTCAAAGTGTTATATTTCCCTGTTGATTTTACGCTCGAAGTGTGACGGAAGATTGAAAATCAATTCTGTATTGAAAAGTGCCATGTTCCAATTTGTAATTCAATATGAGTGGAAACCACTGCCTGCGTTCTACGCAAAGACATTTAACGTGCGTTCAAAAAAATTCGTCGTGAAGTAGGCTATGGAATTTTGAACGTCGATATTCCGCGTTTGAATTCAATTTTTACCTGGTAATTCACTGGACTATAATCAAAATGGAAAGCGTCCAGTAATAACTACGTGCAAGCCGAGAGAGATGGGTTGCTTAGGAGGATCACCTATCCTGGTAAATAACGTGCGTTCAAAAAAATTCGTCGTCAAGTAGGCTATGAAATTTTGAAGGCTAATGTTCGGTGGCTGAACGTATGACTTTCCTCGAATTACTTCATCTTCCCAGAATGTAAACAATGATGACATTAACCTATATATCGTAATTTTGTAGGGAAAGGCACTTTTTGGAAAAAGTTACCTGTAAATTTCACCCAACGTTCGAAGAGCATTTCTTTCATTGAGTAAGATGACAAGAATCCAAACAATCTGAGGCGGTTAGAAAAATTCTTCGTAAAAATTTTAACCGTCCACTATTTTCATACGTAAGAACGTAAGAGACATGAATCTTGAATTGATCGTGGTATTATGTTTTTTGTAAGAAGGTTCTAGCTACTTCTGTCATATGAATAAATCACAGTAAGAATCTCAATAATATGTTTATTAATTCTCTATAAATATTGATTTGATTCAGTCATTACTGAAAACCCATGACTAAACTAAAAGAACTGAATTACATGAAAATAGCTATTGGACAATTTATTGAAATTCAATTCAGCTATAAAAGGGCATGATGCTTTCTCCTTCATAACGTTCTGCTGTTAAGGTTCCATAAAAGAAAGTAGGTCCACATTTTGCCTTTGACTGATGCTGAACTCCAATTTTTCTTGGATGCTACAAGGTTAGGTAATCACAACCTTTTCAGTTTTCTGAGAACATGTCAATCTTTATGTAAACAAATGGATATCTTTTTTTTAAAATCGGGTGGCATATGCCAACGGATACTCCAGCCACTTGAGATAAAACATGAACAGAGGTTTGTCGAGCTTGTGTCATCATGTTTTCATTACTGCTGAACTCTGGAGTTTTCTTCTTTGGTCGACCACTTCCTTTTTTGTTTGAGCATGCCTGTTTCTTCAACACATCGCAAAACAGTACAATGGAAAAATTCATACTAAATAATATACACCAACATAGGCTTCTATGAAGTCGCCGGAACAGAATATTTCCATTCTCCTTCAATTTTCTTCCCAATTTTGAAGTAGGATTCAATAGTAAAAGCCTTCCACACATCCGTAAAAATCATCTTTATAATTTGCTGATAATTTTAATTCAACAACAATCCAAAATGCTAAAATGACAGTTCACCTGGAAAATATTATAGCACGAGCTAAGAATTACGTTTAGACACGAAATATCGGCGTTCAAAATTCCATAGCCTACTTGACGACGAATTTTTTTGAACGCACGTTTTATCAGAATTGAAAATAAGTGGAATGAAAGCAATCCTGAGATATTTTCTATGCTAAGATAGAGGTACTAAGAGTCGGAATTTAGTAAAATTCCGACATTGAGGAAATAGATTATTTCTCCATATACAGAGGGATCGATGGTAGGTTTTGATTTCGTAATACAATGTGTTCCTGTTCTAATGAATACTGAAAATCATTCATACTGTGTGTTCGTACATTTATGATGAATGTGATTGTTATTTATACAGGATGTTGTTTGATATTTTCAACTCTCCTTGCATGATGAAATCATATGTAATATAATAACATAACGATATGAAAATTCATGCACCCTGTTCGGTAATTTTTCGATTTACAAAATGTTTTTAGAAACTAGTTTTCCACATGAAGGTACCGGATATAATGAAAATCGATAAGAAATATTATGTACACATGATTCTTGGATGATCTTCTGTTTTCTTCAATGTACAGGTAATTTCAAACAAGCTCTATATGGTTCTCACTATGTAGTTTTGACTTCCTTATGAGAAAAACGCAGGAAATGTATTCAAGAACCTTACATACATACATAAAGTTCTATCCTCACATTGGTGAAGTCGATTTTTTTTGGGGCCTAGCCTGTTATTTTATGGTTACTTGCACGAAAATTTAGTTCATTTCGTAACTGGGGTGGGGGAGATGTTGTGCCCAACCTGGCCCCTACCTGTCTACGACCATTTATTCATAATTGAATAAACATGTTTCTAATGACAATTTTTTTCCATAAAATATATTATGTTCAATATCTATCAAAGAACAACGTGTTCATTCTGTGAAATCTGAATCCTTTCATGGATATCTCATAGATCAGACTATATTATGAGGTTTTGTTAACGTTGTAATGACTACTTCATGTCAGGAAGCTAAAGAAACATCAAAAACACCGGGTGTACAGGGTGGGAACATTCGTTGTCTACTGAAGGGATCTCGAGAACTATAGCAACTAGAAGAAAACGGATGACACATTCTCGAGCTCTTTTTTCCTGACTATTCCAAATCTGGAATAGTCTGGGAAATAGGGGAATAGGGAATAGGGATTTCTGATTTTTCAAATGAAAACTATAGTTGAAAACTTTGGAATGGAAGAACTCTTCCATATTGCTGCAATTTTTGCTGATTTCAAAAATGTATCATATGTTGCTATTCACATATGAATGTTGCACGAGACAAAAATTCAATATTTTTTCCTGCTTTTCGATTCCCTATTGAATTATAAGTAGGCTGGGTTACCATAGCAACCGTTGAATATGCATTATATTTTGTGAACCTGTGCCTTTATGATTGAAATCACGGATTGCTGAATAAATATTTCGATGTTTGGCATGCTCATCTTACGATGGTCCACAATTCGAAGTACCTATTTTTCATCATCTTACTTTTGTAAAAATTATAATTACAGATAGCTATCATATTTTATTTATATTACTGACTCTTTAAGTTTCTTCATAAATAGAAAAACGATAATTGAATAAATTTTCTTCTTTAATAATCAGTCGAAAGTCTTTTACTCTCTTTTAAAGAATATCGATCTCGATATCGATATATAAAAGAAATAATTATTCGACAGTCGGTGATTCCTATCACAGAAGGTTGAGTTCACAAAGGAATATGTGAAGTTCACGAACCATAATGCATTTTCAACGGTCGCTATGGTTACGCCAGCCCACTGGATACTCAATAGTGAATCGAAAAGCAGGAAAAAGTATTAATTTTTTTTTCTTATGTTATATTCACGTGAATAGCGACATATGATACATTTTTGAAATCAGCAAAAAAATTTCAGCAAGAGGAAAGAACTTTCAACTATAGTTAACATTTGAATAATCAGAAATCCCTGTCGTACCTCTAAAATTACTGGATCAAACAATTTACCAATATCATATTCGAATACTTCATAAAAAAGTGCCTGTAGAATGTAACAACGGATTTCGAATAAGAGTTCAAATAAGCGAGTTATTCAGCTTCATTGAAAATGACAATTTCTCAATTTTCGTTCAATACCCAAAATCTATTAACGTTAGGCTGGAACTGAAAACAGTTCAGTTTTGGATTAGTCAAGAAAAAAGAGCTCGAGAAGGTGTCGTTCGTTTTCTTCTAGCTGCTATAGTTCTCGAGATCCCTTCAGTAGACAACGAATTTTGCCCACGCTGTACATAATATTCTTTGTAAATGGAGATATATCCCACGGACGTAGCCAGGGGGGGGGTTTGGTGGTTCAAACCCCCCCCCCGAAACAATATAGGTAAATAATATCAGTTTCAAAGGGTCTCACTTTATATGTCAAAATCAGAAAAATTTCATTTCGAACCCCCCTCGTAACTCAACCCTGGCTACGCCCATGATATAGCCTCACGAGTATCTTGCACATATGAGAAAGAAGTTTTTTCATAAAACATCCGGAATATACCTAAAAAAAGATCCATGTCGTTATGGAACACACTGTAAAAGGTTATCATTGTTTTGACCTCTCATAGAAAAAAAAACACCCTGTGTACATAATCATCCATTCACCATAAATGTGGGAACACCTAATATCATATGAATATGAATATTTGTAGGAAAGCAAACTGTATTTCAGAACACCCTGTAAAATTCCGATTTTCGGAATTTAACTAAATTCCGACTTTGAACTCGGAATTTCGTTAAACTCCGACTTCAAATTTTAAGAAAATATTTTTCAAATATTACATGGCCTACCCATTCGTACCTTCATACCACGAAAAAACACAAAAATTCAAATCATCAATATCGCCTGTTCATGCGTAAGAAAATTCCACATTTCGAACGGTCAAATTTATTCGTCCAATTAACGAGGTTAGCTACAAACGATCCAAATGTTGATCAGCCTCTGATTACTTAACATTGAGCACATAAATTGAGCTGATGACTGATACTTATCTATCAACTAACAGTATATTGCTGTGGGAGCATGACCTGTAATTAGTCAGTAGATATCCCACAAATGGACCGAATTGGACCTTCTATAATCTAGAATTAGAATATCACAGACTATTTGGACTTCACTCGCGATAACCACTCTGATGATAGTTAATATCTGTGGTTCCTTTTTTCAACAAAGTTATATCATATTTAAACAGAATTAATTATGTTATTCGCTATAAAGATGACCGAGCAACTCAATTCATTTTCAGAACCAATCAAAGCAGGGTGTTGCTTTGATTGAACAATTCTGGGTGGGATAAGTGAATGTTCTTCTGGAGAAAAGTGTGAAAGCCGTAAGTTAACAAGAGATATAGAGGCTGGAGTACCCCAAGGGACAGTACTTGGGCCACTTCTGTACAACATATACATTCACGATATTCCGAAGAATCCAAGAACCATGCTAACGTTATATGCTGACGACACAGGCATAGCAACTCGACACCGCAACCCAGAAGTAATAGAACGAGTGCTACAAGAAACGATTGACGAATTAAATGACTGGTGCATAAAGTGGAAAATCAAGCTCAATGGACAAAAGAGTCAAGCAATATTTCTACAGAAGAGAAGACTGCGACCCACAACGAATCTAGAAGTTGACGGCAAAGAAATCGACTGGAAAAATGAAGCCAAATATTTAGGAATAACGCTTGACAAAGGACTAACTTGGAAAAGTCATATCAAACAAGCAATCGACAAAACAAAAGCAGCGATGAATAGACTCTACCCTCTGATAGGATAGGATAGAAGAAGCCACATGTCGAAAGAGACAAAATTGAAGATAAGCAAAGCCGTTGCTAGGCCTCAACTGACTTATGGATCAGTTGCCTGGGGTTTCGCGGCAAAGAGCCATATCAAAAGAATTCAGGCCACTGAAAACAAGCTGCTACGATGTGCAATAGATACACCTTGGTTTGTCAGGAATAGACAGATTTATAGGGACCTAAAATAGGAAACAATAACAGAATTCATGAACAGAAAAGCAGAGAAATTATTCGAAACAGCGAAAAACCATCCAAATCAAGAACTCAGGAGACTAGTGGACTACGACCCAGAGGAAGACAAAAGGAGAATGCGAATTTACCGAAGGAGACCAAGAGATCCATTAAAAAGAGATTAAAATAAGAACAGAAACTCATTGAAAAATCCAATAAAGTGTTATCCAATAGAGGATAAACACATAAATCCCAGCACGATAGTGTGCGAGAATAAAACCGACTAAGAGATGAACGGTTTATAGGCAAATGCCCGGAACCAATATTCAAGAAGCAGTTAAAGGTTTTTAGTGGGTCTCGAGCTCAGGAGATTGAGAATCCCCACACTTGTCCCCGCTCAGGAGAGGGTGGTTCGTCTGAGTTTTCCCTCTGCTACACCAAAAAAAAAAAGAAAGCCGTAAGTTTTTCTAATTTTGACATATAAATGAGTTGAAACTTTTTTCTTTTCTTTAATAGTAATGAAAAGTAAAATACTTCGCAACTGATGATTTAAAGATACTTGTTTCTTCAGTAACGGAGTAAAAAATTAAATATTTCTGTCACTAGACTATTTAAAAAAGGAGATTTTCATTTACCATCGTAGAAATAAATCCAATGAATCATCAGACAACAGGTATAAATTCAATAGACTAAAAAATATAGAATAGTACCTATTCTATCCATTCCATAGAATCTTATTCCAGATATTTATACGATCGTTTCTTCCGATTCAGTTGCTCCCCACTTAAATTACGAGATTCGCATTGTTGTAAAATTCGATATGGACCTGGCAAAGACTTTCATGTTTTCTCGCCTAAATGCATCCGGTGTACAATTCAACAACAGCTACGATAATTGAATCGGAAAGCACTGCTTCTCAACAGTTTTCAATGTCACTATAGAGTTTCATTGATTCGAAGGAAAATTATTCAAGTGTGGAACGACTTTAATGAAGGAAGAATCAGTTTTCTGTCAAATTGTAATGAGAGTGTTTCGTTCTATGAACATAGGAATACATGATTATGAAATTTTTGGTGGTTTTCCTCCATGATTGCAAGGAGCAGCAAAAGCCACCCCTAAACCTTTTTTCGCAAAATACTTTTTTTCTTATTCATATATTCTAGAATAAAAAATTAAATCAATTTGCTCCGTTCTAAACAAGAAATAAGATTTCATGTAATTTTTTGCTGTTCGCGGTTTTTCAGGTAAGAAATCATTTATCAACAGACAAAACACCTGAGTTGTAGAAGCTGTAATTATTTTCTACCTTAAATTCATAGCCCACGCAAATTAGTTGAATTATGGGCAAAGTGAAGTTTGCGACAATTTCTTGCCAAGGCAACTTTTGGGGACAAAGAAACCTCAGAACTTTCGCATGTTTTGTTTTTTCGCCATTTTCACTGCGGAGTGTGCATCGGACAAAAAAATTGTACTCACTTCTTTTTTGAAAGAGAAAATAGCCTTTCAAATGACAACAAAATTGTTTGAATATACGAGTGGTTCAGCCACAATCGACGCCAAAATTTGGTAATTTATTTGTACTCAGTTTAAATGAAGGAAAAATTGACTTTCCACGACAACATCATCTGTTTTCATCAATGAATAAACATCTTTTTCGCTTTGGCAGTTCTATAGCCGAGTGAGGTTCACAATGGATTGCAAAATAAAATAAAAAAAAATTAGCCTGAAAAAGGAAAGCAGAATACAAGTATTTAGAGTGCGAATTTTTAGTAACCAAAACCTTAATTATCCATAAAGCGGATGTTAAGTTAAAATTTTTATTGAGGTGTGGAACAAATATTAGATGGAAGTAACAAAACAATTTTGAACTCTTCAAAAATTAAATATCATATTAAAGAAGTAGAAAGTACACTCCAAAAGGCTAAATGCGATACTTCGCAACAAATTGGTCGATAACCCTAAGAAGTTTGAATCCAGAGGATTTGAATCTGGTGATCCAGCAGGACAGTACTGAGGTCCACATCACCCACATTGTCCTTTGGATACGGCTTGTCTGTGAATGCGACTTCTTTCCAAATTCAGGATATTGTTAAATCATTCCCAACATCCACGTGCATAAGTGGAGACGATTCTTGAAATCCTTTTGTAAGAGAGCACACGTCGAATGTGTAATACAGAGTGGTCCAACGAAAATTTAACACCTGGATTTTCCGACTTGAATGAAAATGAGGAAAATCTCTCGGAACCGTCAATTTCTAATTCGAGGGGGAACAACTTTTCCGCTTTTTTCATCCCCGTAGCTTCCTAGTACTGATGTCAGGTTGCTTGTCGACAAAATTCAGTACTGCTTCCCCTATTGCTGTAGTTCTCATGTCGCGTTGGCAACTACAATCATTTTTATTTATTTTAAATGTACCACTTTCTCGTAGTCGTGAATTCGTGTAAAAAAAGTGAGATGTGGAGCCACACTTTCAGGGAACATTTTCTGACAATCGAAATATTTTGGAAGAAAACCGTTATATTATCACAGGGGGGATTTGCCGATTGATATTAAGTCCTTGTTTTCCACCGACCAGTCCCATATTTGTAGCGGAAACCGTATATGCCTTTTGTTTTCAGAATTCATATATTTTAAAATTCTTTCCGTTCAACCGTACTTTTTCCTGACTCGAGAGAGGTCTTTCAACTTGTTCAGTTTTTCCTTCTCTTCAATTGTTTCTGTCTCTTTCCGAGCCGACTGATTGACCGAACAATTTGAGTGCATCCAATGGAGAGATGAGTTACCCATAGTGGGGCAAGTTTTCCGAGGAGAGGGGTACTTCTTCGACGCCCGGCGCTGAAGGTCAAGAGCGAGTGAGTTGAGATCTAGGTGCCAAGGAAATTGTGTAAGGTGTTTTACCATGCAGTACAGTTAAAATTACGACATATTTGAAAGTTTAGGGCAAGTAGCGTTATTGTTCCTTTCGTAGTGCATACCTGAGGGGATATCTTCGCTATTTTCTACATTCTTTAGCCCGTTGGACTGGCTGAAAATATCAACCTACCGTTTTAACTAGAACTTAAACTAGTGGAGTTCCTACCATATTTTTGGTGCTCATTTTGTTGATATATTGTCGACTTCCGACCGATCAAGTTACAGGACGACAGCTTCTTCCGACCTGCTGTCTGACTGGCAGTCATTTTGAGGGTCACAGAGAGAAAGAGAGAGAGAGAGGGGGACAGAGTGCACCGCAATTGTACTGAGACCAGCCACCGTACCGATTTCCGCCGACAGAAGGAGTGACTTGCCAGGATTTCAAAATTTAACCCTATTTCAACCGTATTTTCCTGGAGAGACCGTATTTCATCAGCCGGCCCCCTGCCGACCAGGCCACCGGTTGACATCAACATTTATTATTGCTTGTACATTTCTGTATATAATTTAGTCCAGTAGGAATAAAGAACTGAACGTTTATTTTGTTGCCAGTTATTATTGCCAGTGAGAGACAGTTCCTTAAATCAGTTAGAGCTAGATTTTGGTCAGAAGAGGTAGGTACTCTTTTTGAACGATTAAAAACCGTCAGAAAGCAGAGACCAAGAAGAATCTACCACCCTAGTTTTCACTGCTATCCTTCTCCACTGATCATTCAAGTCTACCCAGGCTCTTTAATTCTTTGGAGATTCTGTGAAAGACGTGGGGTTCCACTGATTGCCCCACTGGCACCCGAGCAAAGGTAAGGAGCGTCCAGGATTAGAGAAAAAGCCCATCACAGTTGATCAAAACTTATCAGTTGTCATAACAAAATGACATCCTCTTACTAGATAAATTCTAGTTCGATCCAAAACTATTACTATTATAATTATTTATTGTATTTGTGGTTTTTCTGTTTAGTACAGTACTGGCTTGTTTTAGCTTAGATTTTATGATTCAACTTGAGATAATTCTTAGTTCCTCAATTGCCAGTAATCTTGCTTCGCGTTTCCAGAGCCCTGAGAAAAGTTAAAAATAAATCGAAAGGTCGGCATAATATCTAATTGATTGTCCTTTTTTCTGGCCGTATCCCATAAATTTTATTCTATATTTCAAAGTGATCTATGATATTATTCGCCGTAATATTCAAATCATCAAAGAACTGAATATTTCGTTATAATTTCTTCACAATCAAGTTCAAGTGTAGGTACTTCACCTCCATATCAGTTTCGAAACTTTCCTCAGTAAATGTTTTCAACAACTTGTAACCTGCTGACTATAACTTTTGAAAGAGAGGAAATTGCCGACTAATATACAGAGAAAATGCAGTATAGTTTAGGGTTTGAAAGCTAGTTTACTCTTTTCCCTCCGTGCTTTTGAAGACAAGAAAGTTTTTCAACAATTATAAAGGAAAAATATTTCTCTGTTTATTGGCATCATTACGTCGATACGGCAAACTACGATTCTGAGTTTTATGTTTATGAGCAGGCATCGTTATTTTACGAGAGCTATTTTATTAAACAATCAAATTCAATTTATAGTTTTTGAATATGAGAAAAGCGCTAGGGATAGGAGTATATTGGGTTTATGTAAATACGAGGTGTAGTACTCTAATAAAGAATAAATGGCCAAGAAAATAAATATTATAATACTGACCTCAGCATCGCAGGGAACAAATTGTGTTGATTTTCATGGATGAAATTTTGTTATTCCTTTCTTCATTATAGAAAATTTCAATGCTTCTACAAGTGGCAAGCACCGAAATATGATCAGTCAGGAAATTTTGAAATTTAAATTCTACTCCAGTTGTTTATTGTGTTTTCCATCTATACTACCTACATCATTTCAAATTGCTCACACTTTACATGTTGTTTTATTGTTTACATAATATTCATAACAGACTTTTTCTACATCTAATTGAGTGCACTCATTGTGAATTTAGAAACAACAAACTTCATTTCATTCGGAATCAGTAACACGCTTCCATTGACCCTCCAGTTAGGAGATGTGAAGATTTCTTTTCTGAAGAAGTGAAGTTTTTGGGTGCTCATTTCGGCAACACATTGATTTATTGAGTAAATAGCTAAATGCATCCTATTATGCTATAAATAAGGTAAAAGTGACTTTAGCGCTGCAATCAATTAACTACAGTTTGACTTAGCGTCATTTGCAACTCAATATCTTGGTATGGGGGCTTCTTTTAACGCCAACAGGGTATTTTTGGCACAAAAAGGATTTTCAATAGCAGCCCACTTTTCTTGTACAGACCGCTCTTCACTCAACGTCACATTTTGACGGTCCCTTCTAGTTATATATACTCCATTCACATTTATTTTAGCAGTCGGTTGGCCATGAAATAATTTTCTCAAGTTTTGTAACTAGAAAGGAGTAAGGTTGGCACTCATGAAATGTCGTTAATGTCATAACGCCGTTGCCACAACTAATATAAATTTTCATTACGAAAATGCCGAAAGTGATTGAAAAATGAGACAGGATTTCAGGAAGTGCTATTTAGAATTCAGGTCCGATCATTCAAATAGTTATACCATGATATAATAAAATCCACAATACGTCAGACGGTAGCGAACATATTTAATGCAAGAGAATATAATGTTTCATCTGAATCTAAACGACTTATATTTCAGCTGAATATTTCCACAATCCGAAAGATTGTGAATGAAGAGGATGACAAAGAATTTTCTTCTATTGGGAGACCCAAAAAAGTGGTGGCATTTGAGAATTTTATGTTTGAGTGAATTAATGCGAAAAGTTTACTACAGGATTTTCGATGGATGTCATCGTAGAATAAGTTCCCGAAAACTGACTTTTCTTATTTTCATTTGACTTATCCTATACATTGTAAATGTCTTAAGGTACCAATAAATACTTAAGTATTATTATTATTATATCAATGTATTAAGATGAACAGCCGCAAATACGCGCCAGTTGTCCTGTTTATTGTTTATTCATGTGAAATTTGTGTTCAAAGGTGAAGTTCATCTTGACTTGAAACTTCCTTTAATTCCTTTCACTTATATTGATGCAAGATGATTTTTGTTGAAGAATTTAACATTCTTGTAATTATCTGTTAATTCCTTCGAGAGATACCCATTCCCAACCACTGCATCATATGCATTTCATCTTCGGGTTAATATTTTTGATATCTACAACTCATGTAACGTATTCAAACTTTAGCCAAAGAAGATAACGAACATTAACTCTCCTCAAGCTAGTGCATATTATGATATTATACTGATCTCTTGTATTTTCCATGCAAATATCTGGATATCGAAGTGGTTCGACATTGGATAAAATACAAAATACGTAATTACTGAGACTTTCACGTAGAACGGACAACAAAGTGCTGAATTAAAACCCAAAAAAATTTTGACAAGCGTCAAGACCCCACATTTTCATACTATACAGAGTGGAATGTGTCAAATTTCCATGGCTAACCGAGTGCTAAAATATAGTGTAGATTGTTCATCTATGGACTTGACAGTGAGCTTCCCTCTTCTGGAAAAAAAAAAACTGAAAAGTGCGAAAATTTATTTAAACACTAGCTGACCCGGCAAACGTTGTTTTGCCATATAAATAATTTCCTTTTGTATGTTGTATTATGTATGTATCATAAAAAAATTGAAATTAAAAATTTTGTCTAAAAAATAAAAAAATTCAGGGGTGGACTACCCCTAACATTTAGGGGGATGAAAAATAGATGTTGGCCGATGGCTGATGGATAAGCACAAAAAATTGTAACCCGGCAAACGTTGTTTTGCCATATAAATAATTTCCTAATGATTAAATTACTAAAATGGCTATTAAAAAATAAGGGTTGATCGTAGAAGGGTGAAAATTGAGGATTGTATGTATTTTTGTATGTTGTATCATATAAAAATAGAAATTAAAAATTTTGTCCAAAAAATGAAATGAAAAATTTAGGGGTGGACTACCCCTAACATTTAGGGGGATGAAAAATAGATGTTGGCCGATTCTCATAGATACCGGATAAGCACAAAAAATTTCATCAAAATCGGTCAAGCCGTTTCGGAGGAGTATGGTAACGAAAACTATGACACGAGAATTTTATACAGGGTGTTTCATCATAAACTGGACAAACTCATATGACGTGTAGAGAACATCGGGAGAATCATTTTTTTCTTATGAAATATTTCCCGTTTTCGAAGCATAAGGGAGATACACGGTGTTTAATGTCATTTTCAAGCGATATTATATTGAGTGTGGTCGGTTATGTATAAGACTGGAAGTAATGGTTTCTTGTCATATCGTAGTATTTTTGGATGCTTCATTCAGAAATGGTGTAGAGCACCGAAAAAAAATTACAAAATGGCGGAAAACCTGCAATGTTCGTGATTTTTTTTTCGGTTGCCAAATTGATTTTCATTTCCTAAATTAACACAATTTTTAAAGGATATCTGTGAAAAAATTTTTTCAGAAATCGAACACAACTTTTTTTTTACATGTCTACAGCGAAAAAAAAATTTCACTCGAAATTGATGAAATTTTTCACGATTGTACTTACTTTCATACCTAACACGAATATCAAAACAGAATCGAAAAATATCAAACGGTTTCGTTTTTACAGCCATTCAAATGTCCCGTTCGAATATCTGAAATAATAAAAAAACATGACACAGCTTGTGTTCTTAGGCCCATAATTTTTGAATTCGTATGTTGAAACATTTCAGATTGCAAAATGAATTTAAAAAAAATCAGTGAAACTTCATTGAGAGTCGAACTCCCTGCTCTGAGTTAAGTACCTATTAAAATAAATGTGGAATCTGAATTGAGACTGTTCAAAGGTTTTTAATTTTCGTTGCCAAGCAATGGCAGCTCATAGAATTTGACAGAGTATTTGAATTTAACTGAATATAATATTGCAACTATCTTGAAACCAATTTATGCAGTTTGAGTAGAAATTGGCGGTTAATACTTCCCAGATATTAATGGCATAGCATTATTGCGGAAATTTCTACGAATAATTCCACAATTTCTCAAACGCAACAAAAAAAACCTATTAGTATAAAATTTATTCATAATTCGTTCTCAAAAATATTGCCATTTTTCAGGATACACTTTCTCGCCCTTTTCGCCACACTATCCACCGCTGAACGAACCATTTCCGGGTTTCGGCGGCTGATTCGATTCTTTGAATCAGTTCTTCTCTCGAAGTCACTGGAGCTCGCTTATCATAAACAAGACTCTTCATATGACCCCAGAAATAAAAATCCATAGGTGTAAGATCTGGAGAACGAGGAGGCCATGCGACAGGTCCCAATCGGCCGATCCATCGGCGAGGGTATTGAGAGTCTAAAAATTCTCGTACACTCCTCACTGTGTGAGCAGGGCAACCATCATGCTGGTACCATATTCCTTGAAAGTGACTGAAAGGAATATCTTCCAATAGATCGGGCAGAGTTTCCTCAAAAATTGATTACAGCCATTTCCAGTCAATGTTTCAGGAAGAATGTACGGTCCTATAATGAATCCATCCTTCATTCCCGCCCAAACATTGACAGAAAATCTCTTCTGGCTATTTTTTGCTACTGTTGCATGTGTATTTTCCCTTTGCCATATTATATTATTTTTGTTGTTGAAGAAACCATCTCTTTGGAATGTTGCTTCATCCGTAAACAGTATGAGACGTAGGAAATTCCTATTCTCACGTGTCCTTCTTAAAATAAATTCACAGAATTCTTTCCTCTTCTCAAAATCACCTTCTTCTAAGGTTTGACATGAATGGAAATGGTACGGATGGTAGCGATTTCTTTTCAAAACTCTCCATACAGTGGATTTACTCTTATTCACACTTGGATGATTTGTTAGAGTTCTCGTTGATACCATCGGATTTTCACTCACTAAATCCAGGATACGTTCTTCGTTATTTCGGATTGTTTCCTTCTTCTTGCGGTGAAGAATACCTTCTTCACGTAATTTACGCACTGTTTCTATGAAAGTTTTAAAATTAGGAACGTTTCGGCTTGGAAATCTGCGAGCGTAAATTTCCCTTGCTTTTCTCCCTGAGGAATTCGCTTCATAATAAGCCTGAACCATATCATTTTTTTTCTAAAAGTGAATATTTCATTTTCGTTTGCATACAAATCTTTTCAATATACTCGAATTATTCAGTAAAATTCAAATACCCTGTCAAATTCTATCAGCTACTGTTGCTCGGCAACGAAAATTAATATGTATACTCAGAACCTTAGAACAGACTCATATTTCACATTAATACTTAACTCAGAGTAGGGAGTTCGACTCTCAATGAAGTTTCACTGATTTTTTTAAATTCATTTTGAAATCTGGAATGTTTCGACATACAAATTCAAAAATTATGGGCCTAAGAACACAAGCTGTGTCATGTTTTTTTATTATTTCAGATATTCGAACGGGACATTTGAATGGCTGTAAAAACGAAACCGTTTGATATTTTTCGATTCTGTTTTGATATTCGTGTTAGGTATGAAAGTAAGTACAATCGTGAAAAATTTCATCAATTTCGAGTGAAATTTTTTTTTCGCTGTAGACATGTAAAAAAAAAGTTGTGTTCGATTTCTGAAAAAATTTTTTCACAGATATCCTTTAAAAATTGTGTTAATTTAGGTAATGAAAATCAATTTGGCAACCGAAAAAAAAAATCACGAACATTGCAGGTTTTCCGCCATTTTGTAGTTTTTTTTTCGGTGCTCTACACCATTTCTGAATGAAGCATCCAAAAATACTACGATATGACAAGAAACCATTACTTCCAGTCTTATACATAACCGACCACACTCAATATAATAACGCTCGAAAATGACATTAAACACCGTGTATCTCCCTTATGCTTCGAAAACGGGAAATATTTCATAAGAAAAAAATGATTCTCCCGATGTTCTCTACACGTCATATGAGTTTGTCCAGTTTATGATGAAACACCCTGTATATTAGATTTGCTTACAATGTATCATGCCCGTGGCAACCAAATAAACAACCAACTATGACCAAAATGTGGAAAAGGAAAAGAATAACGGAAAAAATATAATCTGACAGTTTTAGCAAGCCGAAACAATAAAAACTGGCCATAAAGGTCACAAAAATCAGTTTTTTTTTAATTATCTCCTTCCCTGGGCTTCAAATATTTTTCGCATTCATTATAAAAGTTCTAGGGCATAACATTTTCTACAAATTTTGTCCCAAGTAATTTTTTTACGTTCAAACGTTTTTGAGATATATGGCGATTAATGCGAGGTGTTAAGCGATACATGCTGAAGCGAAAATTCATTCGTTGGAAAATAGTACATTCTAAGGTTCAGTTACAGACGACACTGAAATTTTCGTGACTAATTTCGAAACTTTCATAATAGAAATACTTTGTCATTTTGACAATTTATTGTAGATTAAAATGGGATTCTACATTGACCTCGCCCTTTCGCATGTGTGGCTAAGCTTCTCGCCCTTATCGGCCTCTAACTCGAGAACGGTTGAGAGTATGTAAAATTTATTCAGACAAAAGTTGTGTAGAATTTTATTACCTACAACTTTCATAATGTTTACAGAAACGATTAGAGGTACAGGCAGGGGAATATTTGGAAAGAAAAGCATTTTTATCATCTTCAAAGTGTCAGATTAAGAAAACCCCCCTGATTAGTGTCAGATAAATGGGTCAACATGTCTACAACACCCACATTAACCATCTGTATGAAAATATGACACGCACGAGTATGTACAAGTAACGATTTTTTTTTTACATTTTCAAAGGACCGCTGTGACCTTGCGTCACGTCCAATTTGTCAGTCCCTTGAAAAGTAGCTTTCTTTGGGTCCAATTAACATATCCTCCAAAAATCTGACACGCTAGAATTTTTTTTTACCATTTTCAACTCTTCCGTACGGCCAGTCCTACCGCGCAAACTGTCAGATAAGCATGAATTCATTATCAGAGACACGTAGGGCATATACAGTATTTTAATCTGACACGCTTGAGTATGTACATCTGACGATTTTGATTTACATCTTTGAGACCCTGCAGGCGCTTTCCCCACCGATGAAAGTGCATACATCATAGAACCTTTTTTTCTTTCTACCATCTAATCTTCAAAATCCACTAGGTCTCCACGACGCTCGAGTAAATCCCGATATAGGATCGTCGGCTCCCCAACTACTATATATAAGCCAGACGAACCCATATATAAGTTCATTTATCGTCGATATGAGGGTCATAGCAAGCCCAGTTTACATCTATTAAAAGGTCCACTTAATCTCCATCAGCTCTTCGGGCAACGACTAGTAAATATCCATTATTTGTTCATTTTGGTACAATTCATTCTCAAAATGAGTTCATATTAAATAAAATAAGGAGATCCATTGGACGTCCAAATTGGTGACAATGGATATTCATGGGATATCCATTGGACATCCTTTGTGCGTCAAAGCACAACCAATGAATATCTGTATTGCATGATTTGGCTATCCATTAGATATCCATCTGATGTCCTTGTGTTTATTGGGTATAATTTTTGGGACATACCTTGATTAAAATCGACAATTCGTCTCAACGTGGTATTAAATATGCCGTTTCCATATTTCTCTGCACAATTCATTTTTTCTTCTTCGATTCTTCTGTGTTGTTCCTCCAGAACATCGTGGACAACGTTGTTTGAATGAGGGTTCGCCATTGCAATATCTGAAAAAGGGAATGAACCTATATTTATGATTTCATCTTTAGATGCATTCTAATTATTAACGAACATGACCCATTTAGAGTAATGGATACACGGTGCCAATGTGACTCTGAAAGTGAACCGATTTGGTAATCTTTTGCTGCCAGGTGGCGATTAAGTTCATTTCTAAACAGTAGGGAATACTGGTATTGGATGAAGGTGCTTTCAATTTGTTCCATTTCTGTCGAAGTGGGAGTTGTGTTTACCTCAGGAGTGTCAAATAAGACCGAAACCATTATCAGCATCTACCTTTCCTCGATGTGGGCCAATGTGAGGGTCTTTTTCTGATATTTTTATGATGATTGTGGTTGCCCAGTCCATATTGGGTAGTAACATGTTGATTTCTATGTCAATGAGTTTTATACCTCTGCATTAATTTTGATTTAAAATAACTGATGAAAAAAAATGGTTTTTAGACAACGTCTGTTTTGTTTGATAGGGACACCTAAAGTTTCAGGTAATATTTGATAAAATAAATATACCATCTTAGTGATCTTAGGATGGTATACATGGTGGCAGTCAAACGATACAGAATAATTTGCAGGTTTGTTATGGACCGTGACACTCCACTCTATATTGTATATTCTTAATGTCACTCGTGACATAATCCTTTTAGCAGATGCAACTTAATTACATCTTTACATCTTGAATCGTTGTATATGAGGTCACTTTTATTTTTAAGTTTCAAAACGGAGAGATAAACATCAAATAATTTCAGATGAAGAAAATGAATATCATAGAAATAATCGAATTATCGAAACTGTCGACTCGATGATGAACATTTAGGAAATTAGCTAAGATTGATAAAACTTTCCACCATAAGCTACAACCTTGAAAGCTGTATAAATAAGAAATTGAGAGAGAATTTTCTAATTTCACGATTTTTTGTTTTCGTACAAAAACAGAATATACAAATCATTCAATGGAAATTTTCAAATTTCCTCGTCCATTATTTCCGTTTTCGGATAAATAATGACAAACACGTTTATAACCATATGTAATGCAAGTTAGTTATCTACATTGCAGTTACAAATAAATAGTCCGAAAAAAGATGTCAAAGGAGAAAAGGGTATTTATTGTTCCACTTCAATACATTTCATCTGCTCCCATCATAAGTAATAACGTACCTCACAGGATTAAGCACGTTTCCTCCCATATTTTCGTGTTTGTCTACAATCTTCCCGTCTTCAATAAAATCCAAAGTAAATATACTCCCCGAAGAGTGGCTTCAAATAATGGTTCTACACGTGCTATCCTCGCAAGTTAAGCTGTTAAAATGTTCCTTTCTAGACTGTATTTCTCTTATGAAGTCCTTGATAATCCTTTTATAGCATATATATGACTGGAATTCCTATCTTCTTCGACATTTTTGATATGAGGTTATTCATCTGGTTCTCTCACAAAGGTGAAACGACTCGAGCATTTCAGCTGCTCGTGTGTATTTTGATAATATTAGTATATTTTATTTGGTGATATAACTTCTTTGCTCTTATATCCAGATTTATTAACTCGATCAAGTATGGAAGCATTCATTTAGCTGAATATGATGAAAACTGTGCATTCTTGACATGATTTTTAAAAAGCAACAGAAAATGGATCGGGGAAAGTCAAATGCTCAATCGAAAATATTGAGCAAATCCATAACGTTGAGTCTTCCTTTTAGAGTTCAATATACCCACAAAACGCCCAAAAGTTTCAATTCAATCCAGTGAGCCGTTTTTATGTTTTACTCAATAAAATATTCGAAAAAATTGGATGACATTTTTCGTACCTACTGAAAAGCTCATAATCCATAACAAAATGGAAAAAATTTCTCTCATTTTTATTGCAATATGGTCAACGATTTCAAAGATACGACGTGTTATATAGTTTTCAAATATAGAATTCATACTGAACTCCAAAAACTCGAATACACAATACGAGTGGATTAGTGCTAATGAAATTAAAAATACCTTGATAACAAATAAAACCTGAAAATGGCTTTAACCTATATAAATGAAGCAAATTTCTCTGAATGAATCGATACCACAATTATTCCATATAAACTTGTTATTGAAACACTCAACCGTCAGTTCTTTTCTTGTTGGGCTATATAAACTAATGAGGATTATTATTCCATGCTGAATTTCCTCGACGTCGAACGAATCCAAAACGATGTTTTTAAATTTCCACTTCAGGCTAATGGTAATGACACTGTAAAAGTGATAACTCACTGTGTCACCCAGGCGAAAATTTGTCCGAGTGAAAAACAAGTTTGCAGCCCCATTGAATGTTATTCGAATAGATGTTATTGTTCTAAAACGGAGACAAGATAAAAATGACAAGATATACTAATGCTGGTTTGCACCAACGACCCTTATAAATAAGTGGTTTCTGACGTATGATATTCATTTTCACTTTTTGAACTGACCACTATAACGGTGTAAGCCCCTCTTAAGAGGAGTTTATACCACGGGACTTTCTCGCCATTCGTATAAGGCGTAAAGGGGGAAATAAGACTGCTAGAATGTGAGGTGTTGCCAGAAAACTTGAACGATAAGTAAAAGTTACGGATATTACAATAGTTTTCACTTTCGTACAAAAGATGGCAGCACTTAACGAACGTTTCTTTTTCAATTTCACCAGGATACGAATTGTAGCCAATGGCGAGACTTCGAGAAATTTCTTCATGTGGAAATTCATAGAAGAGATAATTGCACCTCGGAATGTTAATAACATGAATAAATATCTGTTCTCCAATGAAAAAAAAAAAAATTTCCGTTCGTCGAATTGAAAAATTTCTGACTTTCTGACGAACTGATTTAATTGAATTATAATGAAAACCCCATATAAATCAGTGGTTCCTGAAGTATGATATTCATTTTCCCTTTTTGAACTAACCACTAAAACGGTGTAGACCCCTCTTAAGGAATCTCAAGGACCATTGAGTATTCTGAATAGTCAACGGTATGACCTAAGGTTGAACCTACCTTAGATTTGTGATTATTGACGGAGGAGTTAAAAGGAATATTATTCTTGTTATTCGGCAACAGAATTACTAATGCCCGGTTTCACGAAGATTGGTCAAGGAATCAACGCTTGATTGACGAATCCACGCTGATTTGTTTTCAAGCGATATTATAGTTGGTCAACAAGACCATTTTTATGAAGTTCCAATTAGGATGATCGGGCAATAATGATTGAGGCATCATTCGATTAGTGGTTTTTTAGTCCGAAACCAATATGACCCAATGAAGTTTGTAAAATGTTGTTAAGTTATCGACAAATATCTCAAGAGGTATCCGAAATATTCAAAATCTGGAAGGAGATTCTCAAAGAGCATAAAATTTCCTAAAAAATGTCTCTTCACCAAGAATCGGACTCTTTATTACAATAAAGAGACATTTTCAAGGTACACCTTGAAAATGCTTGCGGAAAAGGGTTGAACGCGCACGCTTGTAGATTTTTTCATAAATCGAACGCAATTTTCTTTACATGTCTACAGCTAAAAACGAAAATTAACCCGAAATTGTTGAGATGTTCCACGATTGTACTTCCTTTTATACCTAACAGGAATATGAAAACTGGATCCAGAAATATCAAACGGTTTCTTTACTGCAGCCGTCCAAATGTCTCGTTAGGGACCTCTTACATAATTTGAAAAAAAGAACTTGTTGGGTTTTCAGGCTCAAATTGGGCTGTGGAAATATTCCAGATGATAATTTTTTCCTGAAACCTTATTGAGAGTGGAACTCTCGGCTAACTTAGCTAACTTTCGTTACCAAGCAACTGTAACTCACAGAATTTAATAGTACATCCCAATGACATAGAAAGAGAAATTAATAGACCCAGTATTCCATTCATAATATCCATTCATAATTATGAAGCCCACAATGAATTCTCAAACAAGGGGCTAGAAAAGGATAACAATACGTTGCTTTTGCGGTTTCGGCATACACTATTTGTTATCTGTGCCTACAATTTTCAGTGACGTAGTGCTCGGATTATTTTGTTAAAACTATTGAGGAGGCACGTAAATTGAAAATACACTTGCACATGATTATTCGAATATCGGGAAATTAGTTGGAAACAGCAAATTATCGAGTAGTTTTACAATAATGAAAAGGCTGGAAAGGTAAATAGATCGAAAATAATTATTTGTTGAATGTTACTCGTTCGAATATTTGTTGAATGATTGTGAGTTTCATGAAAAAAAAAGTTAAAAAATGGAAAATATAATACTGAAATCAAATGCAAATAGGACGTGATATAAATGATTGATACATAGAGTATTTTAAAAATTCTGTACTCATCGAGAATGAAAATTACCAGTATAGTGTGTTGAACTGAATAACTTGGCCGAAAATTTAATAATTACTTTACGAAAGGGAAGAAACAGTCAACTTACCTCTATTTCATTCATTCATTCAGAGCTCCCTGCATCGGGTACTAAAACAAGTTTTCTTTGAGTAATATGTTGAATTATAAATAATTTAACATATTTAAAAAATGTTTGGGCTTAGAGACCAACAATTTTTAAATTGGGCTGTCGAAACATTCCAGATAGTTATATGAAATTATAAAAAAAAAAATTTCAATTAAACTTAATTGTGCAAACGAGACATTTGGATGCTTGCAGTAATGAAATAGTTCAATATATCTCGATTCTGTTTTCATATTCATGTTTATGTATAAGAGGACACCGGTTCGAATAATACTCGGAATAATAGAAGGTATAAGAGAAAATAAAATAATGAAATATTTCAAAAATTTAGGGTGAATTTTTTTTGCTGTAGACAGGTGAAGAAATAGTTGTGTTCGATATATGAAACATTTTTTTCACAGAAATTCTTCGAATATTGTTTTAATCCAGAAATTCAATTTGACAACCGAGAAAAAAATCACAAACATTGCAGATTTTCCGCCATTTTGTAAATTTGTTATTGGAGTTCTTCACCTTTTGTGAACTGGGCACCCAAAAATACTCATATGTTTCTAAGGTTTCTACAGAACTGACCACCTCATTAGGATATTGCTCAAAAATGACGTTGAACAAAAATTATTTTCCTGATGTCTTTTACTGGTTATATATGTATATATATATTTGTCTAGTTTATGATGAAACACCCTGTATGATTATCATATGCGGTATTCGCACAAATTGTATAACCAGAAATTGTTAACATTTTGCAATTTAGACGCCTTCACTATTAATGTTGAGTGCTGCAATACATTTCAAGTACCTTTTATACAAATCCTACTGCAAAAATTATTTAGCTAAGAATTCAACCTTAGCCTGACGTTGGAAACCACCATATGTGTTGATAGTGTTCAATAAAAATGGAACTACTAGTTTGAAAATACCTTATATTCCTATATATTATGGGGAGAGACCAAAAAACTAAAAAATTGGGTGGATAAACCAACTTACCGATTTGGAAAAACCATATCAAGCAAACCATGTACAAAACGAAGGCAGCGATGGCTAGACATTACCCAGTGAATGGTAGAAAAAAGGAAATGGCGAAAAATTCATAATTGAAGATATAATCGAAAATGTTGCAAGTCCTAGTTTCGTGGGAACTCGTGGCATAGTACAACGTTAATAAACAGAGGAAACAGAAACCACTCTGATTGCGGAGGAACTCTTTCTAGTAGATCATAACCTAGTAGAAGAATGAGAATTTACAAGAGTAGACGCTTGTGGAAAGATTAAAATAAGTAGGTAGCTTGCTTATCGAAACAACAATCATCAGAAGTGATATCCGAACAGAATTAACACAAAAACTTCAGCACGATGTGCAAGTCGGAACAAATCGATCAAGAGGCTAACCACTACGTTAGTTTTAGTCTACCTAGCAGAAGTCTGATTAATACCCTTGCTTAATCGAAGAAAAAAACACTAAACTTGTCCTTTCCGCCCATTCGTGTTCCAATATTTTTATGTTATTCTGATGTTCGCTTTTTTTTCATTATCTTTTAGAATTTCAGACGTATGCCTGGGTTCATCAATATCGATCAGCTTCCGAACCCTGGATGAGCGAGGTAATTAGCAAATTTACAATGACGAAATGAACGGTCTGAAAATGTTGCTGATTTATCAAAACAAACAAAATTCCTCCATGGACCTGTTAGGAGTTATCATTAGAATGAATGATGCCCACGTGAATGTTATCTAATCCAATAAGGACACGAAGTTATGGTACAATTTATCTCTGCTCCGTTTTGTATAGAACAACCTATAAATTCGGGATCGTGTGTCAGGCCGTAAAGGGTTTATTTGGGGGAATGATTGTATGTGGTTTGATACGAATGAATCACATCGTCCGTTCATTCTTGTCAGAATTTAGATTTTACTCCCTAAACGTTTTGCATAAAAAAAGTGTTCCGATAAGTCATGATACAGGATTAGGCAGTTATTGAAATAAAATACAGGGTCTCAACCTAAATAGGTCCACCATGGATAACTAATGATGCAATTGATTTTTTCGTATATTCTCCTGCCAGAATATTGAATAAGGTTAGGAAACATATCGAAACATTATGGCATAATGACGTGTTTGAGTTTGTTTTGTTGAATTTTGATTAGTTTCATACAGAAATTTGTTGGCAGGAGAGAGGCGATTCTTTCATTCAACTGCAATCTTCTTTCTACACAAATATCATAAATAGGTAACGTTTGTGGAACTACAGAGCCGATTTTGAAAATTCTTTCAACAATAGCAGGCCACGTTATTCCTAAGCGACAAATACAGTGTTTGATTGTGCTTGATGTTATTTTTCAGTGTGGAATATATAATAAATTAATATGAATTAATTCAGATGCATACCACCTGCTGATATGAATATCAACAATCGTTACGATCTGAATTGAACTAGCCAATTTGCCATCGTCAGGGCCCCAAATGGAATACCCTCCATCGAAGAAAAGCAGATGCTGACCATGGTTTCGCAAGCAACATAGCTTTTTCTTCGGTGGAGAACGTTTGGAATTGATGGACCCTTATTCAATTCTGGCAAGCGCTACTGAGTACCAGCCAGTAACACTCTGACGAGGTCAAATGAGACCGAAACCATGTTCAGGATCTGCTTTTGTTCGATGGAGCGTACTCCATTTGGGGCCCTGACGATGGCAAATTGGCTAGTTCAATTCAGATCGTAACATTTGTTGATATTCATATCAGCGGGTGGTATGCATCTGAATTGATTCTCATTATTGTATTCATCGCCTCATTGTTTAGGCGTGATCCTTTTTCATATATTATAAATGTGAAAGTCCTTGTGTTTGTTAGTTCTTTTATTCGTCTTTAGATAACTACGGAAGGAGATGTCCGATTCTGAAGAGGATTTATTCCAGGTGACTTTCGCGTAAAATTAATTACTACATAAGGAAGAGAATATCGATTTTTCCAAAAACAAGTAGTTAGTTATTCAGCCGTTGATTTCAGGCTTTCATGGTCGACGTTGAGGAAACTAATAGAGATAGAGGAAAATAATACAATTTTGTTGAGCTCGAAAAGTTCTTCGATGATGTTCAACTGAAAAATTTTTGCAAGGGGAAGAAAAAGCCACAACTTCATATTATACCTATACTACTGAAAAATTATTTCTTGTTTCATTTCGAACAAATAATATCTCCTGTTATTTACAAGGATTTTTGAAAAAATGTATCAATAATTACATATGTATATAGCGTGAAATGTATATATAGATAGATAGATAATACTCTTTATTTCAGAATCGCTTTGTGTTCACAAAATGAAAGGAAATGAAATAGTGAAAAAAAAAAAAAAAAAAAATATATATATATATATATATATATATATATATATATATATATATATATATATATATATATATATATATATATATATATATATATATATATATATATCCAGCATACTATGTTGCGTCCATACATTGTCTTTGGGCCATACACTATTGCGTCCTGAATAATACTGCGTCCGTATACCGGACGCAGCATTGTTTTTCAAAGTTTTCTCTGGTATTTCGAGGGATTCAATGACAGGGGTGGTCGCAAATCAAGAAGGACGTCGAGAACTATCTTTGGAACAACTATAGATTTCATTCATCTATTGATAAAAGAGTTATTCTATGTTGAAAAACACATCTCCAGACGCAGTAAAGTGCTTCTCATGAAACCTAAAGTATATTTTTAGTTCACGCAAATTCCGCTTCGGGGGCGCTTCAAATGATGAAAACTGATATACAGTCAATATACATCTTTCACACGACGCATAATGTTGCGTCCTAAATCTGGCAACTGTGTATACAAGTAAACCAAGTTGTATTTGCACAACTGAAATGATTTAGCTTCCTAGGCTCCAAGGTCATCCCGAAAGTCTGTTAGTTGAAGAATTGGATTTTGTCTCTAGAGCAATAGCAGCTCCGATTGAAGTGCCCTTATGGTGTTCTTTTAACTGATATTGTCATTATTATTTTTTCGAATGAAAGAAAATTATAACTCGCCTGAATTTTATTCCACTTCAATTAGAAATCAAACGATAACACTTTCCAGAGAATTATCGGATTTATAAATTGACATGAAAGGTATCGCTTTATCCGCTTATACTTATGTCATCTCATTTCACTTGTGAATTAAAAATTTTTTATTCCACTGGATGAATAAACGTCAACTTCCCTTGTTGCTAGAGGCAAGTGTATTTGCCTCTTCATTTCCTTTAGTTCTCGAGGGACCAGGAACCTAGCTATACAGAGCAGTTTTTGTTGATCGGTCGTCCTGTAGACCATCTGGCATTTGTGAATTGGTGTATTCTCCAGATTCTATGTTCTTATGTTGTTATCTACTACTTTCTTCATCGTCTTCAATAGAAATTAATTGTTCTTGAAGATTGTGGGTCCCCATTTTGGTGTGAAGGAAACTTTTGTCCTTCTCCATTTTCTGTTTGTCCTTCTCCATTTTCTGTGTATATTACACATTCAAAGCAGCTTCTGGTTATCTGGGAAGATGAAGACGAATCTCTTCTAGCATTTTTCTTTACACTTCTGGTGATCTATATAGATTGAAGGTGTTCATTGCCCACTCCAAACATCGTCTTTTAAATATCCCAATCTTCCTTACGAGGATACTTGGTCTATATTGCTGTATCGATTCTAGTTATGGGTTTACTACCTGTGAAGGTTGTTTTGGGAAAACTGAAAGATCGTTTCTGTTCTCCTTCGGTGAATTATCCGTCTGGCTTATTGAGCGATATTGCGGGGTTGATTACTCCTTTTGCCATGACCTTTTTTATTCTGAGTGCTGTGGGATTAGAAGTGGCATTGCCACAAAAATTAAAAAGTTCTACAAATTATGTAAACTCTTGTATATATGTAGTGTCCTTGTAATATATTAATTAATAAGGACTGTCTGTCGAAGTGTATATCACAGAGATGCGAGATCTGATTGAATTTAGAACAAATCATAATGTACACAGATGACTGAAACAATATATTTGTTCTGGGCGTAGTAAGGTTGAACAAGAGTACGGGTCTAGAACTTGGGCGTCCTACATGAAATCCTACTCTAGCGAGTAGATGTGCCACCTCAAACAAACAACGCCCTTCCTGACATCAAGCTTAACTGCACCGAATTTATTCAACAAAACAGCATGATCTTACTCGAAAAAACTTCTCTGAACAGCCTCCATTATTCCGAGAGCTGGCAACGAAATTCGGCAAAAGTTTTGTACTGGAGCATAATTTAATATGATTTAGTATTGAGGGTGTACATAAGTCAGCACCCACTCTCAAGGTCAGGTAGTGGAACACCTAGCGGCGACGCGCTGTGATGTAGGTATATAATAATAATAATAATAATAATAATAACATTTATTTGTTTCCGTGTGTGTACAGAAAAAGCTTTTAATATAAACGATAAATGTTCACACCATCCCGGACGGTGAAATGCACCTAGGCATATTGCCTGTATTGTGCCCCTCACTCGCCCTTGGATGAGCTGCATTCAATACATGTGGCATATTTTTATAAAAGAAACAAAAGGAAAACAATTACTCTTCAACAACTTAGAAAAATAGAAGAGACAGCAGAAAGGAGGGGTGGGCGCAAAGGAGAAAAGAAAGAAAGTTCATCACGATCGTCTAGAAAATATCAAAAATCGAAGGATTACTTATGATATAGCTTTTGAGGTCCGTTTTGATCTGCCTGAAGTTGCTCACATTTCTCAGATGTGCAGGAAGCAGGTTATACAGCTTTGGACCAAAGTAAAGGAGGAAACGCTGTGTATGTGCCTTTCTGAAGAGGGGGATACCAACATTTCGGTTTTCAGTAGATCTGGTTGTTTTAACTGTGATAATGTTGTACTTATTCATATTCGAGAACATCCATTTTAAGCATTGATAACTATATATAGATCTCACATTGAGTATCCCTGTCTCTAGGTACAGTTGGTCAGTTGGAAAAAGCCTTTCTTTCCTAAATATGATTTTAACTATTGAATTCTGGGTTGTTTGTAAATGCCTTAATGAGTTGTCGAAAGTACCACCCCACACCATAATGCAATATTGTAGAATTGACTCAGCCAGAGCTTTGTATACAGTTAATAAGTTTTTTCTAGAAAGAATATCTCTTAGCCTATAGAATTTATAGAGGAGAAGTCGCAATCTTTCAGCAACATTGGAAGTCTGTTTATCCCATCGCAAGTGATGATCAATCAAAATTCCCAGATACCTAACAGTTTCAGCTTTTTCTATAGAAGGACAGGAGCAATTATTTCCATCTTTTTTATTACAAGTATTTTTATGTATGTGAAATTTCATCTCAGTAGGATGTTCGCTAGATATCAGAGAAAATTCCATGTACTTTGTTTTATCCATATTCATACTTAACAGGTTATTATTCAACCAGCATTGAAATTTCTGCATATTAGTCTCAGCATTATTATGTACTTCTTTCCAAGATTTTCCCTTGAATACTATGGCTGTATCATCTGCATAACATACAATATGTCCTTGGAAATTCACTATCTGAGTTAGGCTATTGATGTAAACCAGAAACAAGATGGGGCCTAAAACTGTCCCCTGTGGTACTCCACCAGTGACAAAAGATGATGTGCTGAATTTATCTCCAATTTTTACCCTCTGCTTTCTTTGGAACAAATAATCTTCAAATAGTTTCAATGTATGGCCCCTTACACCACAATCAGAAAGTTTATTTAACAGGAGAGAGTGTGACACAGTGTCGAAGGCCTTCGCCAGGTCCACGAATACAGCCAAGCACTTCGACGACTCATCCAAAGCCTCAACGGTATATTTTATGAAATCTAAAACAGCATCTTCCGTACTGGAACCGCTGACAAATCCAAATTGCTGTGGAGTGATTACATGATGTTTATCAAAAAATTCGATCAACCTCACTTTGATGGTCTGTTCAAAAATTTTTGCAAAGCTGTTAATCACTGATATTGGTCGATAATTTTCAACATTATTACGATTTCCAGCCTTGTAAATAGGCGTTACATTAGACTCTTTCCACTGTGTTGGCATATTGCCATTTGTGTAGCATAGGTTAATGATATGTGTTAGTGGTGTTACTATGTATTCATGAATGCTTTTTATGACGGTTGTAGTGATTCCGTCAGGGCCCGGTGCACAATTATTTTTGAGTTTCGATATTGCCAAAATTATTTCGTTCTCATCAACAGGTCGAAGGAACAACGATGAGGCCACTGTAGATTTTTTTAAAAAATTTTCAGGTAACTCACACTTTTCAATTCTGTTGGCCATTTTTTTTCCAACATTGATGAAGTAATCATTGAAATAATTCGCTTTTTCTTCATTATCTGTAATGACTTTATCACCATGCTCTAATAAAGAAACATTCTCAACATTATTACTTTTTTTTGGTTTATAATTTGAAATTTCATTAATTATTTTCCAGGATTGCCCACAATTATCACATGCATCCAGTTTATTTTTATAATAATTATCTTTCGTAAATTTTATTAGACTATTGAGTTTATTCCTATATTTTTTAAACTCCAGTTCGAGTTCAGGTGTAGGAGACCTCAGAAATTTCCTCTTCATCTGATCCCTGGTATGAATCGACTTCACCAACCCCTCTGTTATCCACGGCTTCAGCTTGTTTCTACCTTTCTTGCGTAGCATTGTTTCAGTTGACTCAGCGATATGTTTCCCCAACACATCAACAAAGACACTATAACCTCTCTGTGTCTCTTTACACGATAAAATCTCGCTCCATCTTTCCACCTCTAAAATTGATCTCAGTTTATTATAATTGATTATATTGTATCTGTGTGTTATATTGGGTGTAACGTTAGCTGTGGTTAGTCGTGATATCATAATGAGCGTCGAATAGTGATCTGTTATACTACTATGTACAACGAGTGGGTCGAGTTCAATCTTGTTCAGTAGATAGTTAGCTTGTCTGATAAAAATATGGTCAATTGTTGTTGCCGAGTCTTTTGTTACCCTCGTTGGTTTATTGATGGTTGAAACGAACCCATTTTGGCTCATTATGTTTTTATAACCATTTGTATTTATAGAAACTTTGTCTAGCAAATCTACATTAATGTCCCCTAAAAACAACTCCATCGGTTCCCATTTCAAAGTAGAGAAATATCTATCTAAATCATCTAAGTAGGTTCGTACATCAATTGATGGGGGGCGATAAGATGCTGTAATTCCACATTTCGTCTGTTTATTTCTATCATTGATATCGAAAGTTATTCTCAGGAGCTTAGTTTCGGCCAAAGAGATAATTTGAACATTTGATGTTAGGGAGTTCCTTATATAAACTACAAGACCATCACTTTGATTTGCTTTCGATTCGTTGTAATAAATCGTATAATTTGGTATTGTGAACTCACTTACCGAATCAAGATTCCATGTTTCCGACAGGACTATGACATCCAAATTATTCAAGTTTCTCTCCAAGTATACGAGCAATTCATCAAAATGCTTCCTCAGACTCCGAATATTAAAATGTATAACACCCAATGCACCCGCCAACCTGCTGTCTCTTCCCGCAAAATAATCGTGTAAACTAGGACTTGTCTTCGTAATAACTTCCTCATAACTATCCAATGTATCCAAAATGTCCAACATTCCTCAGAAAAACAAAAAATTTAAAAAAAAAAGTATCAAAATACAATTGTTTCTGGGGCGAATAGTACTAAACTCCAGCAAAATATGAGAAATAAAAAAAAAAAAAAAAAAAAAAAAAAAAAAAAAAAAAAAAAAAACACATCTAATCTCAGGGAACAGAAAACACAACATCTTTTTTACTGAAAATATAAGTGCCCTCTTTAGTACAAGAAATTACAAAAAATTACAGTAAGTTCATTAACTCATCTTTAGATATTATCTTGTGTAACTTATTATCCTTATTTATAAATATTCTACCAGAATCAGTCCAGACGTTTCGCATACCATATTTGTCAACAGCCATGCCCAGCAATTCCATTCTAGGACCTGTTAAATCCTCCCTTATAATGATTCCAGTCCCTTTTAGCATTCTCTTTTTGTTATAGATTTTGTGCTTAACCATATAGTCATGTAGTTTGATGAAGACTCCTCTTGCCTTTCCTTCATTTTTCTTTCCCACTCTGTAACATATGTCGATGTCTTTATGGGTTAGATTGATAGCCAATTTTGTATTCATCAACTTTATTACTTCTTCCCTGATTTGTTCACTCGGATTCTCTTCGAAATTCAAAATTCTTAGGTTTGACCTCCTTGAGAATTGATCCATTTGATCGAACTTCTTTTGTAAAGTGTTTTTTTCCGACTTGGCAATTTCAGTTTCGGTTTTCAGTTCAGAAATTTTATAATCATATTCCTCTTTCATACTCGATAATTTATCATGTATAGTGTTGACGGATTTTTCCATTTCAGCTAACTTCGTTTCCATTGTTTTCATTATCGCTTCGGACACGTTGTTTACAATCGTTTTTATGACTGCATCACTGGTAAGGCATTTATGGACAGCGTTATTCACAGCCGATTCTAATTCATCCCTCATTTCCCGTGTTAAAACCATTTTCCGTATTACTTGGACAATTTTTGTGTTATGTTGATATTAAGTTTTCACCTCTGAGTTGTTCGTGATAGTAAAATTCTACCATTTAACTGGAGCCCAGCATTCGCACGTCTACTCGCCACGCATATGCTCTCGATAATGAAATTACAACACACTCTACAAGTATTTTGTAATGATTGAAAATTGTCACTAGTTCTATATCACCAAAGATTTTAAAATCGTCAGCATGAGCCCATGCACGAATAGGATTAATTAGATGCATTCTCACTTGTTCAAACTTCCGGGAGTGGATAACTGGAGTGGAAGGCCTCTAAATATCCCTGATCGACTTTTTGTTCCAGATCGTAATGCGAGAGGTTTGGCCAATTAGTTTCGAACTGTTGTAAGTTTTGCTTCAGATGGATCTTAATGGTGGATCAGTTCCTCTTCTGTTATTTTATATTCGATTATCCTATGGTCAGAGATTGATGGTTTGGTCACCATTTCCCAAGCTTTAACACTTCTTCTGGAAGCTGCGTTGACCATTGTCACGTCCAAAACCCCTTTTCTTGCCCTAGTGACAGAACCAGGTGTTGTCCCCACGTTCTTGAGATAGTTCTTCATTCTGCCAGAGTTCTGCAGGCCAGAATAATCTCCAATTCAGTAACGTTCTCAGATCTAAAAATTCATCAATCAGATTTACCATTCAAACTTTATGCCCTGGGTATGAAGCCCCCTGTTCGAACATTGATCCTTTGTATTTTTCACTTTTCTGTTCTTCGTTCACTACCACATTATTTTTGGCAGCGAAGGGAATACAACACAAGAAATTCTTTGAGTTATTTTTCTGGCAGAACTTTATCGAGCTTTAGTACGTGTATATACACGCTTTTTCAACAACTTGGCATATGCCAAGTTGTTGAAAAAGCCTAATTGCAATATATGCGAGCTTTATCATTCTCAAAAACTGCTTTGGTCTTTGGAGGTACAAATGAGAGTATTGGTTATTTGTCTATGCCATAAACTTCTCTCAGATGGAAGTAAGGAATTCGCATTGTGTCTCTCTATATACCCTGATAAAGTATGAATTCTGCAAGCGGACAAGATGTGCATAAGAGTTTTCGTCGATCACGGCTAGCCCTGCAAGATGTTGAGGTGACCACTTGCATTATATTCTTCTTATACTACCTGATATTCTAGTATCTATAGTATCACTCCATCTTGATGAACAAATCCTCCGGTTTCCGACATCAGCTCAGCCGACTCCAGAAAAGCAGAAGAGGATTTTTATAGCAAGTCATGGTCTTTCAATCTCTTGAAATATATAAAGTATATGTTTACTCATATGATAATAGAATGAAAACTTCAGTTTTGCTTGTCTAATCTGGCTTTCTAATATCTTTTGTTCTGCTGGCGTGATAGATTTTCCTACTAGCTTAAGATCCATTCATATGTCGGATATTAGTTTCTCCAAAGCACTCCAGCTCTTTGACTTTGATTTTATGATGAGCTACTATTCCCTTGAGTGGGTCTTGACCTCTCAATAATCTTATTCCATTTCCAACTTTTGTGTATAATGTTGGTATTGCAAACTTTGAAACCCCTGTCTTCCTGCATTCGAGGAAAGTATATCCTTTGTATCGAAGAGTTACAGTTACAGTTTGTTCGGCGCATCTGTCGAATCCCCCAGACCTGCTACCGCGACCAAAGCGGTCTATTGTGGCACACAAACAAGCTCAAAGAGCTAAACTTCTACCTCCAGTGCCATCTTCCAAAGGGAAGAGGTGATAACAGAGGAGGAGTAGTTCATGAGTTCCCCTAGAAGCAGCCTGAGCGAACCTTGTCTGTCGCTGGGCAGTCACTGAGGATATGCTCAATGGTTTCGTCCTCCTATAAGCAAAGGGAGTCCTTGTATATCGAAGAGCTAGGATGAAGGCTACGATTCATATTCAAACTCTTCTATCGAATTCGAGAATTTTATTCGCCGTCCATTTAACTACCCTGAGAGAGTAGTTGACTCTCCAGACTGCCAAATTGTTCGTAGGATAAACGTAGGATAAACTAACAACTGTGCAGTTAATGCATTCCTAATTTAAGTTATCTCCAGAGCACCACTCTCTCACATTCATTTGTTATTAAAAAAAAAAACGAAAATGAAATATATAATGTTTTTAAAACTATTGCATAATCACTAAAGCTCTTCTTGACAAAAAGACACTTAAATAGTGTTTGAAACATTCTGAAATACGATTCCCCAAGTGAGCAGTCCACAAACTAAGGATGATAGCCATCATAAATATAGAGGTGTTTTGAAAGATGAAAGTTGTAATAACTGGAGCCAATGTTATAATACCATCACGTCATCGAGTTCGAATAATCCTACTGTACCAGATTCTGAAACATATGTGGCCAGTACGCTGGACGCAACAACATGCTAATGGTGAAAGATTGAATAAAATTCGGACGCAGCATTGTGCTACATATGAAAACAAAATATACGCCGGACGCACTAATGGTAGGACCATGAAAGGACGCAATAATGTGCGTATATCAACTTCTTTATTAATAAAGATATTTGAGATCTGAAACGACCAAACTACGTAATTTTTTGCGTAGATTAATATACTTCGATCAGATTCCACCTAGGTAGCGTATTTCTGGGAGACGCAATAAGGTTGCTTTTTGAAAGGACGCAATAAAGTATGCCAGATGTAAATATATATATATATATATATATATATATATATATATATATATATATATATATATATATATATATATATATATATATATATATATATTTATCCAGCATACTATGTTGCGTCCATACATTGTCTTTGGGCCATACACTATTGCGTCCTGAATAATACTGCGTCCGTATAGCGGACGCAGCATTGTTTTTCAAAGTTTTCTCTGGTATTTCGAGAGATTCAACGACAGGGGTGGTCGCAAATCGTGAAGGACGTCGAGAGCTATCTTTGGAACAACTATAGATTTCATTCATCTTTTGATAAAAGAGTTATTCTATGTTGAAAAACATATCTCCAGACGCAGTAAAGTGCTTCTCATGAAACCTAAAGTATATTTTTAGTTCACGCAAATTCCGCTTCGGGGGCGCTTCAAATGATGAAAACTGATATACAGTCAATATACATCTTTCACACGACGCATAATGTTGCGTCCTAAATCTGGCAACTGTGTATACAAGTAAACCAAGTTGTATTTGCACAACTGAAATTATTTAGCTTCCTAGGCTCCAAGGTCATCCCGAAAATCTGTTAGGTGAAGAATTGGATTCTGTCTCTAGAGCAATAGCAGGTCCGATTGAAGTGCCCTTATAGTGTTTTTCAACTGATATTGCCATTATTATTTTTTCGAATGAAAAAAACTTAAAACTCACGTGAATTTTATTCCACTTCGATTAGAAATCAAACGATTACACTTTCCAGAGAATTGTCGGATTTATAAATTGACATATCGCTTTATCCGCTTATGCTTATGTCATCTCATTTCACTTATGAATTGAGAATTTTTTATTCCACTGGATGAATAAACGTCGACTTCCCTTGTTGCTAGAGGCAAGTGTATTTGCCTCTTCATTTCCTTTAGTTCCCGAGGGACCAGGAACCTAGCTATAGAGTCATAAGGTCATACAGAGCAGTTTTTGTTGATCGGTCGTCCTGTAGGCCATCTGGCATTTGTGAATTTGTGTATTCTCCAGATTCTATGTTCTTATGTTGTTATCTACTACTTTCTTCATCGTCTTCAATAGGAACGATGTTGAATTAATTGTTCTTGAAGATTGTGGGTTCCCATTTTGGTGTGGAGGGAACTTTTGTCCTTCCCCATTTTCTGTGTATATGACTCATTCTAAGCAGCTTCTGGTTATCTTCAGAAAATGAAGACGAATCTCTTCTAGGATTTTTCTTTACACTTCTGGTGATCTATATAGATTGAAGGTGTTCATTGCCCACTCGAAACATCGTCTTTTAAATATCCCAATCTTCCTTACGAGGATTCTTGGTCTATATTGCTGTATCGATTCTAGTTATGGGTTTACTACCTGTGAAGGTTGTTTTGGGAAAACTGAAAGATTGTTCCTGTTCTCCTTCGGTGAATTATCCGTCTGGCTTATTGAGCGATAATGTGGGGTTGATTAATGCTTTTGCCATGACCTTTTGAATTCTGAGTGCTGTGGGATTAGAAGTGACATTACCACAAAAATTAAAAAGTTCTACAAATTATGTAAACTCTTGTATATATGTAGTGTCCTTGTAATATATTAATTAATAATGACTGTCTGTCAAAGTGTATATCACAGAGATGCGAGATCTGATTGAATTTAGAAAAAATCATATTGTACACAGATGACTGAAACAATATATTTGTTCTGGGCGTAGTAAGATTGAACAAGCGTACGGGTCTAGAACTTGGGCGTCCTACATGAAATCCTACTCTAGCGAGTAGATGTGCCATTCAAGGACCCATGAAGGAATCTCAAACAAACAACGCCCTTTCTGACATCAAGCTTAACTGCACCGAATTTATTCAACAAAACAGCATGATCTTTCTCGAAAAAACTTCTCTGAACAGCCTCCATTAGTCCGAGAGCTGGCAACGAAATTCGGCAAAAGTTTTGTACTGGCGCATAATTTAATATGATTTAGTATTGGGGGTGTACATAAGTCAGCACCCACTCTCAAGGTCAGGTAGTGGAACACCTAGCGGCGACGCGCTTTGATGTAGAGGTATATGAAATTACAACACACTCTACAAGTATTTTGTAATGATTAAAAATTGTCACTAGTTCATAGAACAGAAAACTTGAAAAAGTGGTCAGATCTCATTTTACGGCCGTTTTCAACAACCTATCTATCCATCGAAACGGGGATACTAGGGATAGACCGATCTGTCCTTTTGTGCTTGTTTACGTTTCAATATTCTATCTGCAGATAGCGATTCTTACTGGCCCCAGCGATCTATCCCTTCCTCTGAAATGAGGTCAGATAGACAAACAGAGATAGGAACTTTCATTATATATGCGCCTACAAGCGTTTCAAAAAAATTTGAAGTAAACCATCGATTGAAAAAAGGATCTCCGATAGTTCAGTTTTTTGATCTGTCGAGTTCGAGCAGTAAGGGGTAGAGATAAGAGTTGGAAATTGTTATCAGGGTGCACTTCAGTGCTGTTTTCTTGACAATTGAATTGCAATTAACTTTGAAAAATGGATTATTTGGGTAGCGACGACAGCGACATGGAATTATTAGAGATGATTGATGAGTTCGATGAAGAAACCATAATACAAAAAGTTCATGAAGCACGAGCTGATTACATGATCATTTTGAATGATTACGAGTTCACATGTAGAATTCAACTGAGCAAAGGTGCTGTGAGTGAATTATTGGATTTAATTAATCCATATTTGAGGGCGCAATGTGGAAAAATTGAAACCGAAGAGTTGAAGGATTCGGACAATCTTCTCCAACTCACCTCTTTCAATTAAGGCGGATCGGCCATCGAATGCGAAGTTGCGCGAAGCTGAGCATTTTCAGTACTAATATAATCGACAAGCTACGAATCGAGTGACGTAGCTCATTATTTAGCATTGAAAACTCTCAGCTTCGCTCAACTTCGCATTCGGTTGCCGATCTCCCTTATTGTTGGTAGCAGCTGCTACAAATTCTACCAAACGCATGGCCTTTAGTAATTGGTTTTGATTTAGGCTGAAAAAATCATTGCTCTCAGAACTTGAAATTAATGAAAAATGAATATAGATAAAAACGGCGCTTTCATTTGAAGGTACTTACGGTTGAGGAATTCATTTTCAAGTATTGCGTGGTTGAGAATCTCGACCAACAATTATTGTGATGTATTTATTGCCGTATTCACCTTTCATTGAAAGACGTTTAAGCATAGAATCTCTATGGGAAAAAAGACATTAAGAAATTAAGCTCCTTTAATGAAACGGTGCATGCGGGTATGCAGTCATACACAAACGATTAACCTTTTATACATAATCTTCAAATATTTACACTTTCTGGTTTCTAATACACTCCAGTATCTCAAACGCTAGAAATGAATTAATGATGTGAAGTCTAAGCCTAGTTGCACACACACCGATTTTGGACGGCCGGAATAAAATCGGCCGATATTTTATCGGTAGCAGTTGCTAGCACACTACCCGGATTTTTACCGTCCAAACGATCAGCCAACTAATGTCGACTGAAATGGTCGGTAAAAAACATTGAACTCAAGAGAGAACTCCCACTTGAGTTCAATGGTAAACAATCGGTGCTTGTACAAACGTGTACTTAGTCACGTACGCCACTACATCCCGATATTGCCGGTATTGGACGGTTTCTCACCGACATTTTACCGTCACCGATCAGTGGTCGGCGTATGTGCAAGGTCCCGTTCCCACACGTGGTTCACTATTGAAATTTGGACGACCGATATAAAATCGGCCGTCCAAAATCGGTGTGTGTGCAACTAGGCTTATATTAGTGTTCTGTGGTCTGAGCTGAGTAGATTCCTATCTATCCTTGCCTTGAGATAGACAACGTCAAACCATAATTGTGAAATGCAAACCATAGTTAGATAACTACAAGGATAGATAGGCAGACAAACTGGAGATAGCGATCTATCCCTTATCTTGGATAGGTTATTGAAAACGGCCGTTAGTGAAACGCGGTGTGTCAGTACACCACATAAGTTGCTGCCTTGACGATGTTGTTTCAAAAGAATTGTATTGGATGAAACTGCATTTACTGCTCAAATATCATATATTTTTTGTGAATAAAATATTCAGACCACAAATCAATAGAAGAGAGGCAGTCAGCAGTCACCCCAAAGTACGGAGATTGTAATTTTATATAAATCAAAGAGCGTCGCCGTCAGATGTTCCACTACCTGACCTTTCAGCGTGGGTGCTGATTCATATACACCATCAAAACTAACTCATATTTAATTATGATCCATTACAAATCTTTTGGTGATTTTCGTCGCCAGCTCTCGGAATATATGTCATTGTGATGTGTATGGCAATCGTATATTGGGTTCCAAGCAATGCATCCAAACTCCAGTTCGCTCGTCACAAATGTATTGAACAGCAAAATCATGGTTTCCGGATCAGAAAATATCTGCTATTACGCACGATGAATTCATACATTCTTGGCCTTGTACCAAGTAAATGATTAACATGAGGAACAAATGTTAAACTTTGATGAAAACAACGCCAAGATCTTTTATCTCCGTTTTTTTGCTCAGGACGCTACCATCAAGACTATAACTATACAAAAAATAGTTCTTCTTCCTGGTGTACGTGGCGACATTGCACTCAAAAATGCTCAATGGTGGTTGATTTCTGCCACACCAAATCAAGAATGAGTGCACAAAGCACGCTGCAGGAAACGCAGTCTTCAATAGAGCCTATATCACCAAAGATTTTAAAATCGTCGGCATGAGCTCATGCACGAATAGGATTAATTAGATGCATCCTCACTTATTCAAACTTCCGGGGGTGGATAACTGGAGTGGAAGGCCTCTAAAATTCCCTGATTGACTTTTTGTTCCAGATCGTAATGCGAGAGGTTTGGCCAATTAGTTTCGAACTGTTGTAAGTTTTGCTTCAGATGGATCTTAATGGTGGATCAGTTCCTCATCTGTTATTTTATATTCGATTATCCTATGGTCAGAGATTGTTGGTTTGGTCACCATTTCCCAAGCTTTAACACTTCTTCTGGAAGCTGCGTTGACCATTGCCACGTCCAGAACCCCTTTTTTTGCCCTAGTGACAGAACCAGGTGTTGTCCCCACGTTCTTGAGATAGTTCTTCATTCTGCCAGAGTTCTGCAGGCCAGAATAATATCCAATTCAGTAACGTTATTAGTTCTCAGATCTAAAAATTCAATTATCAGATTTACTATTCAAATTTTATGCCCTGGGTATGAAGCCCCCTGTTCGAACATTGATCCTTTGTATTTTTCACTTTTCTGTTCTTGGTTCACTACCACATTATTTTTGGCAGCGAAGGGAATACAACACAAGAAATTCTTTGAGCTCTTTTTCTGCCAGAACTTTATCGAGCTTTATCATTCTCAAAAACTGCTTTGGTCTTTGGAGGTACAAATGAGAGCTTTGGTTATTTGTCTATGCCATAAACTTCTCTCAGATGGAAGTAAGGAATTCGCATTGTGTCTCTCTATACACTGATGAAGTATGAATTCTGCAAGCGGACAAGATGTGCATAAGAGTTTTCGTCGATCACGGCTAGCCCTGCAAGATGTTGAGGTATTCTAGTACCTAGTATTCTAGTATCTAGTATCACTCCATCTTGATGAACAAATCCTCCCGTTTCCGACATCAGCTCAGCCGACTCCAGAAAAGCAGAAGATTTTTACAGCAAGTCATGGTCTTTCAATCTCTTGAAATATATAAAGTATATGTTTACTCATATGATATTCGAATGAAAACTTCAGTTTTGCTTATCTAATATGGCTTTCTAAAATCTTTTGTTCTGCTGGCGTGATAGATTTTCCTACTAGCTTAAGATCGATTGATATGTCGGATATTAGCTTCTCCAAAGCACTCCAGCTCTTTGACTTTGATTTTATGATGAGCTTCTATTCCCTTGAGAGGGTCTTGACCTCTCAATAATATTATTCCTTCTCCAACTTTTGTGTATAATGTTGGTATTGCAAACTTTGAAACCCCTGTCTTCCTGCATTCGAGGAAAGTATATCCTTTGTATCGAAGAGTTACAGTTACAGTTTTTTCGGCGCATCTGTCGAATCCCCCAGACTTGCTACCGCGAGTACCGCGACCAAAGCGGTCTATTGTGGCACACAAACAAGCTCAAAGAGCTAAACTTCTACTTCCAGTGCCATCTTCCAAAGGGAAGAGGTGATAACAGAGGAGGAGTAGTTCATGAGTTCCCCTTGAACCAACCTGAGCGAACCTTGTCTGCCGCTGGGCAGTCACTGAGGATATGCTCAATGGTTTCGTCCTTCTATAAGCAAAGAGAGTCCTTGTATATCGAAGAGCTAGGATGCAGGCTACGATTCATATTCAAACTCTTCTATCGAACTAGAGAATTTCATTCGCCGTCCATTTAACTACCCTGAGAGAGTAGTTGACTCTCCAGACTGCCAAATTGTTCATAGGATAAACGTAGGATAAACTAACAACTCTGCAGTTAATGCATTCATAATTCAAGTTATCTCCAGAGCAACACTCTCTCACATTCATTCGTTATTAAAAAAAACGAAAATGAAATATATAACGTTTTTAAAATTATTACATAATCATCACAGCTCTTCTTGACAAAAAGACACTTAAAGAGTGTTTGAAACATTCTGAAATACGATTCCCCAAGTGAGCAGTCCACAAACTAAGGATGAGAGCCATCATAAATATAGAGGTGGAGCCTATGTTATAATACGATCACGTCATCGAGTTCGAATAATCCTACTGTACCAGATTCTAAAACATATGTGGCAACTACGCTGGACGCAACAATATGCTAATGGTGAAAGATTGAATAAAATTCGGACGCAGCATTGTACTGCATATGAAAACAAAATATACGCCGGACGCACTAATGGTAGGACCATGAAAGGACGCAATAATGTGCGTATATCAACTTCTTTATTAATAAAGATATTTGAGATCTGAAACGACCAAACTACGTAATTTTTTGCGTAGATTAATATACTTCGATCAGATTCCACCTAGGTAGCGTATTTCTGGGAGACGCAACAAGGTTGCTTTTTCTAAGGACGCAATAAAGTATGCCAGATGTAAATATATATATATATATATATATCTCATAAATATCCTTCCAGGCAATAGGGTTCAATGTCCACCAACATTCTTCTTAAATATTTTGTAGTTTGTCATGTTTTTTTTCATTTGGTAGATTGATTAAGGTATTGTGGGCAGTTGTGTTCTTCTTGTTGTTGGGTTGTTCTTAGTCTATATTTGGTATAATTATAATTCTGTGTTGGTGTTTTAAATCTTTTTTTGAATATTTCAATTGTTCGAACAAATGATTGTTATGGTGTAGAAATATAATTCATTTTCATGTGAGAGAATAAATTTTGATTCATTTTGAACTAATAAGGTCATTTAAGGGTTTCTGAGATGAAGAAATTTATCACTATGTAGCGTTAATCGTATAGGCTGAAATTATTTTCGTACTTAAATTTAACTAGTACGCGGAAATGATGCTCATATTATAAGGGACACCAAAAAAAAATTTTTTTGTTGCGTTTTCTTTCCCTTAGAATGTCTGCTCCATTTCATTTCAGTCAGTTTTCTGGTTTCTGATGAAAATTGCTTTTCAGGTGTCGTCTTCAAGAGGCTGTATCCAAGGACGCACTGCTAAAAAAATGGAGGACCCACATAATTTTTTGACAAGGAATCAAGTCATTTCGAAATTATAGTGATAAGTTTTGACATTTAAAATCATTGTGACCTTATTAATCTAGTTTTAGATGGTTTTCGTATTTCCCTAAATTTTCAATACGAGAATAATCGAAATGCAATTCCATAGTGTCCATTTCAATGTTCATTCGAGTTTGGTCCTTAATTTGAAATGATCTACCTTTAGACCTCCTGTAAGGCTGAAGCCTATAATCCCTCTAGAAAAAAACATGCAAAGTGGTAAGAAATTGAAACTACAACGAAGAGAAAAAAGGCATAATGATTTAGAGTCTGTCAAGTGGACTTTTGAAAGAGTTGACATTTGGAGCACCAACAACATGACACGGCAGCGAGTTCCATGTTGCCAAGGAAATGTTCTCTCTACGATGTTCGATACACCCATAGACATATAGACATGGACTGTGCCTTCCCTTTCTATCTATGCATGAAATAGGGTCAAAAATAGTGACAGAGAGAAACTGAACATCAGGCATGCAGTTGTCTTTTTCTAGAATTTTGATTGGTCTACACTCACCTCTATGTGAACAAAAAAGAGACAGGTAAATGCCCGACGATCATTCCTCTCTTTATAAAAAAGCCAATTTCATGCTAACATTGCTCAGTCCATGTCTCTATGTCTATGGATACACCTCATGGTACATTTTCAACGGACAGCCCCGTAGATTGTTGATATATTAATATTTAACTAAGACACCAGTTTCGCTATCACAGTAACATCTTCTGATGGGTGGAGGTTAACTCAGTTTAAATTTGAAGATAATAAAAATGTGGCAAGCACAATCGCGGTTAACCCATATATACTTAACAATCACTTAGATTCATAATAATTAATCAACTGATTATCAGAATGCTGAACGTAAAATCAATATTGAGATCGATTGGCATTGATGTCGCCTTGTTTATCTGTCAACCGTCAACCAACGTCAACGTATCTATACAGAGTAGTCTAGATACGTGCGAAATTTAAATTTCGTTTAGTTATCTCGGTTTTTCCAGTTTCCCAAATTTTTCGAGCCAATCTTTGTCTGAATTATTCACAAAATTTTTTCACAATGGGTATCATAATCTTCTTCTTGTTCGAACCCTCCAGCAATCGAAGTAAAAATGGGATAAAATAGGGTAAGCAACTTTAACAACATAAGCACTTTGACAACATAAGCATTTTCAATAAACTGTTTCAATTTTTCATATTTTTTTCACGATACAACAAATCTTTCAAGTGACCTGATGCAGGGGTTCTAGCTCAGCCATCTTGAGCTGACAATATTTGGTTAAATGACTCAATTTGTTGACTTCTACCTTCTGTCGAGAAAAAAAGTCTCACCTTTGAAAACACCTTGTTTATTTCATAGGTAGAGGTAATGTGTGTGGTATATAATTGAATTATATTTTCCATAGATTTACCTGGTAGGCGGATATCATGCTGAGATTATAGGGGAACACAAACTAATTTTTTCTATTTCCTTCTCGCTTCCATCGAAGGTCTACTCGATTTCATTTCGGTCAGTTTTCTAGTTTGGAAGAAAAATTAAAGATTGCTTACAGGTTCTACCTTTAGAGAGCTGTATTGAAGCAGGAGCTGCTAAAAAAAATATATGAAAGACCTACACTATTTTTTGACTAGGGATCCCCTGCTTTATTTTTTCGTGACTATTTCTTCCCAGCATATCTATGTACTTCCTGTCTTTTATAATAATGAATTATCAGATACCCATTTTTGAAAATGTATCTGGAGGAACTGGAATTTTTGTTGTCTCATGCGAGAAGGCACGAAATTATTTAAGCCCCTTCTTGTAAATCATATCAAATAAATCAATAAAGTTAGACAGGCCTGATGAACTATCGCCCACATCAAGATCACGGAATGAACGTTGGACTAAATTGTGTGTTAAACCCGTTAATTTCCTTCTTCAAGATACCATTTGATGACCGTTTCTCATTGGACGTCCGGGCATCCCGTAAAGTGATTAGGCGAATCCGATAAAGCGTTTATATTGATGAAACCTTCTCAATCAATAGAATGTTTATTGGATCTGTTCGCTCCAATTTCAACAATTATCCTCTAGATAGGACCCATGCAACAGTACGTTATTTCATAGAGAACGTTCCAATATTTGTCATGTTATTCTATGAACCCATTAATATAGTGTATGACCATATAATTAATATAATTCTCTGATTTTAGCTATGGCATGATGTCAGAGATAGTTAGGAAAATATGTTTGTTCTAGAAGCGTAGTGCGCAAACCCTTTTCCCGCAAGCATTTCAAATTGCAAAGAGTCACATTCCCAAACGGTGCGGTAAAAACGCCTGCCATTTATTTCCCGCACGTATTTGCCCCAATACGCAAATATTGAAGAGTAAATTGAATTCTTTCATGTCTCTATGCACCGAACGTCAACGATGGGAAACCCATAGTAACGAACAAGCAGAATTACCTCGTTATTTTATATGAATTAATAAAATCAAATTTGATTTGTTTCGTAAAATTGATATATTCAAACAGAGTGAGTCTTTGACTCGTACGAATATTTTAACCGTAAATTTGAGATCAAAAGAAACATTTTTTATACCAGTTTTTCCGATTCGCCCCTGATAAAAATATATAGGCATTTTAAGTTTTCATAATGAGCTGGAAAAAAATATCCTTCAGAATAATAAGCTGAATCTATGACACTACACATCTGTGGATCTTTTAAACAGACTTGTATTCAGCCACAATACCCAATTTTTCAAATTTCACAGATACTTTTTAATTTTTGAACATCAAATTACTCGAAAACGGCGCATATTATACGAGAAAATATGAAGAATACTTTTATTTTTTAAATCAGTTTCAAGAGTTGGGTTTGTTGAATTTTTGGTATTATCATGGAACGTAATCGTCATGAAGAAATCTGGAGGACGTGGGTGATATATTGAGTTTGAAAAGGATTAATCAAATAAATGAAGAACTATATCTCGAAATTCTTTTTACACGATAAAACTGTTTGTGAGATAAAACATAAAAATAAATTTTTTTATGGTTTTTCAACAGCCCGTATCTTTTAAACCGAGCCAACTCGGAAAAAATAGTGGGGAAAAAAGTGTTTCTTTCAACCTCAAAAATTTACTGTAAAAATATTTCAAAGACTCACCCTGTATATTTCAAGCTCCTGTAGAAAAGATATTTTTTAGTTAGTCAGTCTGTCAAAAGCACTTTTGCGATGAAGATATTCAAAAATCTGACATTCTGAAATATTTTGTTGGCATAAAATAATACATTGTTATTTTCATATGATTATTGGAAACAGAATCCACTATATCAATTGATAAATCTGAGATCGCTACCTTTTGATATCTTGATGTGTAGGTACTACGTACTACTCACTGAATGTGTATAATTTTGAAGATAAAATCAAACAAATTATTATTAACTATTATTTCTATGTCCTTTTTGCAATAAACAATTATAAACATATTTAGCTATTATTCATTAATCAGCGATTTCTCTCGAATTACATTAATTTTTTAAATATGAATGAATAAAGGTGATAACTTACTACTCTTACTATACTTTCATACTTATGAATAGGAATTTTGAAATTTCCTTGCATGTGAATCAGGAAATTTATATTTATTATAGATTTGAAAAATGATATTCGAAAAATCTTCAAAAACATTCTTTCAAAAAAAAAAAAAAATTCTTAATTGCACTCTGAACCTCACAGTGGTTGGCAATTAATTAAAAAGCTTTGGTCCGAAGAATGAAACACCACACTTCATCCTGTCTATACGATGAAAATCGGCATAATATAAATACGATTCTTGTGGTGAGCATTATATTCAGGTACCCTCAGACGGGGTGAAGTGGGGTTAGCAGGGGGAAGTGGATCAAGCGTGTTTTCCTGCTTTTTTTTTCATCGCGCAACTCATAGACAAGACCTCAAATTGCCGTGAAAAAAAAAACTCCGTATCTACTATTAACTCCTAACTCATACGTGCCTTGAATACAATTCTGGAAGGTTAGTATTGTTAAAAAAAAAACTTTTTTCTAGTTTTCTCATTATGACCATTACGTACCATAAAAATATCGAAAATTCAAAGAACCCAACTCTTGAAACTAAATTGGACGCCATCTAATGAATATTTGAACTTTTTGTAAAATAAAAGTATTCCTCATATTTTCTCGTATACCTAATGCGCCGTTTTCGAGTTATTTGATGTTAAAAAAAAAATATCTGCCACATTCGGAAAATTGATACTTTGGCTGAATACAACTCTGTTTAAAAGCTCCTCAGATATGTAGTGGTACAGATTTAGCTAGTTAATCTGAAGGTAATTTTGTTTTTTCACGGGTGGCATAGCTCATTATGAAAACTCTAAATCTTTTTATCTGGGCGGAATCGGAAAAAAAGGTTTTAGAAAAATGTGCTTCTTATGACCTCGAGAATCTACTGTTAGAATATTTGTACGACTCGCCCTGTATAAATGATTGAAATTTTCTGAAAATCCTAAACGTCTTCATCAGGCACTTTTGGAATTTGACGAATCCTTTTACTCATTTTACTTCCGCTACCTAATTATTCTGTCACTATGGCAGGACGATGTTTGCTGGATCAGCCAGTTAAAATTTTTTTTCAGGAATTGCTTTATTTAAAATTTATACAGACGGAAAAATTTTGTAATCAACTCGGATATAAATTTAACGATTAATCATCCCGAATGTTAACTCACTCCGTTCCTGTGCGGTTTAATGGATTAAATACCCAAACCTTCGAACACTTTCACTTTTCCTATTTGTGAATCAACCGGAGTAGTTCATCAGCCGGCTTATCGGGGATTTCCAGATGTCCAGAACAATTTCGCATTGTTATGGGAGCTTTATGGGTTGAAAAATATCTGCCGGAGTTGTCAATATTTGAATTATCCGTTAATTGCTGTGTACATATTGTATACCTCGTTGGGTTGGTGAATCCATCTGCTAATTGATTAAAACGTGATACTTGGAAACGGATCATCACGAACGTGTTCTCTAGGTAATGAATAGGCTTCATCAGAGAAAATTATGTATAATATTAAGGCTGCAAGTATATGGAATCTCAAAAATTATATGGTTTTCACAATTCCCTGAATAGACATGCAAATTTCAACATTCTGGGTTGTCTCGGAATGAATGGATAATATTTAAACACCTCACATCAGGGCTATTGGGTGCTCCTCTGAAAAAACTACAAGAAAAAAGGGAACATAACATGATACCACTATATTGAGGCGAGAACACAGATCCCAGCACCAGTTTTTATTGAATGATTGAACAGGACTACCGAATGGAAAGATAATTGCCACACCAACCTGCGTGACTATACTTGTACGCCATCTACCTTTTAGTCCCATTACTTGGCCTCCTCGTTCCCGGACCTGAATACGTTGAATTTTTTTACTAGGGTTGACGATTAGAAATTAAGAAATCTTGTGTAGCTCTGAGCAGCTGTTTACAGCAGGTGTCTTCCAAGATTTCCGATCATTGTCATGCGCGAATTCTGAGAAAAGTGTTTATTCGCAGATGTCGAGTTTGTATCAGGGTAGGGGCAGACTGATTACTGATTGCTGGGTGTGTTGGACGGATAAACCAAACCTGCCACTGCGACCAAGCGGTCTATTGTAGCACACAGGCAAGCTCATAGAGCTAGATCTCTCCCTCCAGTCCCATCGTGGTCAAAAAGGAGATGATGTCGGAGGGGGAGTGATTCTTGAGTTCCTCTAGGATCATCTTCGGAGAACCAAATACTCCATGTCTAACCCTGTCTGCCGCCGGGCAGTCACAGAGGATATGCTCAATTGTTTCGTCCTCCTCTGATCATAGTCTGCAGAGCGGGTCATTGACGATGCTGAGCTTTTTAAGGTGGGCTCCGAGTCTACAGTGTCCTGTGAAAGCCGCCATAATAGATCTCAGATTTGTTCTAGAAAATCCTAGCCAACGACTGGTTTATGGGCTGGGAAGCACTGAGATAGCCCTATGCGAGTGACGCAGTCCAGGACGGTTGCGCCAGTACTCCAGGACTTTTTGCATTATCCAGCTGTTGTTTCGGTCCCTGATTAAGGAATTGGAAATTCCTATACTGGGTTCCGGGCCAATAAGCGTTGATGTTGCGCCTTCTCTGGCTAGAGCATCCGATGCATCGTTGCTACTGAAGCCAGAGTGTCCAGGTACCCAAATCAGTTGCAGTCTGTTTGAACTTCCCAATTTGGAGAGTTTAGATCTGCATTCAAGTACCTGTGCCGAGTTGCATTTGTCTGTCGCGAGAGATTTAATCGCAGCTTGACTATCCCTTAGGATTTTTATTGATCTGCCCGCCCAACCAATGTTAAGCAGATGGCTTGAGCACAGATCAATGGCGAAGATTTCTGCCTGAAAAGCTGTCGCCGACTTTCCCAGACAGGCACTGAATTCAGTCAGCGGTCTACGACTGTAGACTCCGGCTCCAGATCCCTGACTGGTTCTGGAGCCATCAGTAAACCAGCAAGGTCCTTGTAGATAGAATTCCTTGTGACGGAGCCATTCGTCTCTGCTTGGAATCGGAGAACTGAAGGTTCCATCCGTGCTGGTTCTAGTGATTATCTTATCAGTTCTCATGCCCATCACCTCGTCTGTCTCCAGTTGGACTGAAAGACGACTAGGCACGAAAGTGAGAGTGTCAGGCTCATTTACGGTAAGGTGGTGGAGCCTGTGAGTTGTTAGTCTTGCCTCTCCCTGGACAAAAATGTGAAGGGGAGGGAGGTCTAATAGCATCTCCATAGACGCAGTTGGAGTAGAGCGGAATGCCCCCGAAATCATGAGGCATGCCGTTCTCTGGAGTTTCGAAGTTTGTTTTGGGTTAGAACGCATTCTGTGCAGGACCACCAGGCGATACAGCCGTAGGTGATCAATGGTCTGATCACCGTGACGTACAGCCAGCGGAGCTGCTTCGGCGCTATCCCCCAAGTCTTTCCACAAATCCTTTGACAGGCCCATAGGGAGTGTCTGGCTTTGTGGATGACTTTTTCCACATGGGAGTTCCATTGAAGCTTCCTATCCAGGGTAATGCCTAGATATTTGGCCTCCTCTACAAGAGGAATGGTCTTGCCGTAGAGAGTTGGAGGAGAGATTTGGAAATTTCTTCTCCTGGTAAAGAGAACGATCAAGGTTTTGCAGGGGTTCACACCTAACTGCTGATTACATCGTCATTGCCCACCAGTAAAACAACTATATCATCAGCGTAAGCCTGAACATATACGTCAAGCGAGCTGATGATTGCAATTAGATCGTCAACCAGAAGGGACCAGAGAAGGGGTGATAATACACCGCCCTGCGGACAACCTCTGCCTGCTTAGGGGCAGACGGTTCGAAAATTTATTATAAAAATGTGCACATTGTGTACATTCTTACACTATTTACATTATAAGAATTCAATAAATGATAATGGATTAAAATTAATTTTTCTTTCGAGTGTTTTTTTTACTTCCTTGAGACCACAACAGTTCAAGAAGAGAAATTATGGAGTATTTTCAATATTTTTTCATTATATTTTTTCATTCAGTTAAAATCATTTTTCCTCAACACTATTAGCAATAAAATCGCATTCACAGAACTGATGGAGATTGCTTGTAATATTTTGAAATATACATGGAAGAATATTTTTTTGAGTAGTTGGCCACTCAGGCCAAACATAGTTTTTTAATCACGAAAGCTTAAACATTAATGGAATGAACTATTTATGACATTTTATCATGAAATTTCGAGTTGAATAATGAAAAGAGCAATTCCTTTGTTTTTGTGCATATCTATTGATATATTCCACAAAGAATATTTTGCCACAAAGAAATGAAAAATTTAAAAGATTTAAAAGATAAGAAAGATCTAGATGAAAATTCCCAACTACTTCACTCCACCTGGAACTATATAAGACTATGTTATTGCTGATGCGATAAAAGTGTTGAATAAAATCCATTAGAAACGGAATTCTCTTCTTCACTCAATTGATCGGACCATCTGATTCCAACAACGTTGAAGAGGCCAGCAATTTCATTAGCAGGCAGAACTCTGAAAACCATATTTCACATTTCGCTCACATCCTTAAGCGCATCCAAGAGAAACCCAATTAGTCGAATTGGCAATTTTCAGCGTCTTCGAGAAAACTCAGGCGGATCGCGGATCTGGAATGTGCAATCTGTCTGAGAAAGCACTTGCATTGAAAACCGAGAAATATTTCATAAGCAGAATTTTTAATTATTCTGTAGCATTAAAAACTTTGTGCCTCACATTTGAAATTGTCCTGCGAAAGCAGAACTTTCCGAAGAAGTTTGCTTTACTTCCTAGAACACAGTGTTGAAAAGCTTCTGAATTCTTTGAGAGTTGATCAACTGTTTTCCCTCTCACTTCGCTACGTTTCGCCGCTTTTTCATTGAGAATCGCTGATTAGGTTTCGAAGCAGCCCTCGATGGAGCTCCGTTTCAGTTTAGTTCAAACAAAGAGTACAGAGACGGGCCCAAGCCAAATTTTGTCTTTTTTTGGCTTTTTATTTCTGATATATTGGAATATATCTCTAATCTAAAAGTCCCATCTACAATTTTTAATTGATTAAAGAATAACAAAACTGATTCCCTATTTAGAAGCGCCATATTGATTTTAGAAGAAACCCCGCAACTAAATTTCGAATAAAATCGGATAAACCCAAAATTTTACCCATTTTAGGGAAATCAGTAGGTTTCACCGAGAGAAATTTTCATATTTCATCCTCAACGAAATTTTGAACGCTAACCAAATTTCAAGTATCAAATGCAGAAGTCTTGCAGCGCGCGAGTTGTACAACAATTGAGACTCAAGTAACGAGGGCCCGACTCAGATGGAGCGGCCACATTCTGAGGATGCAAGACACAAGACTCCCCAAAATAGCTCTATACGGCGAACTCAATGAGGGAGCCCGGAAACCAGGAGGCCAGTATAAGCGGTTTAAGGATACACTACATCAATCCCTAAAATCAGTTAATGCCAATCATAACTGGGAACAACTAGCGTTAGACAGGTCACAGTGGAGGTCTTTGGTACACAGTTATAATGGAGAATCGAGAAGGATACAGCGGCGCCCAGATCTGGTTGGTGACTATCCATGCCCTGAGTGTGGAAGGATCTGCAGGTCACGGTTGGGTCTCTTTAGTCACAGGAGGGCACACAGTCGCAACTAGCACTAAGAAATTACAAGTCCGTTCGAATTTTTTTTTTCTTCTTCTTCTTTTTGTAGATTTATTCCCGGTAACGGGATACAGCAATGAATGAATGAAAGTATCAAATCTGTTATCCCGATATATAAAGGTGGGGATTGAACTGATTATGCCAATTATAGACCAATCAGTATGTTAACCTCATTTTCTGAAATCTTCGAAATGGCCTACTGTAATCAATTAATGAACTTTCTCGAAGAAAACGTATTTTTTTAAGTTTCCGAATTAGCCCCCGTTTTTTCCAAAAAGTAACAGATGAAGACTTTTAAGGAACTGTTTTTTTTTCAGAAGCTACATGAACCTAAGATTTGTTTCATGAAACTGCTCAGTGAAAAGATATTAAATGTTGATTTATAGGTAACATTGAGGTCTGACAAAAACAAGAAATTACTTTTAATTTTTGAATTCGAACAGAACATCACACAGAACAACAGTTTTTTTTATGCTTGCCTTTATATATAAAACATTGAGGCCAAAGGTGGTAATGTTTTCCTTCGTCTACAGGGTGAGCCTTCGACTCGCAAAATATTTCAACAGCAAATTCTTGAGATCAAAAGAAACACTTTCCTATACCATTTTTTCCGATTCGGCCTGATGAAAATATATAGCCGTTTTAAGTTTTCATAATGAACTGCGCCACCCTTGGAAAAACGAAATAACCTTCAGAATAACTCTCGATCTGTGACACTACACATCTGTGGATATTTTAAACAGAGTTGTATCCAACCAAATTATCCAATTTTTCAAACATACATATATACTTGACTACATATATATATTTGATTTTCGAACATCAAATTTCTCGAAAACGGCGCCTTATACGAGAAAATAGGAAGAACAGTTACTTATATTTTACAAAACGTTCTATAAATCTAATATTCATTAGATAGCGTCCAACATAGTTTCAAGGGTGGAGATTTCTGATTGCGGAGGCCTTAAAGCAGCCGTATGCAAGCAAGCCAACAAAGCGGCGTATGTTTCCGGTTGTCTGCGTGATGTCATTTGGAGGAATAAGGATTTGAGGTTGGACGGAAAAGTACGCATATACAAAGCATTTGTTAGGCCTATCATGACGTATTCTATCGAGACAAGAGCCGATACAGCGGAAACCAAGAGGATTTTGAGGACAACAGAGATGAAAGCGTTAGGATCAATTGCAGGAAAAACACTACTTGACAGAATACCCAATAGTCAGATAAGAGAACTCTGTAAAGTCCAGGATGTTGTGCGATGGGGAAGAAAGAGAAGAAGGGAGTGGAACCAGCATGTGAGCAGAATGGACCCTCAAAGATTAGACCGAATAGCGAGGGATTTGAAGCCACTAGGCAAGAGACCACCAGGACGTCCCTTCAAGAGATGGCGAGACAGCTGGCAGTCTACATCGCAGTTACTTCTGCAGAACTGACCATTAGATTCTAAAGATCGCCAAGAACAGGCCTAAGGCCTAACATAAGAAGAAGAAGAAGAAGAAGAAGAAAAATATAGTTTCAAGAGTTGGGTTCTATGAATTTTTGGTATGCTCATGGTACTGTAGGAGTAGTGTGCTAGGATATTGTAACCCTAGTAACGGAAGTTCATATAAAAAGAAAGTGAAAAATACGAATAGATTAATTGGTTTCGTCTTTCTAATAGTAAGAAATAATTTTAAAAAATATAAGATATCTAACCGAGTACCACCATAAACTGGTGACGCAGAACTTGTTTCTTCGCGGAAAAAAATACGAATAAGTTGATTGCTTTACTCTTTCTAATAGGTATCAAAAAATATTTGAAAAAATAATTAGATATATGTAGATATAACTGAGTGCTACTGTAGTACGTAATAGTCATAAGGAGGAAACTGCAAGATGTGGGTGATATCTTTCGTTCGAAAAAGATTAATCAAATAAATAAAACACTATATTCCGAAATTCATTTCATTCGATAAATCCGTTTGTGTGATTGAACAAATTTTTTTAATGGTTTTTCAACAGCCTGTATCTTTTGAACCGCCGACTCGAAAACAGAAGTAAAGAAGAAAAGTGTTTCTTTCGATCTCAAGAATCTACCTACTGTTGAAATATTTGTACGAATTGAATACTCTCGGTGTTCTCGATGGGAAGCCCTGTATACAAAAAGAATTTCAAGTTGAGTGTTGTAAGAATATTTATCTTTCCTTTTATTTTTTTGGCTTTTTGCATTCTTTCTGATATCAAATTTGGTGGTGTAAATGATGAACTTTTTTTCACAGGTGATCAGCATCAGTGGAGATGAAAATTCTAATAGCTGCACCATCATATTTTTACGGGAATGCGTACAAGACAGATAGTTCCACAAGTGGACAATAGAGCACTGATTCTCCACAATGGAGTTGAATTGATAACAAATCAGTATATTCATTGATGTAAACAACACACTCCTTGAAAAGTATGTACCCGCAAACTAAACTCATTATTTTTTATCTCGACAGTAATACCGAATCATTGTTACATTATTCAGTATTACTTTATCAGGAGCTTCTTCACATTGGCTTCATCTTTAAAATAAATTATTGACCATTCTTTTCATTCAACTTATTCAATGGTGAAATAGGCAGAATTTTCTATAAATATTTAGAACCTATCAGAGGTTTTTTCATCCTACAAATATTCTGTTCAAAATTTTTCACTTCCAACAATGTGTATCTTATTCTTACTGTGCAGAAAATCAAATCTTTCATTGGGCGATATTGCCATACTAAATTTCGAAATTGACTCAGAGAGACTGTGGAATGAGAAACATAATATTAAGCACCCGCGAAACATGAATTTCGAAATAAACTTTCGTATCGGATACTTCATATTCCCTATGAAAATATGTAACCATCAAAAATCGTTTCAACATCTAATACAGGATAGTTTTGCTGTTTTCCTAGGTATCATATCTTTTCCTGATGAAAATAATCCAAAATTATAATCAAACTTGGTGAACATAGAAAAAATTGACGAAAAACGAAGTAAGGTGAGAATTTTCTTGAAAAACAGAAGCACTTAAATATCTCGGAAACTGTTGATTTTTGGTTATCAATAAATATGGCTCAAACGACAGCAAATGAGTGATACTAACAAATCCTCCAAGGTTTACGTCTAATTTGGAAACACCCTGTATATGTGAGAGTCCATGTGCTTGTTATATAACTTCAGACTCCGCTATTTTGATGGAGAGACAATTAATATCTCATATGAAAAAATTAATCAGTGTGAAAATTTGATTCTCCACTTCTTCACTCGTTCACAATCCAAATTGAGACTGAAAAAATTTTATGGACGAGAATATCGATAGGTATTATACCTATACTTCATTCACTTATATTTTAGCAGTCGGTTGGCCATGGAAATTTGGCACATTTCATTCTGTATAGTACTGAAATGTGGGGTTATGACGCTTGTCAAAACGTTTTTGGGTTTTAAATCAACGCTATGTTGCTCGTTCTACGTAAAAGTTTCTGTTATTACGTATTTTATCACAATGTCGAATCTCTTCGGAAAATATGTGACGAACATAATTGAAGTTTATACAAACTGATTGAAGGCGCACCAAATCCAGTTATTTGCATGGAAAATACAAGATGAACTTCAACTTTGAACAAAAATTTCACATGAATAAACAATTAACAGGACAACTGACGCGTATTTGTGGCTGTTCATCTTAATACATTGATATAATAATAATAATTAGGTATTTATTGGTAGGTACCTTAAGACATTAACAATGTATAGGACAAGTCAAATGAAAAATAGAAAAATCAATTTTCGGGAACTTATTCTACGATGACATTCATCGAACATCCTGTAGTAAACTTTTAGCATTAATTCACTCAAATATGAAATTCTCAAATGCCACCACTTTTTCGGTTCTCCCAATAGAAGAAAATTCTTTGTCATCCTCTTCATTCACAATCTTCTGATTGCGGAAATATTCAGCTGAAATATAAGTCGTTTAGATTCAGATGAAACATTATATAAATTCTTTTACATTGGATATGTTCGGTACCGTCTGACGTACTGTGGATTTTAGAATATCAGGGTATAACTAACTATTTGAATGAGCGTACCTGAATTCTAAATAGCACTTCCAGAAACCCTGTCGCTTTTTTCAATCACTCTCGGAATTTTCGTAATAAAAATTGATATTAATTGTGGCAACGGCGTTATGACATTAACGACTTTTCATGAGTGCCAACCTTTCTCCGTTCTAGTAACAAAAACTTGAGAAAATTATTTCATGGCCAACCGACTGCTAAATCAAATGTGAATGCAGTATATATCTCTTTGAAATGAATATTTTTATGTGAAAATTCTATTGTAAATATTGTGATACGGTTTATAGAACTCCCGTGGCAAATAAACTTCCCTTATTTCTTTTCCTGTTTCCGGAATTCGTCTCAACAATCCATATCCTTCTTTTGGGCAATGAGTCGAGGTGAAGTACGGACTGGTTCAGTTGAAATGGGAATTGAAGATCCTTATAACTATAGAAATAGTAGATTCGGCGGTTATGAAAATTTCACGAAAAGTGAAAGCCTTCCGTTAAAAATGAAATATTCCGTTGAAAGAAATATAACGATAATGAACCTTCGTAGAAGCCGAGGACAACTCATTTAACGAAGACAATGTCAATAACATTTGATTACACCGTTTCAAAGAAGCAACTTCGTTGTTTCAACAGTTGGCAATAAAGATTTACAACAGTGAACTAAACAATTCATACTCACCCTAACAATTTATTTCCGGATTCTTCACCAGATCTATGGAAATAAACACTAATTTCATAATAATTTTAAAATAGAATTGAGCCTAAAAAAACGTTGGTATAACTATTCCGCCTAAGTAGGTTTACAAATAAAAGCCTCAAGTTCACTTTATCTATTCAGATAAGATTTCCTGCTCCATTGATTGATGAAAATCAAATAAGTTCAATATACTTAATATTTTCCTATCACATAGATAATTCAATTATTAGAATCGTGTTACTGCATTTCGTCTTATGGTAGTTAATCTATAGGAGATCTGAAGTGTACTTGGATATCAATTAAATAAATACTGTTTTTTTCTATTTCTGAAAATATTCAATGAAAGTAAGTGAACAACCTAATCCTTCTCAACGGTTATACCGGAACACGAAAAATAAAATGTTCTATCAGAAACTATTCAATTGATGGACTGAAAAGTAGATCACGCTAACAAAACATTCAAATTATTATGTCATTTGATACATCGGAGCTGAAATGGAAAATATCGCGTTTCACTATGGTATATTTATCAGTTATTTCCTGGCCTGAAAGGGGTCTGGTTTATATCTCGTTATTCTACATATGATCTATATTTATTTGTTGAATATTGAAGGAAGAGCATCATTAAAATGCATATTTCTAGTGGAATGATTTTTCTTATTTCCGGAATAACCTGGGAAATAAGTAAATGGTAGCAATTGTGACGAGGCAGATTTTCGCCCCGCCACAAAAGGAAATTTCTTCACCGATACTTGCATAATAAGACCGGACCACCGAAATATTTTTGAAGAAAACCGTTATAGCATCATAGGGGGTCTATACCGATTGATATTTTGACCAGTCCCATATTTTTAGCGGAAACCGTATATGTCTTTTGTTTTCAGAATTCATATATTTTAGAATTCTTTCCGTTCAACCGTAACTTTTCTGACTCGAGAGAGGTCTTTCAACTTGTTCAGTTTTTCCTTCTCTTCAATTTCTTCTATCTCTTTCCGAGCCGGCCGATTGACCGAACAATTTGAGTGCATCCAATGGAGAGATGAGTTACCCATAGTGGGGCAAGTTTTCCGAGGAGAGGGGTACTTCTTCGACGCCCGGCGCTGAAGGTCAAGAACAAAATAATTGAGATGGAGGTGCCGAAAAAAGTGCGTAAGGTGTTATTACCGTGAGTTGGAAATTAGGTCAAGAAGTTTGAAAGCTTAAGGCAAGTCACTTGTAGCGTTATTGTTCCTTACGTAGTGCATACCCGAGGGGATATCTTCGCTATTCTCCGCTTTCTTCAGTCCGTTGGCTGAAAATACCTACCTCCCGTTCAAACTTGAACTTGAACTAGTTATTGTAGGCTGTGTAGTGCCGGTTTCCGCGACCGTTCGTCCGTTCGACCGCCGTTGGGTCCCAGGAGGACTTGGTGTTCCTACCGTATTTTTGGTGCTCATTTTATTAATAGATTTCAGACTTCCGACCGATCAAGTTACAAGTTGACAGCTTCTTCCGACCTGCTGTCTGACTGGCAGTTTTCTTGAGAAAATTATTTCATGGCCAACCGACTGCTAAAATAAATTTGTATGGAGTATAGTGTAAATGATTTGAGGCTGTTTCAGTCAAGTTTGCAATTGGTTTGGGATTGGTATTTGAGGAATGGACTAACGTTGAATTTGGAAACGTGTTTTCAGATGTCTTTCACAAGAAGATTGGAACCCTTTGTTGGCAGTTCTTCAAACACGCGATCTTGGCATTCTATTTGATGCTAAATTGAGTTTCATACCCCCTATCGAGGAACTCAGTACCTCCGCTTGTAAAATACTGGGTTTTGTGTTACGGTGCTCTAAGAAGTTTGACGACCTGGGGGTATTGAGGAGTCTTTACTTCACACTTGTTATCAGCAGGTTGGAGTATTGTGGTCTCATTTGGTTTCCCACGTATGACTGTCCTTTGAGACTTCTAGAGCGAATTCATAGAAGGTTAACATAATTACAAGAATGCTAAATTTTTCAACAAAAATCATCTTGCATCAATATAAGCAAAAGGAATTAAAGGAAGTTTTGCGTCAACATGAACTCCAGTCTCCAAGAAAACTAACTTCCGAGACCGACGCGAAAGAGGTGATCTATTGATAACTTATCGTTCTTTTGGTGCGGAGATGGAGGAGATCTTCAGGTTGAATTTGAATCACCTTAGAGGACACAACTTCAAACTTCTGAAGGAAAAATTTCGAACAAACGCCAAAACTTTCTTTGTAATAGAGTGTTCGAAACATGGAATCGCCTACTGGCAGATGTTGTTGGTGCTGCATCAGTAAATGGCTTCAAGAACTCCTTCGACAGATGGAGAGCACCCACTCTCTAGTGTTCTTATGTGTGTGGTTTCGTTAGATTTCGTGTTCTCAGTATGTGAACATATATATTCATTTTTTTTTTGAGTTTATAGATTCATTCTCAACTCTTATTTCTGTACTAATAATAATAATAATAATAAGTTTTTGTAACTAGAACGGAGTAAGGTTGGCACTCATGAAATGTCGTTAATGTCATAACGCCGTTGCCACAACTTATATCAGTTTTTATTACGAAAATGCCGAAAGTGATTGAAAAAAAGAGACATGGTTTCAGGAAGTGCTATTTTGAATTCAGGTCCGCTCATTCAAATAGTTATACCCTGATATTCTAAAATCCACAATTCGTCAAACGGCAGCGAAAATATTCAATGTAAGAGAATTCATATAATGTTTAATCTGAATCTAAACGACTTATATTTCAGCTGAATATTTCCACAATCAGAAAGATTGTGAATGAAGAGGATGACAAAGAATTACCTTCTATTGGGAGACCCAAAAAAGTGGTGGCATTTGAAAATTTTATATTTGAGTGAATGGATGCGAAAAGTTTATTATAGGATTTTCGATGAATGTTATTGTAGAATAAGTTCCCGAAAATTTATTTTTGTATTTTTCACTTGACTTGTCCTATATATTGTAAATGTCTCAAGGGTCCAATAAATACCTAATTATTATTATTATATCAATGTATTAAGATGAACAACCACAAATACTCATCAGTTGTCCTGTTAATTGTTTATTCATGTGAAATTTTTGTTCAAAGGTGGAGTTCATCTTGACTTAAAACTTCCTTTAATTCCTTATATTGATGCAAGATGATTTTTGTTGAAAAATTTAGCATTCTGTTAATTTCTTCGAGAGATGCCCATTCCCAACTACTGCGTCATATGCATTTCATCTTCGGGTTAATATTTTTGAAATCTAGAACTGATGTAACGTATTCAAACTTCAGCCAAAGAAGATACCGAACATAAACTATCCTCAAGCTAGCGCATATTATGATATTATACTGATCTCTTGTATTTTCCATGCAAATAACTGGATTTGGTATGCCTTCAATCAGTTTGTATAAACTTCAATTATGTTCGTCACATATTTTCCGAAGAGATTCGACATTGTGATAAAATACATAATAACAGAAACTTTTACGTAGAACGGGCAACATAGCGTTGATTTAAAACCCAAAAATGTTTTGACAAGCGTCATAACCCCACATTTTCGTACTATACAGAGAGAAATGTGTCAAATTTCCATGGCCAACCGAGTGCTAAAATAAAAGTGAAGAAAAATGTTGTCAGAATTTCATTACAGATCATAAGAATTCCACTCCACCCGACCCTGCTTTCCTATCCGTTTTGGGCCTCCAACTATAGAGAGGCCCCCCGGCTCTCCGAAAAATCCCTGTTTTCATGGGAAAAAAATTGTTTATCGTAATTTTATTACAAACCTTCAAAATTGCACCATACCCGACCCGATCGTGTTTTCTTATTCATTCTTACTACGCTGTTCCAATCCTACATCTGGCAATTTTTACCTATCATTCGCATTAAAATTTCGAGCTCTACTTTCTCTCTCATATTTTATGATATCTATTCCCAGAAGAAATAGGGCTTGTTTTTATGTCTGACTACAGTAGTCAGACATAAAAACAAACAGGGATTTTTCGGAGAGCCGGGGGGCCCCTCTATAGGCCCCAAACGGATAGGAAAGCAGGGTCGGGTGGAGTGCAATTCTTATGATCTGTAATGAAATTCTGACAACATTTTTTTTGGTCCGACGGAAACGGATATTTTTCAGAGAGCTGGGGGGCCCCTATTTAGTTGGGGGCCCTAAGCGCGCTCTTAGTGCGCTTCTGGGATAATCCGCCACTGCCTCGAGCTACTGCATATTATGTGTTAATAATTCAATTTCCTTCCATAGCCAAAATAAATATATTTAAAAACCGATCACTTGTATTTTCCATGGAAATAACCAGATTTGGTATGCCTTCAATCAGTTTGTATAAGCGTCAAATATGTTCGTCACATATTTTTGACTTTATATTTTCCGAAGTAATTCGAAATTGTCATTGAATACGTAATTACTGAGACTTTTAATTAGATCGGAAAACACAGCGCTGATTTAAAACCCAAAAATGTCATAAAATACCTAGGTAATTACTATATATACTATATACACTGAGACCTTTACGTATAACAGACAACATAGCGCTGATTTAAAACCCAAAAATGTATTGACAAGCGTCATAACCCCACATTTCCGTACTATATAGAGTGAAATGTGTCAAATTTCCATGGCCAACCGAGTGCTAAAATAAAAGTGAATGGAGTATAATATTATTGGCTCTGTAATTTTTCATTTTGTGGATACTTTTGTAATATCATATAGGTAAGGTTTTTTTTTCTGTTGATAGATTTCAGAACCGATGGTTTCATTTATCCACTACTTTACAGTTGTATTTTTTCGGTTTTTCATGATTTTCTTCGTATTCACATTCAAATGATTTAATTTTTATATGAACTCGAATGTAGCACTATCGAGATTCAAAAATACATCCTTGAAGACCATGAAATGAAATATTCCATGAAAATTCGTTCAAAAAATAAATTTGGTGAATATTCCGCAATTTGGCATTTTGAAATATATAATTGAACTCTGCATGCGAATAGTATTCTTGGTTGATGAAAATGTCTCATATGTTGACTCACAATGTTTAATTAAGATTAATGAAACTTGTTACTAATTCTGTAACAATGAAGGGCGAAAATTTCTCACCCAATTCATGAATTAGATTTCATAATTGGATTGCTTCCAAAATTGGATATCCGTTTCTGCCTCATAAAATTCAGTAATGGTGTTTATCCAGATTCCAGGCCAAGATAATCTCACAGCAATTGATTCGGAATTGTGTACTTTGGATGCGAAAGGCATGCATATTTTAGATTATAAAGACAGGAACACTTCATAGTGAACATGACAATGTTATGGACCTCATTATATAGAGAGGACTTCGTTATAACTGGAAGTTTGTGAGGCCTTTAACGCCACACATTATAAATTATTTTTACTAGATGCAGTATAGAGTCCTCGAGTTCTAATTGGAGACTGTGGATGTGGATGAAACAATTTTGCCTTAACCCACCTGAGTATGTCGATGCCATTTTGATAGATATTTTGATTGCAGATTTATTTATAAGGATTTTGGTATAAAAATTGTCCTTTTTACGGAATGAAGAATTACTTCATTACACAAACTATTGTAAGGTCTATTCATACAGGCTGAATTCAAACATGTTCACTTGTATTAACCTCAACAAGATTAAGTACTACTTCTATTGCTGGAATTCTGATCTCGCACTGGAGACCACAATCATTTTTGATATTTCAAACATGTAATTGCGTCCTTTAATGATGATCAAATGGAGGAATTGTCGGATGAGGACAGACTTCAAGATACTAATTTTCAGCCGACGTTTCGTTTATTTTTCTGCATAAACTTCATCAGAGCTTCAATTAGTGAAGCAAAATACGCTAATTGAGGCCCTGACGAAGTTTATGCAGAAAAATAATTTATTAATTTCGAATGTAGGTACCACTTTCTTGTAGTCGTTGGTGAATTCCTGTGAATAGTGTAGTATGGAGCCACACATTTACGGAACATTTCTGCATATCCAGAAGTCTTGCAACGCGCGAGTTGTACAACAATTGAGACTCAAGTAACGAGTGCCCGACTCAGATGGAGCGGCCACATTCTGAGGATGCAAGACACAAGACTCCCCAAAATAGCCCTGTATGGCGATTTGACAAAGGGAGCCCGGAAACCAGGAGGCCAGTATAAGCGGTTTAAGGATACATCACATCAATCCCTAAAATCAGTTAATGCCAATCATAACTGGGAACAGCTAGCGTTAGATAGGTCACAGTGGAGGTCTATGGTACACAGTTATAATGGAGACTCGAGAAGAATACGGATTTTTTCAGTCACAGGAGGGCACACAATCGCAATTAGCCCTAAGGAATTATAAGTCTGTTTTTTGTTTTTTTTTATGTCTTTTTGTAGATTTATTCCCGGTAACGGGATACAGCAATGTATGTATGTATGTATTTCTGCATATATCTTGGATGCTTTGAGAGAATTACCTACCACCAGAAAGACCGTTAACAAAGTGCATATCGGAAATTTCTGCTTTTGTGTACACCGTCACCTTAATGAATATCTGTTGAAAATCTCAAAAAATAATTGTACTTGAATGAATCAAAGTTAATCAAAACCAGTCACTGGTCATAACAAAATGACATCCGCTTACTACATAAATTCTAGTTCGGAAATAATTCCAGCCTCTATACGACTCACGCTATCATGATGATAATTTTTTTCTTCTCAGAAACCATGAATTGCAGCAAGACATTACAAGAAACCTCATTTGTTAAGAATGGATCAAGCTATCCCAAATTAATTTTTTTCATTGTGAATTATGAATATGGAATAAGATTTCTTGGGAGAAAATGTGGCTTTTTCTACACTCTGAAATCATAGAGGAATTTTTTTGAATACTTTTTCGCCCACATATAATATCTGTTTGATTTCATTCTTGTCAGTTCTTTGATTGTCAAGAAACAAATTAAAAACAGCTTGTCTTGCTCCATATTTTGGGGGCTGAAACTAAGCAGGAAGGGCTCAGAAAAGAAAAGTTTATATGAGAGACCACCTATCTATCTGCTCTCCAATTTCGCAAAAGTCTATGAGGAAGAACTTTATAGAAGTATGTTTCACGTTGTTTACGCCCACTTGTCTGCAGGTCAGCATATTTTTGTGAGAGGTAGATCGACAATCACCAATTTGGCTACTCTATCACAGTTTGTTGCCGTGTCCCTGGACGATGGTGGTCAGGTTGATGTGATTTTTACCGGTTTTTGAAAAGCATTTGATTCTATTGATCATGAGATCCTGTTGAGCAAACGTTCTTCATTTGGTTTTTGCCCTGCTTACTTGAAGTTGATTGGTTCTTACTTGAGTGATAGAATCAGTTATGTGTTCTATAACGGTTTTGTGTCCTTTGAATATGTCTTAGAAACTGGAGTTCCGCAGTGGTCTAATCTTGGTCCATTACTCTTTGTGGTGTTCATAAACGATCTGTTGAATTCCCTGGGGTGCATGGCATTGACGTATGGTGATGATTCGAAACTGTTCTTGAGGATACGTATACTCCATTCACTTTTATTTTAGCACTCGGTTGGGCATGGAAATTTGACACATTTCACTCTGTATAGTACGAAAATGTGGGGTTATGACGCTTGTCAAAACATTTTTGGATTTTAAATCAACGCTACGTTTCCCGTTCTAGGTGAAAGTTTCTGTTATTATGTATTTTATCGCAATGTCGAATCTCTTCGGAAAATATGTGACGAACATAATTGAAGTTATTACAAACCGATTGAAGGCATACCAAAGCCAGTTATTTGCATGGAAAATACAAGAGATCAGTATAATATCATAATATGCACTAGCTTGAGGAGAGTTTATGTTCGTTATCTCTTTGGCTGAAGTTTGAATACGTTACATTAGTAACGGCAATGAGGCGTTATTTCTCCCAAAAAATGAATATTTTCTACATAAAACTACGACGTCAGGTCAATGTCACGAGCACAGATTCTTATGTTTTCGAAATATTGTTGAAACCTGTTCTAAAATACTTTTTAATTTATTACAGGGAAATAATGAACTGGACATTGAAATATTTCAGGAGAATATAAGTTGTTTAGGGATCGTTGGCGAAAACAGGCATTAAACTTCCTCCCAACAGTTCCTTTAAAAAAATAGATTATATTTTTTCGGGAGGTCGTAGGTTCTAATCCTGCTCTGAGTAGTACTTTTTTCAGAATTCAATTCCTGTCTGCATGCCGTTAAAAATTTTCATATTATTATAATTCAGACATTAAGCTATCATCCAAAATTATATTTTTTCCTTGTATAGTGAATAATACTATAAAACATGCTTCTAAAAATGTGATATGGTCAACAGTCAACACTTTTTTCCCTCACAAACGGAAAGAGAGCCAGGAGGATGTTTCTCATCGCAAACAGTTTACGTTTCGTGAGAAAATATAATTGGGGTGAATCCGAACAATAAAATAATATTCATAATTATAATCCACGCTCCGCTTAAGCTTGTAGTTTCAATTAATTCACGTCGTGAATTCGAAAATCTACATTTTACGAATGTGTTTGAAGTTCGCACCCAGAATTCGTACCCAGAATTTGTACCCAGAATTCGTTTAACTACCCCAGTGCATGAATATATTTATGAAATGGGAATAATTGGATCCTGGAAATTATTTCGCATCACATTTTCAGGAAAAGAGCGAACCAACATATCGCTTTAGCATGGAAATTTGAACGGGGGAAGCAAAGAAGGCTATATTACACCTGATAAATTGGACTCCGGAAAACGGACATTAATTCTGTGAAAACACGGTGTAATTTAGTTTCCTTTTCCAATCGGTGTTCCGCTTTTATCTGTCGGAAGCTCCCAGGATTGAAGCTATTCTGTTGCCTTGTCCAGATTTCACGTGATAGGTGAAGTCTTTGACCCTTCCCAGTCAACCAGAAATGTAACAGTAAGTCGCAGGGAGTACCAAAAAATATCATATTGAAAAGCTTTCTGGAGAATTATCAAGGATGTATAAAAATATAATCATTATAAGTCAGCCCTTTTATTAATAGCGTCCAAACATTTTTGTCGTCTCCTTTTCAAGTTATTTATGTGAAGGTCCTTCGCTAAAATGCAGAAATTCCTTCAGGAATACGAAGAAAACTATCTCTGTCTCAGTTTCCTCGACCTCCACATCCAACAACACAAAAAAAAATGGAATAATTTCTCACTTCCTGCTTGAATACTTTGTGACTTGCCAAAATTCTTGAATACCTACCATAACTAACATAAATTTAACACTGTTAGCGGAAGAATCACTAGGACTAGCACCACCAGCAAATTTAAAACAAAAAGAATGCTCTTTCAATGTACTTACAGGGACTTGTTTGTCTCTGGTACGTATATTAACTAAAAGTAAAATAATATTCCAAATTATGAGCACATGTCCGGCTCACTGTTTGCACCAACAAAATAAAGGTTGGCACTTGTTCGAGTGATTTTCTGCAAATCCTTAAATTTGTTGGAACAAACAGGCGTGAGAGCCATATTCACTCTCTGAATGTGGCACTATTTAATTAAATATCTTGTATCTTGAATAGTTTTCTGTGTAGAGGGCCTATCTGGAATCGCACTCACGCAATGTAAACCATTGAACTCCTTCATTACATAAAATGTCCTGAGTCAATACTTCATATTGCTTCATTTGAAAAAACAGTGGAGTATCGATTTTCTCAATATGCCCACACTGCCCATGGTGTATGTATGTATTATGAACCATATTGGTTGACACAAATAAATTAAGTATTTCAAAATTCCACTTAAATTGTTCAGAAGTTAGTTAAGTTAAGATGATTTTTCATCTGGCCAATGTTTACGGTTCTCGAAAATCAATCAAGTAAGTCGTAGAAATTTCAGTGTCCGCTGTGTAGGAATAAAATGAAAATATCTCTATATTCCCTTCAATAATCTACAAAAATTCCTTGTGACGATACCATAGCGCAAAGATTTTCAAAGTCATCATAAATTCAGATATGAAACATTTTATTTTTCCTCCGAAAATGTTCGAGTCCTTTTTCATAATAAAGCCTCTGGTAGAACATGATACGTTTTTGGCTCTCTGTTGCGATTTATTTTCATTATTTCGAGCTTTCCCTGAAGGGAAACACATAAAAAGGGTCCTATTAGAAACGATTCGGATCCAATTACAGATGAATGTATTTCTCTTGTTCAGAATCTGATGCAAATGCATTCTCATGTTCGAACTCTATTTTGTCCGGTGGTGTTTTCACGAAAAGGTAATTTTATTCAGCGGTGCATTCAACCTTGGATGGCTCTATCTGTCTTCCACACTCAACAGCACACAAAGGATCATGCACAAACACTCCAATATAATAAATAATGCGTAATGGGTAGAGAATATTCCGAATAAAATAGATGTTGTTGATCAGATACCTGCAATGCGGAAAATATTAAAAAAAGTGAAGGAAAGTATCATAATTTTAATTTTTTTCGTGTCACTATAAAAAATTCTTTTTCATTTCAAATCCTACATTTGTCGTTCTTGTTGTATTTTCAGTATATTTACTTTCCCTTAAATAATTCAGAATTTTCTTATCCTGCTGCAATTGCGATCATATTCACCATAATAACCTGCAAGTGCATATGAAAATCCAAATCGTTTCATATTCCATCGCATACGAGCGTATCGTTCCTATAACCCTGTACCTACTATTCGAGAATATCCAAATATACTGCTCAAACATTGAAGTTGATATTAAAAAAACTTTTTTTTTGCACTTGAATCAATTTTTTTAGTATTGCTGTACATAGCATGTGGGGATTTGCATGTTTGCCTATTACGAACAAACAAAATATGGTTCTCATGACACTTATGGCTTAGGAGAAAAATTTAAAAGAAACTCATTTTTGTAGGTGTATGATAGTTTTTGTGTGGTCCGCATGTTCGATAATGGGATATTCCAACTCATTTGGTGTTGTGTAGTATAAAACTCGTGAACGTTTTACATGCGTTCAGGAGCCTTTTTGCCTGCATAATCATACACACTCAACAGCACACAAATGATCATGTACAAACACTCCACAACATAATAAATAATGCGTAATCGGTAGAGAATATTCCGAAGGAAATAGATGTTGTTGATCTGATACCTGGAATGCGGAAAGTTTGGGAAAGAGTGACGGTAAGTATCATAATTTCCATTTTTTTTCGTGTCGTTATGAAACGACGCACATTTGTCGTTCTTCCTGGATTTTCAGTATATTTACTTTCCCTTAAATTACTCAGAATTTTCATATCTGTTGCAATGGCGATCATATTCACCATAAATAACCTGCAAGTGGATATGAAAATCCAAATCGTTCAATATTCAATCCTGCTATAATCTCAGCTACGTTTGTTCTTGGAAATGGCATTTACGATACGAGCGTATCATTCCTATAATCCTGCACTTACTATTCGAAAATATCCAAATACACTACTCAAACATTGAAGTTGATATTAAAATAACTTTTCCCACTTGAATAAATTTGTTCAGTATTGCTATACATACCATGTGGGGAGTCGTATGTTTGCCTATTACACACAAACGAAATATGGTCTTCATGACACTTAATGGCTCAGGAGAAAAATTTACAACAAATTCATTTTTGCAGTTGTATGATAGTTTTTTTGTGATCCGTATGCTCGACAATGGGCTATTGCAACTAATCTGGTGTTGTATAATATCAATTATTGTGGATTTGTGGCGGCGTAGTTGTACCCATGGTAGAGGAATACTTCATCTCACCATGATGGTACCAAGGGTAGCCAAACAGATTAATTGTGAAAGTTTTACATGCGTTTAGGAACCTTCCTACCTGCATAATCATGGTCAATTTCGCCAACATCTTAAACCAAGTTTAAGTTTGTTGAGACGTGCATGATAACAAGAAGAACAATATGTGTTCCTTCTGTGATCTTGTCATCTTCCCATTTTTCCGGTCTTTCGATTTTTAAAATTTGAGATTAGAATACAGAAGTAGGAGTGTGGAAAAGCGCAGTAAAAAGCAAGCCGGCTGTAATTAGGGAAATTCTAATTTAACGAAACCTAAACCATCCTGACTTAAGGAGTGGTGTTGTACATATTACACGGTGTAAACAAACCGAAGTGCAAGTGTGATAGTTTTATTTTCCTCTTTGTGTCAAGTCTGATACAACGGACCCTGTACACACTTTTATCTATCAATCTCCATTAAAATCCAGATGCGGAACAGGCATACCCATACTCTATTCACTTTTATTTTAACACTAGGTTGGCCATGCAAATTTGACAAATTCCACTCGGTATAGTACGAAAATGTAGGGTTATGACGCTTGTCAATACATTTTTGGGTTTTAAATCAGCGCTATGTTGTCTGTTATACGTAAAGGTCTCAGTAATTACCGAGTGCTGAAATAGAAGTGAATGGAGTATAGATGGATATCGTGCATGTTCGGGAATAGTCTAGATTTCGCGTGTCGAGAACATGGTCAACGGTATATTGAATATTTCACTACGCCAACAAATCTTTGCAGCGGTGACGTAGAGTGCATTTGGGGAGGTATTTGTTTTAATGGGAGCACAGATCGTACTATCCTCATTAACGATACCTCGATAGCGCCACGGTAGCTTAATTTGAATGTGAAACTTATTATCGTTCTTTTTGCGACAATTTTATGTTAACCGAAGCTAATGCTCGTCAACACTGCGCAAGAATTGTCATAGGCTGCTCATACAGGGTGTCCCAGGAGAACTGGGAGTAAATTCGCATTTAGGTTCAGTATCTCAAAATGAGACGAAAAGTTCCTATGTGTCATTCGCGGAAACGCTCTGTTGTAGAAATACGTTGCTTCAAAGATGACGACTTACTTATGGAATTAGTTAATTGTTTCAGAGGGACAGAGATAAATAAATGAAATTTTGTAATGGCATTTTTCAAATAGAGATTCAACTTGAAGTCAATTTTTCACCGTTTCCTCATAGCGGCCCAGGGAGGAAATGGGTAAACCTTCTTTATTTTCACCAGGCACCATGCACCATAACTTTTCATAGCGGCTCTCTAGATATGAGGAATAAATGAGAAATTCACTTTCAGTTGCATCTCTATTCGAAAAATACCTCTGCAAAATTTCATGTATCATTCACTTTTATTTTAGCACTCGTTTGGCCATGAAATAATTTTCTCAAGTTTTTGTTACTAGAACTGAGTGAGGTTAGCACTCATGAAATGTCCTTAATGTAATAACGCCGTTGCCACAACGGGAAGGTTTTGAATGAAACAAGACACAGTAAATGGAAGAAAAATTCAGGATTTCACCGAATCTTATGTGAAAGAAGAGAAATGAACAATTTTCAAAATACTGAAATGCTGATAAGTGATTTAATACTTGGTATTTCCACCCCTTGCGTTAATTACAGCTCGGCAACGACAGTTCATACTCAAAATGAGTGATCTTAAAATGTTCTGATCTAATCCTCCCCAGATTTCTCCGAGTTGGATTCCTAAGTCATTAAGATTAGCTAGATGATTTTCTGAACTTCTCAGCCTTCTATTGAGGTTGTCCCAAACCTGCTCAATCGGATTGAGATCTGGACTTCTTGCTGGCCATTCCATTCGAGAGACTTCAACCTCTTCAAGGTACTCCTGAACGATGCGCGCACGATGGGGTCTGGCATTATCGTCCATAAAAATGAAATTTTCACCAATGTATGGGGCAAATGGCACTACATGCATAATGTTCCTTATATACTTATCAGCATTCATAGCTCCATTATCAACGACCACTAGGTCTGTGCGAGCAGTCAAAGATATTCCACCCCATACCATAATCGATCCTCCCCCGAAACCAGTAGTATTCAGGAAATTGCACTGAGCATATCTTTCATGTGGACGTCTGTATACAAGGGAACGTCGATGACAATGGTAGAGGCAGAATCTAGACTCATCTGTGAAGAGAACTCTTTCCCAATCGGCCTCTTCCCAATGGATATGCTCTCTCGCAAAATCCAAACGCGCCCTTCGATGGGCTGGGGTAAGAGCTGGGCCTCTTGCCACGACCTTAAATCATATTTTCTGAGGCGATTTCTTATTGTCTGAGTGCTAATTTGCACCTCATGAGTTTGCTCAAGCTGAATTTGAAGGAGGCGAGCGGTTGCAAACCGTTGTCTCAACGAAGAACCTCTCAAGTAACGTTCTTGAATGGCAGTTGTTACCCGTGGTCAACCCTGTCCTGGTCTTCGGACATTCATACCTGTCTCCCTGAGTCGCTGCAACATTCTGGACACACTTGTATGGGAAACTCCAAACCTTTCTGCAATTCTTGTGTATGTCCACCCTTCTTCTCGCAAAACTACCGCTTTGGCACATTCCTCTTGGATCAAATTGCGTGTTTCGCGTTGCCTATCAATCGAGTGTAGAAAATCAAACGAAAGAAAAACTATTGATCACTAGAATTGATCGAGAACAACTGATTTTAAAATGGAGCCAATACATTCAAAATCTGATAATATCATCTTTTTTTATTCCTGCTGGGAAAAAACATCTGTATTGAAGAAAACCGTTGAAAGTGGATAACATATGCATGCATAATTCTGATAAAAATTATTATCAACGAGAACACCTTCAGTTGTAGAATAAATTTGAGATTTCCATAATGTGCGTTCATTTTTTTGCGCAGTTTATTTTAGCTGAATGTTTTTGCAGTCTGAAAGATTATGAATGAAGAGGATGACAAAGATTTTCCTTCTATTGGGGAACCCAAAAAAGTGCTGGCATTCGAGAATTTTATTTCAGGGTGGACGAATGCGAAAAGTTACTACAGGATTTTTGATGAATGTCATCGTAGAATAAGGTCCACAAAATTTATTTTTCTATTTTTCATTTGACTTGTCCTATACATTGTAAATGTTTTACGGGATCAATAGATATAAAATATTGGTATTATTATTATATCAAAGTACTAAAAATAAACAGCCATAAATACGAGGCAGTTGTCCTTTTAATTGTTAATTCATGTGAAATATTTGTCTAAAGGTGAAGTTCCTCTTGCCTTGAAACTTCCTTTGATTAGTTTGACTTTCATTGATGCGAGATGATTCTTTGTTAAAGAATTTAACATTCTAGTAGTTATCCGTTAATTCCTTCGAGAGATCCCTATTCCCTACCACTGCATCAGGTGCACTTAATCTTCGGGTTGATTTTTGCAAATTTTACAACTGATGTAACGTCTTGAACCTTTAGTCAAAGGCGAGGTCAAAGGAGATAACCAACATTAACTCTCCTAAACCTAATGCATATTATGTGACAATAATTCAATAGCAAAATAAATATATTGAAAAACTGATCACTTACATTTTCCATGCAAATAACTAGATTTGGTGTGCCTTCGATTTTGAGTAAATGTCAATTATGTTCGTCACATATTTTCGACTCCATTATTTATTTCTCGAAGTTATTCGAAATTATGATAAAATACATGATTACTGAGACTTTCACGTAGAACGGACAACAAAGCGGTGATTTAAAACATAAAAATGTTTTGAAAACCGTCACAACCCCACATTTTCGTAATCTACAGAGTGAAATGTGTCAAATTTCCATGGCCAACCAAGTGGTAAAATAGAAGTGAATGGAGAATATGTATTCATATTGGTCCAACTTTGAAAAAAATGTAAAAAATTTATAGTCAAGTATTCATCTTTGAAGCAACGTAACTCTTCAACGAAGCGTTTCCGGACATGACTCCACGGAAACTCTCCGTCTCATTCTGAAGTTCTGAAAGTATATCCAAATCTATTTCCATTAATTCTGGGACACCCTGTATAAATGAATGTTGATAACCGAATGGATTGACCCGCTTTCCAGACAAAAATTGTATTAAACATGTCTGGTCTGCAATATTACACTAATTACACCGCTTACACCGCTTTCCTGATCCACCGGAGACTTTACAACAGCTCTCCAAAGCTTTGATGGACATTTGGCCAAACATTCCCCAAACTTCCAGTGATAACCTCATTGATACATTGCCGAATAGAGTAAAAGCATAACGAAGAGCTAAAGGGGGCCTATTCCATATTAAAACTTGATTTCAAGGTGCTTGTAACAGATCTCTGCAGACTTCACCAGGTATATGGTGGTATTCTGCTTTCATCTGGAAGCCAATCTGTAACTTTTCATAAGCATACAGAAAAATTGCAATTTTTGACGTTTTTAGTGATCTACTATTTATGATAAGTAGTTCAAAAGTAACACTTTAAATAAGATAGTTTCAGGAACATTTCCAGAATTGCACTATTTACGAATCTGTCAATCGGACACTGACAGATCGATCGTACGCTACAGATTTGTAACTTACAGGTGAAAAGCAGAATACAACCATAAATTACAAGAATTGTTGAAAATTTCCGCCTCCTGCTAGGATACAAGATTCTAATTATTTCCTCATTGATTGCCGAACTCTTTCAAGAAAATCTTCGAAACGAAATATTTCCGACTATAAATAACTCAGAGATTAATATCCTGATTTTGCTCGTGATGCTTATGATATGTTTGAAGGAAAATAAAAAAAATGCCTGAAATGGTAGCAGAAATGAAAATTGCTTTAGTATCGACATCATAGTACCTAGAGAAATAAACAAAATTAAGATTCTATCCGAGGAATTCGCTATTTATTTAGAACACATTCAACGCTCTGTATCTTCGAAAGGAAGTTTTTGCCGGACAAAGGATTTTTCCGACTACAAATAACGCTGTTCGCAATGTTTATGAAACACCCTCTATATCATTACATGCATTCAAATTATCGACTTCAATTTTTGAGCAGTGTACTTATAGTTCAGTATAGAAGGTCACATAATATTTAAAAAATTTTTTTCGTTGAATTCTGAACTCGAAATTTCATTAAATTCCGACTTTCAACTCGAAATTTAATTTAGTTCTGACCTTTTATAGGGTATTTCATTTTCCAAAATACAGGTTGCCATTATATTTGTATTCCCACATTAATGATGAAATGATTATTAGGTCTTTGATATGAAAACCTTTCATAGGGTTTTCCATAACGACTTGGATCATTCATGATGTTTCATATGTAAATGTTCGAGCAAGAAAGCACAAAAAAATATTGAGCTTCCAGGTCCCTCCTGAACAAATGAAAACATTACCGAACTCGTCATGGAATTGCCTGTATAAGATTTTCATAACGTTGTTATGATTTCTTTATGTAGGGAAAGTTGAATGATATCATACAGCACCCTGTGTATATAACAATCAAATTCATCATAAATATATGAATATAAAATATGAAGGAATTTCAGACACACATTATATCACAAAAACAAAACCTCTCATTAATTCCTCTGTATATTGAAATTGTCGTCGTAGAACAGCCTGTATCGGTTGCGAAGTAAATAAAACTCCAACTTTAAGCAGCGTTTTCACGGAGCTTAAAATAGAAAACGTGGCAAGCTTTCTATTTTGCATTCGAGCTCATTGTGCGAAGAGTGGTGATCGAGGGTGAAATTATTGTGGATCACGTAAATTCAATTCGCTTCTCATTCGATTAAATAAATACAAATATGTCGAAACGAAACGTTGAAGGTTGTGCAGTTTTAGGTGTTTTTAGTGCTATTTTAGCAGAAGACCTGCGTGATTCATGCGTGCCGAAAAAGGAAAATAAAAAAAGACGCTTTCGGATTAGAAATTGGATACTCAGAAAAAACTATGAAGAAAGCAAACAAGTTTTCAGAGGATTTTGAAAATATTTTGCGAATACCTGAAGACGATTTTGAACATCTTCTGCAATTAGTTTCCCCACTAATTTCAAAATCAGACACTAATATGAGAAAAGCAATTAGAACTGAACTAAAATTGTAAGTGACACTGGTCTACTAAGCCACTGCTTCAAGAGTTCGGATTATATGTTTAGTGTTCCAAATAATGAACACAACTTAAACACAATTTAAACAAGAACTGAAGACGTGGTGCTGGTTATAATATTATTGAACTTTTGTTATGTTGAACCGAAGAGGAATGATTGGTTGAACATACAAGCTTCGTGTCGGCTTTTTATCGCTAAAGTAAGCCACCTCCCTAGGCTACAGATTACAGAAATCTGTGCCCTTTGCTCTCGACTACTCCCCACTAAAAATGCGTCTGCGCGAAGAGGTGTCCTGCCACTAGACCCGCTGCGCAAATATTAATGACGCAACCACGAGAGTCATTGTAGTTTAGTGTTGTACTCGAGTCACAATGAAACCCTTCCACTTGCTCCATTCATAACAATAATTCAAAAAACAACAAGGTTTACAATTAGTTCAGATCTGTCTTTGTCTGATATTAGTTCAACATCTTTATACTCGATAGAGTTCTCCTTGCGTTTCGAATTTGAATATGTTAATGTCGTAACGCCGTTGCAACAACTAATATCTTTTTATTATGAAAATGCCGAAAGTGATTGAAAAAAAGAAAAGACAGGGTTTCAGGAAGTGCTATTTAGAATTCAGGTCCGCTCATTCAAATAGTTATACCCGGATATTCTAAAATCCACAATACGTCAGACGGTAGCGAACATATTCAATGTAAGAGAATTTATATAATGTTTCATCCGAAACTGAACGACTTATATTTCAGCTGAATGTTTCCATAATCAGAAAGATTGTGAATGACGAGGATGACAAAGAATTTCCAAACTGATTTTTCATTTGACTTGTCCCATGTATTGTATATGTCTTAAGATACCAATAAATACATGATTATTATTATTATTACGGGCAGATGAAAAAAAAATCAACAGTATCTGTGAGAAATGAACTTCAAGTTTATTTTTAAGAGTTATCCTAAATCCGCCTTTGCCTGCTGCTAAATTTCGCCGATCTACGGTACATTCCGTCGGTGTGGCAACGCTGATTTCCTGCAACTGGTTTCCCCACAAATTCCTTCCGTGGATTTGTCAGATATTTGATTTTCGAACGTGGGCCACGGTAGAATATCAAACCGTTTTAATATCGAGCGTGAGCGTCTGGAACCTTCCTCTCTGCTTGTGACACCACTCAACTCAAAACTTATATCGTTCACACGGACAGAGAGATTTCCTGGAACGTTCGAGCAACAAAGCGTGCCACTACCCGTGAGATCGCGGCTTTAAGAGGAATTTATACCACGGAACCACCAGAATATAGCGTTTTGCCAGAACACTTGAACGAATATTATTATAGTTTCCTCTTTCGTCGAAAACATGGCAGCACTAAACGAACGTCTTTTTTCAATTTCACCAGGATACGAAATGTAGCCAATGGCAAGACTTTTCGAGAAATTTTTTGATAGAAGAGATAATTTCACCTCGGAAATATCCACTTGTTAGAATTTAGAGAAAAATATTGTTATGTGACTCTTCTACGCCTTCTTAATATTCCACTTGAATTCCTACCAAATCAATCCAGCTATGAAATTATAGCTAGGTGAAAATGAAGGGTTTGTCAAAATCTTAGAACATGGAATGGAAAATAAACATTCCACAAACTGGAGTGAGATAGTTGCTGAGTGTCGCCAATCACAATTGACAGTTGACAGACTACAGAACATTCATTTGTAGCACTGAATGTCCATTCCATGCCTCTACAGGGTGGCTCAGAATAACTGTTCCTAATTTTCAGAAATGGTAAAGGGCTCTTAAATAAACATTTTTTATCGATACACTAGTGTCCGAAAATGTCTCAGTGTCATGGAAAATTAGAGGTCTAAAAACAATCCCTGTCACCAGCACATTTTAGAAAATTGCCGAAATTATCTTAATGCACAGTTTCCAAATGGATGGATTGGTAGAGATTTCTTGGCCTGCACGTTCATCAGATATGACGCCGCTTGATTTTTGTATTTGGGGTCATTGGTTTATGAGACACCAGTTAATACACAAGAAGAGTTACTGGCTCGAATTATTTTAGCGTTTGATGATATTCGTGAACGTTCACAGCTATTTCGAAGAATTCGGCGGTCAGTTGCACATCGTTACAACTTATCCGTTTGTTCCGATATTCCTGAACAGTACTGTCAGTATTCCAGAGACGATGCCTATTGGCCCATTCGTTCGAGTTCTATTGTTATTCGATTGCGGGCCAGTAAAACCAGCAATATTGGAACAGGCCCTATGTATCGATAATGGTGGTCGTAACTTCGAACAATTTTTATAACATTTAATGTTGTATTATTTTTAATACTAATGTTCCTGCTCCAATTTAGTAAGTAGCCACTCTTTCATGTTGGATAGAGATTCATTTTTAAATATTTCTAATTTTATCCTGACACCGAGACATTTTCGGACACTAGTTTATGTTTATAAATAAAAAATGTTCATTCAACAGCCCTTTATCATTTCTGAAAATTAGGAATAGTTATTTTGGGACAGCCTGTATATTCCAAGGGGAAAAACATAAATTCCGATTCTGTCGCAACGAAATTATCGAATCATAAGTTTGCAATATGGAATTAACGAAAGTATAGGTTTACTGCATGATATATTAAATAAGTGAAAAAAAATTTTTTTTTCGAAATAAATGGTTTTATTAAGGCTACAAAATTAATTATAATATTTTTTTTCATCAAATAGTATGTTATACAAAATTATTGATGAAACTTAATCAAACAATTCTTCTTGTCATTATAATATAAAAATACCTCACATTTGAGACATTTAGTATAAGTTTTCATTGAACAAATTTGACCATTTTCCTGCCACTCTGGCAAGTGTCCAATATTGTCAGTCCTCACACGTTTTTTTTTCGACACAAAATCCACGCTTGGTCTACTCTACCACTAAGAAAGAAAAATACCTAGCCTAGCATGAAGAAAACGTGAAGCAAATTGAAGCGAAACCATATCCGCGTGCTGAATTGAAAATCATGATTATGTGCATACGAAACCACATATATTATGTCTAAAGCCCGTTTGCAACAGCCGAGAATCCTATAGAGAACAACAACAAAACATTTTTTGTTGCTCGAAAAACTCACCTTTTCATTTTTATTTCTTTTTGCAAAGTTGAGAATCGCACCTGCCTGTTAACATTCACTCACAATGTCTGGAAACGTGAGGATATATCCCAGTCGCATGTGATCATGGACGAAATGGATGCGTTTTGTTATTGCTAATGATATAACAAATACACTTTAGGATCCATACCTTAATTTTCCTTTTTTTTTAGAATAAATGAACTGTAAACATGTCAAACCATATATGGTTTCGTATGCGGTAAAGAGGGTAATAGAGGGAACCTATAGAGAGATGGAAGTGAAATTGGGATTTCTCATCCCACTCGAGAAATAATTAATCGTTTTTAGTTCACTTCGGCGAATACTTCACAAATAATAAGTGGGGATAGGGAAGAAATTGAAGTGGTTGTTGCTTGCGCTGACGTTCTCTAGAGCACCATTGTTTCGATGGTCCGAATTAATTAATTCTGAAATGGAATCGTAAAAATGGAGTTTGTCGTGAATTTTCGATAACTGCTCTTTTCACTAATCAGAAACAGTTGAACGGACTTTCGAATTGGAAGTAGATCGATTTTTAATCCATAAAGAATGTATATTGTGGGCGAATACTGATCATACTTATACAGATATTTCATTTACAATATTTTTATTGTTCTTCATTTTATCGTTATATATTTAAACTTTTATATATTTTTTTATATTTGGATTGTACTTTATATACTAAGTCCTATTTATATTTATATTTAAATTTAACACGTTGACTGTCTCCATTATATTTTTTTCTCCACCCTCCACGTCCAACACATTTATCCAAATAAAAGGGTTACTTTTGAGTGATAAAATATATATTCTATGAAAAAATTAATTCTGCAGCCGTTTAAAGTGTTCTTGTTCAAAATTTTCAAGTCGAATGGAAGGATTGATGCTGACATTTCTCGAATCATGTAGGATTAATTATGATTGAGGTTATCAATATATATTTCTACAAGACGACCACACTGCAGCGTTCATGAAAAGTAACCATATTTATCTTGAAAGTTAAATGAATCAATGGATCACATACGACTCATGGTCTCCTGGCGAAAATCTTCATGCATCATATGTGATACATGGAACAGTCAAGCTAATCTCTTTTATATCTATGTGATGTCCTACATCTAATGATCACATCTGTAACTGATTTGCAATGAGTTAACCACTCTTTCGGCTAATGACCCAAGTTGTCGATGCGGAATAGTTGAATGAACTAAACTAAACTATGAAGACATTCTAGAATTTGAACATAACCTTTTCTCGACTAACCACAACAGTCTATAGAAGGTTCGATATGAAAACAAAAATTTCAGTGCTTTTTCATATTTAAGATATAGGGTTTTTAAATTTCTAGTATTTTGTTTTGTTAGTCTTTTACTGACGAGTTACTTTCTTGGGTTTCAAAATAATGCTTTTTACAGTTTGGAAGCTTGAAGGAGAGACTTCTTTCTATTTAACCACGAAAAATTTTCGTTCGTATCCCCTCGACCATTTTTCATAGTTTGTTTTATTATTCTATTCACAGAAAAAATTTAGCCCAGCAACATATATCCTATGTTTAAATAAATGAATAAAAATAAATAAATAAATAAATAAGGCCTTCATTTCTTTAACAGAAATCTCAAGGGGAAGTTCACCCAAAGGTGTTCTGCCACTTAACCCTTGTTCTTACATGAAAAAAAAATTCAATCCATCTCAGATAATAATGAACATAAGAACAACAATAGAGCAAAAAATAAAACAGAAAAAAAACATAATTCTTTTTTTTGTTATAGCAGGGGGAATCTGCGACCGTGAAAACACGGGGCTCTATCTCTCGCCCAGAGGAACCCATTTCTAGGGAACACTGTGGAGTTACTCACTCTCTTGAGTTCGCGACCCACTAAACCTAACCTGCTTTACATTGGTTCCGGGCATTGCCTATAAACCATTTATCCCTTGATCGGTTAATTTCTTCTTGCATCATGTCGTGCTAGGGATTTCATGTTCGTCCATTTCGGATATCTCTTCTTAGCATAGTTTTAATAAGTTTCCGTACTCATTTTAATCTCTCCTCAATTGATCTCGCGGTCTCCTTTTGTAAATTCTCATTCTTCCTCTGTCTTCCTCCGGATCGTAGTCCACTAGTCTCCTGAGTTCTTCGTTTGGATGTTCCTTCGCTGTTTCGAATAACTTTTCAGCTTTCCTCTCCATAAATTCGGTGATGGTTTCCCACTTCAAATCTCGATATATCTGTTTGTTCCTGACAATCCAAGGCGCATCTATGGCACATCGTAGTAGCTTGTTTTCTGTTGCCTGAATTCTTTGTATATGGCTCTTTGCCGCGAATCCCCAAGCACCTGATCCATAAGTCAGTTGCGGTCTAGCAACGGCTTTGATTATTCTCAACATTGTCTCATTTGACATGTGGCTCTTTCTACCTATCAGCGGGTAGAGCATATTCATCGCTGCACTGGTTTTGTCAACGGCTTGTTTGATATGGCTTCTCCAAGTTAGACCTTTGTCAAGGGTGATACCTAAATATTTCGCTTCGTTTTTCCATTCGATTTCTTCTCCATCTACCTCTAGATTTGTTGTAGTTCTCAGTCTCCTATTTTGCAATAATATCGCTTGGCTTATTCTTTTTCTTGCCTTCACGGAGACTGAATAGAGTTGTATCGAACCAATGGGAAATCTGATAAGGAGCTTTGTTATGTATTATTTTTCTATAACCATTACAAGTCTGATACGTACGATATTTGGGATATGCCCGTGCTGTGTTAAGCATTCTCTAGAACAAATCTGTTTTCACATCACATAAAGGTATTACAGATAGACCTCATATGGAACAACTATTTGAACTATTGATGCTCTATTCAGAAAGGACATGTGTTCCTTTTTTGAGACGGACATAGAAACGTAGCTGCTTTACACAGGGTGAGTCAAAAATGTGTACCGTGCTTTCTGGGGGTGATACTACATTGACAAATAAGTACCTACAGTTTGATAAGTGAATTCATGATCCAAAATGCATATTAAAGGAGACAGATCCTTCCAAAGTTGATAAAATTAAAAAAAAAATTAGAAGCTTTCGATGGAGCGAAGAAACTTACATGAAAAAGGTAAGAGTACCAAATAGAAAAAATTGAACCGTTTTCGATATATTGGAGTTTTTGTAGTCACATGATATCAGCAGATTCATTCATCGCGAGATTCTACGATCACGATATTCATGCAGCTTTATTTTTCACCACTCCCAGAAAGTTCGATATACATTTTTTACTCACCTTGTAGATGCTCTGATTGCTAGATATGTGCTATGTAACAAAATAAGGAACACTGGATATATTTCTGCTATACGTATACCTACAGAGCCGCTGTTTCGTTTTGCTTGGGCTGTTTGGCCCACTCTACATATATGCTCTTCAATATAGTCTCCTGAGAGGTTTGCACGTTAGCAATGAAAGGGCATTTTACAGTGAGTTCATTTTGGAGCACAGACAAATTCGCATGATATCATAATATAATAGCCCTAGAAACTTTCAAGTCGAATTCATTCGAATTTTTGAGTTGGTCCATGTTTCGTCCAAGATTCCGTTGAATATAAAAGGAACGCTTGATTTAACTGCGTACAGGATAGTTTCGTAAATGTGTTGATATAAGAACTGACATGAAGAAGTTATCAAACAATATCAATACTTCTGTACAATACTTCAATTAAAGTCAATTGTCCAAGTTCTTTGTAGTATTTTTTTGCTGAAAAGGTTTTATGCTAGTTGGTCTACGAGAGTCATGTCCTCCAAGGTTTTGATGGTATTTTGTTTTACGTTTTTCTACTTAATCGAAAAATGGTATCATTAAATCATTATGATGTAGTTGGAAAAGTGCCAAGGCGCATCTGTTATCAAGCGAAGTATTTTAGACTGGAGTCTGTATTATTTGTATGTTAGTTTTCTTAGCACATCTTCAGAATTGTATGGCGTATGTCCATATCGGTTCAATTATCGCCTCGTAGATCAGAATCTTGTTCTGAAGGTACAATTTGGATTTTCTTCGTATGAGCCACTTCATTTGTCTGATCTTATGTTTATTTGTGTTTTTAATCGGTCACATCTGTAATTCACAAATTAATAGTTTTCAAATCAAACAGCGTTATTTCTTCAACATAATAGTCCATGAAGATGAAAATAGCCGTTGATGAAAGTGTTTGCAAAATTCTCAATCAAAAACGTAAAATAGATGATGTATTTCGAAGAACATTTAAAGATATTTATGAATGAAAAATGTGGTGAAAAAGAATATTTCATGCGAGAAATGTTTGGCCAACTCCATGTTAAGCGCAGTACACCCTACAATTATATTGGTCGATATATAGCATTTTAGCACACGCGGTTCCAGCAATTAGAATATATCTTTATTAGTTGAAATAAAGCCGCTTTATGATGTATTAAATGAAATTAATGATGAAACTTCATGGTATTGGGGATGATTCGCGGATGATTCGCCGATATTGAATTTGAGAGTCCCATCTCATAATAAATACCGCGTTTCTAGCATTGCCATCCACCTTTGTGGATAATGAATGTGGAATATATTCCACCAAAGGCTTTTACCCTCGCCTCCGTTCTTATGGTTTGTATATTGAAGAGAATGTTTTTGTTTGTATGTCAGCTTTTAATCCCAGCAATTCAAAATGAGAATAAGCAGCCTGCGACTTTTATATATATTTTAACAGAAAATTCCTGAAGTCAAAAGAAACACTTTTTCTCTTTACCTTATTTTTCTTAATTCGTCTTGGTGGAAAAATATAAGTTGTTGGAAATCCATAAAAAAATTTACTTTCAATTTTTTCTCGAAAACGTTTTTATCGAATGGAATGATTTTCGGAATATACTTTTTCCTTGATGTCATGAATCTTCTCCGAACACAAAATTCAAAATTCCACCGACATCTTCCAGTTTCTTCTTTATGACCATTATATACTATAAGAATACCACAAATACCAAGAACCCAACTTTTAAAAGTGGATAAAAGACCTATCGAAAAAAAATCGGAAGTGGTCTACTCGATTGACTGCACATACTGTGATAAAACATATATCGGCCAAACCGGAAGAAATTTCACAACCAGAATCATGGAATACATCAAGGACTGCTCGTTGGCTAAACAAACGACTGGCCTATCCTATATAAACACTCCATTGAAACAGGCCACACCATGAACTTTCAAGACTCAAAGATCTTGAAGGCTGAATAGAGCAGGTATGAGCGGGAATTTCCTGGAGGCCGTTGAGATGGATCCAGACAATAACCTCAGCAATACCGACTTCAATGGCATTAACTCCATGTACTGCTACACCTGATGGGTTTTTGTGTGAGGTCGATGACGAGACGGCTGCAGTGCTGGGTGATGTGTTCTCGAGAGTGTTCGGTTCCCAACGTGATGATGTTCTGCCAACCATTAATGACCCTCGTTCTTCAACCAGCTTGGTGAATGTGGAAATTACCGAGAATGAGGTGGCTTTTCATTTGAGACATCTAGATCCGTCTATTGCTCCTCGGCCAGATGGGATTGCCGCTAAAGTGCTTCAGAAATGTGCTGATTATCTTGACTCTCCTTTGACGAAAATAATGCAATTATCATTGAAGACGTCTGTGGTGCCTGAGTCCTGGAAAGTTGCGAATGTAGCACCGATTTTCAAGAAGGGTGATAGAACTCTTCATACTAATTATAGACCTGTCAGTGTGTTGCGAATTGTCTCTAGAATCGCTGAAAGGATCGTCTCCGACAAGATGTCGCGCTTCTTCTGCAGCAACGGAATCCTACCAGATGAGCAACATGGCTTTCTGAAGGCAGATCTTTCATCATTTGTCTGCTACAATGTGGGGACGAACCCACTAAGCGGATCGACGCCAGAATACCTGTCGATGTGATTTATTTAGATTTTGCCAGTGCTTTCGACCGTGTTCCGAAAAAACATCTGCTACACAAGCTTGAGCATTTTGGTGTTCGACGACCTCTACTGAAATGGATTGAGCTATTTCTGAGCTCACGTCACTGCTCTATCAAAGTCGGTAATTCTCCCTCTTTGATGTAAACAGTGGTGTTCTCCAGGGGTCTGTGCTCGTACCACTGCTGTTTTTGTTGTATGTTGCTGACCTTCCATAATCTCTGAGGAGTGCAAGCTCTTGCTACGCCGACGATATCAAATTCGATTCGGATTCTTCGAACGTAGATCAATAATTGCAGAGCGATCTCGACACTGTGTACAGATAGTCGTGTGAATGGTTACTACCTTCGAACGTACAACCATATGATCGACCTCATCTGGAATACGCTGGACCTGTCTGTTATCCTTCCCTAGTTCGAGATCAACAACTCATAGAAAGTTTTCAACGTAGGGCTACCAGAATACGTTATGGCTTCCGATGACCTTCTTATGAAGACAGACTGAGCCTTTTCGACTTAACCTCTTTTATGCATCGTCGCGAACGTGGTGACTTGATAGTCGAGAGTGACATTTCGGGCAGTGCACAACTTCTTCGGTAGTAATCTCAGAGCTCTGTTCACTCTTAACAGCAATAACTTGCGCGGTCATCGGTATAAACTTAACCTGTGTTCCGGTCGAAATGTGTTTCTGTGTTTTTGATGTGTATAACTCTCTTCCTGATGAAGTGGTGAAGTGTGTGAACTTTGTTCATATATCTTTTCTTTTTGTATCACACTATTTTCTCGTTTTTTTTTGTACTTTGTAAGTTTATAGGCTATACGCCTCCTTTCAATTATTCAGTAAATAATAATAATATCGTCAACCTAATGATCAGAACATTGACATTTCCCCCAGCCACCACATGTACCCCTCAATCGCGACGCCAATGTGATTATCCGTCACTCTTGTTTCTGTGTTTTCCTCCATGCCATGAGCCTTTCTTTTTCTCCTTTTTGTGGTTTTCTCGTTTGACATTCGCGTAATAAATGAAGTGAAGAATGAATTTTTTTACCACGACTGGGTTGTATTTTGTGGCAACTTGTTTTGTGCTGTTATCGGGATGTGGTTCTGATTATCCTTATAATTCACACTTTTGCACAGCCAAATCAATTGTATGCATTATGTATACTTTATAGGTCGTGTCTCACATTGATGTAAAAGTCTTCCTTTTTACCATGTTGTTGCTTTTCTGATTGATTACTGGTGTAATTGTTTAGTAGCCCTGAAGAAGGGATGACAATCTCCAAAAGCTTGGAATCAATTAAGAGATAGTAATCTACTACTTCTTTTGACTGCTAACCCGACTAGTACCTCTTGGATATTTCGAAAGTAAGATTTTTTGAAGTTTCGAATATCATTACGCCACACCCTGTATATGTGTAGTGGTTAAATAACTCTTCCTAGTGAAGAGCAGGTCCTTGTCATCACGTATTTCCATCAAGTATATTTCCACATCAATTCAATGATCGAAGATACGCATAAATTCTTCATTTCTCCATTGGCTACAAAATAGCTCATGTTATTTCATAACTTAAATGTTTGCCCCCTTATTTCAGCCTGTCGGAGCCAAATATTTACAATATTATTGGTCTCTCAATTCTCGCGAATAAAGTACTCCTTTCCATTTAATTCCATCACTAGCATCAATCGAAAAGTGATGATATTAATGTTTCAAACACAAGGAATTTCACAACAAATAAGTTAATGTTCCAATATTGAGTCAAGCTTTGTTCATGGCGAACGAAATATAATATGTATAGGAAAATGAGTACCCACTAAGGTGAGATGAATATTCTTCATGCAGTAAGGTTTCCGGTTATAACGATTATTTCTTATAAGGAAATTGTTCGGCATCTTAGTCGAGATCGTTTTCCTGGAAATGAAGATTGGGATATGGTTATTTTCCTATGAAGTGCGGAAAGTGATACGTGCCCGCACGAAACTGCCGTTGACCGAACGATGCGAAGCAGAGTTCGGGAAAGCAGTTGAGTGCGGGCAAGACACTTTCCGCAAGAGCTCTATTAACATTTGGGAATTCAAATGTAGATTGCAGCGACATGGTGTTGACAGTTTGAAATAAAAAGTTAATGCAGTAATTGTCATTTTTGAAGGGGATTTATAAAAAAAATTCCGGGTATGTTCTGAATCAGCTGATAAATAAGAGCAATATGCTTTGAATCCGAACTTCTTGGCTCTTTACACGATCATAAAGAAGGGAATTGATTTATGGTAGCCACAACTATGATATCTTACCTTCTCCATTATATTCAATGGCTAAAATTGCAACATTGATGCTAAGAAAACCTGTCCAAGTTGAACTGGGAATCAGATATGATTTTCTGGATGAATTTTGTGTTAGTGTTTTCGAAATTCATATGTATATCCACTTACTAGATGAAAAAAGTCCTGTCTGAGGGAAAGAGATTTGTTTTTTGTGTAAATCCTTTCATTTTGAGGTTATATATCCAGCAGGTTATTTAATTCACCCGTTCGTAACTGATTTGAAATGTACAAAACATTCATTATGCTATAAGGACGAGTTACAAATGTCCTTCAACATTGACTAAAAGTTTATTTCATCGTGGAAAATACTGAAAACTGACATCTCCACGAGAAATTCGTAATTGAAGATTTGCTCGAAGGATACAAATTATGAAAACTACTAAGCTTTCCTCTCGGCTTTCGCCATTATCACGAGATAGATAAAGATATTTCCAACAGATTAAGATATATTTTTTATGAAAGATCTCATTGCAACCCCAAAATATTCTCCGTTTCTCGATGTAAACAAACAAAAGTGCATTAACTTTTTATTTACAAAAATTGACACCAGGGAGCGTACCGCTTGTTTTGAATACCCAATATTTTTTCTACAAGCGCTTGAAATATATAAATATATCCATTTCACGAAACAGATAAAATCTCATTTGATTACGTAATTCTGCATGCCGTTACCATTGATTTCTCTTCGTTGGCATTAGGTGCATAGAGACATGATAGAATTCAATATACTCTATATAATATTTGCGTGCGGGAAAGGAATAGAAGGCGTTTTCTCGCATCTTTCGGGAAAGTAACTCTTTGCAAGTTGAAATGCGTGCGGGAAAAAAGTTGAACGCGCACACTTGTAGAAAATAGTTATTTTCCTATCAAGTGCGGAAAGTGATACTTGCCCGCACGAAACTGCCGTTGCCCGAACGATGCGAAGCAGAGTTCAGCTGAGCAGTCGAGGAAAGGTTAATTCGATGTTCCTGGTTCTTCCGATAAGAAAAGACAGCACTGCACGAAACAAAACTCGGGAAAATCGATGACGTCTCACCTGTGAACCGCATGCAAAGAAAAATATGTTAATCCGCCAGTGGAAGACTGGATAAAATGTAGAGTATGTCAAGCCTTCATATTCGGGAAGCAATTCGTATTTTGCAACGCTTGTTTGTATTAATATGTTTGTTCTAATCATCATTCGTTTTGCCTGACCTGTGTGGGCAAAGTGGATAATGTTGACTGTTTTGAAACTTATTATTTTATTATTTTTATCATTCAACTTTTACTCAAAGAATTATTTTCACTCGGTTTATAGACTCCAAAGATAGGAAAACGAGAGAGAAGTATTTTGTCAAATCCCACAGTGTTTATGTACCTACCTATCATTAAGATGGTTCAGTAAGAAGCTCAGATGTTGATCCTCTGTTAGGTTTCATAATTACGCATGTTGAAAGAGGAGAAGAATATGGCGAAAACCTCTTAACTAAACTCCCAAACATGAAATGAAAATCACCCAAAAATTCAATTCAGGGGTATTTCAAAATGGGGTGGTAACTTTTCTTAGATTATATTCCTTTAGCCAGAAATTATGAAACTGCATAATTTTCGCATAAAAAAGGTTTTCTCTTTGAATTGGATGAGATGCATCAGCATCTTAGTATGGACTAATTTGTATGGCAATTATTTTTCGTCAGCATCAGATACTTTTCGTCCCTATAATCTTTTCGTCCCTTGTTTGTCACTTAGGCACAAGTACGACAGTGATGATTAATGAATTTGATAAAAACATGCCGAAATCTGCAGATTTCGGCTAGTGGATTAAGAAAGTGGTTTGAATATATGCGTCCATTACAAACAAGTGATGAAGAAAGATCACGTCTAAACAGGGAGGCAATAAATACAATAATAAGAATTAATTCAAATACATACCAATAAACGATATGAATATCAACAAGTGTAACAATCTGAATTGAACTAGCCAATTTGCTATTGTCAAGGCCACTGAATGAAGAACAGCAGATGCTGACCAAGGTTTCGGTTTCATTTGATTTCGTCAGAGCAACACAGCTTCTTCTCCGATGGAAAAACGTTTGGAATTGATTGACTCATATTGAATACTGGCAGGCGCTACTGAGTATTATCAAGTAATACTCAAGCGCCACCCAGTATGAAACGAGATCCGATTCATTCCCTTCCAGATCGAAACTCAATACGCCGGCTTCCTTATTGCAAGCAACATGCGTGTGCAGAATTGAGAAACTGGGAGCACATTCAGTTCACGGCAGAAATTATGCCAGCTGTATAATGATTAAGAAAGAACAGGAGTCCACCAATTCCAAACGTTTTTCCATCGGAGAAGAAGCTGTGTTGCTCTGACCAGGTCAAATGAAACCGAAACCATGGTCAGCATCTGCTTTTCTTCATTCAGTGGCCCTGACAATAGCAAATTGGCTAGTTCAATTCAGATTGTAACACTTTATGATATTCATATCGTTTGATGGTATGTATCTGAATTAATTATTATTATTGTATTCATTGCCTTGAACACTCAGTATGTGCTGTGGGATTAAAATGAAGAAGAATTACACAGAACTTAAAATAATTCACAATCTCGGCAAAAGACAATAAATATTATCCCCGAAGGAATAAAAACAGGACCGCATTTCGAACAAATTACCTACATAAAATATGAATTCGTCCGGTTTCTATTTCCTTGTGACAAGTCTGCCATGCAGAGAGAAAATTGAATTCCTTAGAATAAATTATGTAGTTTTTCATGGCATAACGAAATTTCTGTAACGGATGTAAAAAATATAGATTTTGGGGATTGAAAGAAAAATCATGATATTCCGAATACTTCCCTGAAAATATTGATATTTTATGAGCCAGAGTTATTGCAAATTCAGGCCAATGTTCATGAATCACCCTGTATCTCCGAAACTAATAGCCTTAGGATACAGAACAAGCAAGTTTTCTGAAAAGCCTGGATAACCGGCATTCACTATAAGACTATGGCCATCAACGACTCATGAAACATATAATATGTTATATAGTTGGTAACAAAGCGAATATATATAAGGGTCTTCCGAGCACTGGACGTGTGAGAAAAAAATGTACATGTCATAATGGTCGTGGCCAAATGAAGTAAAATGTAACGCAAACCAACTGTGGAATCATAGAGTTGAAATGTATTTATGGTCAGTTTTTCTAGACTATAGAGATTCAATTGATTGTATTTCCATTATATGAAAAAGTGGAAACATTTTTGATATAATTAATGAGAAAAGAATAAGAGAGACTCAAATTTTTAATGTACGTTTTTTATCATTGTGTTTGTGTTTTTTTTCGATATGGAATATTGCTCTCATTTTCAGTATATCAGTCAGATTAAAATTCATAGTCATTAGACCTACAATGCTGGACGATGGCACAATCCCTGTCCGTGTTCTTGTCACTTTTGTGTTGGCCAATACGTTTCTTTGATTATTGTGGCGTCTGCCCAACATACACTATGTCACACTAGGAACAAGGAATTTAATATACTACATACTACTCTTTATTTTTCAATTTATCTTTTAATTGTGAGAACAAATTTTTAAACTCAAATTCACTTTTCCACACAATTTTTGAGTTGTTAGTTTCAAACAATCTTATAATTTTTTTTGTGAGATGGAAATCATCGAGAATAAAGCAAATTTAATGCTTCTCCCTTGGTTATTCATCTGGTCTTCTTTAGTCTAGTGTCCTAACCGGCATATCATTCCGGATAGGATGTGTGTCCGTTAATTTTGTTAGGGAATTAGCCTCTTCATATCTCGCCACGTACGTCGTCCCATCCAGCATGCCATTTTGGGTGGGATTATTCTCCCTATGCAATATCCGAGTGCATGGTTGCGGTGCTGTAAACTAATTTCTGTGTTACTGATTCATAATACCCATTATTAATCTTAAGGGATTTGAGTTTTAATAAATAAGTATTGCTGAGGGAAGGATGATAAATCGCTTTAATACGGGTTTTGATGATTAGCCGAAGATTTACCTCTTGTTTAATGGGGTGATCCGAGAGATAGTTGAAGTATCTTCCAGAACTCATGGGCTTAGTCTGTCATTAGCCTGCTGTCCGTTATTCCTATGATCCTGCTGTAAGGGAAACAGATGCAGTTGTTGTTCTCTCTTTCTATTGTGAGTCTTATGTACTGGTCGAAATCATTGAACTGTTCAAGAATTCTATCTTCTGGAACCGTACAGATGATGTCCTCAACATATTTCCTCATAATGGGTCTGACAAAATGTAAATTGACTGAGACCGAATCAACGGGGAAGACCAGGGGGGGGGTTTTGGGGGTTCAAACCCCTCCCGAAATAATATAGGTATACATAATATCATTCTCAAAAAGTCTCACTTTACATCAAATCAGAAAAATTTCATTTAAAACCCCCCCCGAAACGCAACCCTGGCTACGCCCATGGGGAAGATCATGACCATTATGGCAGTAGCTGCGCTGTGTTCTGCTCCCTTTGAGTGCCGAACACTTGGAGTTAATAGGGTTCATTAAATAAGAAATAGTTGGAGGTAAATCGGAATCTCATGATCTGACAGAATTCTCATGGAGGAACTGTGGTAAAATGTTTTATTTTATGCCAATTTACTTGTATGGCTTTCATGGTTAGTTCGATGGATACCTATATGACTATATCTATGAATATTCATATTCATATTCATATTCATATTCATATCCATATTCATATTCATATTCATATTCATATTCATATTATCCAAACTACCAAACTACATCTATAAGCTTATCACAACATAGCCGTTCCATTTATTATCCCATAAAACAGCTTATTGCATACGACTCCAATAACTGTTTTACTTCGTTTTACCGAAACTGTTACGATATTTTTACATTTTTCTCTCACGGTGTCGGTGAGACTTTTATATATTCGTTTCATTACCAAGTAACCTTGATCATTTTGTAGAACCCAGAAAAAAATATATTCAGATCTCCTGTTTCCACCCCATATCGTAATTATTATAATTTTTTTATTTATTTTTAGGAAGTAATAACAAAAAAAGGCGAATGTATGACATTTTTGAAAAGATAAACGAATTACCTGAAACAAGGTGTCACTCATCCTAACTTCCAATTAAAGATTTTAGGGGTTTCTGTCGACACGCGTTCAGAGTTACAACTGTAAGAAATGTCCTCCTAAGGACCACAGTTTATCTCTTTTTGCATTCTTTCTTATTTTCAAGTCCCAGATATTAGGGTCCTATCTTTTCAAATTGACACAGTGCATTTACACACGAAAGCAATCTCTCGATTGAACTGTTTCTCCAGTCAAGAAAGTTTTATTATGTCAAAGAAAACATCAGTTATAAATGAATAACTAAATTTTATCGCAAGTACGAGATTGAAGTTAGAATTGCTGAACAATGGGGAATTCTCCTCAATTTGGGTTATCACAGCATATACAAGTTTCAACTGAATAATTATGAGTTCCATTAATGAATTCTTCAAATGGTCCGCGGAAAATATTCGAAAACATTCTTCAAATATGAGAATTTAAAATTTAAATCGCTTCGTTTCTAGTTTACGATTTGGCAACAGCGCCTACTAGAAAATAAAATAAACAACGGCTTTTTTATAAATTAACAGATGTTGATTTACAGCTATCATAAGGCGCCTAATCACTGGCAAGACTCAACAGCAACCGGCCATAAAAATCCCATAAAATTTTACGACCTTCCTCGTTCGTCACAGACTTCATAGACAGCCATCTTTGTCTATCTCATCAAGATAGTGTATTTGTTGTCCTTTATTATCAACGAATATTTCAGTCGATGTTGCCAACTTGTGCAGTAGAAACGAAACGCTTTAAATTTTAAATACCCAATTTTATTTTTCATTTTTAAGTACTTAAAATAATTTTTTTTTGGGAAACGGTTGAAATGATTATTTCAAAAAGTGACGTTTCAAAGATATTTCATAAAAAATACATCATTTTCGTCAGAGTATTCCCTATTCTGGAAATAGCAATCGATGACAATTTATTCGTTGGTGTTCCACAACATGAAATTGATCTCCGCAGAATGATAAGACACCCAGGCAATGATATTTATCCAACTTATAAAAACAGTGTTGGCACGCAAACTCAAGGCGTACAAGCCTCCGTTTTCATCGTGGTTTCATTGAGTAAATGAACGTTTAATGAAAAACTGATATCTCAGAGTTCAAGGTGAGAGGGTGAAAATAAAAGAGCGTTTTATTAATTTGAATCATATAAAAGAAGGTATATCAATAAAAGAGCAAAATTTGAATTAAAAGCTATTGTGGCTATAATAAGTACACACTGGTTGTAAAGATCGATAGGTGACATATGGGAGTTAATGAACAAAGTATTATAAGACAGAAAAATTTGTATTGAATGCTGAACATTATTCATGAGAACTCAATGCATTCGAAACGTGTCAATGGCTGATTTGATAGTAATTTCAACAGTATACCACACCTTGAGTGAAAACTCAACAGTTTATTAGTTTTATCTGGAGTATAAAACAATTGATGGGACTTTTTGAAAAATTCCTTCTGCGAAGGTTTTTCTTTCGAAAAAATTTGATTTTTCCATTATTATTATTATAAAACCTGTTTGAATTTCACGATTATATATATATATATATATATATATATATATACCGGGTGGCCCACCCCAGACCCGGCTTTCATTTTGAGGGAGTAAATGAAGATATTTTGAAAATCTTTTCTTGTGGTGCGTGTAAGATTTCCCAAAGCACATTCTAAAATTATTTTCATATATACAGGGTGTTCGAAAACAAAGATATAGACCAAAGTTAAACTTTTTTAAATGTAACACCCTATATTTGACCTCAAAAATTGAATGGCAAGCTCAAGTTCAGATGCCCCCGAGTTCAGAAAACGCCAAATTAAAAAATCTAGGTGATTTAAATCCTCCTGTCTAGGAAGCTTATATTCAGTATATATATACAGGCTGGTCCATGACGGCTTCGGTCATTTCTCGATATACATTATTTAATGGTTACTATTTCAATACTGGGGTGAAGGGAGGTTATGCCAACCTAGCCTCTACCTGTCTACGACCATTAATTCATAATTTTTCAAGAGCATGTACTTAATGACAATTTTCTTCAATAAAATACATCAAGTTCAATATTTTTATCGAAGAATAACGTGTTTAATTTGTGACATCTGAATCTTCCTATGAATATCATAGTACCTTTATTTGGAAATAAACCAATTCGACATAGAGCAGCCTATATGAGGTTTTCTCACCGTTGCAATGACCTCTTCATGTGAGAAATCTAAAGAAACATCAAAACACAACGGAATTTTTATCCATTCAGATAGCCTCACAAGTACTCGTACATATGAGAAAGAAGTTTTTTCATAAATCATCCGGAATATACCTTAAAATAGATTCATGTCGTTATGGAACACCTTGTAAAAGGTCATATCCTTGTTATGATCTCTCATAAAAGAAAACTGAAATAATAATGTACACCCTGTGTACATAATCATCTATTCATCATAAATGTGAATGTGTCACCTAGTACATATTATATGAATTTGAATATTTGTAGAACACCCTGTTGAAGTTCGGAATTCAACGAAAAATATTTTTAAAATTTTATGTGGTTCTTCTACGCCTTCGTATCTTCATACGGATTTTATTTTCTAAATTCGCTCATCAAAAGGTTTAGCATTGGTCACCTTTTCAGCGACAAACAAGAAAAGCCATGATGAGTAAGGCAGACAAGTATAATATATATTTAAAACAGAATTATGACGGTTAAACTTCACACACCTAAATAAGATACTGATGTGATAGCGGAGACATGCCGTGGTTAATGTAAGTGAAAATGATATATTTCTGTTTTTAGTTTCACTATCGATTTTCATCAAGTATCGGGGCTACATCAATTCAAGCGAAACATGTCCCATTGGTTAATAGAACCTGAGTTAGAATTTCAGTAAATGTTCCAGATGAAGAGAACCTAAAAATCGAACGAGTTCCAATATAACCTATAATAATCACAGGGTCAGTATAGCAAATGACATTGATATTAACCGAAAATAACATAGAAGATAAAATGAATAGAATCCCGCTTCTCCCAAATATATCTCCAACTGGAATTACCCGAGAGAAATATAACAATGTAACTTTGCTATTGTCACGAAATAGGGCATATCTATTCTGTAACTACATATATGAGAATCCTTAACATTTCATCGAAAGGAAATCCAATAAAATTCTTCTTCCCCATGACCTCTTTTATTGCGGTTGGATGATTCCTAGAACTGGGTGTTCGTATTTGTTTGTTTCCGCAACACGGAAATCCAACATTGTGCGAACGATTAGATACATGAGCACTCAACTAATTAGATACTTTAGATGTTACGTACCGGAACAAATTGCGAAAGAGTACGAATAAGACTGTCCTTTCTGTGCAGGACAATTAAACGGTTGCAAGACTACCATCAAATCGGAAACGTAATTATTCCTCTCAATAAAATTCACGAGCCTTATCAGAATAAAAATGCATCATGTAAATTTGTTCAGCCCTGAACAGAGATAGAAGGATACCATAAGAATCGTTAGCAAAATAGCACTCCAGTAAAGAAAATGTTTCTACCCTTTATTCAATTTGATCAAGGTATTTCAGGGGACTTTAAAACCATTTGTTCTATTCTTCCTTTGTGAATTATCCGTGAATAATTGCGGATCATCTTATGAGCGCGTTTTTGGGGGCCCAAAAATCTCGGCTTTCGTCCTAACAAAAAAATCTCTCACACATTGCTCCATAAAAATTGTGAAATTTCTTTTCTGTTCTTAGGAATCTGTTAGAAAATCAGGCAATTCAAGGTTGTCACATCTACAAACTTTTTATGCATTTTTGAATTTGGACAAAGTTCGAAAAATTGAATTTATTGATGTGAAGAGGACTGAGATATCTCATGATTAAATACGAAACTTGAAAGTATTCGTGAAAAATTATTTCGATGTTCGGGAGCTTCAATAAGCACATTTGATCATGAAATAAGAAAAAATGACGAAATCGTCAAAATCTCAAACTTTGCTTATAACTCAAAAACGAAGGATCAAAGGAGGCCACGGTTTTCACCATTCTTTGTTTCTCTGAAAAAAAGCTCGGAGATGTGTCATTCTTATTGTTCTCGAGATCTCTTCAGTAGATAACGAATTTTGCCCACCCTGTACAGGGTATCCCCTGTACTAACTGGAACGAACGAAAATTCCACCATGGTGGAATATAACAATAGGACAATTTAAGTTTTTTCCAAGCATATTAGTGTCCATTCAATGTTATTACGTATCTATCGTATTCAGTACAAACTTTAAAACCAATTTTCTCTATCCTAATTTGTCATCTATTCCAACTTCTCCATGCCGAGGGGTGAAGAGGTAAGTTATATAACTTTCTTTGGAAAGGAAGTTATGTGGAGGAATGGGAATGGTTGAATGCCGTCGGTGAGAATAAGTTGATTCATTCCAACAGTAGGCTGATAGCAATGGAACAAAAATTGTAGGTACAGAAATTCTAAAATTATATGTATATATATATATATGATCCAGAGGCGCACCCAGAATGATATTATGATGGGGCATACATAGGTTCTGGGGGCGCACATACACAGGGTGTATTTAAAGGTGAGGCTTTTTTTTAACAGAAGGTAGAACTGATCAAAAAATCACCCCTACAAAACTTTCAAAATGACAAAGTTGAAAAAAAATTTAAAATGATTACTGAAATAGATCCTAGATCCTTTCTTAGCTGAATAATCACAAAGCAATGAAAAAAAACTAATCGATTCGACCAAGTGGTTTCGTTTAGGATATTGGCACGTTCGATATTTAGGTTGTAATGAAAATGGAAACTTTGCCGAAGTGTTCTCATTATTTTTTAGTAACTTACACGATTTTATGAAAAGGCTCATTTCGATGCCAACTGAAGTAGGGACTTAGGACACAAGTGTGAAAAAAAAGAATAATACTTCAAAATCACACCAATATAATTCGTCCAAATTATTCATTATTTTTTTCGAAAGGGGCATCACAATCTTATGGGAATGAAATGGGGAAACATCATAGCACTTTTTCAACATAACTAACATAAGCTCTTTCAAGAAACTTTCTCGATTTACTACATTTTTGTTTCACCCTAAATTGCACGATACAACAATTATTATTCTCTCAAGTGACCTGATGCCTTTAATTCGATGTACTTGGTACTGAACCATTCATTGTCCAGCCATTTTTTTATGTTTTCTGCTCGATAGGCCGCACATTAAAGAAGCATAAAACATGAAACGTAAATCGATGAATTTGAAACGCATTTCATAAAATTGCAACATATATTTTCAAATGAGAATCCTTACATCAGAGAAATGTTGTATCGAATGACGTACCGGAGAAACGAATCGTGTTGAAACATGAAACATAATATACATGATATTCTGTTCTATATGTCATTTTGTTTCAAGGAAGGAGATACAGCAAAGGAGCCTCCAAACCGATTCGAACAGTGATGACGTAGAAGTTGACTCGGTCCGTTAGCCGTGGCAATCGATAACGTTAGAAAAAAAAAAATTTTATACTTTAAAATTTTGGGCAAAGACGTTGTTTATCGAAATAAACAACGTTACTTATTAGTAAGTCACAGGAATTGCTGCAGATCGTTTAACGAGTAAGTCGGATTAGTGGATGAGAAACAAATCAATTAAATTTCCACTACTCTACTTTGAGAAACGTAAGAATCAAAATATGTACTTGAAACTGGAAAAACGCAGCTGTAGAATGTTCAACTGCTTTGACGAATTAATTATAATAAGGAAAAAGGACTCATCCGACGAAGGGGACAGTGACTTACTTTTCCTGAAAAACAGACTACCCGATTGGAAAAAGCTTATTGATACGGTTTGAACAGAGAATTTTAATTCTTTACATACTGAAGCGTCATCTTATGACGAAAACGTGAATTATTCTACTGAAAATGAAAAACAATATGTGGATCTTGAATATGCAGCTATTTTCGAATTAAGTTCATTTTCTTTATTTTGTAACATATTTTACCAAATATTTGTGAAGTGATATGTCATGAATTAACAACCGTTCCTCAACTCCTAAAACTCAGGTCCAACATTAGAATCTAATACAAGGAATATTTGCAAGGACATTCTATAATAATTATTTTCCTATCAAGTGCGGAAAGTGATACTTTCCCGCACGAAACTGCCGTTGCCCGAACGACGCAAAGAAGAGTTCGGGTAAGCAGTTGAGTGCGTGCAAGACACTTTCCGCAAGAGTTAGGAACAATATTTTTTCTACAAGCGCTTGAAATATATAAATATATCCATTTCACGAAACAGATCATATCTCATTTGATTAATTCATATAATTATGATTTTCGATCCGCAAACTCTGTTTTTAAAAAGAATTTTATTCTTTCAATTATAAATCACAATTTCGAAAAACTAAATGACTTTATAATTGGACAGAGCGGAAAGGAGTTACAAACAGAATGAATTCTAAAATGGAACTAAACTAGAATGTGTCTCTTTTCACATGGAAACCTTGGATTCTGGAAGAATCCGAGTCATCACTTTCTTCTCGCACTAACACTTTCCGCGAAGACGAAGCTGGCGTCAGCGTTCCAGTACGAGGAGCATCTCGTAATAATATATAATGACAGACGTAATTCTGCATGTCATTACTATGGGTTTCTCATCGTTGACGTTCTATGCATAGAAACATGATAGAATTTAATTTACTCTATAATATTTGCGTGCGGGAAAAACCCCTGCTAATCCATTCCCGCACGCAAATGCGTGCGGGAAAGAAATAGCAGGCGTTTTTCCCGCACGTTTTGGGAAAGTGACTCTTTGCAACTTGGAATGCGTGCGGGAAAAAGGTTGAACGCGCACGCTTGTAGAAAAAATATTTTTTCTACAAGCGCTTGAAATATATAAATGTTTCCATTTCACGAAACATATCATATCTCATTTGATTAATTCATATATAATGACAGACGTAATTCTGCATGTCGTTACTATGGGTTTCTCATTGTTGACGTTCTGTGCATAGAAACATGATAGAATTTAATTTACTCTATAATATTTGGGTGCAAATGCGTGCGGGAATGGATTAGCAGGGGTTTTTCCCGCACCCTTTGGGAAAGTGACTCTTTGCAACTTGGAATGCGTGCGGGAAAAAGGTTGAACGCAAACGCTTGTAGAAAATAGCTATTTTCCTATAAAGTGCGGAAAGTGATACTTGCCCGCACAAAACTGCCGTTGCCCGAACGATGCGAAGCAGAGTTCGGGTAAGCAGTTGAGTGCGGGCAAGACACTTTCCGCAAGAGTTAGGAACAATATTTTTTCTACAAGCGCTTGAAATATAGAAATGTATCCATTTCACGAAACAGATCATATCTCATTTGATTAATTCATATATAATGACAGACGTAATTCTGCATGTCATAACTATGAGTTTCTCATCGTTGACGTTCTGTGCATAGAAACATGATAGAATTTAATTTACTCTATAATATTTGCGTGCGGGAAAAACCACTGCTAATCCATTCACGCAAATGCGTGCGGGAAAGAAATAGCAGGCGTTTTTCCCGCACCTTTCGGGAAAGTGACTCTTTGCAACTTGGAATGCGTGCGGGAAAAAGGTTGAACGCGCACGCTTGTAGAAAAAATGATTAGCATTTTTCTGGGTGATCACTTGTTTTTTTTTTTACTTTACGTAGGAACTATGTTTTAATTGACACAATCAATGAATGCACTCGGTGCAGTCGCTTTACTCGTGTATTTCTCTTTTTCAATAATAATGTGGTTACCATAGCAATCACATCATCACTTGAACTCTCATCTGTTGTATCAGACCTTTCCTGTAGGGGTCACAATGATATATCTCAAAAGGCTTATGATTGATTAGTGCGTCTTTTCTTAGGAAAGAAAAAAACCATGTCATGATTCTCGCGTTGTCATGATTCATGCTGTAGTTTACGTACGATCCCTACAATTTTGGCTGTTTCCTGAAATTTAGAATAGATTACGTCAAATATTTCGAAAAATATTTTCGAAATGAATAGGGTGGGCTGCCAACCCTGACTAACAATGGCTTTTCTCGAAACATTAGATCTCTTGCTAATTTATCATTGGATATTCATTATAAAACAAAAAATTTTTTGGAGAGAATTTTTATTTTTGCTTGACTCTGATCTTGCATCAATCAAAACATTCGAGTGGCGATTTCTTAGTTAATCTATTAGCTGCTTATCCTTTTATTCCTCAATAGATAGGTATGCTTTGACTAGAAACAATTTATTAGCCGGATATCACAGCTATCTAGCTACTATACGAGTAATATAAAAGCCACACAAAAGCCGATCGTACATAATAATGAACATTAATGTTTATCTAGATAATGGACTATTTTCCACAGAATACGCTAGCTTTATGTGAGTCCATAAGCCGAATCTGCTGCATAATAATTCGAACCTGACTCATTTTGAAACGGAAGAAAAATATTAAATGATTCAGAGCGATTCTCTTTGTGAAGGAAATTCGTATGTCCGGAGTTGAAAACATCAAGATGCCCAGCGAATCCGTTCTCCTGGGGTTTTGTTGTTGAGAGCTTTATCACTCGTGTTTAGAAGTTGTCAGCCTTGCCCTTTCAGGGGAATTCAAAAGCAGAGCTTTACTGATGACCCACTATTTCCCCCTGTTGGACAAATGGAAAGGAAAGCGGAAATTCCAGTTTTAAGTGCACCTTACTATTTTATTTTTGTTGGAAATTATAAAGGGCATTCTCTCACAACATCTCAATGACAAGGAATAAAAATGACGAATCGTTTGTAGGAAATGTGTGCAATTAGGAGCTATACCTATAAAAACTTCATACGAGGTGTCCTGGATGAGATGGGAAATCTTTTAATGGAAGCTAGAGAACATGTGTACGAGTTCATGCAATAAAACAGTATTTTGAAAGTTTGAGAGCGTCTGCATGCCTTCTCTCCGAATTGATGTCTGCCAATTTCATGTTCCACTCCGTGAATATATAAATAATATAATATCAAAATTGCAGCCTTCCTGAAATGGTTTTTAGACTGTTTTGCGATCATTCACTTCGCAAGTGCCTGTCGGATAACGTAGTATTTTGAAAGTTTGAGGTCGCCTGCCTTCTTTTAGCAACCGAATTAATGTCTGCAAATTCCTTGTTTTACTCCTGAATATCTGAATAAAATAATATATAAAAATCAAAATTCCTGAAATGGTTTGAAATTTCACCATTTTCTTCATAAAAAATGGCTAATATACAGGATGATTCAAAACTCGAGGCAAAAAATTATGGGACATATAGAAACTGAAATTTTTGGTCGATGAGGCTTCGTTTTCGAGTTTTTGGACATTAATGTTTCTGTATGCAACCAATTAAATTTCATAAATTACAGTAAGCCTAGAAATAAATGAGATGAATATCACCTGGTGACAGAACACTTATTGTTTGCCAATTCAAAAATTGCTTTGCTGGTTTAGTCCTTCTGTTAAACATGAAGTTTTCTAAAGAAGAATAAGCAGATACTATTTTTGTGTACGGTTTTTGTGATGGCAACTCGTTAAAAGCTTGTCGGGAGTACAACATGAGATTTTCTAAAAGACGACAACCATCTCGCCGGGTGTTTTCTGACGCTTATCAAAGGTGCTATAGCCAAGCGAGATCACCTGATTTGAATTCTTTGGATTATTTTGTATGGGGACATTTGAAACAACAAGTTTACGCAGTGGAAATTGATAATAAAGAACAATTAATGGAACGAATTATTAATGCAGTCCAATCCACTCAGAATAGGCAATACATGCAATTAGTGTACAATTCCCTTATTCTGCGTTGGCAAGCATGTATCGATGCTAATGGTGGCATTTTTGAACATTTGATTCAATTTTTTCTGTATTTTTATCAGCTATCAAAGTTAAAAATTGATGACATGCAGAAATTTTGAACACCTATATCTCGGAAACAAGGCAATATCCAAAAATTTCATTTTACATTTTTCATCAAGAATAGCAGCCTGTATACGTTTCTCAATTTTTCGCCTCGAGTTCTGAATCACCCCGTATTTTACTGCAATATTTTGTGTCCTTCTGAGAGCTATACTTACTTCAAAAATCAGTCTAGTCGATGACACTTTCAGGTAATATGTTGGTTTTAATTTCAATTAAAATTAGAGAATCAAGTTATATATCAGCATCTTGTAGTAACAGACATAAAAAATTTCTGATTTTATACGGTGAATGAAAGTTAATAGATGGTGTCCATTATAATATACTCCTAAGTTGATGAATATTCATAGAAACTGAACCCCGCTCTGGTCAAAATCTAGTTCCCGGAATTCGAATAATATTTCTAATATGCTCTAAATAATTCATCACGCATAATTCTGCCAAACTCTGCGTCTAAAAGGGGTCATAGTTTAAGACCTCCACATGCCCTTCTCCTATAGTGAACGCCATCATGATCTCCTCTCCTGTTTATTTAGGATCGGTTCATCGTATAAGTATACAATGAAGCAGCCGTACTTAGTAGATTACGACTATATTGAAAGCAGCTTCGGCATTAATCAGTTGACAACAAAATTAGATGATTTTGGACGTTACAGAGCGGGGTCTATAAAAAGTAATTAACAATTCAGGAGCTTGCATAGAATGGACAATTAATTGAGGAATCCTGGTTTTGTTTGTAGCCTTCCGAATCAATAATGTGGACATTCATAGCCTCCTACAGATATTCATGGAATTTTCTCATTTCGTTAGGTTGAAAAATTCTGCTGAAGTGATGAGTTAATTGGTAAATAATAGTTCTTTTTTAATGAATATTTTGAATCTGGAAGAACTAATGATGTTGTGATTATTAAATATATGCTTTTTAATCTAAAATCCGTTAATATTTCGCCAATCAGTAGTGATTTATAATAACATACAGTGCGAATCTCTAACTTGAAATACATTCCCTAAATCGAAGAAGTTTTTTTTTTGTGTATATAATAATAACAATAAAAATATTCCAATAAGACGCGGAATTTTCCAAAGAGACTCGCTGAGCCCTTTGTGTTTCTACATAGGCCTGAATCCGTTGTCTCATAGATTGAATTCTACGGACTACGGATTTGCCATCAAGTGCGGCAGTAGAACTATGCTGAAGCTGAAGCATCTCTGTTACATGGATGATTTGAATCTTTTTGCATCTACTAAAAACCAAATGCAACAGATGCTGAAAATGGAAGTAGAGTTCTCTGGACATATACAGATGGAGTTTGGAGTGGAAAAATATCGTCTTCTCGATATAACGAGAGGCAAAATAGAAGACGGTACATACAAACTCAATGAAGCTGCAGAAATCGAAACATTCAAAGAGGTAATCACGTACAAGTATCTAGGGATCAAACAGGCTAGAAGGATCTATCAGAGCCAGATGAAGAGAGAATTAGCTGAGAACTCCACTAGAAGACTGAGAAGGATAATGAAGACTGATGATGCTCACCACTGAACTACTCATTCGGTATCATCACTTGGACCACCACCAATTTGGCAGCCCTATAGAGAAAAATAAGAACAATGCTGACGAAACCTCACAAACATCACCCTAAAAGCTCAATAGAACGAACAGAGCTTCCAGGACATCTTGGGGTTCGAGGAATTATTGATTTGTCCAACCGTATGTCCCAGGAAATTGTGGGACTTCAAGAATATTCTCTGAAAAAGGCTGCTTCATGCCGATAATTCTATACTCCATTAGAGCTGCATCAGAATAACATAGAAATCGTCGAACACTCTGCAGAAAGCAAAATGAAGAAACTGGCCAACCTTTAAACTCAAGCTGGTGATCAGCCGCTCCTCAGCCTCCTGTGTCGATCGGGATCTTCCTCCTTCCCTTGTCCCTGGTGTTCGTTGGGTTCCTGATCTCTCCGCATCTCTTGTCGAAGTGGATTCGTTCTCATGGTTGCTGGGAACCATGAGAACGATCCACCGGCATATGCGTCAGTCGAACTGCATAAGATGCAGCTCGCCAAAGGAAGCTGGTCACTGCCCTCGACTTTGGAAGCCCGACTGACGCAGAATCCACCACTATAAACGTGATTGACGGCCATTTCTACGTTCAATTGGATTAAAATAATCATTTTTCAAAATTTCGAGTGAAGATCGGTCACGCCTGACTGACGATGTTTCCACCATTGGGAACGTGACTGACGCCCATTTTCACTCATAATCATGGATGATTCACATTATTGAAAAGTTTCACGTGGAGATCAATCACTTTTTTTTGAAATTTTTCCGGCGAGTTTCACCGCCTCCCACGCCCACACCCACCGCTTTTAGACTGACTGACGTGCGGACCTCATATGTACAAGTGGAGAACTACTCATGCTAAAAAATTCGTGTGAAGATCGATCACTTGTTCAAAAGTGACGCCACCTCCCGGACTACTAGTTCGGTGATTGCTACGGCAAGTGTTATAGAAATCAGAGAAATAATCAAGTATTAACGTCAATCTCACCTTGAACAAGTCGGTGCACACGGCTGTTAATGAAAAATGTTCATTAAATACATTTTATTCCGACGGACAATTCAAATTCAGAATTGCCAATTCAATTTTGTTTATTGTCAATTTGCAATTGACTAATACCAATTTGCTTTTGATGAATGCCAGTGTGGAAATTGATATTGCCAATTTGATTTAGACCAATGTCATTTTAATTCTGAGTAGTGCCAATTTGAATATGAAAAGGTATAGTAGGTTGTTATTTCGAATCGCCTTGTCGATTAATATTATCCTCCATATTTAGTTATATGATGCCGTGGCAGCTCGTTCTAATGAGCTTTCAGGGTGATCATCATGTTGTGTCAGCATGGCTTTCAATTTTTCTCTGTAGGGCTGCTAAATCGGTGGTGATCTAACAGATAATACCGTATGAGTAGCTCCGTGCTGAGCGTGCGCAGATATTAATCTCTTCCTGTTTGAATCAGTTTTCATTATTCTTGCCAATCTTCGAGTGAACTCCTCCGTTAGTTCATTATCCATTTGGCTCTGACTGATTCTTTTAGCCGGTTTGATCCCCATATACTTGTACGTATCTCCCTGCATGCTTCATTTCGTAAACATTCTTTGAGTATGAATGTAATTGCCGTCTTTCATTTTGCCTGTCGTTACATTGATAAAATGAAATTGTTTCAGTACAAACTTGATTTTGATATCTTCAGAGAATAAAGGCGGAAACATATTATCAACACGCGACGCGAGCTGACGCGTAAATTGTACGCGCGTGGCGTCGCGTCGGGTGTTCATAGTATGATTCTGGTCTATAGAAAACAATACATTTGATTCGACTCAACACGCATCACGTTTCGTCGGGTTGCGTCGCGTGTTAATAATGTGTTTCCGCCTTAATACTTTTTTTATATCATTTCAATAAGATCATTATTATGTGTTTAGAAATTCAATAAAACGCGTTACTCACAGCCCACAGAAAATTTACTCCTCAATCACACTATGTGAGAGGAATAATGACTCTTATCATGGTACGTAACCACAGGTTTTCCAACTTACTGAACAATAGAGATGTTAGGTCAAATTGCACTTACCACTTACAATCCTCTGATTACGAGGTTCCACTTGATGCCTTTCTAGTGGATTTTACTATGAATTCGCAAAACCGTAACGAAGGATGCAGGACCCTTCATTTCCCTGTAAGTAACGCTGCTCTCCACAAGAAAGCATAAATCTCTTCAAATGAGGGAGTGGAATGTAGAACAAAAAGTGGAGTTTGTTTCATGCAAGAGTTCTCTGGCTTCAGAGTGGAAATTCAAATGGAACATTTTTGCATGAACCGTTTTTCTACGAGAGTGAGTCATAAACTATGCTTTTTGCTTGATAACTATTATGGTTACTGCCATCATCACTTTGGTTTGTTTTTTCTAACGTTTCGGCACGTTTTTTCATGTGTCCTTCAGGATTTACCTAAATTTTCTTTCCTGTTATTTAAAATTATGTCGAAATAATTTCTAGAAACTCAAGATAACACGCAGGAGTTCTTGCGTGTTGAAAATGCAAGAAAACTCTGAAGACGGCATGTGAATAGTGGCCGGACAGTTGCAGAAAATAAACCGAAGAAATAATGAAACTAGCCAAAATAATTAGCCAGCAAGTATTCAATCTGCAGCATCAAAAATTTCACGTTCATATTCTCATCACGAATTTTTCGCGAGATGATAGGTAACGATAACGGCATGATATTTGTTTCAAACATTGATGAAATCTCTAATCATTGACTAATTTGCTAACAAAGGTGAACGCACTGGAAGTTCAGCGGACTAGAAAGATGATCTTTAGGAAATCCTGAAATATTGTGGTTACGATTGTTGATAGTAATGAAGTACATCTCGATTCAACAATAAATTACACTCACACACTGCCATATTCTACGTTGAGATCTCCCTGTTCAATCGATTTGAATCTTATATGCAGTGAGGATTCCTCTCAACTGGAACGAAATTCAATTGGTTGAAAATTATACAGAATATTATATGCAAAATATAAACACATTTGCCATTTATGAACTTTGTATGCTGTACACTGGGCGATGAAGTTAGAGAATCCTTATCAAAACACGTACCTACACGCCCAAAATAAAATTAATGGATCTGAAAAGTTGTGTTATAGGATGCCATTTAAGTGAGAGGACTATCTCTTTACATAAAATATAGAGGGTTATCGTACAGTTGGGAATTTCTTTCGGAAAAATGCTCGAACAAATTGAACTCAGTATAGTCATTTCTTTCTCATTTATTCCATTTGTTCTAGAAACTTTCAACAACTTCGGTGGTTTAGTGAATTATGCTCTGAGAATTAATCTAATTTCATTCCTTTATTCGGTTTCGATGATACTCGTTAACTGTCATGGATATACATATTAAAGAACTGTTTTTTTCATTCATCTACAATAATGATGGTTTACTGAATTGTAATTTTTTCGGGAAGAGAAAAACGGAATAATTGTAAATATGTTTGGACATCCTTGTTGACTCCTTTTTATGAAATTAAAATAATATTCTAAATTAATTAACAAAACTCTTATTTTCCAGAATTTTCTGGTGAGATAACTACGCACTGAGAGGAATACTGCTAAAAAGTTATTCTGCTGGAAATTATTTCTTTTCACTAAAAAATATCTAATATGTATTAAAATTTCAACTTTTACGGGATACAACAAATATTTTGCTATGAAAGTTTTTTAATCGTTTAAAAAACCCGTCAAACATGAAAATATTCCCATGATAAATAAATAAATTTCAACTACTTTTTAAATCTGAAAGATATGATTTTTTAAGGGGTTTCTGAGATTTTTTTCAATGCTTAAACGTTCACTTGTTTGTTTATAATTAAATAATGCTTCTGTGCACAATTGAGGCTAGCTAACCTCCATTTGGGTTCTCCGCGTTGTTCTTTTCAAGAATGTGATGTGTTCATGTGATGCATCCAGTGAACTCTAAAAGACTTCTTATAGAATTCACTGGATGCATCCTACTCACTACCCACTTGGCAAATGTCGCAAATGGACATTTTTGTTATTGTTCACTGTCGGTTTACTGGGTTTCTTTTGGAACGACTTCGTTTTCGGCAGTACCTACATTCTCTGTTATTTGCAGACAAACTTTACCTATATGTTGTTGTTGGTTAATAATTGTGTCCATTACCTACATTTCAGATTCGGGTTAGTATCTTATAAAATAATATAGGTATATCTTTCTAGGTATAGAGTACGTCCTTATATGGTGAGTGAAGCATGAGGGCTGACTGATTATTTTTCTAATTTCATATGTAACTGAAGTCTATAATTAAATCAAAAAATTGATATCAGGAAGCGTTAATATATACGTAGAGATAGAATTTTGTGTACAACTACATATAAATAATACCTTAGCTATCGAGATAATTCAAATTTGTCTCTCGAAATTTTTTGTATCTTTCATAAAATTGAGTAATAATTTTTTTTATTTCAGGATTACAACAAATTGATTGACAGCCATGCTGCTAGGAAATCCATATTCCATATTAGGAGAGTATAGAATTGCAGTTCAAAGTTAAACCTTTAGGATCTGTAGAAAATCCAAACGCATAGGTACTATACACATCGTTTTCAATGAACGAAAGCAGACTCAAGTATTCAAGCATTGGAACTATTACTTTTTCCGCAGTTTATCATGAGTCGAACGTATAATAATAATAATAATAATAATAATAATAATAATAATAATAATAATATTTATTCATGCTAGTACATTTTAAAATGTTTGCATACGTCAACGACGGGAAAAAAAAAATCATGAAATATAAACAAAATCATCACAGAAAAATTCTTCTAAAGTAAAGAAACATTTACTCAATAAATATTTCTTCAAACATGTCTTGAACTGCTTTGCAGGCATCGCCCTCACAGTGGTCGGCAGCTTATTGAAAAACTTGGGCCCGTAGTATGTTACACCACACTTCATTTTATCGATTCTATGAAAATCCGTATAAATTTGATCTCTACGACGTGTATTATGTGCATGTATATCCTGGTGTGTCCTATATTCACCCAAATGGGATCTTACATGCAATAAACATTGAAATATAAACAGACAGGGAACCGTAAGTATTTTCTTATCTTGAAAAACATGTTTGCATTCATCTCTGTAATTTAGTCTACCTATTACTCTAATAGCCTTTCTCTGCAATCCAAACAGTCGTTTCACACTAGTATCATGACCCCAGCACAAAATACCATATGTTAATCTTGATTCTACAAAAGCACGATACACAGATATCAACACAAATTTATTTAGGTATCTCAGTTTTTTGATTCTTTAAAGTGTAACTTTTCATGGCTGTCCTATAATCTGGTAATTTTTCTAATATATTGTAACCCCTCAGGCTCTGTTACTTCTATAATGTGCGAGATGACGCAAGAAAGTTTCCAACGCCTATATAAGCCGAGTTCACAGTGCATGCGGCAAGTGGAAATAAATACAAGTTAAAATAAATAATAGCGACATACTTATCAGTATTAGTATAGGTGTGAATAAATAGTATTAATCAGTCAGACGTTTCAAATAAGTTAGGAAAACGTTACAATATAATACCTATTTATATTATCAGGGTCTGATTATACGTATTGTTTTAATATTTTTTGCACCATGTTGTTTACAAATAAATTTATTTGAAGAATTATATATATTTTATATTACTCTCAAGGATTGAAGAATTTAATTTAGGTACTAAAAGAAACTTCATTTAACTATTAAATAGAGTATCTACTCTGTTCAAAAAAACTATTTTTGAAGAGAAATATCGATTTTGTTACAAAGAAATGAAAATGTGTATATATCACAATTACGCAATGTAGCAAAAACTTATATACTCACCCATTATTGAGTGACTTGCTATGCGCAAATGTTCAGATTATTGTACTTGAATGATCATCTTTTAACGGCTAAAAAGCAATTTGTTTCGCTTAACAAGAATATGGTTCCATGACTAGAAGACAAATGCAGGCAATGAGGTTTAACATAAACCCAACTTGGACTACAGTAATCCGATTTACTGGGAAAAGCTATGATATCCCTTTCTCTAAATCAATGATTTAATATTCATTCACGAGCTAGTCAACAATCAGATTCATTAGTCCTTTATGCTTTCGAGCTTTCTTTACCCAGTGTCTAGTGCACTGCAGAATTAGTACTGCATTTTGTGGGTAAAAAGTTTTGATATCAACGAACGCATTATGTTTCTGAATATACAGGTTGTTCCAGGAAGAATGCGACAAACGGATACCATGTTATCAGTTAGGACTCGCATTAAGAGTTTTTAATCGCCTGACTGCCTTTGTTTGGGATATACAGGGTGATTTTGTCTTATGAGTGAAATTTCATAGTTCAATAACTCTTGCACTAATCGACCGAATGATTTCAAAATAGCTAGTTTTGTCACCTTTTACTATCGCTTTTCTTGATATGAGTCTAGCCTGATTACATTAATTCACGGTATCCGTTTGTCGCATTCTTCCCGGGACACCCTGTATAATTATTGCATTCACATATATGGATGTATGTTCAAGCTATGACCTATCATCAGATCATACTCCAGTAATAGCGTCACTGAGCACATTGATAATCAATAAAAAGTCTCCACCAAAACTACATAATCGAAAAACCAACTGGGTTGAATACCGCAAATTTATTCATGAGCGGGTCTCTCTTTCCTTGAGACTGAAGGAAAAAAAAGAAATCGAAGAAGCACTTGATTCATTTACAACTATACTTAAGGATGCAGCCATCCAAAGTACTCCAAGAAGTTGCAATGACAACAAACCAGAACCAATACCATTAGAAATTAAAAAGCTCATTGCTGAAAAACGCAAAATAAGATCTAGATGGCAAAACACACATGCTCCTGCAGACAAAACAGCATTCAATAATATAAGCAACAAACTTAAAAATAGGCTAAGAGAATTGAAGGAAGAATCATTCAATATATATATCACCGGATTGAACCGATACGACAACTCAATATGGAGACCTATAAAATCCAAGGTAAAGCCAACAGAACAAAATGTCCCAGTGAAAAACTCAACTGAAACCAATGCTAGATGGGCTAGAAGCGAAAAAGAAAAGGCGAAATTGTTTGCACATTACCTGACAGAGGTATTCAAACCAAATGACCAGGACATTGCTGAAATTGTTGAGGAAAATATTTCTAACATCCCTACAGAAACTCAAAATATAAAGTTCTTAACACCTAAAGAAGTATACAAAGAAATCACTCATCTGAACCTTAAAAAGGCACCAGGTATTGATGGAATAACTGCAAAGATGATCAAAGAACTGCCTAGAAAAGGGATTGTCATGGTAACCTTCATCTTTAATGCTATATTGAGACTCGGGCACTGGCCCAGATCACTGAAAACAGCAGAAGTACTCATGATACTGAAACCGGGCAAGAATCCACACGAAGTGACATCATATCGACCCATAAGCCTTCTGCCAATAATCTCGAAAATATTGGAAAGATTATTACTTCAGAGAATAAACGCCGAAATTCCCTTAGATCATTGGATTCCTCCACATCAATTCGGATTCAGACATGGTCACTCAACTGTCCAACAAACGCATCGAATAACGCAAACCATAAACCAAGCGTTTGAAAAGAAGCTATACTGTACTTCAGTCTTTCTGGATGTGAGTCAAGCGTTCGATAAAGTATGGCATTCAGGACTCCTATTCAAGATAAGAAATATTCTTCCTCTAAAATTCTTCAATATACTGAATTCATACCTTACAAACAGACAGTTTAGAACTAGAGTAGGGCATGAAGTATCAGATTATTGTCCCATTCAAGCTGGAGTCCCACAAGGAAGCGTGCTAGGCCCGTTCCTTTACCTTCTTTATACCTCGGATCTACCAATAACAGCTCACACTACAACAGGAACATTTGCTGATGACACAACAATAATGGCAGCACATGAAGACCCAGCAACAGCGACTAAACTAGTACAAGAACACCTAGACAAATTACAAATCTGGATGAAAAAGTGGAAAATAAAAATGAATGAAACCAAATCACAACAAGTAGACTTTACACTGAGAAAGCAACATTGTCCTCCAATCAAATTGAACAACATAATAATTCCACAAGCTACATCAGCAAAATTCCTAGGCTTTCATCTAGACACTAGACTAACCTGGAGAGAACATATTATCAAAAAAAGAAAACAAATTGACCTGAAAGTCAGGGAAATTAATTGGCTCATCGGAAGAAAATCCAAGTTACCACTTACAAACAAAATATTGTTGTATAAAACTATCATCACCCCAATATGGACATACGGGATAGAAATCTGGGGATGCGCAAGCAAATCCAGCATAGCTCTGATCCAAAGAACGCAATCGAAAATACTTCGCATGATGGCCAACGCCCCATGGTATGTGTCCAACCAGACTTTACATGAAGACCTAAATATACCATACGTTGAAGAAGTCATCAAGCATAGAAGCAAACATCACCACGCAAGAATGGAAAACCACTCGAATATTTTACTCCAACCCTTACTGGCAAACACCTTATCAAGAAGATTGAAGAGACATTGGCCAGCTGATTTAATGGAATAATGAGATTCTCTCACTGGAGATAATCTCCCCGCTCTATTCAAGTCACTTGACTACTTGTTAACACATTAACTTATAGAATATTATTCTGATTGTTAATAATTATTGAGATTAATAAAAAAAAAAAAATTTATTCTAAATGAATAAATGAATGGAGACATCATGGAGTGACCGGAATTCAGTGAATTTTTTTGTGAAAATTGTATATTCACGCATTTATGATGAATGTTTGTTATATACACAGGGTGTTCTATGATATCATTCGACTTTCCCCACATCAAAAAATCATAACAACGTAATAAAAATCTTATACAGGCTATTCTACTTATGACGACTTCCGTCATTTCTCGCTATACAGAATGTTCCATGAAAAACTATTTTTTCATATGATACGATAAGGTGTATTGTGTACACAGGGTTTTTGAATGATCTTCTGATTTCTTCCATGAAGAGGTAAATACAAACTAGCCTTAAATGGTTCTCACTCTGCGGTTATGACTTCCTCATAAGGAGAAATCACAATATAAATCCAAGAACATTTTACATTGGCGTAGCAAAAGCAAAATCCTGGCTATTTGAAAGAACTTACTTCCTCGAACATTTACATAGGATAAACAAGTTTTTTCATCAAACATCATGATTAATCCAAGTTTTTATGGAAAGCTTGTCTTATCTATGACCTTATATAAATGAAAACTCAAATAATATCAAAGAATACCCTGTGTACATAACCATCATAAATATGGGAACACCCAGTGTTATATATAAATATCGATTGAAATTCAGTCTCGGAGGATTCCGTATTTGATGAAACTTTTTAGGGTTTTCACTCCCAATCTCTGGAACAAAATCAATTCAAAAACTGAAATAACCGATTTGCTCCTGACAAATTAGTACAAGAATTTACGCAGAAACAAATCGAGTTTTTATTTTTTTAATTAATATTATATATTAATGTTCGTAGAAAAGAATAGGAACCCGTATCTTGGGAAATGATCCACGTCGTCATAGAACACCCTGTAAAAAGTCGGAACTGAAGGAAATTTCCAGTTTGAAGTCAGAATTAAATAAAATTCCGAGTTTGAAATCGGAATTCAGCGAAAAATATATTTAAAATATTATGAGGCTGGTAAAACCAACTGGTATGAAACCAACAAGAACGGTGTTGAAAATACATAATGATTGTGAGACCAATTAACACTTTTGGGAAAATAGTCTGGCATGACCATGTCAGAATAGTATCAACTAGGAAAACTCGTGAAAATAAAGGCTAGCCTGTGTTTGTATCTGGATAAAAGATAGGTGTGAGCATAAACTTAAAATTAGCCGAGTAAATTTATGTTTACATTCGAGGACCGGCTAAAGTTTGTGGCGTCAGGGAATTTAAACAAGCCGGCTAATGACCACATTACCCAAAACGAAACAGCTAAAAACGTATTCGATAGACACGCGGAGTATGGTGAATGGAATGAAAAATAGCATTGAATGTAAATTTGCATAATTAGGCGAAGTTAAATTACACAACCACAATTAGGTTTCCATTCCAAGATATACAGCGGGTTCCACAAAACTTTGAGTGCCGATCAACGATTCGACAGTCAGTCGATTTCAAAAACGAAATCATTGGAAGCTTTTCATTTCCGAATATGACACAGGAGTTTTCAAACTCTGAACATCTGAAGTGTAGAAGGATGGTTCGCTTGTCAGAAAGAAAACTACGTTTTTTTTATGATAATAGTAGTTATTGCAAAACATTGAATAACGGTCTTCCCCAACGATCAATGTAAGCATCTCTTCCTTTCAATTTCTGGGTGATATCTTTACTACTTCTTCTGAGAAATTTATATACGCTGATTATATTGCTCTCACGTTCTCTCATTCTGATTTCAGATGTATAGGGAATAATCATCTACAGAAGGAATTTCTTTTTCGATTGGCGTTTACATCTTAACCCAAATAAAACCGAGGTTTCGTATTTCCATGTATTATCTTCAAATATATAGAAATTTTAGCGTTGTTTTCGGTAAATATTTTTTTGGCACATAACTTCAATCCAAATTATCTAGCAGTTAAGCTAGATTTCTCGCTGAATTTCAAAGCAATTTGCATCTGAAGTCGAAAACTAGGAATAATTTCCTGCATAATCTAGCTGGTACACATGGGGTGCTGATGCAAGTACTCTTCGAACACAGCCCTAGCTTTGGTTTTTTCTGCTCCTGAATATTGTTGCCCCGTTTGGGTTAATATTGGTCATGTGCAAAGAATTGATGCATAGCTAAATCTTCCTATAGGAACATTTACTGAAACTATTAGATCTTCACCAATTCAATGATTACCACTTCATTCAAACATTGTACCATTCTTGGAATAAATTTCACTTCAGGATTCACAGACTGAAGTCGCTTAAACCCTTATGGTCCAATTCTTTCATGAATTTGAATGGGAACCGAGTTACCATAGATGTCTGACTCATTCTGAAACTTATGCATAGTGCTCTCGCGCTAATACTCACTACTATTTGTCTGACTGATGAAATATAACTTTGATATAGTTACCTTAATAATAATAATATATTTTAATAGTTCATGTATTTTTTGTGAAGCTTCAAAGCGTCTTGTAAGAGTTTTGGTCCATGGAAAGTGTCTGACACTTATAATATAACTTCAGAATAATATTTTATAATATATATATATATATATATATTTTATAATATATATTTTAATGTATATATAAATATGTATGTATGTATGTATATATAAATGTAAATATAAATCAGCCATATGAATTTAAGTTGAGTAACACTTATTTTTAGTTACCTTTCCCACCTGGTACATTCCCAGGTGTCACTAGGCAAGCTGTACAAGTTCGCAGGTATTGAAAGCACATGAGACTCTACTGAGATCCTAAAGTTTCATCTGTGTGAAAATAAGATGTCTGATCGCTCTGAGATCTTACTCTATTCGTGAAACAGGGTCTACGATAATTTCTAATATTGAAATTTTTTTTCAACGTTAATTATTAGGGTATATTTTGTAATTTTATCACAAGTCATAGGATATACGTTTTCCGAAATACCCTGTACGAAGGACCCAAGTGCAGCATTCGTCAAGTTCATCTGCCAAGTACTCCGGATAGCTACAAACATGATTGTTGACTGCTACTTGTTTTTCTTCAGAATTAGGCTTTTGTATTTTAATAAAAAAGATTATTTTGCGGACTCCTTCTTGTCACTCTGCGTTTGCTCATTCAATTTCTTTTCACACTCGAAGCAGCATGTCCCTCTCAAATATTATCATCAGGCGTTTAGATTTTTGGCTTCGCTTACAAGAATGCGTTAGGACAAAATGAAAGCAAAAGATGAATTTCGCATATTTTCTCTTTGTTTGCCTATTTTCAACAGCAACATAATGCTTTTCTGCTATTCAAATTATGTAAAATTCATAGTAAAATACATTGTTTTGAAAATTCCATTATTTTCATATTTATTAAAATTAAATTTTTTTCCAATTGTCGATACTTTTGCCTCGTTTTTTATTAGCTTTTACATTTGTATATTTTTAGCCAAGGGGCTGTGGTTACACTTGTTGCCGTCTAGAGATAAAAATCTAACATTAGCGTATAATTGAAGCTTAACCTAACATCAGCTGACTTATCTTAAGTTTTTGTTCACACCTACCTTTACCGTATCACTGGTGTAATGGGAACATGCCCAACTAGGAAAATTGAGATAATTACAGATCTCACACTTCCTCATCTCTTGATAGATAGATGAGATTATAAAGCTATTTTGAGATGATCCACTGGTACTGGTGGCCAAACGCACTGGGTTCAAACTTAAACTACTCTGGAACTTGAACTTGATCGATATGGGTATAAATTTGATCTCAAATGGAATGATTGAAAATCGACTGCAAGAAGTTTTTTCGAAATAAATTTATTCAGTCTGTGATTTGTTATAGTCCATTTCTTTTTCAAAAACTCATTTTCATAAACAAGGAGTGAAATTGAAAGAATCAAAATATGCATTCGAAAGTAAACATTTCCCAGCAAAAATACGAATATTCTATCGTGATGCATATCGATTGTTTCAACCGGAATGGAAATTTTAATGTAAATTTATTTTTGGTAATTGCTGCGGAAAATCAGAAACCCTGAAAATTATTTTCAGAAACTTTGTCGAATGTTGAAGATCCAGAATAGTTTTTGTTTGAATCCATGTGATGATATGCTTTTCAAAAGAAAACGTCAGTTTTGCGTTCTCATTCTTCAAAATTCACCAGCATTTTAAATGAACAAATCTGAATATAGCTAGTATATAGTTAGAAGAAGTTGAAGTGACAAGTGGATTCATTTGTCCTCCTTAACAATAACTTGACATTCAAAAGCCGCAATCACGGATCAACTTACCCAAAATCTCTTTCTTCGAGAAAAGTTTCAACCGCGTCTTTAACGTGCAAGCAACAGTTGAACTTTCGCGCAATAAGTTTCGGAGGGTAGAAGCAGCCCTTTCAGAACAGGAGCGCGTCGAACTATGAGGACATTTCATGGGCTGCATTCAGTTTGTTGGCTTTCCACGCAAGCTCCCCCAATGTTCGCGTTCTTGCTTGTTGACTCTTCATCATTTCGAATTTTGTCCACTTGCAAATTCATCTGAGTGAATTTGAATTGAATCAATGCCATTCACATTACTCATCAACATTTGTATGCTAATTGAAATATTCAGTTGAAAAAAACTGTTTTACATCGAATCAACTCACTTTCTATAAATATCAACAGAATTATTATTTTTTTTTTTTGAGGAAAGTTCTTCCACGGGGTGTTCGTACAATTTTCACTCAACAAAGGGAAAGCTGCATCCCACTCACCAAAGTTGGGGATGTCTGCTTATTACACAGAAACATATTGATTTGTTTTTGAGATGAAATCTGTATCCTCCATAGCTTCGTTGATTTTATTTGAATTTATCAACCTTTTCAACTGCCCGCAGATCTTGTATTCATAATTTTTAAATAATTTCATCTAGACATAGGGATACCTCACTAAAATGTTTACTCTAACTGAAAAGGAGGACGAGTAAACGAAATATTTCAGTTGACGGAAAAAACATTGGTGAACTAATATGATTTCTAAATATCATATTCTTTTGTATAAATTGACGAACAGTCAGTCGAATTGAAAATTTCATTACTTGCCCAATGAACACACACACGTCTATAATACGTTTATTTGTGGTGGGGAACGTTGATTGAAGGTTACTAGTTGAATTTTGTATCGTTATTTCGAAACCTAAATTCCACCATACGTTGATTTCACATATAATCAACGTTTATGATTTAGCTGGTTACTGAATCCACTAACATGAAACGTTATAATTTCAGTGCATCCTCAACGTGTATTCAATAGGAAGTGAGAAACATTAAATCAACGTTGAATACGATACCAATCAACAACTCGTTACTGTAGTCACCAATATGTAACGTGTCTTTAGCGTACTTCCTCACCGTATATTCAATAGGAAATAAAAAACACAACATCGTTGCATACGAAATAATTCAACAACTAGTTACTGAAGCCACGAATATGAAACGTGAGCCTGAGGTGTTTCCTCAACGTTTATTCAATTAAAACATTAAAAGCAAGCAACATTACAATTACGTTGAAGATTAGGTAATCTTTGTTGAAGACGAAACTATCCAAGATCCTCACCCTGTAGCCTCTATTAGGAAACTGAAACTTTTCTTGTCATGCAAAGTAGTAAATATTGAAAAAAAAATGTAAGCGGCATTGTAAGAGCAAAACCGATCACTTTTTTATGACGGATATGTTCTACCAGTTACCCTTAGGTATGAGATCAGTTTATAATTTGAATCAATTCAAGAGACTGGTATGAGTGATATCTTTGAGTATTCAACCCCAAAAATAATAACCCCAATAATACTCAATGGTGATATTAAGAAATTTAAGAATAAATATTGGGATGATGACTTCTGATGTAGAAATATGATATTATAAACTATAAGCTGCGGCGGTCTGATTGACAGCGATGTAGGGTAGGAAGCCAAAGGTACCAGATTCGAATCCCGCCGTGGTGATGGATGTTTGCGGTTGTCTTGATGAACCTAGTTTGATAAAAGATAATGTTGGGCTAATGGAAACAATCACAAGGCAGGCTAATGGGTAGAGGGCAGAAAAACAAATAAAATTTCGTTTTAGAATCAACATTTAAATTTCGTATGGTAGCAACGTTTCTTCAATCGAATGGCAACGTTATATTCTCGTAGAATTTCCATTCCAAAAATATTGTTCGCTACGTTACTGTAACACTAGAATGAAAAACGTATTTCCTAACAACATTTTGCCGGTTTCTCAACGTAGCGTTACTTGAAGAACTCAACGGTACTTCCACGTGTCTGTGTTTACTGGGTGGTAACTATGACAAATAAATTTAGGTACATTAAATGGACCTACTGGGAAATTAGATATTTGATGACAGTTAGTCATCATAAGCACCTTAACTGAATTTAAGGTAGCTCAAGAAGAAAAATCATCAATAGAGCTTCAAATCATCTTTTTATTCCATCTTTCAAGATTAAGTGAGATTCAATGCAAGTTATGTTGAAAGTTCTAAATGTGCTTACTCCATCGTCGCATGAAACAGTACTGTTAAGTGTGACAACGTAGTCAACTAGTCAAGTACCTCATTCCGTCATTCGATAGGTAATTTCATGTTCAATCAGATAAATCATGACTGCTAACTGAAGAATACATACAGGATATTTATTTTAGGCATAAAAAAAGACATTTTCTGACTTCGAACTGATACTGGATACTGATAAAGCCCGGTGGTACAGTTCAGGTTCAAAATTGAACCCAGCTCAAGTTTGACAATGGACGAGTTCAGAATATGGTGAACGTCAAAGGGTTCAAAGATGTCATGAGTTCAGAAATGTTTATCAACCTTGTAAATATTCGACTGCACTCTTGCAATGGCAACGTATTTTTTTTTCAAATTATATTGCCTTTCGGTTGCTTTAAGCATTTTACAATCCTGCGAATGGCTCTAAAATCCAAGTGATATGAAAGAAAATTGATATTTTATTTTCAAGGTAAGTTTTGACATTATTCAGGCGTTTTTTCGTGTTTCGTCCATTATATTTGAGGTTTCATCCATAGAATAAAAATTTATTCATTATTAGATTATGGTTTCATCACAGAATACATAAGTAGTTGAGGCCTCGGTTGAGGCGTTCTGTGATGAGACCATACTCCAATAATGAATAAATTATTAATCTATGGATGAAACCATACATATAATGCACGAAACACGAAAAAGACGCCTGAATAATGTCAAAACTTACCTTCCCTCCGATATTGCCACACGCCACGTCACACAAGCGCTGATTGGTGTGACTATCATAGAATCAGGCATTGCAATTTAAATAATGACAACGTTGAAAATTGAAGTTATTTTAAATCGTCAACTTTATAACTTTATCTATTACCATTATCTATGATACGCCACAGTCAGCGGACCCAGTTTTTTGTTACTTTTTACGTCATAACCTTTTCAATCAACTCCGAATTGTAACTTCTTTCTATGCTTTCTCTTCTCTCCTATTTTCAAACATACTCCAAGTTCTTCAGATAATCTGGGATATTCTTGAAATTCTTCTTCAAAACTGATTGATTGAAACAGAACCAAAATTAAGGGTTAGGAACTCATATAACAGAACTAGTTCGTGACATTACTAGGTACTTTTTCAGGAGCGACTAGAAAGAGCATTGAAATCCAACGTTGCCATGCCGTGCGAAATGTAAATTCACGAATGACATTTATGTCATAAGATATTGGCGCTGCATTCGCCATAATCAGCTGTTCCCCAAACAAAAGATTAGTGGTTTTTGTTTATCAAAATCAAACCAATTCATCAACTGAAAGCTCTTTCGTCAATTCTTGGCTGTATTGTAAGTAGTATTCATCTTTTAGTTATATTTTGAGGAGTAAAAGATTAAGGTTAGTAACCGTTTATTTTTAAAACATTTTCAGATCATCTGGCAAAATGTTCTTCGAATTGTCAGAAATTTTTAAATATTCACATGCAACACCCGATAGTGGAGGTATTCTAGAGGGTGAGCAAGTGTTATATGCCAACCATCTGATTTTATGTGGAAAGAAAGCAGTTACAAAGGATACAATAAACATTGCGGGACTCTATCAACAAACATCGACTCTGCAAGGACAACCCCATCAAATTGAGGGAATGTTATCTATAGTTGATGATCTGAAGATTGGAAAGATGAAATAGACATACAAAGCAGCCTGTATGAGGTTGTATTTAATACAAAACAAAAGAGGCAAATTATTGTGTCCTTGCAATTTAACTGATTCTGAATTTAATTTTAGTATTTAGCTTTCTCTATGCTGTTTGTTTATTTCTATTTTAAGATGGATGTTAACTCTATGAAGATGCTTTTATTCATGTTGAATAGTTCTGGAAAAAATGAGTGAAAGTGGGCTGAAAGTAAAAATCTTTCAAAATTTTATGGGAAAAACATATTCTGATATTTTTTTTTGTAAAAACTATAAGTATTCTAGTTTAAGGAAATGTGGTGGGCAGCAGTACTGCTTAGGTTGCAGATACAAAAAATAACAAAAATATTTGGAAAATTGTGGCCGTTTTAACTTAAAATATTATGGAGGGTGTTAATTTGCGAAGAATTTCATAAGTTATTTTGTAATGAAATAAAAAATTGAGCTGGATTTTTTCTTATTTTTCCTGGAGTAGTTTTGACCATGTCCACCCTACGGCGCCGTCTTATCGTTGAATATATGATAATGTTCATGTAATTTAGTTGTAATAAAAATTTTCTTGTAAAGGTGCACTGTTTTAATGAAAAGGTGTATTCACTATACGTATAAATGGGAACTGTATAAAAATATCGGTACAAAATATTAACAGTATCAAAATATAACTAGTGAAAAAATAAACAGCATAAATATAATGAATAAAAAAATATTACAAGTGGACGTCAGCTCTTAATTAATAATAACGTCCAAGCATTTTTGTCGTATCCTTAAGTCATTTATGTGAAGCTCCTGGTGCTGAAATAGAGAAATTCCTTCAGGAATACGAAAAAACTAACACTGTCCCTGTTTCTTCGGCCTCCACATCCAACAACATAACAAGATAATGGCACTTCCTGCTAAAATACTGTGCGACTTGCCCAATTTATTGAATACTTTCATTACCATTACCAACGTAAATCTAACACTGTTAGCGGAAGAATCACTAGGAATAACACCACTAACTTTAAAACAAAAATAATGCTATTGCAATGTACTTATAATAACTAAAAGCAGAGTCTCTCTGCTAAAAGTATATAGTATATAATATTCAAAATTATGTGTTATGTTTACATAGTTTGACGTCTATCAAGCTCTCTGTGCTGTCAATGTCAATCAAAAATTGCGCACAATGTGGCATCGTTGGATTTCAATGCTGTTTCTAGTCGCTCCTACTTTTTCACGTATGCACGTATGATCGCTATCTTCGTCTATCCCTGCCTCTCTCACCAATTCTATAACCATTCAGAATGTCTCGAAATTAAAATAAACGACGAAATAACAAAAGCTCCAGCATTTCCACAATAACAATGAACTTGAATGGTTACCCACATACACAGCTTTACAATTTATATGCCAGAGTGCGTCTAGACTGCTTAATGGCCAATACCATGGTTTTCCGGTATATCAGCCCAATAGTAGCTAGCTAATCGTCTAGAAGAGCAAAACTGAAGGCATTGGGAACTTCGACTCACTGTTTAGAAAACGTAAATACACATTTTCACGAGGAATATGAATATCGTGGATAACATCGGGTGGAATATACCTATGTGATTCAAATAAATAATATCCAGTTAGGGGAGACTAGGGAGCATTGATACATGGGGAGGCTTGATACAGGCTTATATCCGCGATCTGTAGCCGTTTTCAAAGGTATTACACTAGAGAACACTATTCTTTAGCAGAGGGCATTGCGTGACGTTAATATGTAAGGCTAACAGTAGTTTGTTTGTGAAATATTCAACGAAGAGTGTTTCGAGGTGAGAAATTGTAAGTTTTTACTCAAGTTACCTAAGGGTTTTATGATCATGCATTAATTCTTCGGCATAAACAAACATTTCACTGGGAAATATGCATAAAACTACTCAATTTACAGTTTTATTCGCTTTTCAAAATATATGCGTATAAGATGAAAACATAAATCACTTTAAAAATTGTTTTCAGGGAGGTTTGAGACATTTGTCGAGGGGAGGCCTGATACATGTATGATCTTCAAAAAATATTCCGTAGCTAGTTGGATAGGCCTACATGAAGGCGTCTTCACCATCCAACATATCAAAGGGATTTTTAAAAACCGTACAATCCCCATGTATTTAACGAGGCCGACTTTTCTTGTGTGGAAGTGACTAACTGACAATTTCCTAATTTTTCTACACCTATAGGACCAAAGCAAGCCAGTATCATTGCTGACCTACCTACTGAGCTGAATAATCCTCTCGATTACTCTCCCAGTACATCGTATCAATCCTCCCATATGTGGGGAGGTTTGAGACAGTTTACATGTTTTTGTGTTCAACGTTCTGTACAGAATAAGATGTTTATGTTTTGCGACTTCTATATTTATTTTGTTGAACGATTAATTGAAGAATTATATAATATAAGAAAAGTCCTGCTTCTTCATATAATTCAGTTTCCAGAATAAAAATTCCAAAAAACGTATCAACCCTCCCCAGTCTCCCCTAAATGGAAACTCATCATGGATGCATGATGTAATCATAATCTATCGTTGTCCTTGAGCATTAAGACATTCATAAATCACTCATCGTGAATAACAAATCATTAAGCATAGACAACCTTAAAGCTGCATTCGCAATTCGCGGGCCGAAGTGCACTTCGGTACGAAAGTTGGCAGTAAACTTCGGACAAAATACTCAAATGAATTGAACATGTAGGGGAAGATGGGGTAATTGCGGACGCTGAAGAAAAATGAAGTATAACACTTATAGATAATGACATATCAGTCTGATTTTATTAATTTATTAATCTTTGGTTAATCAACTATAGAATTATCATTCATAATTTCACGGGATTTAGGAACAAAATTGTTTTTTTCAAGAAATACAAAACCCTTTCTGTCCATATTTACGGCATTTCAAAAATAATAAAACAAAAATTTGATACTGGTACAATATTTTGTTGAATGTTATTAGAGCATCACCTCTATTGAAACAAAACAATCGTTAGAAATTATTAACTATTCGACATCACTTTTTTTTCATATAAACCACAAGCAAAATGATAAATCCTCAAAATTAGATCAAAAGTTACAAAATTTTTCGAAATGACTTATTTTGAAAACTAAGAACGATCACCGGTATTAACTGTTTTCTTCGCATTAAAGGTTTGAAACTAGATAACTTGGTCATGATATTTGAGCGCATGGAGAAGGATCTAGTAGATATCCTTGTGTCCGCTTTTACCCCGCGTCCGCAATTACCCCATCGTCCGCTAACTAATCAAACTTTAAAGGAAGCTACAGACGGCATGTCAAGCCCATAGATGTATAATACTAACATAGATGTATAATACTAACTAGTATTATAGGTCCATGGTCAAGCCTTGGCAAACGCCCGCTCGTTCCAACGTTTGCGCATCGTGTGTATAGCGTGTATGCAAACCATATGGCAAGGCAAAGCCAAAGCTGGCGCTGGCCAGGGTTCGCCTAGAAGGCGGTATTTTAGACACACATCAAAGGTCAAACTTATCGAGACTCGTCAGTGAATTTGATCACCGTACACACGACACGCGAGTCATATTTGAAATTTTTATAGCAATTTCTATCTGGCTTGTATGGTTTGTTTGTAGGATTCCTTATTAAGGAAGTTCGTAATTTTTGGTGTTCTGTGAAGTACGTCGTGTAGTCGTGCATGGTTAATACCGCAGTAGATTTAATAATGTCTCTTGTTGCCAATTTTTATTGTTTTTTTAAGCTAAAATGACTGAAAACTGGAGCAATGACACCATTATAGAGTAGCCCATTCTTTGGGATCCGCAAAACGTCAATGATAAAAATCAGACTTCATTTCCTCGCACGCTTGTTCAACGTTCGCCTTCTAACTTGCCTTGAAAATACTTGCAAAATCAACATGTGTGTATGGTCGTCGGTGCATGAATATCGAGAATATAACAACGTTTCCACAAACGCTGGCCAAGGTTTGCCATGCCGTCTGTAGCCGCCTTATCATTAGCATCATTCATAGCCGTCACGAAATTCCTTGCCGAAGTGATAAAGAAATTTTGTCCACTTCGAATTCCGTGCTGGATTTGGATTTCATTATGAATGAGAATGAGAAAGCCATCTGCTAAGCTTCCAAGCCGAAATTGCCGTATCGAAAATGACGATTGATATTTTTTTAATAATTTTTTCAGAATGATTAAAGGTTCTTCTTGCATTTTACGGCTATTATTCACTTCGATTATTTACCAAACTCGACTTCATCCGCGCGAATAAAAGTCAGGATATGTTCGTTGAATAATTTCAATAAATGGGATAAATATCGATTCAAATTCCTCCATCAGAAAATTGAGTGCGCATCTTTGGACCCTAGGGAGAAGAAGTGGAATTTTAATCAACACACGCACCCCTTCAAACTCAAGTAAGCTAGAAGGGTTTCTTAAAAAATCAATTGTTTGAATATACACTCACTTTCAAAAGTTTTGCACCCCCCCCTGTAGTGGAGATAAAATAATCAAGATTCACAACAAATTGTTACTGACAACAACAGAAACTTGTTGACCACCAAATAAAACGATAACATTACGAAACAAAAAATGTTCCTGTGTTTAAATATCGATTTTGTCAAATGTGTGCCTTTCTGCGGATCAGTAGTTTTTCGTTTTAAGTACCGGTTAGTTCAAAAACTGTGTAATATGCCCAGAAACGAGTTGTCTGAGTTTGACAGAACTAGAATTATTGCTCTCTGGCAAGAAGGGCTCTCACGCCATCAGATAGCCAATAGACTGAACATTATTCGAAGCACGGTTAGCAAAACGATTAGGCGCTATGAGGAAACTGGTGAAGTGCATAGAAGACCTCGAAATGGTCGTCCTCGTGTTACCACGATTCGGGAAGATCGGTATATTGCCCAATCAGCCCCTAGAAATAGGTCAGTGACGGTACCAACACTCAGGTCGGAATTCCAAAGAGCCCACAACCGTGTAATTTCATGTGCTACAATTCGTAGAAGAATTTTAACATCAGGATTGCGGTCCAAAAGGCCTCTAAGAGTTCGTTTATTAACTGTTCTTCACCGAACCGCTCGTCTGCAGTGGTCGCGAGCTCATCAAAACTGGCATTCAGAAGAATGGAGGAATGTGCTATTTACAGATGAGTCACGGTTTGGGTTAGTAAGTCATGACTACCGCTTAAGAGTTTGGAGGGAACCAGGATGTCGAAATAGGCCTGAGAGAGCTATTCAAGTTGCTCCTTTTCGCGGTGGCACTGAAATGTTTTGGGGAGGCATAATGTTTGGAAGAAGAACGCCACTAATTCACATATCCGGGACGATGACTGGTGCATATTGCCTCGAAAATATAATAAATCCTGTAATTATACCCATGGGTAATGAATTAGGGGCTCAATTTATCTTTATGGACGATAATGCCAGGCCACATCGCACTAGAGGTGTTCAAGAAGCCCTGGAAAACCAAAACATTATCAGATTAGAATGGCCCGCGATGTCTCCTGACATAAATCCTATAGTGCATATATGGGATCATGTTTCCAGAGCCGTTTTCCATCGAAATAATCCACCACGAAATTCACAAGAACTTATTGTAGCTGTTACCGAGGAATGGATGAATATTCCGCGGGAAATAATCAATAATTTAATTTTTGGAATGCCTAGACGAGTGAATGCATTGCTAAGCAGCAGAGGCTCGAATACTGCATATTAGTTTGCTCTTTTATTAATTAACTTTTAATTTTCCGTTTGAATTTAATTTTTGTATTTGCAATTTTTGATTCCTAATTTGTATTTGTTGTTTCAACTTCATAATTCTATGAAATGAAATTGATTTCATTTTATTTCTGTAAAAGCCTTTCATTATCCTTGAACCCGAGGGTATAATTTTTTTTTCAAAGTTTGAGATAGCCTTAATAATTAGGGGGTGCAGGACTTTTGAAAGTGAGTGTATTTCAGGCAGGCGTATTTCAGTTGGGTTAACCCATTTATTTTCTAGAAATCCTTTGTCTTCCAGGTCTTCCACCAACGTTCCATTGAAGCTGTGATCGAATCTTGGCCATGACGACGTAGACAAACTACCGATGACCCAGTAGTTCACGTGACACAACACGTCTTCCGCCGAATAAACTCGAATTCCTTATTTCCCCAATCCCCATCTTTTATTTTCATTAATGTTGATTTCAGAACCCATAAGGTATGCAGTAGTTGAGGAATATTAGTTTGAGGCCACCATCATAACGTTCGCTAGTTTATTTCACGAATATTTTACTTGGATGATTGGCATACCCTGAATGGGGTAATGGGCTCGGAATTATTCGACTGAAATATTTTTAAAGTGCATTTGTATTCGAATCGGAAACAGTATAACAGTTCGGCAATCCATGAGGGTGATATTTTCGTAGCTGGAGGCAGCGATTTTCAAGAATTCTTTTGATGTGAAAAATTTTTTTGATTCAATAAAATTATTCGTTCGATTGCTCTTCTAGGGTATTTTTTGAATAACAAATGCTTTTCAAGTGATGCATCATTCAAGTGATGGTTCTAAATGGAATGAGAATAGAAGAAACGAATTTAGTTTGGGGAAAAATTACTGGCGTAAAATTTTTTTCCTCAGAACTATGAAAGTCGATGTCAGTACGCAATACACTGTGTTTCATGAAGACGAGATATGCATCGTGAAATAATCACCTCAATGAGCTTTTCTAATTATTTCTTCCACCATCGTGTTAGTTTTCAGAGAAATATGTACGTAACTGAGAAACACACTATTAAAGAAATATGTTCGCAAATGAGAAACACACTTCTGACTACTTGTGTGTTTCTCGTTTGCGTATGTACCTACATATTTCCTCCAGCTTAACAAGGTTTCCATTTTTACCAGATTTCTTTCTTATATCTCAAACCATTTCGAGAATATCGAGGAATTAGTTATTTCTTCGTAATATATTCAACGCCAAGTTTCTTATCAACAAAAGCATGCCTGGATAAAGGCCTATGCATAAGAACATTTTACGTGTTTCTTCTAAGCAGACAATAGCAGTAAACTGGTGATGTAGGCTATCATTTATATTTTTAGGATGTTCATGACTCATAAAAAGGAAGAAAAATAATGACATCAATATTAAAATCCCTAAGTTAATTTTTGTGGCCAAAATTTATTTTTATGTGAGATCATTTTGTATTGATCTTTCTGAGGCCCGATGATTATTTTGATGTAATCGAAACGTCGGCAGAATTTCATATAAATGATTTTTCCTTGATTCCCTCACTCTTTACTTCCAGCAATAAATAAACCGATATTTTCGCATAGTATCTCCGTCTCCAATCTGAGAACAAGCTGAGCAGAATGTTTAGATACAAAACAATAACCAAAAACAGAATTACATAAACTACTCAATCACAAATCAAAGATAACAGGATTCATATTGAAAAGAAAAGAGTAAAATTTGGAGATTTTCAAGAAAATATTTATAACAAATTTTTTTATATAGGTATAAACATACTGTACAATAGCTTCCGAACAATTAATAACCGAGGTAATTACGTTTCACCAACACTATTATCATCGTCACTTTGATCATTGTCACTCGAATCATCTTCACTAGATTCACTATCACTGGAGATCTCGAGCATTAATTGTACCCTGTTAGTATTCATTGGGATCATCGTCGTTGTCATCATCAGTCTCCTCTAATTCTTGTTTGTCATAGAAAGCATCAGGCCATATCTTGACTTCTTTGAAATACTTTATATGTTGGCTGATTAAAACTCTCACAATTTCACCTTTGATCTTAACACCTTCCTGAATAGGTTGTATTATGACAAAACTACCACGTTTAACCCACATGTAGTTGCGGTATTTCATTGGCATGGACACAAGAAACCTAGTTTTATCTGCGGTCTCTATTTCGTGTAGATTGTTGCCTTTACTTGCCGTTATTTTAACTATTTGCTGATTTTCGGCAGGTGGTGAGTAGTCATACACTTCCTTCATGATGTGCTTCCTTTTAGTTGCTCGTGACACAAGTCGTGACATATCTGGAAATAATTGAAATTAGAACAAATTCAGTAAAATGCAAGAATGTCATCTCAATAATCTTGATAACGTGAGTATCTTGATTCCAAAGCGAGTTTAAAAAGGAATTATATAAACAAACTTTCGTCACACATAATTAATAAGTTATATTACAGGAAACTAGAAATGTGGCGGTTTGGACGTGTAATAGTGTAATTTATATAATATATAATAATCAATAGCAACTCAAAGTATGAATAGATATGTTTTCGATAGACTACAGGTGAGATTTGAATTAAGAGGAGTTGTGGCGTAAAGGGGGAAAGACTAGGTACCAGAATGTGGGATGTGGCCGGAACACTTGAACGATAGGTATAAGTTACGGATATAACAATAGTTTCCACTTTCGTAGAACTGATAGTAGCACTTAACGAACGTCTGTTTTCAATTTCACCAGGATACGAATTGTAGCCAATGGCAAAACTTTTCGAGAAATTTTTTCACGTGGAAATTTATAGAAGAGATAATTGCACCTCGGAAAGTTAATAACATGAATGAATATTTGTTCTTCAATGAATAAAATTTTCTAAATTTTTTTTCGTTCGACGAATAAAATTTTTTTCGACTTTTCGAGGTGACGAACTGATTGAATTGAATCATAATGAAAACCCCACATAAATTATTGGTTTCTGACGTAAGATATTCCTTTTCACTCTTTCAACTGACTACTATAACGGTGTAGACCCCTCTTAAATTCTGTTCGTCCGTGCATAAACACTCTAAATTCCGAAAAAATTCAGAAAAAACCTGAAACTTTCGTGGTAAGTTGAGGTTTTCTATCAATGGTTAAAAATGTTGAAATCATTTACCTCTATGATTTTCGAGACAATAGATGGGGTATAAAGTTATTTATGAATACATCTACGGAATTTTTTTGGGGTCATATCAATAAAAAATAAAACATGCGATTTTCATAAAAGTTTTGCATCTTAAAAATTAATAAGAAATCATACTGCAGATAACAAACTGCATGAAATCACATTGCAAAACATGTTCAATAACAATTCGCGCCATATTGCCCGAGGATCACGCTGGTTTTTATAAATCCTCATCAATTATCTGAGAAATTGTAGTTCAGTCAATGACATTGCGGTATGATAGACAAATAAACAATATTGCCCCACACAATACAATGGTTTGTTTCCCTCAGTGACATCAAATTAAAATGCCCTATACTTGTTATTTCTCCAAAACATTTGTTTTCCTGAGAAATGAATATTCATAAGAGATACCTATATTTATTTTTTGAGATAATCGAGATTTCAGATATTTGTTTGCCTACCCTTTATGAATTTTTTTTATTTATGTACTAGAACTGATGAACCCCACAAAATGGAATCAGAAATGGTGAAGTTATCATCCAAAGAAGAATCAAAAATAATAATCAAAAGAACTATCATAAGACCGAAATTCCCTTGGGCAACGAAGTGGATAAACTGATAAGCTGATTTTATACTAAAATAAATACATTATGAGTTTTCGAAATGAGACAAAGTATCAGGAAAGAATAGCAGCAGGTTATGCAAGGATGTTCGTTAATACAAGTATCAACTGGATTGCAGTATCGGTCAGTAATTAAAAGAAATCAGACACAATCTATTAGAGTATGAGATATTCAAGAGATGTCTGATTTTTTTTTTTGATTAGTGACCCCATACTCCTATGAAGTTAATTCCCAGCCGAATTGACTAAATTGACTGAGAAATAAAAGAAATTGCTTTTTATGAACGATCAATATGAAAAAATGAGAATGAGAAATAGAAGAGTGGAGAAATTAGAGAATGCCAGAAATTGAGCGGTCGACATTCAAATAAATGTACCTATAAAAAAAAAGTTGGTATAAATCGTAGAAATTATAACTTACAATTGAAGCGATAAAAGAAAGAGAAACCTGTTGCGACTAGAGAAATAGAGCTAGTAGTGGCAAAAAACTCACTAAAAGCGTTGTTTACAATTATTGAGTTTGCTTTTGGTGTGCTATTTGTGTTTAATTTTATCGATTGTTTAGAAATGAAAGTGTTCAACTAACACTAATACATATTGGTTAAATCTTGTGCAGCCATAAACTGTACAAACAGATTCAAAAAGGGCGAGAATATCAAATTCCACAAGTAAGTTTCCCTAGGTATCTTTTTTATCTGGGTTATTATTCAATTAATCGATTAATCTTTATTCATAATTTCTTAATTTTGGAATAAAAGATGAGGATTCCTTTATATTATAGATTTCCAAAGGACGAGGTCCTGAGAAAAAGTTGATTGATGGCTGGCGGTAAAAGGAAAAAAAAATTCATTCCCTGGGACACCTTTAATATGCAGCAAGAGCATTTTGCTGAAGAGGACTATTTTATTAATGTTCATGGCAATAAAAATTTGAAAGTATAATAATACTTTAATTTAATAATAATTAAAACCGCACAGCTCACCTTTGAGGTCCTATGTTTATAGTGTTTATAAGAATTTTTGCCTAACAATTCTCGAAGGAATAAACCCCTAAACGTATTAAATTGACTCTTGAAACAATCTGTATTCATTCAAATTCATTAAATAAACCATTTCTGCGATCGCAATAGGATTTATATTTTTCTTCGTATGAAGTTCCTGGAATTTTCACATGAAAAGTGCGCTTTCATTCATGAATTTTTGTAGCTCTAAAAACAAAGAATCATTTAGGCAATGTATTCGCACAATACTTTCATGTTTGCTCCTAGAATTCTCATGAAAAACGCACAAATAACAGAATTTCCATACCCATTCAATGCTTTTGGAATTTGCGGGCTTTTTGCCAATACTAGCTCTATCTCTCTCTTAGTTGGGCTGGCAACACATTCTTCCATAGCTCGAATATGGGAGAGCTCATCCATGTTAGGTTAGTATATCCATGGTATCGAAACATTTGGGAAAATGCCCTCTATTGTTGACGAATTCTTGAAACTGCTAGAAACAAAGCAATATACATAACACTGTTTTCGTAGATCCTCCGCTTCTTTGCTAGCATAATCAGGAGTAAATATTACGGAGATAAAAAAACATGTTGGATGGAAGTCTACGACGGTAGCCGAGGGCTTTGTTGATCATTCTATTGCTTATAGAAAGGTCATTGCGGAAAAAATTCAACAAGTCAGCAGATTTTGGAACATCATCTCCAATATTGTACTTCCGGTTTCTACTAGTAATGATTAAGATGATAAGGAGGATTCTAATAATGTGTTGCTCATTGTTCTAGTCAATCCAGTTATACCATTAATATTAATGTTCATAAGTAATTTGTTAAATATTGATAATAAAAATTTGCAATTCCTAAAATAATTATTATAATTTTATCTGATTTCATCATAAGAAAATGTAGCTTCCACGTAAACAATCACTTTTAACAATGTTGGCTGTCATTAAATGTGTCACTTTTAATGGCAGTTCTACAAAAAACTATTTATGCGCTGATGCTGGACTCTGTACAGGGTATTTTTGAAGGTGAGGCTTTTTTTCAACAGAAGGTAGAACTGGTCAACATGGAGCGTTTCACCACAAATCACCTACACAAATTTTTCAAAATGAAAATGATCCTAATACGACCCTAGACCGTTTGTTAGCTGAATGATCGCATAGCAGTGGAAAAAACTCATTTCCTGATTCGACCATGTGGTTTAATTTAGGATATTGGCTCGTTCGATATTTACGTGATAATGAAAATGGAAACTTAGGATTGCCGAATTGTTCTCATTATTTTTCAGTAACTTACACGATTTTATGAAATGGCTCATTTTGATACCAACTGACAGAGAAGAGTAAAAAATAGAATAATATTTCAAAATCTCACCAACAAAATTCGTCTAAATTATTCACGAATTTTTTCACAATGGGCATCACAATCTTCTTGTTTGAACATTCCAACAATCGTCGTAAAAATGGGATGAAATGGGAAAACATCATAGCACTTTTCCAACATAACTAACATGAGCACTTTCAAGAAACTGCCTCGATTTTTTGAATTTTGCACGATACAACAATTATGATTCTTTCAGAAGTGACCTGATGCATCTAATCCGATGAACTTGGTACTGAACCATTCATTGTCCAGCCATATGTTTATGTTTTGTTTCGTTTTCCGGAGTCACCTTCCATTGTCCCGTTCTTGAAATTCAATGAAATTTTGTCGAACTTCAAGGGGTTCTATATCAGCCATCTTGTATATTCTATATAGACAATTTTTGGTTATACGACTTATTTTGATGAGCTCTGCCTTCTGTCAAAAGAAAGTCCCACCTTTGAAATCACCCTGTATATTTAAACTGTTTATTGCTGTAATTGTACCTATATATATTGCATGAAACTCCTCATCGCATGAGACTTGATCGAATAGTTTTCATGTATGATATTTGAATTTTCGTGACGGTATATCTCAGTTTATCGGTTGTGAATGTAAATTTGTGCCTATAGCACGAAGGGCGAAATAAAGAAAGGAACTTTTCGGCTGTAAACAGGAAATTATCTATTAATGATAAATAAAGCTTCCGTTTGGACACGTTATAATCATCTGAGTGGGATAATATATAAACTTAATGAATTCAATAGTAATTTTTCAATGGTATATAAATTGCTAAAACCTTAGATTGATTATGGACAGATTCTAAGCTCGCTATAGTCTAATATGTGTTGGTGTAAAATGTGCATCCATTTTTTGTTCAATCATTTCTGCAGATTCTTGATATACCGAATTTATTTTTACAGCAACTTCACCACTATTTCACTTGACATTTGCCCAGCTATTTAAATCTCATAAAAGCTTATTTTTATCGAAGGATTATGAATACGTCGTCAAATTTATTTGATAACAAATTCTATGGAAATAACAATCATTGTGAAAAATAAACAAGAATCCGACAAGTTAAAAGACCTGAATACAAAAATGGTAGGTAATTAAATGGCTTATAGTCTTTCAACAGTGCCGCACAACTTTCACTATATTCTAATGGCCCTTGAGATTCTGGGAATCCTATTGGATCTGCAATTGAAAGAGGAAAATTTTCTAGAAACCATTGCTCCCTAATATAAATTTCTAGAACGTTTGCCATTTTGAATGGAATTTAACTGAGATTTTTGTCATCAACATAAACATCTTTATCATCATCTTCATGTATTCCACTATACAGAGTTACTTTGCATTCAACTCAACCTTTATTTATCTAAGAATTGGAGAAGCGTTCAGCCCAATATAGATTAGCCTAGTCCGAATGGAGGAACTATAATATACAGTTATCAGATTAAGCTATAATCCATTCATTTATTTTTTAGCTACGTGAAATTGGTTGGTCAAATGAGTAAAATATCGATGCACATGCACTTAATAAAAAAGTAAAGTATATAAAGACAATATATCAAAGTGAATGTTTAGTCTGCATATACAGTCATAGTAATCAGTGCATTATATTATAGTTTCTTCGAAAAAGCATGACAGTCGTGTCGGTCAAAATGGGAATCACGAAAAAACACCTATTTTCATCACCTGAAATGAACCAAGTAGAAAATGAAATAGTACAGCAGAAAAGTTGCCCTGTTTGTTCAGTTACAATTTCGACATTAATTTGGTGATGTTGGATTCTCACCCCGAGATGAAAAGAATTTTTATTGGCCTTCCCGGACTATCGAGTCGCAATAATTTTCACAGATTTCCTCCTAATTTTTTATATCATCCACTGCCAGAATATAAATTTCATGATAAATAAAGGAAGTTTATTTATGAATATATTCATTTAGAATATTAAGATTGTACAGCGTATCCCAAATTGCTTGATTTTGGCTGTTTCTGTCTGTTACTTCCAGACTAGATAGGTAAAAACTTTGAAAGAAATCCTGTTCTCGATTTTCGTGAGAAGTCCATTACTGAAAACCGTTTCACGATATCTTCATTTGTTTCGAAGATATGACCAAATTCTGATATTTTGTCGATTTCGAAAATGTGCTGTAACTTCTTTATTTACGAAAAATCTAAAAACGGTGAAAACTTTCTACAGCCATTTCTTCATTGGATATACGATACTATATTCAACTTTTTTGTATGTCTTGTACTAAGGGTGAAAAAAAAACAACTTATTTATTTTGAATACGAATGCATTATTTTTTTGTAGTCATATCATCCAAAAAAAATTAGCTTTTCAAAAATATATATATGTCGATATATTACTTTCCTACTCAAGGCAAAATCGCCATTTTATTAAAATGTTTATATTTGATAGAATTCTATGAAACCATTGTCCTCAAAATTGTATACTCCCAATGAATCTCCATCTCTATCATACGAATTGAAACTTTCCGTTCATATAATTTCATCTGTTAGCTGAAATACCTATAACTTTTACTTTTCCTATACATTGTAAATGTCTTAAGGGTTCAATAAATATATAATTATTATTATATCGAAGTATTGAAAATAAACAGCCATAAATACGAGCCAGTTGTCCTGTTGATTGTTAATTCCTCTTGCCTTGAAACTTCCTATGATTCTTTTGACATCTATTGATGCAAGATAATTTTTGTTGAAGGAATTAACGGATAATAACATTCTTGTTAAAGGAAGTTTGAAGGCAAGAGAAACTTCACCTTTAAATAAAAATTTTCATGAATTAACAGGACAACTGGCTCGTATTTAAGGCTGTTTATTTTGAATACTTCGATATAATAATAATTATATATTTATTGATCCCTCAAGACATTTACAATGTAGATATAGGACAAGTAAAATAAAAAATTTTTTCGAGAATGCAAATCGAAAAAAAAAGCTATAGTAAATTACCATCAGTTCCAAAAATATGGTGATCTTCTTTGAAGCACACAAAGAGCAAATATTTTCGAGTCATTCATTCATTGCTGTATCCCGTTACCGGGAATAAATATACAAAAAGACAAAAAAAAAAAATTTAAAGGTGCGAACAGACTTTTCTAAGGACTAGTTACGACTGTGTACCCTCCTGTAACTGAAGAGACCCAACCGTAACCTGCAGATCCTTCCACACTCAGGGCATGGATAGTCAGCAACCAGATCTGGCCGCCGCTGAATCCTTCCCGAGTCTCCATTATAACTGTGTACCAAAGACCTCCACTGTGACCTGTCCAACGCTAGTTGTTCCCAGTTATGATTGACATTGACTGATGTTAGGGATTGATGTAGTATATCCTTAAACCGCTTATACCGGCCTCCTGTCAAAGCCTGTCCCAAGCCAGGTTGAAAAAAGGGTGAGGGGGAGGAGTAACAACCTCGTAAAAAAACCAGGGTTCATCTGGCCCGGATGATAGTACCCTGTTAGGGCCTCTGCCAGAGTTCGGCGAAGCTGCTGCCTTGTAGTTGGATGTTGGATCATCAAAGGCTAGAGGAAGAACACCTTGACAAAAAATTACCTGGTCCTCCAAGTGTGGGGGTTGGGGCGTGGGGCTAGCAACCCTTCACCCGTGAAACATTTCTTACGCTAAATATCCTAGTACAGATGGAAAGCCGGACGGATTATTTGGGAAACGACATAGCAAACGGAAAAGGAATATGAAAATTGGTACATGGACCGTTCAAGGTCTGGGTAATAAGAAAACAGAGGTATTTGTGGAATTGCAACATCAGAAAGTGGACATTGCAGTACTCTCTGAAACAAAAAAGAAAGGCCAAGGAATTGAAGAGGTTAAAGACTTTCTCCATATATATAGTGGTGTAAATAAAGAATGTCGAGCAAAAAGGGGAGTCTCCATCGTCCTAAAAAACAGTTTGAGAAAAAATATTAAGAACTGGACATTTGTTAATGAGAACATCGTTACTGTGGAACTTAAGGTTAAAGGAATAGACTTGGTTATATTAGGTGTATACGCCCCTAGTGACAGTGCTCCAGAAAAGGAGAAAACAACTTTTTTTAACCACTTAACGAACACTTTGGATGGAATAGCACAGAGGAAGGATGTATTTATGATGGGAGATCTTAACGGTAGAGTAGGACGTTGCATACAAAGCAAAATAATAGGAAGGTACGGGGAGGATCACCTGAACAATAATGGAGAACGGCTGATAGAAATATGTGAACAGTATGGGTTGAAGATATGGAATGGTTTTTTCAAACATAAGAGTATACACAAATATACGTGGACACGGGGAGAGCTCAAATCAATTATAGACTACATAGTAGGTAGACAAGACAACAGAATAAAGGTAGAGAATGTGAGAGTCTATAGGGGAGCAGAGTGCAACTCAGATCATTTTTTGTTGAAGTCGGAAATTTACCTGCCATTTGTTAACGCGAAACGAAGTGCAGATGAGGAAGAAAAATTCAGACAAATACCAGACCTTAATTACAATCTACACTCATTGAAAGACCCGTCAACAGTTTTCTTATACAAACTGAGATTAAGTGAGAAGTTATCCCATATTGAATATGCCACTATGACTTCCCAATCTCTCTATGATGAAATAGTGCAGTCCATCCATCAGGCCGCAAACGAAAGTTTGGGGAAAAAAGAAAAAACACAGAAAACAAAAAAAGGGGACCTTTGGTGGAATAGCTCTATAGCTCAAAAAGTCAAAGAAAAGAAACGGGCATATAATGTTTGGCTGCTGACACAGGACAACGAAGACAGAAAACAATATAATCGTATAAGCAGAGAAACCAAGAAGGAAATAATAAAGGCAAAGAATGACGCGTGGGAGAGGACATGTGAGGAGATCAATCAACATATAGGCGGTACAAGAACAAGAGAGTCGTGGAAACTATTAAGAAGTCTCAGATCGAATCAAAAAAACGACACTTCGGTTCATCTCATAAATCTGGAGCAGTGGAAAACTTATTACTCACAGTTAATGAGAGAAGACCGACAGCATTTCAATGTCGATTTTAATACACCAACAACGTCCAACAGAGTTCACACGGCGCACAATTTGGAAAAGATAACAACCCAGGAAATTGAAAAGGCTGTCAGAACTATGAAAAATGGTAGAGCGCCAGGCCCCGGTGCTGTTAGTGTTGAGCTCATAAAGAATGGCCCCAACACATTGCTGGAACTCCTAGCAGAACTCTATAACCGATGCCTAGACGGAGAAGAACTACCTAGCGACTTCAAGAAGGGGTATATTAGCAGCATCTACAAGAAAGGTGATAGAAAGCAATGTTCTAACTACAGAGGTATAACTGTCTTGAGTAGTATCGGTCGAATATATGGCAAAGTACTGAAATTCCGCCTTGAGAAAGACTTTGTGGATGTCGAGGAGCAAAGTGGTTTTAGGGCGGGTCGCTCATGTATCGACAACATCTTCAGTATCAGACAACTAACAGATAAACGACTTGCATTCAATTTGGAGACTCACCTTGTATTTATAGATCTATGCAAAGCGTATGATAGCATACCATTGTCGAAACTGTGGATAGCTATGGAGAGACAAGATGTAAGTCCATACCTTATTAAAGCTATAAAGGATCTTTATAGCGATAACACGAGTCAAGCAAAACAGGGAAAGTTTCTATCTGAAGAATTCCCCGTTAACAAAGGTCTCCGACAGGGATGTTGCATGGCACCGACTCTCTTCAGAATATACCTCAATGAAGCGCTGCAACTTTGGCGTAGGAAATGTGGAGGCATGGGTGTCCAGATTGATGGAAACACGCTGTTTTCGCTAAATTTTGCTGACGATCAGGTTGTTTTTGCTGGAGACAGAGAGGATGCTTCGTACATGCTCCGAAAACTGCACGAGGAATACTCCAAGTGGGGAATGGATATAAACTTTGATAAAACCGAATACATGAGTGTCGGAGGAAAATCTGAAGATCTTGTAATGGACGATGGGTCAATTGTGAGACGTTGTGAGAAGTACACATATCTAGGAACCCTTATATCGGAGAATGGGGGCAGCTCACCAGAAATTGCAAATAGAATAGCGAAGGGTAGATCAGCCATCCGACAGCTACACCCGCTTATTTGGAGTAGGAATTTATCGAGGGATGTCAAAAGGCGCATATATAAAACTGTGGTAGAGAGTATCGCCGCATATGGGTCTGAAGTGTGGGAAATTTCTGACGGAAACGCGAAGAAGTTGAGGGCGATGGAGATGGACTATTGGCGGCGAAGTTGTGGACTAACACTATTGGATAAAGTGAGGAATGAAGAAATAAGAAGTAGGGCCGAAGTGAGTACTGATATAATAGAAACAATAGAGGCTAAAAGACTGAATTGGTATGGCCACATGAGGCGGATGCAAGAGAATAGATGGCCACAGAGAATTTGGAAATGGCAGCCAGTGGCTAGAAGGAAAAGAGGGAGGCCCCGATTATCATGGAGAGTGGGGGTAGAAGATGCAATGAACAGACGAGGATTGGATGATGAAGATTGGAAAGACAGGCAGACCTGGAAGCTAGGATGCGGGAGACGCCAAATGGTGTAATAAAACTCGCATATATATATATACCGGCCTCCTGGTTTTCGGGTTCCCTCTGTGAATTCGCCATACAGAGCTATTTTGAGGAGTCTCGTGTCTTGCATCCTCAGAATGTGGCCGCTCCATCTGAGTCGGGCTCTCGTTATTTGAGTCTCAATTGTTGTACAACTCGCGCGTTGCAAGCCTTCTGCATTCGAAACTTTGTGGAACCATCTGATGTGCATTATCTGTCTTAGATGACGTTGTTGCGTTTGTTCAAGCTGTTTAATATGTCGCCTGTAGGGCGTCCAGCTTTCGCTTCCGTAAAGAAGCGTTGGGAGGATGACTGCTTTGTAAACAGCTGTCTTGGTATTCAGATTGAGGTCGTGATTTTGAAACACTCTTGAAGTATTTTGTTTTTAAAGGTATTTTTTGTTAAACTCACTGTCTTTCCCATATCAGCTCGTTCCTGAACATTGGAGGAACTCTGAGGAATTGTTAGTCAACTTCCTCATGATTCATTCAGAAAATGCAGAAATTTGCTTTGATTAAAAGAAACGAAAAATGATATTCCGAAAGAATATTCTGGGGAAGATGAATTCCAACATTTTCACATAAAACTGGCTAAGCTTGCCTGATTGACAGAAGCGCCTTATATTTTGGAGAAACCACGTTCAAAAGTCTGTGAGACTTTGCGAGGCTGCAAAGGACTATCATAGGTCTGGTGCTCTGAAATTTACTTCCATTTATATCGACAAAAAGATTTGAATATTACCAAATCTAAGCATATTTATGGAATACTAATAAGTGGTGGATTACTACTTGCGGATGTGAAAAATGGTTCGAAAATTCTTCTTACTATGCCCTTGTGGTACTAAAAAGAGCTTAAAGTTATATGAGGAAAAGTAAGTTCACCCAAGCAAATTCAAATGTCCGTTCATTGAAACTGATTCATTAAAAAAACCTATTATTATTCTATGATGTGCCACAGTCAGAAGAAAGAGAGTTCTTATATGAACAGTTTTCATTCAGTATAGATACCACTTTGGTTTTTGAAAAGATTACATTGAGAGATTGAGATACATTTCTACTCAACAAATAATCAGTTTTTCTCCACAAATTACGACCTTATTAACTAATAAGGTCGTAACAAACTTGTTGTTATGGTTTTTGAGATTCTCGTTAATTTTGTTTTATTGTATTCTGATTAGGAATTGCTTCAATCGTTTTTTATCATATATTTTTCCAAACTATTCCGATAGGTTAGTTTATTTCAGTTTTACATTTTATCTGGCCTGTTTATATTTATATTGTTATGAAGGTTTATATACATATAAAATGAATATATTCTAATTCTAAAAAAAAACATTAATCCCACATATATGATACAAAGTAGGGAACCAAATTTGTTTTGATCTGAGCTTGATTGATTCACACATTATATCAATGGCCAGTCATTGATATACTTATTCACATATCTTCAATCTGATAACCATACAGTGTTCCAAGCTGAGTAACATGTTCAGTTACAAAACATCAACTGGCAGTAAAGTTGCATTACCTATCTTAAGACGAATTATAATTACGGGATTCATATTGAAATGAAATTCATAGATTTTGAGGAAAATATTTATTAAAAAGTTCATAATTTATTTACAATTCGAATTATAAATTACCAAGTTGGTTACGATTCACTAGCACTATCATCATCGTCACTTTGATCATTGACAGTTGAATCATCTTCACTAGAATCACTTTCACTGGAGATCTCGATCATTACTTGTACTCTATTAGTATTCATTGGAATATCATCGTCATTATCCTCATCAGTCTCCTCCAATTCTCGTTTGTCATAGAAAGCAGCAGGCCATATTTTGTCTTCCTTGAAATAGTTTATATGTTGGCTGATTAAAACTCTCACAATTTCACCTTTGACTTTAACACCTTCGTGGATAGGTTGTATTATGACGAAACTACCTCTTTTAACCCACATGTAGTTGCGGTATCTCATTGGCATGGATACAAGAAACCTCGTTTTATCAGCGGTCTCTATTTCATGTAGATTGTTGCCTTTACTTGCCGTTATTTTAACTATTTGCTGATTTTCGGCAGGTGGTGAGTAGTCATACACTTCCTTCATGATGTGCTTCCTTTTAGTCGCTCGTGACACAAGTCGTGACATATCTGGAAATAATCGCAATAAATATTAGAAAAAATCTGAAGCAAATAAGAAATGTCATCTTCTTAATTTTGATAAGGTAAATGTGAATTTCAATTTTGAATCAACTAAAAACACGATTTCGGCACAAATAAAACAATTAAATTTTGGAACCCGTCCACGAAAGAGAAAATTTTGCAGGTTTGATAGCGTGATGAACATCCTGTAAAATATGCGAATGTTCTATAGGGACGCAAAATAGGGCCATGATTTTTACAGAACACATGGAAAATACACAAATTGAATTCTGACCATCCGCCCGTAAACAGTCTAACTTACGAAATTTTTATTCAGAACAATGGAAAAACATCACGAAATTTAATCAAAAATAGTTGTTATTTAAAGAAGAATCAATATGAATAATAATAATCAAAAGAAATATTATGAGCCCGAAATTATGTTGTTAAAAGAAGTGGATAAACTGATAGGTATCTTTTATACCAATATACATTGTTAGTTTTCTAACTAAGGTGAAGTATCAGGATAGAACAGCAGTAGGTTATGTAAGGATGTTCGTTATATTACAAGTATCAAGTGGTGTAGAGTATCGGATACTCCTCTCCCAATTACTCCGCAGCAAAATTGACTAATTTGACTGAAAAATAGAAGAAATTGCTTTCAAAGAATGAACAATATGGAGAAATATGCAGAGGGGGGAAATTTGAAACGACGAGTATCAAATATATGGACTAAAAAATAATTGATGAATTTTTATTGTCTGTTGAGTGAAATATGCAAGAAAATATTGTGTGGATTGAAAACATTTCGTTGGTTCGTAGTTGGCTAACTCAACCATCATCTAGTTTAATCAAGATAAAAAATAAATGTTTCATTTGATGATAAGAATGAACTGCACAACTATATGTACGATTCAAAAAATATTGAGTGGTAAAAATGTATTTGAGAAAAGATTTTATTCATGAAATATATCTAATTTTTGTCTACTCCCTGTCTTCAGGTATAAAGATGGAAGAATAAAGGTATCATGAATATTTCAGGGTACCCGTTGAGGAAAAACTACAGGAAATATTGAATAAATTCTACTTACTGCTAAATTTCGTTTGTCCAACAAATCTATTACGTTCAAGGCTTCAATGATGTCAATCTACATGAATCACTAAAATTCAGGATTCACAGAAATTACACTCAATAGAATATTCCGCACTTTGAAACTTTAAAAGCTATACTGAAGCCAAATTACTTTGCCCTGCACTTAAATAGTGAGAAATTGTGGAAGGAGAAGAATATTGTGAAAACGCATTATAAAGCAATTAGGAGTCAATACCTGGATTTCCAGAATTGCCCCTTTATGTTGAAAGTACCGTGACATTTTAAGGAAGTAGATATTTATAAGCATCCATGATAACTTTCTGTATTATGTCTTTTTTTGCTTGGAATTATATTTCAGCTTCTTATGATAACTGGAATTGCTTCTTTACCCTTAATGTTGAGAGTGATGTAACTTTTCAAGGAACTTTGATATTTATAAGTAGCTATGTTAATTTTTTTCAATGTGTGTTCTTTCGAATAATCTTGAAAGTTTAAATGACAATTGAATATAAACGACAAAATATTGATGATTTCCGTTATCTAACATTCTTTATGTAAGGTATTTACTACTGAAAATGTTATAATATCTGGGATACATACTTTCCTGAAATAGTTATTTACTATAAAGGATGTGAATGGATAGATGCGAAAAAATTCAAGGAGTAATTCCTTGTCAAGGAATAGTGTGGGAGTTTCATATATATTCTTTTTTTGAGCTGCCCATGCTTGGGTGCCGAAAAATGACACGTGAAAAGATATTTAAAATTTTTTTTAGCAAGCAGAAAACTGAAATTCAGCAGTCATTCTGTGGGAGTGGGGAGGCGATTAAAAAAAATTTTTTGGTGTTTCCCTATGATAGCAAGAGGTAGAAAAAACAACCACTAAAATTTGTTACGCAACAAACTTTTCTCCTCATTTTATGTACAGGGAGGGCAAACTTCGTTGTCTACTGAGGGGATCTCGAGAACTATGGCAGCTAGAAGAAAACGGATGGCACATTCTCGAACACTTTTTTCATGACTAATCCAAATCTGAAAACAGAATGGGCGTATCATTTTTAGATTTCGAGTTATAAACAAAAATTGAGATTTTGACGATTCCGAAAAGTTCTCATAACTTTTTTGTCTTTGAAGTTAAAGATCTGAAACTTGAACCTTCTTAGGCACTTTCATACGTAGAATCTACTGATGAAAGATTTTTCCAATAAAAAAAATCAAATTCAATAAAAGTTTGCATTTAAAAAAAATGAAAGTTCACCTAATGATTCGAAATGAAACAAATATTTTGAGCTCATCAGTGGATTTTACGTAAAAAAGTTCCTGTAGAAGGTTCAAGTTTCTGATTTGTCACTTCAAAGACAAAAAAGTTATGAGAACTTTACGAAATTTCAAACTCAAAAACGAAGTATCGTAGGAGGCTGCGGTTTTCACCATTCTTTGTTTCTTCTAGCTGCTATAATTCTCGAGATCCTCTCAGTAGACAACGAATTTTGCCCATCCTGTACTTATGGTTTTATGCATAAGGAATCTCCGGGGTTAAATGTTTTTTGAACAGTTACTCTACACCCTGTTTTCGAAATGCCGAAATATGCGATTCTATTATTCCGTCGAATCCTTCTCATTAAGTACTCTAAAGGTACGTACATACCGAAGAAGCATGGAGCGGTGGAGGTCGCGGTCGCGATCGTTACATCGATGTCAAAACTAACCTTCATATTCTAATGAGACCGAACATACCAAGAATGTTTCACCCTTTCACCCTCACCGCTTATCATCGCGGTTTAAAGCGATGTCGATCGCAGAACAAAATAGTTTGATTTTATATGGCGATCGAGCTGTTGCCGTGAGGTACCTTGCTCGCTTATTGGAGCTCTTCAAATCACGTGACATTCACCAGGGTAACGTATTTATTTTTCAGTTCGTTTGCGAGCTATGACTGGAAGGAAAGCATCTTCGATATGTATTGCCAGACGTCGATGTGAACCACGACCGCGATCTCGAACTCCACCATCCACCATCCATGCATCTTCGGTATGTTCGTTCCCTAACGATTTCAGAAGGCATCTTGAACCATTTATTTTCCCTCATCGCTGATTCTGACATCGAGTGCACCTATTCTGGTCAGTCTGTTGATGAGGCTAATTTCAATAGTTTTTTAAATACTCTCAAGTCTTTGATTGATATTGCATGCCCTATGAAAATCCATAAAAATTCTCGGCCATCTCACCCAGGATGGATCAATTCGCAGATTATTAGATCAAGAGATAACTTACCTATAACTTAATTGCATTGGCTAGCACAGAATTCAAATACATCGTCGACTAGAGATACTCGTAAGTACAAAAAAGCCAAAGATCTATATAATCGTCAGTTGAAGTTTTTTAAACACCAATACTATTGAAATATCTTTGTTATAACTATAAATGTAAATAAAATTGTTTGGAGGTGTATTAATGATGAATTGGACTGTTGCTCTAAAAAGAATAAGGCCATCTCTCTTCAAATGGCTGGGAAAGTGATTTCTTGCACTCGAGGGGTTTGTGAGGCATTCGGTAAATACTTCTTGGAGATAAGTGAGCGGTCCCTTCTTGATCATTACGGTGATGAAATTGATGGTATCGGTCAAGAAACAAAAACGAAGAATACTATTTTTTCAGCAACGTTTCGGCTCCTTTATTGGGCCTTCTTCAGGCTAAAATCGAGAAAAGTCATAAATAACAATACAATATAAAAAAATTACATCGATAATGTATGAACAGGAAGCAAGGAAATATTAGAAGAAACAAATAATTGTCAGAATGTGAACAGACAAATATAATCATGAAAAATACTAAAAATGGCAATTAAAAACTTACCATCGGAATACAAGAAAATTAAAAAATTAAAAATTGAATCATTCCGTGACAGAAAATCATCGTTAAAGTAAAAATAGGTGTCCATAACAATGAGTAAAACCATCGATGTACATGGAATCAACGCGGTCAACACAATAATGAAGGCATGCAAGAGTAACAATTGAACACAGAAAACACAAAAACAACACCCACACATGACAAACGAAACACGAAATCAACGTTCGAATGTACAGTGGCGGATCCGACGAGCATTAACGTTTACGTTTTAACCGAATTTTTTGGATTGAGTTGGAATAAACAACACTCAAGGTGCCAACATCAGAACGGAAATTAATAGCATTAGGATGTCTATCATCTGAACACCCTAGACTGAAAAAATCTTTGTATTGTTGGTTTTTGAAGCGAAGAAAAAAACATACTCCGGATTAAAGAAAAAGCAAAAAACTTGCGCGAAGAATACAGGGAGACTCCATGTATCAATGCGAGCAGAAGATGGTTGCAAAAGTATACAAAACGTTTAGGAATTTGATATCTTAAAATCTTAGGAGAAAAACTAGAATCTGCAAGTGGGATGTTCAATCCATTCAAAAACACTTTTCTAGAAAGAGTGGATGAACTTCAGCGTTGAAGAAAAAACAATTACCCAGGTACCAATTCAGGTCTTTCAACTCGACACCTTGTTTATTGTTTTCAACCCTTAACGATTCCGTAAAATTTGTTCATGAAGATTTCTGATGATTTATTTATAATCCTCCGGTAAGGATGAGCAATCATTGAGCCGACGTACACTATGAAAATTCAGGTAAATTTGTAGGAAAGCAGATGCAAAAAAGACTTTTTTGAGTATAAGGTATCTCTACAGAAATGATTGATTAAAAAACGAGGCAAATTTCACACAAACGTTAACTTTCAAAGTCATTGATATACTATATCCAATTGCACCCTTTTACCTATTTTAATTCGAAGATGAAATAAACCGACTCACTTCACAGGCTGAACTGGCTACTTTTATTCCTGATCAAAACCTTGGCTTGAAACTCTTGCAGCAAAACGTTCACAAGTAAATTGAATTATATTTATATAAAACGAAGGATAATATTTATTTATTTATTTATTTGGATAATATTACAAGAAATTTAACATGTTTACGGGATCATCCCCATTTACAATGAAAAATACAATAAACCAATAAAAATCTAGAACCATAATAAAAAGAAATACCAATTTGAGAAAAAAAAAGGAAAAAAAATTACAGGAATTGAGCTGTAACACTCTAATAAAATGGCAATGTAATGCCAAACACCATGTACAAACTCCTAAAGAGCATCAGTAAGAGGTGAACTTACTTTTCTTTTAAACAGATTAAGACTGCAACTGAAAAAATCTGAATTAAAACCAATATTATTAATAGGAGTGGGACATCTGACCATATATGAGTTCTTCCTATAATTTGAGTTCGAATTTGAAACGGAAAACAAATGTGTATGCCTTGTTCTTCTCGCGGGTGTATGAAGTTGGACAAGGGATAAAAGTGTATTTAACATTTTTTTGTTGCTGTGATTGTATGTATATCCTTTTGTTGATTGTTTCGTCAATATTTGCACGGTTCTTATATGCCGGGTATCCGGAGTTCGGGTGATGTTTGTCCTATATTGAGTATATTATGTATTATTACAATAATTACAACTTATATGATGAATAAGACTGGTACCTTAGTGCCTTTCAATGTCGAAAACAACTTGGAGACTGTTTTTCGATATTAAGGAGCAAACTCCTGTTTGTACAGTCTAACAATCTTCAACATACTTTGCACAAAGAGGAAGTAGAACTAAAATGATTCTTATTGTGTCATTTATAGATGGAAAATTTATATATAGAGACAAATTATAGAATCCCCTTGAAGGTTAAACTCTCTTCTTGATTTTAATGTTTATTTTTAATTTTCATTTGAAGTTTGAACTTTTTTCGTAATAAAACATACCTAATGCAAAAAATAAACATAGCTGCTTATGAATATCAAACTTCCCTGAAGATATACATTCAGTAATTATTATGTTATCAGATATTTTAACAACAATTGTTTATCGATTTAATATTGGTGGCATGACTTTGAGCTTTCAGATCTCGCAATTTCTCCCACAATTGGAGGACAAAAAAATTTTTACTTGGGTAATAAATTAGTTTGAAGTTAGCCTGAAAACAGGATGTAATCAGATTCTGGATAAACAATCGATTATCGGTTTTGTCCGGCTAGCGACGGGTTGGGTTATGAAACCCCCAATTTCTCCGAATAATAAATTAGCCTAAAATTAGCCTTAAAATAAGATGTACTCAGATTCTGGATAAACAATGGATTATCGGTTTTGTCCGGCTAGCGACGGGTTGGGTTAACGAAACCCCCAATTTCTCCAATAATTGGAGAGCAAAAAATTTGTCGCTAGGGAAATAAATTAGCCTAAGATTAACCTTAAAATATGATGTAATCAGATTCTGGATAAACAATGGATTATCGGTATTCTACGGCTAGCGACGGGTTGGGTTAACTAAACCCCCAATTTCTCCAATAATTGGAGAGCAAAAAATTTCCCACTAGGGTAATAAATTAGCCTGAAAGGATGGTGTGGTCAGATCCTGGATAAATATTGTATTAGCGGTTTGGTTCTGCTAGTTTGACGGTAAAGCAAGCAGAACCTTTTTTTTAAAAAAAAAACATTCTAGAGAAATCCGCAGTAGGTTCAAATGAGAGCCTAAAATGAGCCTAAAATTATGGTATTGTCAGATTTCTGCTAAATGTTTTATTAGCCAAATTTCTCCAAAAATTGATGAGCAAAAAATTTTTAATTGGGGTAATAAATTAGCCTAAAATTATGGCCGCAAAAAAAATCCCAAATTCGAAAGTGGTTCTGCTAGCTTAATGGGGGTCATTCAGTACTTACTTTCAACATAAATGGGAAATTCTGGAAGTTCCTGGTATTGACTACTGATTGTTTACTAATGCGTTTCTTCCCCCTCCAGAATATTTCACTATTTAAGTGCAGGGTAAAGCATCCTTGTCTTCACAGTTCACCTCGAGACGTTGTAGCAGGTGGATGTGTTGAATGATACCAGTGCGATACGTCATCTCTCGTGTTGTAAAAGAGAAAGTCGAAGTGAAAGTTGACACTAGCGAAGCTACGGAATTTTTGATTCCGTCTACGAAACTTCCGAAGTTTTTTGTAAGTTCTATAAGTGTATGCGTTATAGAGCGGAAATTCGTTCAAATTCAGTGTGTTCAGTGTAGAGTCCAGATCACCTCCAAGATCGCTGGTTCCACGGATATCACTGGTGAGTCGATTTATTTTTCTCATAGTATAGAAAATATATAACTTAGCCATTTTTCTTTTGTCTTGAAAAATTTTATTTCCAATTTCTTTGAGTAGCAAAGTAATTATTAATTAGATTCTAAAATGTCTGACCATTCGGACTGCGATTCCGTAATGGAAGAAGACGCGCCAGAAATCGCTAATGTCGTGTCCGAACACGATATTTTGAGAGAGGAGAACGCAAGTTTGAAAGCGAGGGTGAATGAGTTAGATAGATGCGTATCTAGCTTAGTTACTGAGATTAAAAATCTCAGGGAGAGGCTCGAGTTGCAGGAGGGAAATAAGGAAAGTTACTCCAAAGCACTCAAGAAGAACATTATTTTGAAAAATGTCCAAGAAGTGAACTTACCGGTTCAAAAACAGAAGATGGAGGTGGTCAAAACCCCTCAAACCAAAATTTCCCCACCCGCCAAAAGAGTGAGAAAGGATAGCTCCTCGTCAAATGAAGATACAAACAAGAAAAGAGTCTTGGAAACCCCAGACCAAGAGAAAACCACTCCAGTGGAGAGAAAAGAAAAAATCCCCCCTGTGACCCTGAGAGGTACGTCCGAATGGACTTCAATTTCGAACGCGTTAATGCGAAACGGTATTAAATACCAAAGAGCGACGACAGTAAAGGACGGTATAAGAATCGTCCCACAAAGCGCCGATGATCATAGAAGGATGACGGACTTCCTTCATAAAATAAATAGGGAGTTTTACACTCTTCAACGGGAGGAAGAAAAGAAAATATACGCGGTAGTGAGATACCTACCGCTGGATGCAGATATCCCGACGATCCTTGACGACCTCAAGGATCAAGGGATCGTCGATGCTGAGGTCATAAGGATGACCTCAAATAAAACAAAACAGCCGATGCCCTTATTGCTGGTTAAAACCCAGAATAAGGATATCTTCGAGGTGAAAAGGCTCTACAACATGAACTGTGTTGTTGAACCTAAGAGAAGGACGATTGGGCCTGGACAATGTTACCGCTGTCAGCGATATGGACATGCCCAAAGTAAGTGCACTTTTCCATGGAGGTGCGTGAAATGCTCCGGTAATCACAGCTCCAAGGAGTGTACGCTTACCAGGGAGAACGAGGAGCGAAATGCCTCTTGTGTTCTCTGCGGAGAGCAAGGACATCCAGCCAGCTACAAGGGATGTAGCGAATGGAAATTGGTCACTAAAAAGACCAAGAGATCGCCAAGATCGAACCAGACCAGCTCGAGGCCAACACAAAATACACCGAGGCCATCCCAAAACTCTTCGGAAGTGAAGAAACCCCAGGAAACTGCAACCAAAGCAGTCAAAGAGACGAAGAAACCAGAGAAAAAGACGGAAAAGGCAAAAACCGTCAAAAAAGCCGAAACCAGAAAAGGAATTTCTGGAATCACTGAGGAACTGGATAAGTTCACGAAAAACCTCCTCAGCACGATGATGCAGAATCTGGAGAAAGAGATTGAAAAGAAGATGCAGCAAATTATTAAGAATATTTAATGGCTGATACGGCGATAAAGAACAATCTCATAATCGTCTCTTGGAACGTCGAAGGATTGAGAGCCCGCAGACCAGAATTCGAAGAACTGATTGAAGAGAAGAAACCGGATGTCATAGCTCTCCAAGAAACAAGACTTAACCCCAACGTTCGGATAGCATTTCCCAATTACGATATCTACAGAAATGATAGACCTAACAGCACAGGTGGCGTTGCTATACTGGCTAGAAGGAATATGGATCACCATTTCGACCAAATATTCAATGGTCAAGAAGTAGAAGCAATATCGATTATTGTGAATACCAATCGAGGACAAGTGAAGATTATTTCGACTTATAAATCACCGGATAAGGACATGCTGGAAGAGGATCTAAAAATGCTACTAGTAGGAAGACACCCGAAAATCATAATTGGTGATCTTAACTGCAAATCGCAGGAATGGAACAGTAGGGTGGAAAATACCAATGGGAGAAGACTGAAGATTTATGCTGAAAAACTTAATGCAGTTGTGATAGGACCTGATATACCGACCTACATACCAAGAGTAAATGGACTACCCGATGTACTGGACATTGTCGTAATGAAAGACATCACTGAAGAAATCAGCATTGATACAATAGAAGACGGAACTTCAGACCACAATCCCATAGAATTCATAGTGGGACATGGCCCAAGAAACGAAGAAGAGACACAAACCAAGGATCGCACAGACTGGGAGAAATATAAGAATTTACTTCAGGAGAAAATCACGGAAATTCCCCAAATAAACACCCGGGATGAATTAGATGAAGCAGTTGAAAAATTGGAAAATCAAATAAAAGAAGCCTATGAAGAAAGCACCAAGAGAATAAGGAAACCAATTCCGAAACATTCACATGGAGATACGCCAAGGGATATAAAGGAACTTATAAAAAAGAACAGAAGACTCAGGAAAATCTACAGAACAACAAAAAGAGAAGAAGACAAGAAGAAACTGAATAAGCATAGTCAGATATTGAAAAATGCTTTAACAGAACTGCGTAATAACAGATGGCACCAGAGATTAAGGGAACTGAATACAATAGATCACTCGGCTTGGAAAATGCAAAAACGCTTACGACGAGAACGGACAGTTATACCTCCACTGCATGGAGCAAACGGAATGGTATATACGAGACTTGAAAAAGCCGAAGCACTTGCCGACTCAATTGAGAGAGAAGCCAGAATAAATTACAGAAATGATGATGACAATGAAGATCTAGAAGAAGAAGTGGAGGCAAACGAAGAACTGATGATGGAACCACCGGAAACCGAAATCATTCCAAAACCGGCTTCACCAACAGAAATCAAAGAGATAATAATGAAACTGAAAAACCGGAAAGCACCAGGAGAAGATAGGATAACGAATTATATGTTGAAGAAATTGCCTAGAAAAGGAATAGCAGCCTTGACGAATATAACAAACGGAGTGATGAGGACCGAATACTACCCAAAGAGATGGAAAACTGCAGAAATGATAGTTTTCAACAAGCCTGGAAAGGAACGGAAATTTCCTCAAAATTATAGACCAATCAGCCTATTATCAGCACTAGGAAAAGTCGTCGAGAGGGTTATCGCCAAAAGGCTGAATGAGGAAACAGAAATGTTGAAGATAATTCCACCCGAACAATTTGGATTTCGACGAGAACACTCGACTGAACTCCAATTACTACGGCTCATAGAATACGTCTCCGAAGGAATGCAGACCAAACAGGCCACAGGATTAGTTCTGATGGATATCGAGAGAGCTTTTGATAGAGTATGGCACGAAGGCCTAATCTACAAGATGAAAAAAGCAGGATATTCGACCAAGCTATGCAAGATTATAAGGAACTATCTGAGGAATAGAAACTTTTATGTGAACATAGATGGAGCAACCTCTCAAATCAGACAATTAGAAGCGGGAGTGCCTCAAGGATCGGTACTTGGACCTCTGCTTTATGTAATATACGTCTATGATATCCCGAAGAATGCTAGAAATATGCTCACATTGTACGCAGATGACACAGGAATAGCGTTCAGACATCGACGCCCAGAGATCATACACCGGAGACTGCAGGAAGCCATAGATGAATTACTCAAATGGTGCATCAAATGGAAAATCCAAATCAATGGAAGAAAGACTCAAGCAATATTACTGCAAAAGAGAAGATTGAGGATGGAAGAAAACCTTGAAGTTGATGGAGAAGAGGTTGAATGGAAAAATGAAGCAACATACCTAGGAGTGACGCTTGACAGAGGACTTACATGGAAAAACCACATCAAATGTGCAGTTGATAAAACAAAAGCCGCAATGAGTAAACTTTATCCACTCATAGGCAGAAGAAGTCATATGAATAAGAACATCAAGTTGACGATGATTAAAACAATTACGCGACCACAACTCACATATGGATCGGCGGCATGGGGCTTCGCAGCCAAGACCCACATCAAGAAAATACAGGCCACTGAGAATAAACTCCTTAGAATGGCGATGGACGTACCCTGGTTTGTTAGGAACAAACAAATCTACAAGGACTTGGAATGGGAACCAGTTACAGAATTTATGAAGAGAAAGGCGGAAAGGATATTCGACAAAGCCAAACAACATCCAAATGAGGAACTACGAAGATTAGTCGACTACGATCCAACGGAAGAAGCTAGAAGGTCAAGAACCTACTACCGAAGACCCAAAGATCAGGTAAGGATTTAAATGTAACCAAAGAAGAGCTTAACCTATAAAAGCTATAGGCAGCATACAAATATCAACACGACTATGATCGTGTGAGAGTCCAGAAACCATAAGAGTCAACTGGTTAATAGGCAAAATGCCCGGAACCTATGAAGAAGCAGTTAAGGGTTTTTAGTGGGTCTCGAGCTCGGAGAGTGAGAATCCCCACACTGTTCCCCCTCAGGAGAGGGTGTGTTCGTCTGTTTGCAGATTTTCCCCCTGCTACACCAAAAAAAAAAAAAAAACAAAACCTTGTCTTCATTTGAGTTCTGTGGTCTTCAGTATAAGTTTTAAAGTTTCAAAGTGCGGAATATTCTCCAGAGTGTGGTTTCGGTCAATACGGAAGTTGGGTGTGCCCTGAAGATTGAAATATTTGAATTCCTGAACGAAATATACTAGTTGGACAGCCGAAATTTTTGCAGTAAGTAATATTTATTTCACTTTTAGATCAATATTTTTTTTCATTTTCTGTACAGCGTTCACTAGATAATCTTCGTATTGGTTTTGTCCTTGTGGGTTGGCATCATTCACTGCTTTTTTCTCGCAACGGATAAGATAACTTCATCATATATTTGATATTCGACTTCTAAAATTGTGGCATTTTCCAATATCTGAACCCTTTTTATTTTTATATATTGTTCGTTATTTGAGAACAATCTTTTTTATTTCTCATTCAATTTAGTTTTTTCTGTTGGTAATGTCTTCCTCCGTGATATTTTCACGCTGTGTGGCGAATAAACCATTTATGACATGTATCATCAAAACCCATTAAGTTGTACGAGTCAGTATCCAGTCTCCGTTAGTTTACTATCATACCGCAATCTCATATCAACAGTGGGGGATAAATTATATTCAGTGAATGACATTTTCTCAGTGTGGCGGCGTAGTTGTACCCATGGTAGAGGAATACTTCATCTCACCATGATGGTACCAAGGGTAGCCAAACGATGGCATCACTGCGCACGACGGTTGCGATCACAGGGTAGATTATACGTCTATTGCGGTGCAGCATACGCCAAACGATGGCGCCACCGGCGACGCAACACTCCATACCCTCGACGTAACCGGCGTTTATAGCAGGCACAAACTACGCTGCATTACAGTCAGTGGCAGTGATCGTTCAGACGCCGAAGTGCAAGTACGTCCGTGTGTATACCCCGAAATCGTACCCTGAGTTAACTGATAGTCTATTTAGAATCCCACCATTAAGCCAAAACACAAATTAGTGAGAACGTCAATCAAGGGCAAAGGTGTTTCGCTCACCAAGTCCATCGTTAAATTTATAAAGATGGATCAACATCCATGGAGCAGTGAACTAGAGTTTAAATCTCCCAAGAAGACGTGCCGTAGACCAACCCCAACAGAACCGAAACCAACCGAATTGACCAATAAATTTGGCATTCTTAAGGATGCAGAATCAATGGAAACGGATCACAACAACCCATTGGAACTACCGTCAACCCAAGCAAAAACAGTAAAAAGATGCCCCCCTATCACGGTAACCTCGAAAATCGAGGACTACAAAAAGTTTCATCAAATGGTGAAACAAGTGACGAATGAGAAATTCTCAATCAAATACTATAAGGACGAAACAAAAATTACAACCACCAACCAAAGTGACCATCATAAGTTATTAGCAGCCCTAAGAAATGAGAACATTCAATTCTTTACATATTGCCCGAAAGAAGAGAGAAGCAAGAAAATAGTCGTGAAAGCAGCCTGCTTTACATCAGAAGAAGATATTAAGAATCAAATATCACTTGATCACAAAATTAAACCTGAAAACATCGATTGTCTGAAGATGAAAAGCAAAAACGGCAATTCACACTCATTTTTAGTGTCTGTTCCAAAAGAAACCAACCTAAAGGATCTAAGGAAAACCAAAGAGCTAGATCATATTACACTAGAATGGCAAAGATACGCCAAAAAATCTAATGTAGCTCAGTGCTACAGATGTCAGAGGTTCGGCCATGGATCGAGCAACTGCAACCTGCAACCACGATGCGTTAAGTGCGCGGCAAAACACCTAACAAAACACTGTCCCATCAAGGGAAAAACGGACAAAGTTATTTGTGCCAATTGTGAAGGACCCCACGCAGCCAGCTATAAAAAGTGCCCCACATATATAAGGTATGTCGAGTCGCAAATAAAAAACACTAGTGCTCTAGATAGACCGAAAAAACTAATTATGTCTCCTCAACCATTCAATAAGCAAGAAAAGAATTCTCTCTTCCCTAGACCCGATCAAAATCCAAAAACACCCACCCACACGTTGCACTACGCTAACGCGGTTAAAAACATTAATAATGAAACGTATGACGATTCGAACAGAAACTTGACAGAATTTCAAACATTACTAAAAGAAATTCAAGAATTGAACGAAATGTGCAATTTATCCCAACTCATATCCCTCATACGAGATATGAAAAATGCTCTAAAGAATTCAACATCTCCAATGGAGAAAGTTTTGATTATAAGCAACCTAGCGGAGAAATATGGTTTATAAAACCCAAAGAAAAGATTTGATTATTATATCTTGGAATGCTGATGGCATCAGGAACAAAATTAATGAGCTACAAATTTTCACGAATCAAAATAAATGCGACGTAATTTGCATTCAAGAATCTAGATTAGGCTCTGCGAAACCTCCAAAATTACGCAACTACTACTTCCTTAACAAATCGAAGCAAAATACAAGTGGAGGTCTTCTCATATATTATAAAAAACATCTAACCCCAATTGAAATAGAAACTAGAACATCTGACATAGAAAGTCAGGCAATCAAAATTGGAAACCTTTTGATAATAAATATTTACAATGGCCATTCCTCCCCTTTAAACTTGAACGAACTTACTAGCCTGATGGACCTGAATCATAAAACCCTCATTACGGGGGATTTCAATAGCCGAAGTACCCTTTGGAATTGCCTTGGCAATAATAGAAACGGAAATCTATTGCAAAATTTTCTGAGAAACTCTAACTACATCTTAAATTATCCTCAGAATTCATATACCTACTACCCTCGAAGAAAGAACGCTAACCCATCCACAATAGACTTTGCAATTTCCAAAAATTTAACCGTCAAACAACCTCATGCCATAAATGAGATGGATTCGGACCATTTGCCTGTATCTTTCAACATTCCAAATTGCACCCCCCCAATAATAGCATATAAGAAAACAACCTATTCAACTAATTGGACTAAGTTTAAAGAAAGGTGCCAACGGCTTATTCAAATAAATTACCTGCTCCATACCACAGCTGAAATCGACCAAGCAGTTGAAACCTTTTCTTCGACCATTCTGAAATGCTATAAAGCGTCTACAACTATAACCAACGATGAAAACCACAACGAAGAACTCCCTACAGAAATTAAAGAAATCATTCAACTCAAAAATAGAACTAGAAAACGTCTCCAACGAAATTTTGATGTAGATACATACCACGTATATAAACAATTAGTTTCGCTATCAAGATCAATGATTTCCTCGTACAAAACAAAAAAATGGGAAGATTTCACTCAGAATTTAAATAATTCTAGCGACATGTGGAGATTAGTTAGGAAACTTAAACAAAGTGATAACACCCAAAAAATTCCTCCCCTTCGAAGCAGTCAAGGTATACTATTTGAGGAAAAGGACAAAGCAGATCACCTAGCTGGAACATACGCTGAAATCCACGAATCCTCAAACAATCTGTCAGACAGTGAAACAGAAAAACTAGTGGAAGATACATTCCAATCATTCATTTCACTTCCCACTCTCATTCAAAATGAAGATCTCACCTCTCCCTCAGAAATCAAAAGCATTCTAAAATCGCTCAAAAGTAAAAAAGCCCCAGGGGACGACAAAATTCGAAATAAAACCTTAAAATCCCTACCACGTAAAGCGATTGTACAACTATCAAACATTTTCAATAGCTGCCTTCGTCTCAATTATTTTCCACAGATATGGAAAAACGCAATAGTCCTACCATTCCGTAAAGCTTCCAAAGATCCCAAACTCGCAATAAATTACAGACCCATCAGCCTATTACCTTCAATTTCGAAAATCCTTGAGAGGATTATCTTAGTCCGACTTCGTAAACATGATGAAGATAACAATCTTACCATCGAAGAACAATACGGTTTTCGCGAAAACCACAGTACTATTTTACAACTAGCAAACCTAACTGACAGAATTGCTAAAAATTTCAATTTAAATAAAATTACAGCTATGATAAGCCTTGACATAGAGAAGGCGTTCGACACGGTCTGGCACAAGGGACTCATCTATAAATTAATCATGAAAGCTTTCCCTGCATATTTGATTAAAATAATCATTTCATATCTTGAAAATAGAACTTTCCAGGTTAAAGTAGGTCACACATTATCTGAAAAGAAGAAAATTGCAGCAGGTGTTCCACAAGGGGGTCTGCTTTCTCCCGACCTATTCAAACATTATATAAACGACATACCGAAAGATAACAACACTAAAATCTATCTCTTCGCGGACGACACGGCTATCACTTCTGAGTCTTGGTCCAAAGCGCAGGCAACAAAATATTTACAAGTCCATTTAAATAAATTGGAAAAATATTATCACAAATGGAAAATTAAAATTAATGCTTCCAAAACAAACCTGACCTACTTCACACATAAACGCCGCGTCTCCCCCACCAAAAATTTAACATTTTGCAACCAACCAATAGCTGAGAAGAATCACTTGAAATATCTTGGAGTCATTCTTGATAAAAAATTGAACTTTAATAATCATACCAATGAAATCATCAGCAAAAGTATTGTACTGCTCAGTGGGGTCTTCCCGCTGCTTTGCAAGGAAAGCAAACTCAACCGTACATCCAAAATCAGGATCTACAAACAAGGCATTAGGCCCATCATGACTTACGCAAATCCGATTTGGAGTAAGATGACTAAAACCAATTACGGCAAACTTCAACGCGTCCAAAATAAATTTCTTCGAATCATTTTGAACAAATCCAGAGAAACCAAAATAAAAGAACTCCACCAAGAGTCTAATGTTGAAACAATTCAAAATATTGTTAAGGAAGAAACCTCTAAATTTTTCAACCATAATATCATGAAATTAGAAAAGACCTCCCACCTTAAAAATTATTTTCTTCCGACAAGGAGAATAAAACATAGATTAATTCAACATTTGATTATGTGAATTTCACTGCCTCTTTTATTTAACCCATCTGAGCACTAGTTGTGTTTTCTTCGCGCACTCGACATGCCTCAGCAAAAAACTACACACTCATATAAAACTTATGTAATCATTTTTTCAAACTTCTAGACTAGGTAAAACATTAGTTAGGCACTAGTATCCAAAACTATACATTAAGCCATATGTCAACATTGTATATATCCCCTTGTATATATAGCCCTGTAACATAGCTTAAAAACTTTAAATTAAAACAACTGCAAAGTTAAAAAAAAAGTTGTGTTTTCTTCTTCGCTGCTTCGGCGATTGTCGTAGGTAGCTGCTAGGGTTCATTAACCTACCTGATGAGTCCGACCCTAGCAGTGGGACGAAACAATCACCCCAAGAGCACGCCATTCTTCAAATGGCGTGAACTCACCCCAGCACATACCGCCAAATCAGTTTATCGATGAGGACCAAAATTTGTTTGCACCTCAGTCAAAATGGCGGTCTTGTCAAAGTCAGACGAAATGCCCTCTAAGCTAATTTTCATTGAATGCGTATAACAATGTGACTTCGTGATGAAGGGTTGTTATCGGAATTATTAAACGGGTTTCAAAAGTTCTCATGTATTTGTTTCTAAATTGTGTTTTCAGTTGATTTAAAAGCTTGCTTATCAAAATTAAGATGACATTCATTATTTGCTTTAGATTTTTTCTAATATTTATCACGATTATTTTCAGATATGTCACGACTTGTGTCACGAGCAACTAAAAGGAAGCACATCATGAAGGAAGTGTATGACTACTCACCACCTGCCGAAAATCAGCAAATAGTTAAAATAACGGCAAGCAAAGGCAACAATCTACACGAAATAGAGACCGCAGATAAAACGAGATTTCTTGTGTCCATGCCAATGAGATACCGCAACTACATGTGGGTTAAAAGAGGTAGTTTCATCATAATACAACCTATCCACGAAGGTGTTAAGGTCAAAGGTGAAATTGTGAGAGTTTTAATCAGCCAACATATAAAGTATTTCAAAGAAGTCAAGATATGGCCTGCTGCATTTTACGACAAACAAGAATTAGAGGAGACTGATAATGATAACGACGATGATATCCCAATGAACACTAACAGAGTACAACTAATGATCGAGATCTCCAGTGACAGTGATTCAAGTGAAGATAATCCAAGTGACGATAATGATAGTGTTGGTGAAACGTAACCAATTTTGTAATTACTGATTCGAAAACTATTGTACAAAATGTAAATAAAATTTTGTATCTGCTAATAAATATTTTCCTTTAAATCTCCAAATTTGTGCTTTTTCATTTCAATTAAATATGAATCCCGTTAGTCTTAGTTCGTCATTGAGTAGTTAATGTACAATATAATGCAGGCAAGTATACATCAGGATATACAATTCAAGTACCTACAACAAATACAAGAAATTTAAAGGACGTAACCCCAGAGAATTACGAAGGATAAGATTTCTCAGAAGAAATCAGATCAGAATGTGCCAATCTCAGTTCGATACGATGTCGTAGTAAGGTACTTGAACACAAGCTGAAATTTTTGACAATCAGATAAACCTAGTAGACATTCTGATCATACAAAACGTGTGGCGTCAATCGGGAGTACTGTTAGTCTGTCCATTGGACAAGTGGCACAAATACGTGAGTACTTAACATATTGAAATGAATTATATGGTACCAGATAGTATTTTATCTACAGGATGTCAACTTTTAAAGTGGCCAAACTTCAAGGGGGAATCAGACGAGTGATTTGCAACAAAAAATTTCATATAACACATGGTCGAAATGTTGACGGTTATTCTTCAATTTAACATTTCTTGATTTCACGACATATTTCAAGTTTTTTCATAAACTCAATTTTTTTGTTGCAAATCACTCGTCTCATCCCTCTTGACCACTTTAAAAGTAGACACCCTGTATATTTTATCGTAGGGCTCGAAGAAAACATGCAAAAATATCAATATTCATTATACGGTTTAATGTTTTTAGATGAGTCCCTTGGACAACCGAAGTGGTTATCCGTGGAAATTTTGGTTCTCCCTTCAATAAAAAGGATGTGATAAGATTTTTACTTGGGAAATATAAACATTCTAATGCTTGACACCCTAATTCCAACAGTTGTCATTCTGTCTCAAGATATAAGACCTTTTGTTTTGAAATTATTATTTTGTTGGTTTTCAAGAACGTTGATGACGTTTTCATTGTCCGGTGTGCCGTATCATTAGAACTGCTGCTACTGATACTTTATTGAATTTGGTTCATTTAGTACCTTCTTTGAGATAACTAACTTTTCCCTAAATTAAAAACACTTATAATCATTTTTTTCTTTCCAAATTCAGGAAGAGTTCATAATTTTTTAAACATTCAATTACACAATATGAAACAATGTAGCAGGAGGAATTTTCTTGCATTACTATAACTATTTACTATTTCGACATCAATTATGAACGATTAACGATTCTGTAAACAAAGAGTTGTCCGGGGGACCTGATTATGGAAAATATTGTGAAATTTCGTGAGATATATGCCATATATAAAGATTAAAATTTAGCTGTATTGTTTGAGGAATGTGAGTAATATAATTTTTTCAACAATAACTGAGGTACAGTCAGTTTAAAATACTTTTGAATAGTGGACGAGGGAACAGGCCAGATTTGGGCTGGAGAAGTTTTTTTAGTCAAATTCACTAATTTCTTGAAGAAACAGCTCTGTTATATACAGAATAATAAACAATAGAAAATCATCTTTTGAATAAAATATGAATACTCTGAACAATAAGAACAAAAATGAAAATCCACAATTTCATCATGTGGAAATTTAAAAGTTGATTCACACACAAATCACAAATATATATATATATATATATATATATATATATATATTTTAGTGTCAGTTCTCCTGTTCAAGACCAGAGTCTTTAGAATTTCAAAATGCCAAAACTTCACAATTTATTTCCACCTGACATTTCTTGCTCCCAGTATCCTAGAAGAAAGTTCGGATGGATTAATATCATCTACTTCCCAGAATTCATAAGGAGAGTAAACATTTTGATATATTATGAGGGTATCAATTGGGTCATTCGTACGCCTTGAAAACAGAACATAAAAAAGGGATCCAGGTCCTGACAGAATGATCGGCGATTTATTTTCTAGACTTTTCGGCTGAATCTATCTGACGGGGATCGCTGATGCCGTATTTATGGAAACTGAGATATTGTATGAAAAATTTCGAGGTTTCTTTTCAATTAACCTCGGAGCTTTCAAGCTAGCTATATAACGCTTTTCTTCGGAGCACCTTCGTCATTCTCGGGAAATAAATGTCTTAGAATAAAATTTATCTCCTAGGAATTTGCTCAATATCAGCAACCTATGGAACACGGTGAAGCGATAGAATTTGTCATATTATTCAATATTAATCATGGTTTCATACTTGTTTTTTACACAATATTGAATTATGATAAAATAAGCATTCCTTGATGGGTTCATTTTCCATTTTTACTCAATATTTCAACAAAAAGACCTCTATTTGAAGGAAAAATTATTTTAGTTAAATCTCCAGAATTCTTGACGTGTTATAGATTTTGACCTTTGAGGCAAAAGGGTCAATGGGCACACAAAACTCGTACGACTAATGGACTAGTTGTAGTTGATAGTTGGTACTGTTATGGTCCGTTTTAAGCCTTTTTTTATACGAATTGACTAATTGAACAGTCCATAGACATAGAGACATGGACTGTGCCTTCCCTTTCTTACTGTACATGAAAAACGGTCAAAAAAAAGTGACAGAGTTAAACTGAATAACGGGCCTGCTGTCTTCTTCTAGAATTTTGAGCAAGGTCCGCACTGTCCTCTATGTACATAGAATAGAGACAGGTATTGGAATGACGATCACTTCTCTCTTTCTATAAAATAGAAAATTTCATGCTAGTATTGCTCAGTCCATATCTCTAGGTCTATGGCACACAGTCCATATCTCTATATATGTCTATGGTATAGACACAGATTACAGAAAGAATTTTTTGTAATCTGTGGATATAGAATTCTTTATCTTTTTGATCGGTTCCACTGTTGTCGCATTAACGAAAAATACTAGACTTTAGTAAAGGCATTCTACTTCACAAGCTTTTACATATTGGAATGTTTCGAAGGTTGTATTTCTGAATTTTTAAGCGAATCTTTTACGTGTTTTCCATAAATAATCTTAAATTCGATTTAGGAAACTTGTCTCCATTCAACAATAATGTTTTTGTTTTCAAACTAAACAAAACAAAGAATTGTTTTGTTCAGCTGAAGAATCCAGCTAAGCCTAACCGAAAGAATAATAAAAATAATTTTTTTTTAAAAAACCAGTGCTTTTATGAAAGTGAATGGAATATAGAATATTATGTTTTCTTTGATCATCGACTTATATCAAAGATATTAGATATTACAGGATAAGTGTGTTAATTTTCGTTCCTCTCAAGTGAGTGGTCTGACGTAACCTTCAACGCCAACATATGGAAGAGAGCCTCATCCACTTCGATAAGAAGTATACAGGTAGATCAAGAACCCACCGAACAAGAGAGAGGACAAGAGGAGGAAACAGGACAGTTTTTTTGTACCTACATATAATGTAAAAGGTTTATACATATTTCAGTAATATGAATAAATCACAGTAAGAATCTGAATAAGTTTAATTCTCCATAAATATTGAATTGATATGGTCGATACTTGATGAAAATCCATTGAATTGAATTACATAATTTCTATTAGAATGAGTTACAGGCTTCAGGCAACTCTATAATTAAAGAAGTTGCTGGAAATGTCCTCCCCTTTGCTCATAACAATTCTCACATCTTCTGACATATTCTAAAAGTCAAAGAAAATGAGAGAATCATTGTTGAAGTGATGAATGTTTATCAAATGAAGGGATTATATAATAATGGAGGAAATTCATGTTCGGTATCAGGGCTAATGACCAATCCTGAACTACATTCCTTAAAGTAGCTAAGTTTTCTACAGCTGTTGAAAATAACTGTTCGGCAATTAATCGAAATTCAATTCAGCGATTAAAATACATGATTATTTCTTTTTCATAACATTCTGATGCTAGGGTTCCATCAAAGAAAGTAGGTCCCACAACTTGAATTTGACTGATGCATACCAAACTTTTTTGGATTCCACAACGTATCATCAACCTTTTTAATTTTCTGATAACGTGTGAATCTTTATTGAGACACATTGAGGTTTTTTTCAGAATGTGGTATTTAATTCAGTAGTGAATGCTTTTTGCACTGCCGTGAAAACCATCGTTATAATTTGCTGATTATTTTAATACAACAATCCAAAACGCTTACTTGACAGTATCCTGAAAAATAGTACAGCACAAGCTGAGAAATACGTTTAGACCCGGAATATTGACGATCAAATATAGCCTATTTGAAAAAGAATGCACGTTATCTTAATAATTAAAAAATAGCAAGTATAATTCGTTATATAATCGTAACAAATACCAACTTGAGCATAGAGAATATAAATATAATCGATTTCACAAAATATTATAAGATAGATTTCATGAAATACTGAGATCTAAATTGTTATCTTATAAGAAAACGCAGTTTCTTTACCTTTCACGAAAAAAAATTTACTTCGGGTGAGTTCCCAAAGTTGAATTATTAACCCTTATCCTTCAAAATTACTATATTACATTGGCGAACGTAATTCCTCCATCATAAAAGTTGGACAAAATACTCTTAAAGTAGAAAGCAACTGAAAAAAATATCATAGGTATATATGCAATATATGTAATTTAACAAAAAAAAAAACGTGCAAGGCATATTTTTAACTCCAATCCAAAAAAAAATAAAAATGCAACACTATATTCACAAATTTATTTCAATAATCTTCTACCTAATTTTTACATTTGACTTTCATCGAAACCTTCAACTTTTCCTCTCTTCCCTATAATTATTCTTCAACATTTTTTCTTCTTCTCCGTCATTACATGTTTCTGTTTTTGAATCCTCAACGTATCTCAATTCGACAGCTTCTTTTAATTCGTTACAGTGCTCGTCATTCCACGCCATCAACTTGGACGAGGAGAAAATTGTATAGAGCACTCCAGTAACCATGAGTATTGTAGCTGAGATCAGATAAATTTTCTGCCATTGGTATATGGTTTGCTGAAACAAAACAAAATCTTAAGTCATCGGGAATATTCAGGAGACGAATATGCAGTTCTGTCCTATATCTGGTAAAAAGCGTTGATATCTAACAATAGTTATTTTTCTATCCCGGGAAAAGACAACTTCCTTTTCCATTTACATTCACTCAGTTTGGTTCCCGGGAAAGTAGATGAAAACAAATGGCATTTGAAATGTTTTTTTTATCAATTTCAACTGATAACCTCTAAAAAATGCTCTCTCGTGTTTTGTTCAAATCATATTGTGACATTTAACACAAGAAAGAAGTGTTATCACAATATTTAAGTGAATTGCTTTTATACAAAGTGAATGTTTTTCTTAGATTTTCTAATATACTTCATGATGCATGTGTCAGCTATCTTCTTCGATTGACTAAGTTGAAAAAAAATTCATGGCCTTGAAAAATATTTGACAGACTCTCTTAATCTGAAACGTTTGAGCACCTGAAAACCATAAAAATGATTCAAGAATCGAATTTTTTATAATCAAACTAGAATATGGCAGCCCTGTTATGGGTATGCAACATATGAAGCTGTTCAGCAAGGGCGGCTAATCAAAGGAGACAAATGAGACTAAGCCTCCTCATAAAGCTCAGTACTAAAATTCATAAAGTAGTTGGTGGCCAATTGAAATAAAAAAAACTGAGTATTATCACATTATGGCAGAATCTGAAACAGGTAGCGAATGATTGAGAATGGAATGTACAGGGTGTTTTTTCAGCCTGCAAAATTAATCTGAAATTAACACAATTCGCACCCAGTATTTTTGAAAAAGTGTTGGAATAATTGAAAGTACATAATCATATCGTTCTACACGAAAAATTTCATCAAAATTGATCAGTCCATAACAAAGTTATGAATAAATGAAAAATCAGTCGAATCGGACAATTCACCCTGTAGGGCTCTCTGTGATCGTCGGGTCTGGGCCGCTCATCGGCTCCCTGATGTCGATCGGCTACTTGCTGTCGGTTGGATTTCTACCCGCACTTCTTGTCTGAGTAGATAGTGTTCTTCTGCATTCCCCATGAGTTGATTAAATTCATAAAGATTCAAAATTCACTTCGTTATGAGATGAATAGGATGTTAAATATCGACACGAGAGAAACAGCTATTGTCTCTATCAAGAAAAACAAATGAGTCTCGGCAACCTGGATGGTGCCATAAAATATTATTTGACGAATTGAATAAATGAATGTTACAGTTTACGCAGCTGTCGAAGAAATCATGAAATTCATTGTACAGGGTGATTCCGCGAACTTTCAAAAACTGTCCAAATTTATGTGATACGGTCCTGCAAATCGAATGATATTTGACAGTGTTCTGGAAGCGCATGGAAACTATCTTCATTCCAAATTTCGGATAAATCGGTGATTTCGTTCAGGGGATAGGGTGGTTTCCATTCAAATTTGTATAACACCCTGTAAATCAGAATCGAGAACTCCGAGATACCAAAGATTATAGCGTAACCTAACTCTATAATCTTTGCTAGATACTACATATGAGGGTTGTTCGTGATCCTCTGGGTATTCTCTATCTCACATTAAAATGTTTCCTTTCTTATCCTATTTATAATTAAAATAGTAGTAAGATATCCCTTGAATTGATTATTGCTAGGGCACTCTTTATTTAATTGTTTTCAAGTGTCAATGAAAATTATAAAACCGTCAAAGAATTTTTTATAAGTGTTTCGAAAAAAAATATGGCATTTTTTACCTGGAGAAATAATAAGAAAGCCAAAGATGTCAACTGAAAAATCATCATCTCTGCAGGGTCTGAGAAGTCCACAAACACCTGTGCTATTACGACTGAGCGTGTTTCCTTTTAAGGAGATGCAGGTTTTCAGTTTCATTTTGGAATTCTTTGAAATTGTAATTTTGACTTAAATGACAACTGTTAATGTTGAATTTTTGATAAAATTACAATAAACTTACTTTAAAATGAATCCTAGCTGCATTTTGTATGGAAAGAAAAATTTCCAAAGAGTGAGTTGTCAATAGTTACATTAGTGAATTAAAAAAATTGTAATTCACTCAGGGGATAAACGTCAACTCACCCTTGTTGCCATGGGTTGACTATCGTCGTCTTTAAAAGTCGAAATGAGATAATTAGTTATTTACAACAAGTGAGTTAAATGAATGTTTCTTCCTGAAAAGAACAAAATTTCATTCCATTTCGATTAGGATTCAAATGATAACACTTTCCAGAGAATTATTGATTGTTTCTAAGGCATTATTCAATCCATAGAAACAAGAGCAATATGACATTTATCCGTTCATATTCATGTTATTTCACTTGTGAATTATGGAGAGTAGAGAGAAGTAGAACGATCGCTGCTCTGAGACCATAGATTTTTAGTCCCCTAAAATATGTACCAATAGGGTAGTTCATGCTTTTGCCAACAGGCGCGCTGACCATCACGGGATGGCGAAATTTTGATTTAAACCAATTGTAGTTGGCTGAGTGAATTGTCTTCCTGGTGACAAATGATTAGAATATTATTGTTTTCAATTTTTGATAAGAAAACAACCATGGTGAAATGTTGAAGAGTGCGCTAGTGTAAGAGTTTTTTGGCATCGGAAAGAAAAGGAGAATAAAATTTCCGAGTGCATTTTTGAGAGAAAATTGGAAGAAACCTCACCTCGAGAATCGACTCGGAATCAATTTGTGTATCAAGAGCACTTTTGCGATGAAGTTATCAAAAAGATGATGAATTCATTATGAACGAAATCGAAATTGTCATCCCTCGTGAGAAGTGGACTCTTCTGAATAAGAATATCTAATCAATGAAACTACATGGTTCAGAAGTAGATATTCTTGAAGAATTTTGTTGGCATAGGCATAACATAATATTATATCGTTTATAACGGTTCTCAGCTGAGTATTGGAAACAGAATCTACTCTAATACCTAAGTTTTAAATCTGAGATTGCTAACTTTTGTTGTCTTGATGTGTACTACTCCTCACTGCGAATTTATATAATTTTAAAGATAACAGTAAACCAACTAACACACCTGTTTTCAATAAACAATGATAAACAAACGTAGGTAAAATTTTTTCGATCAGTGATTTCTTTTGAATTTCATTGATTTCGTCATTTATTATGAATGAATAAAGCTCATAACGTAGTCAACTTGTATTTTATTGCATATAATTCAGAGAAAACCACGATGACACATAACCTAAAAAAAGGCTGTTCTTTTAAAATTGATGCTATAATCCCCACCCATTATCGATAAACGCAGCGATCGCAGCGACTCCTAGCCTACGTTCCCCGTTTTCGGGGACACATTTTTAGTACGGTGATCGTTCTCCTTCTGTCTACTCTCCATAATTGAAATTTTAACTGAATGGATAAACGTCAACTTATTCTTGTTGCTATGGATTGAATAATGTCGCCTTCAAACGTCAAAATGGAGTAAAATAAATAAATGAAAGTTAATTTATAACCTAAAGCTGAAGGTAGTACCTACTTATAAGGCAATCCAATCACCTGTCAAAATATTTCAATATGGCGGTTGGTTGGCAAACAACGTTTGTTTACCTTTCGTAATTTGGAACTTTTGGAAGCTTTTTCTCAATATTTGACATTGATTGGTGTTAAATATCGTTTAGTTTTTTTGATATATATAGTGAATAGTGAGAACTAAGTTTTATTCCGAAAGAAAAATGCCTGTAACAAGTATTATGGTTAATTGTGGAAGTCGTGCAGATCGGTACCATAAGGATTTTTTCGTATACCTACTGTGACAAAATCTGTGCATTACCTACATATTAACGAAGAAGGGATATGTGGTTAGCAGCTCAAGAGAGAAGATCTAACTGAATCAATTATTAGGAACCAAGGAGTATGTAGCAGACATTTCATAACGGGTAGGTACCTAAGAAGAATATCTATGTGTCTGTATTCATATACCTATAAGTGAAACTGAATATACAGTGATTTCTTTCGAATACGTTTTTATAAAGGTTTAACTTATTAAAAATATGTAAAATTTTCTATTCATTTTTTAGTGTATCGAAGGAAGTGATTTGGGTGATACAGAGCAAGCAGGGCAAAGCAGATTGAGAGGCTGTGCTAAACAAACAGACTTGACAATGACCATGTTAAGTACACAAGTTGAGCAGCTCAACTTTGCCACCAGAAAAATAGAAGACTTAGAAAAGAAAGTTGAAAACACTCCTCGGTGACTAATGGACAATATCAATAATGTTTTTTTGTGGAAGTATTATTGTGAGTTTGATCATAAATTCATCAAAGCAGCTATTTTTCCAGAATTAGAACCTCACATTTCATCAACATCAACAACAGTACTGAGTTCTATCAATCAAATGTTACTCACATTAGTAAAATTGACGTATGTTTGAATAATAAAAATATTTGAGAGAAACTCTATTGTGTTGATCTGCATTTATTTACTATACTAAAAACATATACATAGATATATAAATTTTATTGTACTTCAGTAATTAATGGAATACAGTGCAAACAAGTTTGCATGATTTATTTTCATTAATCAAATCGAACGATACTTACACCAAAATGGTTAATTCAATGAAGAAATTATAGAGACTAATATTTTGATTACACGACTCTACAAAAAAATTTTCGTTCTTTGTCCTAACGTTCATACTAGGATTTTCCGGTTAATTATGAACAAAAACGAAAAGAAAATACCTTTTTTTGGTATAAAGTTTGCTTTTGTGATAGTTATAGTATTAATACTCATTCTTCATTTTTTTTTATAATTTTTAATAATTCAAAAACCGCGCGATGAGAGTGGGGTGTTTACCTTTACAAAGTATCACTAGTGCGCACTCGAGTCATAAACAACGATAAGGTGTTGTTTACAAGCCCAGACAAACTTCAAAATGTCGTCAAGAAAGTGTAAATATGATGCTGATGCATTTTGTTTTATATGTGGTCAATTTATTATAATTGTGACGTGAAATACGAATTAAAGATATTTCACGTTCTCTCTGAAGCCTATGAAGCATATTTTGACTTTCCTGTTTGGAATCAAGACAAGCCATGGGCTCTACATGTTGCTTGTAGTTATTGTAAATGATAGAGTTGAATCAGTCTCCTAAACACAGAAGCAAACTTTTTCATGCCATATATTTTTTTTTCGTCTAATTAGGATCTAAACTATCGAAATTTTATGCTTTGCAGTCAAAGTCAAATTTGGTGTTGACCCGTGTTATTTGACAAAAGGTCCTACATAATGAAAAGGATCCACACAAGTTTTGTAAAAAAAACAGCGAAGAGAATTAGGTGAAAAAGCACCAATGATGTTATGCTCTGAACTCACGAAACCCATAATTACTGAATTTCAATTCATGCAAGGCAAAAAAAACATTATCTAAATTATATATTGAATGAATAAGAACGTGACCTTAGTGTATATACATTATCTATAATGATATTCACCATTTTTTTAAGAAATTTAAGTGAAACAAAAATCTCTGCTTGCCAACCAGGCGCCATATTTGACAGTTGAAAGTCACGTGGTCTGGATTCCCTAATTGTTTTAGAACCCATATATTTAACAATACCAACATTTGAACACTATAATTTGATATATTCAAATCGAATATAATTCGTAAACATGAGTATAGGGTATAAATTATCCTAATTTTCCTGAATGAGAATGAGTTCGCAGATGAGGTGTGGAGTTTATGTTAACGTCAACGAGAACTGTCCAACACAGAAACTTATAAGAGATTAACCTAAAGCCTAGTGAATAATAGTGCAATCATAGTATGAACAGAAAGCGACAATAAACCGTTTCTGTTTCCTCGATTCATAATAGAATATCAAGATTAATGCACGCTAATGGGAAGCCTAATGCTATTGTTTAAATTTGATATGCATAATGGCTGCTGTAATTGAATTCACTTCTCCCTTGGACTTACGTCCTCTGGTTACTCCAACTAGAATATTTAAACTCTCCTCTGAATTTGTCACCACATAAGAGCTGAGTACACTTCAAGATTAGATGCTTTCGAAGGTAGAATTGAAATTTATAGAATGGATTTAGCAGATGAGAAAATGATCAAAAATTTTTTATAGACGAATGATAGGCTTACCCCGTCTCGCTGGAGGTTCCTCCAGAAAAATCTAGGGTATTACACCCCATTTAAATGACATTTGTCCGCCGCTATTGACCAACTATTGACATATGGTTTCCAAGAATATTTCATGAAAAATAAAAAGCATTGGGCAAAGCTTCTTTATTTCGAAAAAAGAGATTGGGGATTCTTGAAGATTTTTTCTCTAAGTCTTACAGTTCCTGAGATGCTTTCAGTGCGCATTGAATTTGGGATACCCTGTACATTATCACATTGTACCTACTATACTCCATTCAGTTTTATTTTAGCAGTCGGTTGACCATGGAAATTTGACACATTTCACTCTGTATAGTACGAAAATGTGGGGTTATGACGCTTGTCAAAACATTATTGGGTTTTAAATCAACGCTATGTTGCCCGTTCTACATGAAAGTTTCTGTTATTACCTATTTTATCATAATGTAGAATCTCTTCGGAAAATATGTGACGAACATAATTGAAGTTTGACAAACTGATTGAAGGCATACCAAATCCAGTTATTTGCGTGGAAAATACAAGAGATCAGTAAAATATCATAATATGCACTAGCTTGAGGAGAGTTAATGTTCGATATCTTCTTTGGCTAAAGATTGAATACTTTACATCACTTGTAGATTTCAAAAATATTAACCCGAAGATGAAATGCATATGATGCAGTGGTTGGGAATGGGTATCTCCCGAAGGAATTAACAGATAATTACAAAAATGTTAAATTCTTCAACAATAATCATCTTGCTTCAATATAAGTAAAAGGAATTAAAGGAAGTTTCAAATCAAGATGAACTTCACCTTTGAACAAAAATTTCACATGAATAAACAATCGACAGGACAACTGGCACGTATTTGTGGCTGTTCATCTTAATACATTGATATAATAATAATAATTAGGCATTTATTGGTACCTTAAGACATTTACAATGTATAGGACAAGTCAAATGAAAAATAGAAAAATCAATTTTCGGGAACTTATTCTACGATGACATTCATCTAAAATCCTGTAGTAAACTTTTCGCATTAATTCACTCAAACATAAAATTCTCGAATGCCACCACTTTCGGCATTTTGTAATAGAAATTGATATTAGTTTTGGCAACGGCGTTATGACATTAACGACATTTCATGAGTGCCAACCTTACTCCGTTCTAGATACAAAAACTTGAGAAAACTATTTCATGGCCAACCGACTGCTAAAATAAATGTGAATGCAGTATATCAAATTGAAGTTTTAGTCATAGTACATGAAAAGGACAATTCCGTTCTATACTCGAAGTTATCTTGAGAACAACACGAATGCAATAAACTGTAGAAGCAACTCTCGATAATTGAGTTTGTATGATAATATATCATGTATAGTGATGGGGCGTTATTCGAAAGCGATGTTCTGTACCTACTTTGATATGAAACGGAAGTAATTGCAACTCATAACTCAACATTATTGGGTGTTATGAGGTTATGCATATGAGGTTTATGCAAGAGTGGAGTTTCGATGATGTATCATATCAATACTATCAAATTTTTGATATGTACTTGATTGATAGAAATTGATTTACCTGCATATAATTATGAGATTGGGTTTTCTATTTTGGTATTTCGATATGGTACAGGAGAGATTCAAATTTTATTATGAATTCGAAATATCATTGAATAGAAAACAGGAAACGAATTAGCTTTTGGCGGAAATATCATGATATCCTTTTTGTGAAAATTAACCCTCTGGTAAACAATGCTTTCTCACGAAAAGCCACTATCATTTAAATCTCGGAAATGGTAAATGATACAAAATTTCGTCAAATAAGATTAATTTGACTATTGAATCGAGTGAATAATTGGACGATATTTCCAAATGGGAAGTATGAGGAATTGTTGACAAATTACATAAGGTGTTTTCTGCTCCATCACCTCAACTTCGAGAGATAGAAGAATGTGTTGAGGAAGATATATGATTCGATTTCGAATACGTGCTTTAGGAGACACCGTCAACTAACTTTAGTCGTAAACTGAGAATTCTGGATTACATTATTTGCAATATGGGATAAGTTTCCCACCACTACACGTATTTTGCTATCAAACTAACTTCTTCAAGTGGCTGAAGATAAATCTAGCTATTGTAACAGCGCGACTCGTGAAGTGATGAATAAATAACTCATACTGGTGCAAATAGCGGATTCGGTTATGATCGACATCCATCAAAAAAACCAATGCAGGTTGATTTGTTCTTGATGGTGGACATAGATATTGCTTGCAATTTCTTCTTGCTCACAATCAGATTCCATTAAGTGGGGTGCAAACCCCACCATCTCAAATGGCAATGAGGCTCAGGTGTCAGATCATTTCGAAGAATCTGCAGTTTTATAGTGGGTGTATCAGGATTAATGAGAATAATTTCGAGATGGTTAGTGGTGTAGAAACAAAGAGATATACAGGAAAACGATACTCTGTTCGCCGACGTTTCGAAAAAATTTATTTCCATCCTCAGGGCTCTACAAAGTTTGTAGAGAAACATAGTTCAACATTCTGTAGATGTTTACAAATAAGAAGGAAAAATGTGCTGTACTACAAGTTGACTAGAAAAAATATCACAAAAAAGATGGTTTTTCATAATTTGGACACATGAAACATTACACAATTTAAAAGATTTCGAAGACTAAAAGTAAAAATAATATATACGTTTAAAGTACATAAATAATGTACTCACAGACTAAGCAATTGTATCTTCAAAAATCATCACTCAAAAATGCAAAAAATCTTCAATATTTCGTGTAAAAGGAATCATATAAGACGATTAAAATGCGGGGACAAAACAAAGCGACCGATGCCGTCCGATGCACAGATTGTATGTCGACAGACGAAGGTGAAATCAAAGAAACGGTGGACTGGAGACAAATTAGGGTAAAAAAGGTAGACGCTTGCATATGACGTACCGAAGACTGAGTAGTTGAATTTAGAGGGGCTGAAAATTTTAATTTTATTGTTTTTTTTATAACTTTCATCGTTCATTTCGTAATTGTTTGTTTGTTTTCAATAAGAAATAGTAAGAACAGCTGAGCTGTTGAAAATCAGATCTAGAATTTACAGAATCAAGAACATTTATCTTTAACATTTCAAAAATTAGCCGATTACTTAAATAAGGCTCCCTATTTAATATTTGGACGTCTTCAAAATTAAAGTTGTGACCTGTGTTCTGTGTTATCTATGGGATAACGCTATTTATCCCCATACAGCACATGACGTCCAATGGACGTCCATTTTATATCCAAATGAAGTACAAACGTCCACGGACCTTATATGGATGTCCAATGGATGTACATTTCTGGATTATTTACTGATGTTGCATGGATGTCAATTGTACTTCAAATAAGGGATGTTGGACAAACATCCATATACGTCCCTTATAGGGCATCTTCTGGATATACAAATCTGGTGAATTATCCATGATTGTATATCTGTTGGATGTTCAGATCTGGATCTAAATATCTGCCTCCAGAAATAGTACTTTTCTGTACGACAACATTTCTGGCCATCAGAATTTGTACGTTAGTGTAAGTCCATTCAACGTACATTTTGTACATCTGTGAAATGATAAGTCCCCGTCATGGTAGACGAACTCAGTATTAGTTTGTCTATGTTAAGGACCTCACTCATATATCTATTATATAATCTAATATATAAAATTCTCGTGTCATAGTTTTCGTTACCGTACTCCTCCGAAACGGCTTGACCGATTTTGATGAAATTTTTTGTGCTTATCCGGTATCTATGAGAATCGGCCAACATCTATTTTTCATCCCCCTAAATGTTAGGGGTAGTTCACCCCTAAATTTTTTTTTTATTTTTTAGACAAAATTTTTAATTTCTATTTTTTTATGATACAACATACAAAAATACATACAATCCTCAATTTCTACCCTTCTACGATCAACCCTTATTTTTTAATAGCCATTTTAGTAATTTAATCATTAGGAAATTATTTATATGGCAAAACAACGTTTGCCGGGTCAGCTATCTATGAGAATCGGCCAACATCTATTTTTCATCCCCCTAAATGTTAGGGGTAGTCCACCCCTAAATTTTTTTTTGTATTTTTTAGACAAAATTTTTAATTTCTATTTTTTTATGATACAACATACAAAAATACATACAATCCTCAATTTTCACCCTTCTACGATCAACCCTTATTTTTTAATAGCCATTTTAGTAATTTAATCATTAGGAAATTATTTATATGGCAAAACAACGTTTGCCGGGTCAGCTATCTATGAGAATTGGCCAACATCTATTTTTCATCCCCCTAAATGTTAGGGGTAGTCCACCCCTAAATTTTTTTTTTATTTTTTAGACAAAATTTTTAATTTCTATTTTTTTATGATACAACATGGAAATTATTTATATGGCAAAACAACGTTTGCCGGGTCAGCTAGTAGTATAATAGATATATGACCTCACTCTACAGAGGCGCCAACTCGTGAGCACAAAAACGGTAGCCTTCATTGGAAACGTATTTTCCAGCGAAACGCTACTTCGCCATAACATTTGTCCACAGAACGTGAGTTATAATTTTCCCGAGATTGGAGATTTTGATTGGAAGAAGAGATTCCATTGATTAAGAGCTCGCCCCTAAAATCTGATTTTCTAACCCAAAATTTCATTCACTATTCAAGTTTTATTGATATATTCCTATCGAAGTACTGAGATTATGAAGAAAAATTCCCGTTTCAACTTTCAGAATACAGAAGGAAGTCCTACAATATAATTTTTGGTTATTTACTCACGTTGTTGTTTGTGAAGTATCCAACGAGTGCAGGAGTAGCAAAGCCATTGAAGCAGACCAGGGAATTTGCTATGCCTAATACGATACCTGAAATAGAATGATTTGTACAGCGGGTGAAACATATTTACTCCCATTTTACTCACTTGCATAATTCGGACTATTATCAACAATGCTTGCTAATACTCCAGTGGATACAGCACCATGGCACGCAGCAGATGCTCCTACGAAAATAAATGCGATCATACTGTTGCAACCTGAATATGCTATGGCGATCATGCAGAAACCTTGGCCCACAGTTGCTAAAAAGATACTTGATTAATAATTTCCATTCGATAGTAAATGCAATAATAATAGAATGATCACGCGTAAACAGGGAGGCAATGAATACAATAATAAGGATAAATTCAGATGCATACCACCCGCCGTTATGAATATCAACAAGTGTTACTATCTGAATGAATCAAAATGCGATGGAGCGTACTTCATTTGGGGCCTTGACGATGGCAAATTGGCTAGTTCAATTCAGATCGTAACACTTGTTGATATTCATATCGGCGGGTGGTATGCATCTGAATTTATCCTTATTATTAGTAAATGCAATATTTAGTAGTAGGGGAGACCAACAAGGAAATTTAGGATTGAAGAGCTCGTCAAATTAGTATAAAGTAGAATACCAAGCATCCGCCTTATATCTGGAGAATCTGTGAGGAACTGCTCGCAAAAGAAGGCCATCAGCCATAACCGAAAGTGTTACATTGTAATATATATATTTAGTTTATTATGTGTGGATGGGAACAAACTGCCGAAAAAAATCACTAGGACATCTGCGACCGCTTTGGATTTTTTTCTGTACATCGTATAAAATACTTCGAGAATAACACGAAACATATCGCACCTTACCCAGCAACAGATGTGCCATTCAGTTTTCTCGAGATAAATCCCTTCATATGCTTCGATTCTATTTTGCGTGCATTAAGGAACTTTTCTTATGGTCTTTTCAAATATTGAAGCATATTTTCAAAATTTCGATCTACAGGGTGTTATTTCGAGGATTCAAATGATTCCTAATTTTTTGTTAACCCGGACCTGGATTTTCCTTGCGAATATTGAATGATACATTTGAGCTTTTAATCGGAAACACCTTTGCCCAATATGAAGAAAATATACCGGGTGGTTCATCTGATACGGCCTCAGGAAGAAACGAGCAAAATTCATAAAACATCCTGTATCTCGGCTACGAAGCAGTAAGAGCCACTAAATGTGGTTATTTCCAGAACTACCTCGGTGTCACATATCCGCCTATTAAGTATTTCCGTTTCCCAATGAAACACCCTGTACAACAGATACCGTCAAACGGGGTGAAGTGGATCAAAAATCGAGGTTTTTTAGCAATAAGATTCGAAGTATCAGTGCGAGCGGGCTGGCGTTTATAATATAGATTCTATGATCCTTTTGCTATCGATTGGCCTATTCACCAAAATTTGTGGCTGCACAGTTTTTGAGTCCTGAGACCAACAGGTGCTGTGAAATCAGAACTAGAACCATTGAAAAAATGAAAAAACCTTTATTCTTTCTGTGTAAAACTAAAAATGTTTTGTTTCAAAACAAAATACAATAAACAACGAAAACAAATTTCTAACGAACATAAAAGGGAAGTGGGCAACTCCCCCCCAAAGATACTAACACTTCAAATATTTTTCTAGTACAAACATTGGTGCAAACCCACCCCCCAAACAAAGTCTTGGCTGCACCACTGAACAAAGGTATATAAATGTAGACCATACTATAGTCAGTCTTCATATTTACCAGATATAATTGATATCGCAATTATGAAAAATATCACTAGAGAATTCTCGATAGAGACCTTGTGGGACGAAACCTCTAACCACAACTCCATCGAATTAACAATAGGAGAAGGGCCAAGAAGAGAACTAATGCAAACAAGAGAATACACCGATTGGACTGAATATAGCCATCTGATACAATCGGAGGTAAAAGAAATACCAACAATCAACACACCGGAAGACCTAGAAAGCGCCGTTGATAAACTAGAAAAGAATATACCTACTAGATGCCTACAAAAAGAGCACAAAGAAAATAACGAGACCAGCACCGATACCTTCACACGGTGATACACCCAGAGAAATCAAAGATCTCATCAGGGAAAATCGGAGACTAAGAAAAATATACAGGCTCAACAAAACAGATATAAATAAGAGAAATCTAAACCGACAAAGCCAAGTTCTAAAAAATACCCTGAAGGATATGAGAACAAATAGATAGAACGAAAAATTTCAAGAACTAAATACTATCGATCATTCTGCATGGAAAATGCAAAAATGTCTGAGAAGAGAAAAGACTAAAATACCACCTCTCCACGGAAAAAGAGGAATGGCATATACAAATATCGATAAAGCAGAAGCACTGGCGGACTCGATAGAAAGAGAATCGAGAATTAATTACAGACCTGATGACGATAATGACGATCTGGAAGAACTAGTAGAGAACAACGAAGAAGAAATGGACGAACCACCAGTAGACGACAAAATAGAAAAACCAACTTCTCCATTTGAAATAAAAGGGATAATCAGAAGCTTGAAAAATAGCAAAGCTCCAGGAAGTGTTAAAATAACGAATGTTATGTTGAAGAAATTACCTAGAAAAGGTATAGCTGCTCTCACAAGTATTGCAAACGGTATAATGAGGACTGAACACTATCCGAAAAAGTGGAAAACTGCAGAAATCATAGTGTTCAACAAACCAGGCAAAGATGAAAAATTCCCCCAAAACTACAGGCCGATAAGTTTATTGTCCGCCCTAGCAAAAGTAGTTGAAAGAGTAATCGCTAGGAGGCTTACAGAAGAAACTGAAAATCTGAATTTCATTCCAGCAGAGCAATTCGGATTCAGAAGAGATCACTCAACAGAACAGCAATTACTGAGACTCACAGAATACATAACAGAAGGATTCCAAAATAAACAAGCAACAGGTCTTGTTTTACTAGATGTCGCCAGAGCATTCGACAGAGTATGGCATGAAGGATTGATTTACAAAATGAGATATGCTGGATATTCAATCAAACTGTGCAAGTTGATTAGGAATTATTTGAAGAACAGAAGATTCTACGTGAAAGTGGAAGGAGAAAACTCCACAACCAGATATATGGAAGCAGGGGTGCCTCAAGGGTCAGTTCTTGGGCCGTTACCGATAACATATATATTCACGATACACCAAAATCTCCAAGGACTATGCTGACACTATACGCCGACGACACGGAAATCGCAATGCGACATCGCAAGCCAGAAATCATAGAAGGAATATTACAAGAAGCTATAGATGAAATAAATGACTGGTGTATTAAATGGAAAATAAAGCTCAACGGACAAAAAAGCCAAGCGATATTACTGCAAAAGAGGAGACTGAGAACTACAACAAATCTGGAGGTAGATGGAGAAGAAATCGAATGGAAAAACGAAGCGAAATATTTAGGTATCACCCTAGACAAAAGTCTAACTTGGAGAATCCATATCAAACAAGCCATTGACAAAACCAAGGCAGCGATGAATATGCTCTACCCGCTGATAGGTAGAAAGAGCCACATGTCAAATGAGTCAAAATTGAAAATAATCATAGCCGTTGCTAGACCACAACTGACCTATGGATCAGGTGCTTGGGGATTCGCGGCAAAGAGCCATATACAAAGAATTCAGGCAACAGAAAACAAGCTACTACGATGTGCCATAGATGCGCCTTGGTTTGTCAGGAAAAAACAGATATATCGAGATTTGAAGTGGGAAACCATCACCGAATTTATGAAGAGGAAAGCTGAAAAGTTATTCGAAACAGCGAAGGAACATCCAAACGAAGAACTCAGGAGACTAGTGGACTACGATCCGGAGGAAGACAGAGGAAGAATGAGAATTTACAAAAGGAGACCGCGAGATCAATTGAGGAGAGATTAAAATGAGTACGGAAACTTATTAAAACTATACTAAGAAGAGATATCCGAAATGGACGAACATGAAAACCCTAGCACGACAAGGTGCAAGAAGAAATTAACCGATCAAGGGATAAATGGTTTATAGGCAAATGCCCGGAACCAATGTAAAGCAGGCTAGGTTTAGTGGGTCGCGAACTCAGGAGAGTGAGTAACCCCACAGTGTTCCCTAGAAATGGGTTCCTCTGGGCGAGAGATAGAGCCCCGTGTTTTCACGGTCGCAGATTCTCCCTGCTATAAAAAAAAAGTCTTCATATAGGTTGAGATTCAATTCTCTATTCTTTGGCTTCCAGAGTAAAGATGTACCGGCCACGTGTAACTTGCTTCAGGTGGATTCTGCGAATTATTTGGTGCCTTTTCACAAGAGCTATATCCTCTGCATGCGTATATACTAAAAGGGTATTTTTGCGACATGGGCATAGACCACATGGTCAAACATAACTACATAAATCATTGGCGATCGACTTCACCCCTTACTTTTGAGTGATGTAACAAATATTTCTTTCCTAAAGAACTGTGGTAAAGGGGAATATCATTCCAACTAGTTCATACGTAACTTGTAAAAGTTTAGGTGAGAATAACTATCTTAGTTACTGCCAAATATATAATTGAAGTAGAACAATTGAAAAACTGTTTATTTGAGAGAGTACGAAACTTTTTTTTTTGTGAGAAAACTAACCATCCAGAATTGTATCCACGCCACGAGTTAGCAATCTTAGGAGGTAACAGTAGACACAGAGTTTTTTCGCGGCAATTTAGGGTCTTGTCTATGAGTTACGCGATAAAATATGCGGGAAAACACGGTTGATCCACTTCACCCCGTTTGACGGTACTCTAAAATTTATCTATTCTGATTCTGAATCATATGTAGAAGATAGTAGAACTGATGCAAGTACTCACAAATTGCTGTTGCCAACTTCCTAACATTCGTCCTGCTCATCAACTGATTCTTGAGTATATAATCTCCAACACGAGATATTACCATTGAGGAAAGCATTCTGAAGAACTGTGGAACTCCAGATAAAATGCCAGTCTGAAAAAATTTTTCGGTTATTAATATGTAATGTTTTTTTGGATGTGAATGCATTTTCTATATGGCTATAAAAATATAAAAAAATACAGAAATTAAGAGATATGCAGGGCGTTTTACGAGCGGTTGGCCATAGCCTAATGGTGAAAAAGTGCCATCTAGGTCTTCCAGAAAAGTTACTTCTTTTGTAACGAAAGGCCATTAGATTCGGGGATATAGGGTGATTTATGGATTTTGGCTTAAATTTCAGATATCTATAACTTGAGAACGAGTAGTCCAATTTCGATGAAAATTTGTGGGCTCTTTATTTTCCAACAACACTCTGAAACTTTTGGCCTGGAGAGAAGAGAAGCAACTCTCTTGCAAGGCCAAGATGAGCTGCATTCACCATTAGCCTATGGTTAGCCACTCGTGAAAGAGACTGTATATATATTTTCAGGTTCAAGTTGATCTTAAATATAGAAATGATTTTTTTTTTAGAAATGAATGTTTTTATTTATTTTGGGAAATCTCGGTCCAAGGAACTCGAATGTTTTCATGATCGAAGCCTACTTGAATATACAAATCAATGTGTACCCCTGAATTTTCAGTTGAGTAAGTAGGGAAGAGAAGGGTTTCCGAAAAAAATCAAAACTTTCTTATAGTTTTTGCCCACAATTCATACGCTACATTTTTCCGAATATTTCTGAGTTCATGCGAAAAATTTCAGGAGCTCGTTAGTGAAAATTGGTGACTGTTTTACATAATTTTTGTTGTACTCCCATCTAAGTGTATAAAAAAAATTGTTTTCATTGAATATATATCTACTTTATCTTACTATTCGGAATTATGAAGTGAACTGAAATTCAAAATACATTTTTTGTGCTCCGACTACACTTCAAAAAAATTTTAGTTGGAGTAGGATATAATTCCAGGCGGTTATTTGGATAGACGGAAGTTTATATAGAAAGATAACATGAAAGACCTGCCTTAACTTTTAAAATATGTCCTGTGTACACTATTTCCACTTAAAGAGGTGGTCCATTTCAATTCTTATAATTATCTTCATAACAATATGTTCACAAGTAGAACTTATTGTCTTTGTGAAGTTATAAATGAATATTTTATGTCCCCTGTATTCGGAAATCAAAATCAACAACTTGAGACTTCGACTTGTCTCTGATATTATAAGTCCACTGGCTGGTTGGTTTCAGAACTCATGTAAACATTGAACTACTTCCATTAAATTCCGGGTAATTGATTTTTGTTTGAATAATACTTACAGATGTGAGCTTCCATCCATGGATGAATCTAAAGTAGATTGGTGCGTTCGATAGAAGCATGAACAAACCCCAAAGGCCCCCAACGTGACCGAGACAGTTCATCCAAACAGGCACTGAAGTGAGGATAGAACGCCAAGGGATTGGAGCCTGAATAACAAAAATCCAGATTATATCATATGAATCTTCAAAACGGATATTTCATATTTGTAACACACCCCCTGCTTCTTTGAGAGTAAAGAGCCGCATATAGATTGCATTTTGTACCTATGTAGTAGTCAGTCGGAAAAATCATTACACGCATATTATGCGAATGCAGAATAATTTTCTTACCACATTTGGAAATGAACTCTGGGGAGTTGATGTGAAATAATTCAACTCACTGGAGGAGGAAACTGAATGAATGTGGTTTGTGAAATGTGGTAAATGTGAGTTTCCTAGATTTTAGTAGATAATGTTGGTGAGGTATGGGTACTTTAGGAGATATTACCCAATTTTCTTCTGTATTATTGTATTTTTCTTTTCCCGATAGCCGTGGAAATCAGTTGGAGTAATAAGTAGATTATCTCGGACAAAGAGACAAACAATAATTTCATGAAGAGTGGAGATTTCGATAACTTAAAAATAACCCCAAAAAAAAGAGTCAAATATTCAAATATTAACGAAACTCGAATTCTATTTATTAGTATTCAGAGTGATTGACCGCGATATCCTATTAAAGCTCCATGGGCGTACCCAGGTAGGGGCAGGGGGGGGCAGCTGCCCCCCCCCCCCCCCCCCTTGAAGATAAAATAAACGTTAATTTTCCTGCGGTTCTACGACGACAGCAAAAGGAAAATCAAAGAAGAATTTGTAGGGTTCGTTGAACTAAAAGCACAAAATGCTTCAGCAATTGCCGAAGCAATTGACAATTTCTTGATTAGTTCTAACCTCCCAACTGAATATTGCGTAGGGTTTGGATTCGATGGCTGTTCTACAATGGCAGGGAAAGAGGGTGGCGTACAAGCCATTTTGAGAAAAAAATATCCTCGTGCTTTATATTTTCATTGCTCAAGTCACAAACTCAACCTTGTTGTGAATGATGCGAACGTAGTGCCAGAAATTAGAAATACTGTCGCCACTGTAAAGGATGTTATAACGTTTTTCAGAGAATCGACTACACGTCGAAACTACGCTCCAAACCTATCACGATTGTGTGAGACGAGATGGTCCGAAAAATATAAATCAATCAGAAAGTTTTCTCAACATTTCCCAGAGCTTGTGAAATCTCTAGAAACGTTATCCGTAGAGGGAAATTATGCTACCAGAAAATCTGCATATCAGTTGCATTCAGCCGTTACAAAACCAGTGTTTATTGTTGCTCTACAAACAATAGCCAAATATTCAGCAGTTTTAGAACCAGTAGTTAACGCACTGCAAGACAAATCGATCGACATGATCTCGCTGGGGGAACACATCAAAAATATCAAGGACATTCTCAGAAATGACCGCGAGTTTCCTAATAGAATGAGTGATGAAATGCTTCAAAGAGCCCGAGCTGTTGCAATGGATTTGAACATAGAAATTTCGATTCCACGTCTTGCTCACAAGCAAACACATAGAAGTAATCCGCCATCAGACAATGATAACGAATATTGGCGGCGTTCCCTGATAATACCATACATTGATTCACTCATTTCATCGTTGAATATTCGATTCTCCCAAGAAAATACTCCGGCGTTTGCTTTAAGTAAGCTACATCCCTTGTATATGACCAAAACCAGCATTACAGACTTACACAAGAACGCAGAATCATTCCAAGAATTTTATAACCTGGATATCACCGGAGAACTGAACCTTTGGCATAATTTACGGGTGAAGAAGGCTTTAACAGATGATCAATTAAGGGACATAGAAGTAGTTGATCTGTTCAACGAAGCCAACATTTTTTACCCTGCTGTCAGAAAGGCATTGATTATTTTAAGCACTATCCCATGCACCACGGCGACCGTAGAACGGTCCTTCAGTACGCTGCGAAGGGTTAAAACGTGGCTCAGAAGCACCATGGGTGAAGAAAGGCTTACAGGTTTATGTCTGATGAGCGTACATCGCAATTATTTAAAAGAAAACAGTGAGTTTATTGAAAAGACCATCATAGACAAGTTTTCGGCAAATCCGAGAAGATTACTGTTAAATTAATATATATATCTAGTCAATTTTGATGATTTTTTGTTTCAATATACCCGACCGACCATCTTCTCAGGTATGAGCTGCCCCCCTCTTGCTGAAATCCTGGGTACGCCCTTGTAAAGCTCTATGGAGAAATAATAATTTTTTGCTGAAAATGTGCATGCTTCGTATGTAATGATTTGCGGTAATGAACTTTCTCCCTGAAATATTTGCAGACTTCTGAAGCTTTCGGATATACTGAAAGAACCTGAGGTCCATTCAAGAATTGTTGACATCCCATTAGTCATTGAAAATAGAGGCACGGCTTAATACCTGGTCACAGAAAATCATCAAAAATATCTGTAGTTTATTTATAGCATAGACATATAGACATGGACTGTGCCTTCCATAGACCTATAAAACACATGGACCCTTCCAGTGAGTTTCAATAGCCACGAGTGCGGCCTACATGAGATGGAGCTAGTATGGGCAAGAAAACGTTCCTCAGAACGCCTTAGCGCTAAGCGCATACGATTTATTTCGATTTTTTTTAAATAGGGAGTATTAGAAATGAAATTTGCTTAGAAATATTTCGATAATTGATTATAAACATAATTCTTTTATTTTAGTAATTAATTTCCGAGCTATATTTGTATATTGGCGCCCGTTAGAGATAAAAACAAGTACCTATAATCGAATACAAAAAATTGAACGAATATTAGTATCATTTAGATTGGGTTTAATGATCCAATTAGAACTAAAGAGTACAATTTTTGCTTTCGGCAACTATTCCTCGGAAAATACAACAGATAAGTTCATAAAAGTTTGTGAATAAATTGATTTGAATAAAAACAATTGAGCACATTTTTAGCCAACACAATATTCTGATTTCTTGTTGGTTCAATATCGGAAAAAATATTGATCAAAAGGTTGAAAAATAGACATTACAATCAGCATACTAAGTAATTTTTCAACTGAGAACAATTTTTAGGAAGCATATTTATATTTTGTCCCAATGGAAAAGCTCGCATTCTGGGCATTTATTTTCCGTTCCAATCTCAAATGCTTCTTGAGCATTATTTTATCTAGATGAGAAAAGAATTGACATACATTTATCGATTTGAAATGAATAATTCAACTATGATATAATAAATCGATTAATACATTCGAAGTTACTATACCTGTGAAATTTCACTTTATCTGTCTTTTCAACTCATTTCGTACTATTAATTGCACTCTACGAGGACACCATTATTACTTTTATAATAGAAAAAGGATACGACATTCAAAGTTGATCTAAAATTGATGAGAAAATTCTGAAAGTTTCGATAAATACAAAGTGCAAACGAATGTTTTGCCCATACTAGCTCTATCTTATTTCGGCCGCACTCTCTCTCTACGCTGTGTCCATGTGTTTAATATGTCTATGGTGCTTTCCCATTATATCTATGCATGAAATACGGCCAAAAAAAGTGACAGAGAGAAACGCACGTCGGGCATGCAGTTGTCTTTTTCTAGAATTTTGGTCCACACTCACCTCTATGTGAACAAAAAAGAGACAGGTAAATGCCCGACGATCATTTCTCTCTTTCTATAAAAAAGACATTTTCATGCTGACATTGCTCAGTCCATGTCTCTATGTCTATGATTTATGGGAATCAAATATGTATATAAACATAACCTAGGGAAGTGAACTGAAAGGAAGAAAAATTAAACTCTTGACAAATTAATTAGCATTTAAAATTGATACAAGTAGGGGAAACTGGGGAGGGTTGATACGTTTTTTGGAATTTTTATTTTGGAAACTGAATTATATAAAGAAACAGGACTTTTCTTATATTTTATAATTCTTCAATTAATCGTTCAACAAAATAAATATAGAAGTCTCGAAACATAAACATCTTATTCTGTACAGAACGTTGAACACAAAAACATGCAAATTGTCTCAAGCCTCCCCACATATGGGAGGATTGATACGATGTACTGGGAGGTATGAGACACAAATTGAAAATATATGTTCCATTGGCATCACTTGCAAATGTCACATATAAACATTTTTGTGCCTTTTCTAACACCGGCAAATTCTTCGGCGCGCCATTGCGAGCACACCTGACCCCTGATCAAGAATTCGTTTGATCTAGAGGATGAAAATGAACCATTGCAATATATATAGGCTACATCTTCTCCTTTTCAGTCATATTCTTCAACTGTGTCATCCTCATTGTCCGAAATACTCCGGTCTACATACTCTTTCTTTCGTATACCTCTATTGCTTTATTTTCTTGGTTCTTGTTCTGCCTCGGCTATGTATGCTGCTGGATGTACTAGGATCATTTAGCTCAGTAGGTAGGTCAGCAATGATACTGGCTTGCTTTGGACCCATAGGTGTAGAAAAATGAGGAAATGGTCGGTTAGTCACTTCCGCACAAGAAAAGTCGGCCTCGTTAAATACATGGGGATTGTACGGATAAATTCCAGTTGTTAAAAATCTCCTTGATATGTTGGATGGTGAAAACGCCTTCATGTAGGCCTATCCAACTAGCTACGGAATATTTTTTGAAGATGATACATGTATCAAGCCTCCCCACGAAAAATGTCTCAAACCTCCCTGAAAGCAATTTTTAAAGTGATTTGTGTTTTCATCTTATACTCATATATTTTGAAAACCGAATAAAACTGTAAATTGAGTAGTTTTATGCATATCTCCCAGTGAAATGTTTGTTTATGCCGAAGAATTAATGCATGATCATAAAACACTTAGGTAACTTGAGTAAAAACTTACAATTTCTCACCTCGAAACACTCTTTGTTGAATATTTCAAAAACAGACTACTGTTAGACCTACAGATTAACGTCACGCAATGTCCTCTGCCAAAGAATAGGGTTCACTAGTATAACACTTTTGAAAACGGCTACAGACCGCGGATATGAGCCTGTATCAAGCCTCCCCATGTATCAATGCTCCCTAGTCTCCCCTACTCAATAGGTTCGATAACACCAGGAATATAAGCAAACATTAGCAAAACACTAAATATCTTCGGTAAGTGCTATTCAGTCCTGTCTGTGTCATTTTCACTACCAAGCTAAATTCCGCCACTCAAAATCTTACTAAATGGATCAGTATCAACATTTTTTTCCACAGCCACCCAAGATGTTAATAATTTTTACTACTTCTTACTCTTACTATACTACTTTATTATTTCAAATGGAATACCCTGTATATCTTTGCATCGTTGGATAGCTAATTTGATGGCCATTCTAGCAGAATTCAACAATTCACTTTTTGTAAATAAGCAGAGGGTAGAATAGAGTGGGGCTAGTTGAGAATAGGGGTAAGTTTGAGATTTGGCAACGGCAATATACAGGGTGATTCATAACTATTGGGACATTTTTTCATCCGTTTTGAAGAAAAACACAATTGAACAGTTCAGAGCATCCGAAGGAGATTTGAAGTAACGATTTATTTATTTCATTTATTCATTTCGACGATAAAGCATAATTAAAAACAATGTAACATAAAAAGAATCAACTTAAATTGAATGTTCTACGTGGCCTCCTCCGACTTCTATGCCTTTTCTGATTCTTTCAATAAAGGACTTCGAAGAAAATATTATTCTGTCCCCTTATAAAAAATTCAACTTTAACGCCCTCTATCTTTTTCCACAGCAATATTTTATTGAGGTATATTTGGTCCTATCGCCATATTTTGGTCCAAACAATCTGCCCTTAGCCTATGTCCCAATAATTATGAATCACCCTGTATAGAACACAGGATTCACACAAATTCATATTATTTCAGTGAAGTGCTGAATCTAAACAATCGAATGAATTTCCTACCCTGTTCTTCGTCACTGTTTTGCCTAGGCTGTCTTCAATAAATTTTCTTTCAGCTTCAGATATTCTAGGGTGCTGAGCTGGGCTATCATATACCAAAAATAACCAAGCAAGATACCATATACTTCCAACAGTACCAGTAAAATAAAACACAGCTTCCCAGCCAAGGGTATCCATAAGAAATCCACATAAGATGTAGGTCAATCCTGCTCCTACCGAACTACCTAAAGGAAAATTAAAATTATTATTAACTCAATGAGAAAAATGTGAATATTTCTTAATAATGAGCGTTTTTTGACTGCACTGCGCATAGGAAGCTGAATATAGTAGTTCAACTAGTTCAAATGACATCGAACATTAACGTCCTCGCTTCGCTCGCGTGTTAAAATAAGTCAATCATTAATTAATTCCGACATTGAAGTCGGAATTTAGCGCGAAATATTTTTACATTATTATGTGGCCCTTCTTAATCTTCGTAATTTCCTCAGTGTAATAATAAATACAATTGAGTGAAATAAATAAAAAACTAATATTATGAATACATTCATACAGGATGTAAATGAATAATTGCGAGAAAATTGAATGGGTGATTTCTGTTCAAAAAATAGCGGCCATTTCATACAATTTTTTACAAGATGCAACCCCTGAAGATGGCATCAAGAAAAGCAATTTCAAATTTTTCTTCAGAAATGAGAAATGAATCTGAGTGTACATAACATGGGTGCGATAAGGCAATAAAAAATATTGGTGAAGTTAACTTATAATTTCATCATGATTTCCGCCTACTGGGTGAACTTAAGTCTGAAGATAATTCCAGCCAATACGACTCAGGCTACGTACCTGTTGTTATTTTTTTTTCCCAAAAACTAAAAGAGTTTTAGCAAGAAACGACAAAAGATATTTCTTATTCAAAATGAATTAAGCTATCAAAAATTAATTTTTCGACATTATTTATTTATGCATTAATGATACTAGAACAATTCAGTGCAAAATTTTTCTAATTTACTTTACTCCTTGATATATTTGGATGGTTTTTATTCATATCTCACCTAAATAAGCTGTGATGAATTTACTTCTTTGGTTTGGTGGTATCCACTTCGCAGTCATATTATGCATAGATGGCCATGCGAACCCCTGTAAAATACTTATTCATCATTTTTTACTATATTACTAGAATTACTGATTTTTGCATTATCTGGTTAAACTTAGGCATTCTATTGTAAAAAAATTATTTTCACAAAGATTGAATTGATTGTTCCAGAAGAAGCTAAATAAAAAAATATTTTTGGATATTTTAGTCATCCCTCTATTTACTCTAGCCTCAATTTCCCTGGCCGATTATTTTGAACTGACATTTCTACCGGAGCTGAAATCCTTGAAATAGTCTGAATTAAAAAAAATGAAGGATTATAAATCATAATTTATAAACTTCGATTCTTGGTGAGAAATCAGTCCATCCCTCTTTGCATATGTCTAATTATTCGTTTCGGCATCCTATCCCAAATTAGGGAAAAAATTGGCCGACTTCAGTATTGATATTAGAAAATTTTCATTTTAACACGAAAATTTTCATGTATAATTGAGGACTTTGTCATGCACCCCCTACTAGGAGTTCTGGGTACTTGAGTTTTCTTTGAAGGCCAACCCTTAAAAGCACATTTTTGAAACAGTTTTGGTTGCCGAGGATTTTTGTTTATTGATGACGTTTTGTTTATCAACAAAATTGCGCACTTATCGCTAGCAGCCCAGAGGATCTACAGATAATGCTAGACACCTATAAACATATATACGAAGCTTTAGGCCTTAGCCTCAATGTCTACAAAACCAAAATCCTGGTAAGTCCCCCAGAAAGCCTTCAAACACATATCAGCCTGAAGAATGAAACCCTAGAACAGCTCGAGCAGTTCAAATACTTGGGAAGCTTCATAAATACTAGGGCTAACCTAGACACGGAAATACACAACCATATCAATTCGGCATCACGGTCATTCTGGAAGCTTAAGGACAGAGTATTTCAAAATCACGACCTCAATCTGAAGACCAAGACAGCTGTTAACAAAGCAGTCGTCCTCCCAACGCTTCTTTACGGAAGCGAAAGCTGGACGCCCTACAGGCGACATATTGAACAGCTTGAACAAACGCAACAACGTCATCTAAGACAGATAATGCACATCAGATGGTTCCACAAAGTTTCCAATGCAGAAGTCTTGCAACGCGCGTACAACAATTGAGACTCAAGTAAGGAGAGCCCGACGCAGATGGAGCGGCCACATTCTGAGGATGCAAGACACAAGACTCCCCAAAATAGCTCTATATGGCGAATTGTCAGAGGGAGCCCGGAAACCAGGAGGCCAGTATAAGCGGTTTAAGGATACACTACATCAATCCCTAAAATCAATTAATGCCAATCATAACTGGGAACAACTAGCGTTAGACAGGTCACAGTGGAGATCTATGGTGCACAGTTTTAATGGAGACTCGAAAAGAATTCAGCGGCGGCCAGATCTGGTTGGTGTCGGTGACTATCCATGCCCGGAGTGTGGAAGGATCTGTAGGTCACGGTTGGGTATCTTCAGACACAGGAGGGCACACAGTCGCAATTAGCCCCAGCAAATTATAATTCTGTTCTTTTTTATGTCTTTTTGTAGATTAATTCCCGGTAACGGGATACAGCAATGAATGAATGAATGTTTATCAACCCTTTTCTTATAATGCATGAAATAATTGAATCACATATTTCAGAAACCCCTCATGTCCACATTCCGGGCATGTATGGTTTTTACGGATCATCAACTTCTCTAATATAGATACACCGTTTTGAGAGGAATCACACCACTGATTAGTAACTAGACTAGTAGCTAGCGGACTTGTGTGATTTCTTTGAGGTGTATCTATATTAGAGAAGTTGAGTTTTTCGTAAAAACCCCACATACCCTAATGTTGACATGTTGGGTTTCTGAAATATGTGATTCGATTGAACTTTGACCTCTGTATTTAACTTCCTTACTTGTGCGAATTTCTATTTCAGATCTTTCTGGAAGAAGTTCACCAAAACAAAGTAGAATAATATCAGTACCTATACATTCATTCAAGGCAGGTGGTATAACCAGTAAAACCCTTTTCAATTCAATAGTTTTTTCGCCTCCTTTTATATGCTTCTTCAAGATTCTGTATCTGCGTTAGGGCATTTCATCTTTAGCCGGCACATTACCCAAAATGGAACGGTTAAAAATGTTTAAGTATTATTCAAATAGAGCCTATTTTTTTTTTAATCAATTCACATACAGAATTGTCTTTGTCAGTTGTCCTGTGAAAAACCAGAATAGGACCTCACAAGGAAATGAAATATTAGACATTAGACCTAGAGAATTTTTTCAGTAAACAAAAGTATATTTTTCCTACCATACTAGAATTGTGTTTATGGAAAAATTTTCTACGAAATAGAAACTATAGTTTCTTATGTTGCAATTTCTTTCCAACCAATTCTACGCAAATAAGAACAAAAAAAACTATGAACCTGAAAATAGTTGAACACACTTTTTCAAGCGGATTTTGTTAAAAATTTCTTCCCAAGTCATTGAACATACTGATTCCAAAATACGTCCTGCCGCCACCCTTGATAAATCTTCCCAGAGGATTCAAGTGCAGTCATCGTAAAGCTTATCAGCCAAATAGTCGGGTTAGCTACTAACAAGATTGGGTACTTCTACTTATATTTTTCCAGAATTTGACCTATGGTATTTCAATGAAGAAGTTCGCGGCATCATTCTTGTCTTCATTCTCTCCTTCTGCTCATTCAATTCCCCTCAAATTATGAATAATAACAAGATGAAAGATAACCATAAGCACTACAGTTTTCCCTCAAAGTAGCACGTTCGTCTCAGATTTTGTCATCAGGCGTTTAGATTTTTAGATTCGTCAATAAGAATGCGTTGAGTTGAGCCACAGTAGAATCAAATATATATGTTCATCCTCATCAATTTCTCAACTGCTTAACACGATACTTTTCTGTTGCTGAAATATGTGAATTTCATACAAAACATATACAATTTCATGCGAGTGCATCCATTTCAAACATTTCCGACTATTGGGTAATATTATATTGAGTATATTGTTGCTGTTATTCTCACGCATATAGTAGCTAGTGCAAATTAATATAATAATGGATTTCCTCATTAAGTTCGTATTGGTATTACTTTATGCCAAACTTCAATTATGTTAATTCGGGACGTTCCATCTCCGACCTGTTCTTTCAATCGTTGGACGAGAAATATTTTCAAATGGAAAATGGACTTCATTTCATCAATAACACAATAACGTGATTCCTTCAAATCAATATAAATACCTATATTGGAAAACCAATAGGAATCAGTCCACTTCTTAGAATATAGAATAAAAATTCTATGTTCTAAGGTCCACCAATTCAAAGTTGTCAGTTGCAATGTAATTCGAATCGATTTGTGTTCAATATATCAACTCTCAACAGGGAAACAATGTGATCGGATTCAGTCTCTTAGAATTATTAGCATATCTGACTGCAGTTGACGAAAGTTCGTTCAGCTACTGGGAGTATTATATAGGGTGGTGACAAATTCGATGCTCAACAGCTAGAGGTTCCGTTTATGAACAAAAAAGTTCTGCGTCTGCAAGTCTTCTAACATGACTTCCCTTAAATTATAATATGTTCCTTCGTTCTAGATTCATATTGAAATATCGGAAATCTCACCGGAAATAGATGATATATGAAAATTGCTTATAAAGATATAAACAAAATGAAGAAGACTTCATTTCACAAACGATTAGTATGAAATTTTGAAATCCTTCAATATTAAACCTCTTAGATTTTAAGATGTGACTTTCAATTTTGTGCCAGCCATGTTGAATTTTTCCATTGAAAAATGAATAATAATATTTGTATTCAAAATGTTACCCAGGTGACCAGTAACATATCTCTTATGTTTTCTTGGGAGATAGGGAGATGGAGAACTTTGTTATGTGTTATTTTTCTGTAACCATTACGTGTCTGATACGATATTTGGGATGTACCTGTGCTGTATCCAAATTATATCCACATTTTGTAAATTTCATGTTTCCGCTCCATGATATCCACGTAACATATTTGTAACATTGTTCTTTATTTGCCATGTATCATTTTGAGATGATGAACAGAGCATGACACCATAAGCGTTTTAACTACCGTCGAGGGCGCTGTAAAACGTAAACAAATATGGAGGATTGTGAGAAATGCTATTGATACTGCTGTCGTTTCGATATGTATTTATTATCATTTAGACGTTTTGTCAGTTGAATAGTGGATTACTGAAAGTAAAGTGCAGATATTGAACGTTTGATAAGTTATTTGTGTGTCATAGTGATTTTCCAGTGAAATGGTGAATTGCTGAAAAGAAAGAGCTATGGATATTGAACTGTAGCTCAATAGCAGTCCTATAAAACATAATAGGCTATTTTCATTATACCCAGCATATAAAAATTATATTTGAATAAATAATGTCCTGGTTGGTGTAAATTTAGATATAGGTTATATCATAACGTGTTGCATGTACCTCATATGTAGAAATAAATGAATAAATCATATACCTATATTGAAAATTTTCTTCAGAAAGATATGAAATATGCATATAGCATTCTTTTAATTCTCACAACGCATAACATGGACACAATTCATCTAAAAACTTTTTGACCTAAGCCAAAAGATTAATGAACTGTTGATTTTATTCACTTTATGGAATGCAGGAAAGTACAAAGACCAGAAGGACATGTCCTAATCTTTCTTGGAGAACAATAATCATGAACCCAGCAGTTTGCATGATGTAATTTATTCTTTCTAGTTCTATTAACGTGTGCACTAATTTTGTAATCTGAAATTTATGAAAATATATTGTTTTTGAACATGAGTTCATTCGTTCACATACCTCACCGAACTGATGTGAGATGTTTTTGAATTTTATTTTCAAAAATGACTGATAAACACAAACTATTTGAAAATTCAAAATCCGAGTTCAATATTATTGCAATAGTTCATATTAATTTCCATAATTTTTCATCTTTTTGTTGAAATCGTTTTCAATAATAAATGAATCATAATAAACATAACACATGAAGGTAATATATATAGATCTCCAATGAAACAAATATTTGCATGATCTATGTTTGAACTATTTATGCTCCTTTTAGAAAGGAGATGTGTTCCTTGTTTGAGGCATAGGAGCATAGCTGCTACATAAGCGTTCTGTATTTGTACTCTTAGGCTGAAATCGCACCGGACGCAACATTTTGTTGCGAGACGTTGCGCATCATTTTGTCTCTCATAAAAAGTGTTGCAAGCTTAAATCCGTGTTGCGAGCGGTGCGTGCCGCAACAAAATGTTGCATCCGGTGCGTTTCCAGCATTAGGGTACGAACATACCGAAGATGCATGGATGGTGGATGGTGGAGTTCGAGATCGCGGTCGTGGTTTACATCGACGTCTGGCAATACATATCGAAGATGCTTTCCTTTCATTTAAAGCTCACAAACGAACTGAAAAATAAATACGATACCCTGGTGAATGTCACGTGATTTGAAGAGCGCCAATAAGCGTGCAAGGTACCTCGCGGCAACAGCTCGATCGCCATTATTTTTTATTTTTCAGTTCGTTTGACTGAAAGGAACGCATCTTCGACATGTATTGCCAGACATCTTCGGTATGATGAACTTATTGGGGATCTTGTATTGAAAGATAAAAATATAAGTAACACGAGTATATGAAAGTTTGTAATATTCTTCCACATTCAATGGAGTCCCAGCTGATGAAATAAGTCTAAAAGGTTTGTTTCAATTATGAGTAGGAGTGAATAAATTCGATTTAAATATCCTCATGTATGATCTCGTGTGACCACAAAAACAAAATATATATAATAAATAAAGAATTATTGTATTTCCACATAAGAAATGGCGTCGATAGGTGAAGCTATAAACTTCTAATTGAAGAATTTGTCTGCTTTATATGGTTATAAATTTAAAAGTATCTTGACAACTTCACCCTTGAACCTCTTTAAATTTGGTTCGTTTCTGATACTAGGTGGAACGTTATTAAAATATGTATTTCAACGAGCTTCTATAAAAGTATTACTCGTGTTGCTTTTTTCCAACAAATATTTAGATGTTTGTTCTTGAAAAAAGGGTGGTCAGTATTGGTTATGAATGGCTGGAAATGTTGAGACGTTTTTTTCCCAAAATTTTTCCTAGCATGATTGAACAGTCCTTAGTACTGTTATCATGTTTTTTGTAGTCAGAATGTATCCTCTCATTTGTGGAATTATAAACATAACACCACATCCTAAGTCAGCTTTGGAAACTGTTCGATAATTGGCACATGTTATTCAGCTTATTTTTCTGATCTCCAAAATTTCACCCCTATTCACTGTGTGCTTAAAAACTTTTCGGCTTTTCCAATTTCATTTCTTCATTCGGTATATTCATAAATGAGTTATTAACAGCAAAAATAAGTCGGAAGAAACTGATTTGATATTTTCAAGATTTAAACTTTAGTGATCACGCTTCACAGAACTGATCGAACCATAGCAGGAACATAAATCTCATTATTCCCTCGATTTAACATTTAATGAGTTATTATCTTCTGTCTAGGAGATTAATGCTCTTCAAATCGATCCTAATTTTTTTTAAATCAGTTCACATACAGAAGTTAGATACACAGATTTCTACAGGACAATAGGAAAGTGGATATTCAATTGTCCTGTGAAGAACCAGAATATGAACTCACAAGGCAATGAAATAGAGACATAGAGAATTTTTTTCTGTGAACAAAAGTATATTTTTCCTACTACTCAATAATTGGGTTTATGGAAAAATTCTCTACGAAATAGAAACGACAGCTTCCAACCAATACTTCTGCAAAAAAGAACGAAAAAAAACATCAATATGCAAATGGTTAAAAACTTTATCTTGCTGATTTTGTTAAAAATTTTTTCCTAAGTCAATGAACATACGGATTTCAAAAGAAGGCCTGTCGCCACCCTTGATGAATCATTTCGGAGGGTTCAAGTGCGGTCAGCGTAAAGCTTATCACCCAAATAGTCCGGTTAGCTACAAACAAGATCGGGTACAGCTACTGCTACTTGTATTTCCCCAGAATTTGACCTTTGGTATTTTGATGAAGAAGTTCGCGGCATCATTCTTGTCTTCATTATCTTCTTTTGCTCATTCAATTCCCTTGCAAATTATGAATAATAACAAAATGAAAGATAACCATTAACTCTACAGTTTTCCCCCACACTCAAAATAGCGTATTTGTCTCGAATTTTGTCATCAGGCGTTTAGATTTTTCGATTCGCTAATAAGATTACGTTGAGACAGAGAAGAAACAAATATACCTATGCTCATTCTCAATTTCTCAACTGCTTTACAGAATGCTTTTCTGCTGCTAAAAATATGTAAAATTCATACAAAAATTGCATCAATAGTTTGATTATATTACTATTTCTTCACGTTTTTTAATTGCCGAAAATTTTCACCCCTCAAGCCTTGTCAATACTTTTGTTCTTTTCTATCAGCTTCTACATTTTTAGCCAATGGGATGTGGTTACACTTAAGTTTAGCCGGCTAAAGATAGAAGAAACTAACATTAGCAAATACCCGAAGCTGAACCTAAGTTTAGGCGGCTAATCTATCTTTAGCCGTAACATATAATATATTAGATTCCACACAACGTGTGAGCTAAATATTGGACTTTTTAATTTATCATTTAAATTTCAAAGAATGATACTGCTCCGAGGAAATAAGAATTAAATCAATTTAATCATTCAATTACCATAATGTTGAAAATGTTGGTAAAAATACCTACTCCATCGAAAAAGTTAGGGTTTCCTTTAAAAAAACCAGAACCTCTCTCCACCCCTTATAGGGGTTGCTTGTAATTCTTCAATCAGTTATGAAAATTTGAATTAAAAAATGAAATGCTTCAGTATTTTTCTACGAAATAATACCTAAATACCTAATATACGAATTTTGAACTTCACCCTACAGGGTAAATATATTTTTCAAGTATCTGTTACCGAAATAAAGGCAAAAAGAATAATTGGATTGGAGTTGGGAGTAAAAAATAATATCGGCGAACAAATTTCAAATCGAATGTTCAGGGTGTCTAAGAATAACTATTTCTAATTCTTAGAAGTGATGAAGATCACTTATATAAACATTTTTTATCAATACACTAGTGTCCGAAAATGTCTCGGAGTCAGGGAAAATTAGAGGTCTTTAAAAACAACCTCTATTTTTACTACAGGAAAGATTTTAGTTAGTTACTTACTAAATTGAAAAATTGAATCAGAGCAACCTGCACGGTTAGATGGTCTTGGGTATAGAATTTTCCTGGAACATACTCTACCAGAATTAGGTACTTGAAGATGTTCTATTTCAAACTCGAAGAAATATTGTTTTCCAGCATGATGGTGCACCAGCACATTTCATATTAAATTGCCTAAATTATCGTATGCACAGTTTCCAAATGGATGGATCGGCAGAGGCGGCCCGAAAGTGAATTATCAGGATCACTTGTTCGTCAAACGTCCGTGACTCCATGAGCGTGGCTTTCCGGAAAATGCAATTTTCGAGGAACGAATGTATAATTTATTGGCTCAAAATCATCGTTCGTTCGACAAGAGGGATAGGTAGCATACGCTCGTTGATTTGAGCACATGTTTCGATGTTTTGTTTGCGATTATTCAAGATGAACTAATTGGGGATCCTGTACAGGATGATGATAATATGAGTAATACGAGTAAATAATAAATGTAATTGTATATTTGGGTATGTAATATAATTCCACATTTTATCGAGTTCTGGCTGGATAAATGAGTTTAAAACGTTTGCTTCAATTATGATTAGGGGTAATAGTTGGGGAGCCGACGATTCTATATCGGGATTTACTCGAGCGTCTTGGAGACCTAGTGGATGTTGAAGATTAGATGGAAGAAAGAAAAAAAGGTTCTATGATGTATGCACTTTCAGCGGTGGGAAAAGCGTCTGCAGGGTCTCAAAGATGTAAAAAAATCGTCAGGTGTGCATGCTCGAGCGTGTCAGATTAAGATACTGTATATGCTCTACGTGTCTCTGATAATGAATTCATGCTCATCTGACAGTTTGCGCGGTGGGACTGGCCGTACGGAAGAGTTGAAAATGGTAAAAAAAATTTTTTCCAGCGTGTCAGATTTTTGGAGGATATGTTAATTAGACCCAAAGAAAGCTAATTTTGAAGGGGCTGACAATTTGGACGCGACGCAAGGTCACAGCGGTCCTTTGAAAATCTAAAAAAAGATCGTTACTTGTACATACTCCAGCGTGTCAGATTTTCATACAGATGGTTAATCTGGGTGTTGTAGACGTGTTGACTCATTAATCTGACACTAATCAGGGGGGCTTTTCTTAATCTGACACTTTGAAGATGATAAAAATCCCTTTTTTTTCGAATTATTCCCTCCCTGTCCTCTAATATTTTGTTTGCATTATGAAAGTTGTAGATAATAAAATTCTACACAACTTTTGTCAGAAGAAATTTTACATACTCTTAACCGTTCTCGAGTTAGAGGGCGATAAGGGCGAGAAGCTTAGCCACACATGCGAAAGGGCAAGGTCAATGTAGAATCCCAGTCTAATCTACAATTGTCAAAATGACAAGGTATTCCTGCGATGACAATTTCGAAATTAGTCACGAAAATTTTAGTGTTGTCTGTGACTGAACCTTAGAATGTACTATTTTCCAACGAGTGAATTTTCGCATCAGCATGTATTGCTAATCACCTCGCAGTAATCGCCATATATCTCAAAAACGTTTGAACGTAGAAAAAATTGCTTGGGACAAAATTTGTAGAAAATGTTATGCTCTACAACTTTTATAATGAATACGAAATAGATTCCCAGAAACCCAGGGAAGGAGATAAGTAAAAAAAAAATGATTTTTGTGACCTTTATGGCCAATTTTTATTTTTTCGACTTGCTAAAACTATCAGATTATAGTTTTTCCCTTATTCTTGAATCATTAGCTTCAAAATAAGAAAAAACGCCACCGCGCTCGAGGATGTACACGTAACTTTTTTTTTGCAACTTTCGCGGCCTCTCACACATTTTCGACACGCTTAAATTGTCAGATTAAAAAAATATATACTTTTCAACATGTAATTAACCACATATATAATCTGACACACTCAAGTATGTACAATGATCGCTTTTTTACTATTCTGACAGGCTCTTCTAGATAATTCCCCCTATATACAGGTCTAATTTTTGGTAGACGTACTCTACAGGGTCCAAGGTATGTCCCCTTATATTAATCTGACACGCTCGAGTAAATCCCGAATTTCCCTCTTCGGCTCCCCAACTTTAAATGAATTGGGTTGAAATATCCTGATGTATGATTGCGTTCGACCACAAAAACCAAATCAATCTGGTCTCAGCTTACTCAATTCGTTCCAACCAGCAAATATACAGGGTGACATAAATATAAAACATATAAAAACATATAAAAATATACAAAACATATAAAGTATAAAACATATAAAATTATACAAAAAGACGAACATCTCTCTGGCGAAAACATAAATAAGGCGCAGAGACAAATAATTCAGGGTTGCTATTCATTAGGTATTGTTATTCCCGATTTCACAAAATCATAAACCACTGGTATATCTATGGGAGATGATTCCCCAATATAAGGCTCCTGTAGCGTTCCTCGAACAACTGAAGAATAGAATAATCATCACTTGGAAGACTGGACCTGGTCGAAAGGCCCTCCCAGTCAAAAGCAAGATTTGGCTATTATTAATTTGTGTACTGAAGGCATTTCTAACGACGAGGGTGATCCTCCACCAAGATCAGCAGAAGATTTTTGACGCAGAGATGATATTCCTCCCAATGCAATTGAAAAACAAGTTATGTACCTATGATTATTTTTTTTTTCAGTCATCATCAAGTCTGGAAATAAGTTTGGATGCAGGCTTTATTATTCGCCTTTTTCTCGTTTTCTGCTCTGTTTCTTTGTTTCAGATATTATTTCGAAATGGAAAGAGGATAAATAAATTTTTATGTCAATGGAAAGGAAGCCCTTCAGTATTAAAAGCTTATTCTGTAAACAAATTTGTCATCACTACACTTCTCACGGGGAGACAGTGTTTTTTTACTGAGGTTTTTCCCTAAGCTCTTGTATCATACTCTAAATTGTACGGTACCCCGTTACACTAACCTTTGCTGAAACTCATACATATGCTATATTGTTTGATAACTAAAAATGTATTGCTGACATTCAAAAGAATATATATATTATATATATATATATACTGTGTTGTTTCTTCTAATGTATATCATTTCACTTAGAAGACGTCTGAAATAATGTTGTTCTTTATCTAGGATACTCACATTTTCAAAATTAAATCAATGTCCCTCTCTGTGTGTGTGTTGTGTGAGTGCAGTTTTGTTTTCAGCTTCTAAATGTTTACTATCATTTTTCAAACAAAACTGCACTCACACAACACACATACAGAGAGGGGCATAGATTTAATTTTGAAAATGTGAGTATCCTAGATAAAGAACAACATTATTTCAGACGTCTTCTAAGTGAAATGATATACATTAGAAGAAATAGCACAGTAAACTACAGAGAAGATACGAACAACTTAAGTACGGTTTATGATTTTGTGATATCGAGAATAACAATACCTAATGAATAGCAACCCTGAATTATTTGTCTCTGCGCCTTATTTATGTTTTCGCCAGAGAGATGTTCGTCTTTTGTATAATTTTATATGTTTTATACTTTATATGTTTTGTATATTTTTATATGTTTTATATTTATGTCACCCTGTATATTTGCTGGTTGGAACGAATTGAGTAAGCTGAGACCAGATTGAAAATATGTGTCAACGCAACATCATACCAAAACACAATATTTCATTACGATTTACGTTCATTGTTTTTAATTTGTTGACTCTCATACGTCGGGACCATCTATTTATTTCTGACTTTGCCCAAATATTTTAATTATATACCTATTATGTCTTATTAATTGTATGATGAGGTATAGTATTTAATGTTGTATTTCTTTGTATGGTTGATAAATGCCTCTTTTTAGCCTTGAGAAAGGAACAATAGGTTCCGAAACGTTGGCAAAATCATAATTGATTTATTTACTGAGTCCAAATTCCTGCGATAGATCGTTCAATTTTTATAACATTTAATGTTGTATTATTTTTAATACTACCTACTGTTCCTGTTTCAATTCAGTACGTAGCCACTCTTTCATGTTGGATAGAGATTCATTTTTAAATATTTATAGTTATCTTGACACCGACACATTTTCGGACAAGAGTTCATAAAACAAAAATTCTTTATGCAAGTGCCCTTTATCATTTCTGAAAATTAGATATAGTTATTCTGATACACCCTGTATACCTTATAAAAATAATTTTCTTCTTCTATCTCTGTTCCGCTACACAAATAATGGCATTCCTAACAGGAATATGACAAGAATTCCCTATGTTTCCTGATTAAAAGTTTCCCAATTTAAAACACCAGAATACTAAACGTGTTAACGTGGAGTTGAATAATATCAGAGTCTCTAAACTCGTATTATTTCCTTATACGAAAAACCAACTTACCGTACATATTCCTTGAATCACTCTCAGTAATAATAAATAGCGATATCCAAACGAGGCTGCTGTTGGAATGAGAAGAGCCAGCAATACGCCTATGAAATTGGATAGGCCGAACACCAGCTTTGTCCCATACTTGGCAGCTAGGATACCTCCTGGTACCTGCGTCAACCAATGTAACCAAAAGAATGCCCCCAGTAGAATTCCCTGTTCTTTTTCATTCCATGGATAAGTTGGGGATAATGTGGGCACTTTTGGAGTCACATGACTAGAATAATCGTGTATCTTCGATTTATTGTGATATAACTAAAAATATAAATTATTCTTTATTCGAAATAAGCTTGGCACAGACGAAAATTTGTTTTTTTTTTGGACCAATTCTTTATTTTCAGTTCATTGTCAGGCAACAATTTTTTCTAGTTGATTTGCTCCTGTCAAATTAGTGCAAAAATTTACGCAGGAGCAAATCGTTTATTTCATTTTTTAATTGATTTTGTTTCAGAGTTGGGAGTGAAAACCCTAAAAAGATTAAGAAAAAGCACTCTTTATCATTCTATTTAGTGATGGCCACGAGAATCTCGTCTCTTCCCGTTTTTTTTCTTTTCTTGGTCTCGTTCATCATGTTCATACAATATCACCAATATTATGAGCAAATGATTTTACATCCTACTTTCTAATCGAAATCGTTTTCGAAATTCGTTCAACAAATAAAAGAATTATCACTATTATAATAATACTTCGAAAATTGGAAAAAATTACCCGGTAGGTTAACTAGGGTAAGCGTTCAAATAATAATTAGATTTAAATATTCTGCTTTCACAAAACGTTGTAAACAACGAGACTACGAGACTTTTACGAGACTCGAGACGAGACGAGACTAGGGACCACGAGACGAGACTCTAGACGAGACTTCATGTCTTATCGACGAGTCGAGACTTTAGTATTAGTCTTTTTCTGCTGGGATTTTCTTGTTTCAGGAACTCGAACTTCGACCCACTAAAGGATTTCTGTTTAATCCAAGATGATTCGATAGTTACTCTGTTCTTTTCTATGTAGAATGTAGGTATTATGATTAGCAAGAACAGATTTTTTATCAAATAGTGTGACAAGTAACATGCTTGGATCCAGATATGGTAGACAGCCATATGAACTTTCAATTATGTAGTATAGAGAGAATAGAGAAATAATGGAAAATGCAAATTTAAATTGACTCACATTCACCGTTGAGTTCCAACTATTGGAATAATTGTTATGGATATTGGATGCATTGAATACTGGTTCATTCACAATGCACTCACTCGTCAATGAAATATTACTCTTCGGTCTATTTTCCACCATTGATACAATGGCTATGTTCATATTCAGACGTAGATTATAATTGATCATAAAACCGAAGAACACCATGAACCATAGTGTCCTTCTGGCAGGGCAGCAATCCACTACATCCTCTGTAACAAAAATTCTTGGTTAGTGGTAAGACTGGTAGGGATGTAAGATTGTTGTATTCTTCACGAAAAAACGAAGGTTTTCCTGTATGATTTCAAAATGCAGAATGAATCCATCGAATATTGGCATTGGCATGTTTAAATGACAAAATTCATATACAGGATGGTCCAGATCGTAACCAAGAAATTTTAACCACGTATTCTACATCAAAAATAAGCCCTAGTTTGTTATATAAACATATGTCGAGGAATGTTGCCTCTCCGAGATACGGGGTGTTAAAATTATAGAAAAAAAAGTTTTTTATTAATAACTCTCACACTGCTTGAAATATTTTTATGGAATTTGAGAAATAGGTTTTGAGCGTCAAGGAGCACTTTTTGCATAATATCATTTCTTTTTATTCTACTAGTGGCGTCCGTTCTGCAGCGAGACTGAATATCTTCAGATGAAAAAATGATACGCCACTGGTTTTTCCTAAAATAAAAATTACTATTTGAATCCTTATTAATGAGGATTCAAATAGTAATTTTTATTTTAGGAAAAACCAGCATTTAATTTGGAGCAAATTCGGTCTCTTGACTTTTTGCTGTACGAGGCACAGTTTCCGGTTAAAAAAATAAAACACATTCTCATGCATGAAGAAATCGCCAAAATTTGATATAGCAAAAATAGTCTTATTATTATTATGTACCCACCATATCAAATTTTGGCGATTTCTTCATGCATGAGAATGTGTTTTATTTTTTTAACCGGAAACGCTGCCTCGTACAGCAAAAAGTCAAGAGACCGAATTTGCCCCAATTTAAATAAGGATTTAAGTAATTATTTTTATTGTCGGAAAACCAGTGGCGTATCATTTTTTCTCCTGAAAATATTCAGTCTCGCTGCAGTACGGACGCCACTGTTAGAATAAAAAACAAATTATATTATGCAAAAAGTGCTCCTTGGCGCTCAAAACCTATTTCTCAAATTTCATAGAAATATTTTAAGCAGAGTTATTAATAAGAAACATTTTTTTTTCTATAATTTCAACACCCCGTATTTCGGAGAGGAAACATTTTTCGACATATGTTTATATGACAAACTAGGGCTTATTCTTGAAGTAGAATACGTGGTTAAAATTTCTTGGTTACGATCTGGACCACCCTGTAGAAGGTGTGCCCCACCTTGATGATTGATGAAGACGAAAAACTAAATATCTTTGAAGAACCGGCTGCGAAATGCGTTTCGACAAATCTGCGACTAAAAAACTGCATTGAAAAAGCCTCTTCTCCCCTTTATATCTCTGATAATTGATTTTTTTGATCCGTTATGAGTATTACATAAAACATAAAAATTACTGAAAAATATATTTTGGAATATTTTGAATATCTCGAACAAAAGCAATATTTCGAACAGTCATTTTTCAGAAACGCTCTGTAAATATTCAGCAACTCGAATTCAGCGTTTTTGTCCTATCAAGAAATTATTTCTATTTCTCAAGAAGATATAAATGATTTCATACTCCTTTTTCAATATATCATGAAAATCATAAAAAAATTGTGACATTCAAGCAAAAACAAATCTTTCCCCAGTTTGTTTCGCTGTATTCAAATTCTATTCGAGTTTTCTTTATCGCATATATCCGGTGATATTTTCACCTGGTATCTAGCTGCAACGAGTAACAAGCTCGTGAAACACCAGCAAAAACTTCGGCTTATTTACGAGGATATGGGAGTTCATAATTTTAGCATTTTTTTTTATAAATCATACTATATCTCTGAAATCAGTATCTCTCATTATGTGGCATCTTCACTGAGCCGTTATACCTCACGTCACCAGTCACCCTGTATCTTTCAGAAATTTTTTTCATAGATTTCATAAAACATAGTAAGGAAGTGTCAATACATTAATTTCATGAATTTTTGTTACTTTTCTTCAGGAATATATTTTCGGTACAGAAATCAACGATTATAAGATAACCTTCACTCAACCTTGATATTGAAAATTCTGAAATGATTACGGAATTTTTCATCCAAATCTTAATAATTCTATTTTTGGCTGTGTTCCTTCATTATGCTTGATAACTATGTAGCAGCAGCTACAAGCGAAACTAATTGATGCTTGTTTTCCCACAAACAAGGACATTAAGTTCTTTTGTGAGGTAGTCAATATTATACAACTATGCGTGCAAATCATTTTCGACAAAAATTAAAAAATTATTCACAACACTTTGATTGAATGATCTACCCTTTGGCAGTTTTTCGCTAATGAGTTTACCGAAATTGATTTATTCGTGAATAACTTGAAACAGTTTCCTTTGAATGAACCTATATCGATTATAATATGATACAAAAATGATAATATGAATGGTCAATGCCGAATCATTGATCGAAAGCTGAACGATAAGGTTCCGTCAATCAAGAATTTTATTCGCCTCTCAAGTTTTCCAACCATACCATTAGTTTTCATTTAACACTCATTCATCTTTTGCTTGTCTATATAAATCTCTGGGTCTATACAGAATGCGCCATCGAATACATAACAGTGGCTCTATAGATTGGTAAAATCGAATTAAAAACGATTTGATTTTTAATTCCAGTGGAAAAACTTCTGAGATCAAAATCAGAACTGTACCGCTTCAATCCTTAGTGTTACAACCCTAACCACTATATAAAAAATTATTTCAATTCTTTCTGCTAATGAATAAAATATTTTTGCCTCATTTATTGAAAAAAGAGTAATATTTTGATGATGCCAGTTAATGATTATCGTCAAAACCATAGAATAAATTAGTGAAAATTTGATTGATTCACATAGCATGTTTAACTTCCATTCACTTTTATGAAAGCACTCGGTTGGCCATGAAATAATTTTCTTATGTTTTTGTAACTACTGTAACTACTGTAGTAAGGTTGAAATGACGTTAATGTCATAATGACGTTGCCACAACTAATTTTAAAAAAATTGCTGAAAGTGGATTGAAAAATAGAGAAGACAGAGTATCAGGAAGTATTATTTAGAAATTCAGTTGAATGTTTACACGATCAGAAAGATTGTGAATAAAGAGGATTTAAATGTAGCTAATTACTGAGACTTTTACGTAGAACGGACAACATAGCGCTGAATTAAAACCCAAAAATGTTTTGAAACATAATAAGAATCGAAAGCACTCGGTTAGCCATGGAAATTTGTCACATTTCACACTGTATAAGAAAATGTGAGGTTATAACATTTGTCAAAACAATGAAAGGATCACGCCTAGAGGCAATAGATAAAATAATAAGAATAAATTATTCAGATACATACCACACGCTGATATGAATATCAACAGGTGTTACGATCTAAATGAGCTAGCCAAATTTGCCAATTCAAACGTTACTTCATCGGAGAAGAAGCTATGTTGCTCTGACGAGGTCAAACGAGACCGAAACCATGGTCAGCATCTGCTTTTTTTCGGTGGAGCCTACTCCATCTGGTGGCCTTGACGATGTACCCATTGCCTCTAGACTTGATCCTTTCATTGTTTTGACAAATATTATATCCTCACATTTTTATTTACTATATCTTTATAAATAAAATGTACTTAGTAGGAAATGAACTATCTACTAGAATTAAGTATTATACAGTGTGGAATGTGTCAAATTTCCATGGCTAACCCAGTGCTTTCATGAAAGCGATTGGATTATATATGATCATTTCTTTACAAAATTTAAATTTGAGCATATAAAAAATGAATGGATTGAATGAATAAAAATTAAAAATGCTGAATTCAGAAGAGAAAGACCTTCCAAATAAGGCATAACGTATAACTTACTCCACCTTTCCTATTTCAAATATAGGAGTTGGGATTGTAACACTAAGGGTTGGAGCGAAACGGTTTTGAACTTAATCTCAGAAGAAGTTGTCCCCCGGAATCAAAAATTGGCGTGATCGAGGGTTTTCATATAATTCGGTTCTGTCAACCTACAGAGCCTCATCTGTTTCGTTCTCAATGGCTCATTCAGTATAATTTCCCGTTAGTTTTCGAATGAGATGATTTGAAAATATAATGATTATACAATATCCAAGGCAGTTTTTGATATCAGCCTTTTTCGTACTTATTACGAACTAGACGAGTTAGTAATATTTAATTTTTTATATAGATTTTCTTCTTACAAAAAATAATTCATTGGTGAAGCCTTCTAATTGATCGCATATTTTTCATTTCTTTTATTTATTGCCAGAATCCATTGACCTTATGTAAGAAACAGATTTTGAAGGCACTCTGCCGTAGCTTTGTTTTTCTAATATTTATTGCTCTTAACCTCATGATAATGGTCTTTTAATGCAAAATAAATTTACTATTTAATCTTTTCATATAAATATCCAAGTCTTTACTATCAAAGAAGAAGCTATCTGCTCTGTTGTTTGGTAGTATCAAATTCTGTCGATAGCACTCGATAAATAAATGATGCAATTTGTTCATGAATCTATTCCATTGTTCATAAAATTCGTGAAAGTTCCTATTGAACACCTCATGTTCTTTCGAAGTGCTCATTCGACCTCAACAACAACTTAGAAGTGCTACATATGGCGCATTTACAAATGTTTGGTTGAAAGCAACCAGTTTCATCTCTTTCAATTCATTATATCTGTTGATGTTACTACATAAGGGTTGATATATATTATAGTAGGTATGTAACCAAGGAAATATCTTTGATATGAAAATGACTATATTTATGGAACCTTCCAGGCAAATATAATGATGCATGACCTATCTGATGATTTTTTTAATTATGTTGATGGTGTACAGTCGATTTCACCTGAAACTCCCTCAACTCTTATATTTGATGGAACACCCTATATATTCACGAAGACTTCGAAATACTTCCTCATTTCGAATTCACTCATACTCGGTTCAGCGGAAATAATAGGCAAATTCATTTCATTCAGACTAATGAGGACACGTGGACTTGGATTTACTATATCTTTATCAATAAAATGTACTCAGTAGGAAATGAACTATCTATTAGCATTAAGTATAATTTGAATATCCTCGACCTCAAAAAAGTCTTGAAGATAGCTTGCTCGTTAGTTATTATAATATCCAAAGCATCTGCCAATGATTTGAAATTGAACAATAATTTCTCCTCAGAGCCTAACCTACATGTGGGCACTACGATATTCTTATATGTGTAGAGCTTATTATAGGTTTTTCTTATCAAAGCGATGAATAATCTAAACTCAATTCGTTGCCAAAGATTTTCAGACATAAAATGTTTTCTTTGGAGTTATATATAAATTTATCGTATATAGGTATGCAAATAAAGTTTAGAAGAAACCGACATGAAGGGTCGTAACGTAAATGTCGATTTTCGATATATGTAATATGAAACTACATATATATATATATATAAATATTTTATTGATCCAAACTTATTGCTGTAAACCTCGCAACCTCGCACTTTTCAATTTTTTATCTACTGATTCTTGAGGTCAAAAGAAACATTTTTTTCCTTTGCCATTTTTCAAACATCAAAGAACCCAACTCCTGATACAAAGTTGGAACGTACATCTGTTACGGGCAATGTAATTATTTAGGTCAGTATTCATAATGCTTGGTTATTATGAATAATGACCATTAAAATCGGGCAATTTGATAAATTTGAATTACTTTACAATAATTTCTCACATTGCCCGGTCATTATAAATACCGCTATTATTTCTTTGGGCACTTTGATTAATTGACACCAAAGGGACAACCTATGTGAAAAGAATGGCGAAGATATTCCACAGATAGAGATTTAACTAAGAGAATGTGCAAGATTGTCATTCAAGATAGGCTATAGTCGATGTGGCTGTAAAGGTAGCTGTAAATCCGACGAGCGCAAGTGTCGTAAAGAAAAAAAGCTATGTAACTCGAAATGTCACCAAAGTGGAAGCTGCTCTAATGAATAGAGCCTCTATTGGCCTGTATTGCTACGTATTGACATTTTGTGTGAATATAAATTTGAAAGTACGTACATATCTAATACTTTAGTTTTATTTGGACTCACGTTTTGTTTGTACTTATTTCATCCCACCGGTTTGTTTGTCAGCATGTGAAATTTTATTTGTTATGTTTTGTTTGTTACTTTGTCAGTCAGGTATGCAAAAATTTGTTATTTTTTATAGTAAATATGAATAATATATAATTTTCAAATTGCCCACCTGATTTTTAGCATTATACATAATAACCGGCCAATGTAATATTTGCAACATAATTTATCATTTTGTCATATCCTTTTGGGCACTTTTTAAATTGCCCGGGCATTATAAACAATGCCCAATTATTTACATTGCCCGTAACATATCTAATATATTCCTCCTATTTCATAATGCGCCGTTTTTGAGTAATTTGATGTTCAAAAATTAAAAAGTATCTGTGAAATTCGAAAAATTGGTTAATTTGACGGAATGCAACTCTTTCTAAAAGATCCACGGATGTGTAGTGTCACAGATCACAGGCCACAGATTTGCTAGTTAATCTGTTGTAATTTTGTTTCTCCAGGGGTGACACAGCTCATTATGAAAACATAAAATGGCTATACCTTTTATCAGGGCCGAATAGGAAAAAATTGTATAGAAGGAGAGTGTATCTTTTGATCTCGCGAATCTACTATTAAAATACACTGCGCAAAAAAATTAACGCACATTCTGAAAATCTCAATTTTAATGAAAGTTAACTCTACATTGACTTTATAACTTATATTTTATGTTCTCTCGGGAAGGTTTTGAACGAAACAAGACACATTAAATGGAAGAAAAATTCAGGATTTCACCGAATCTTATGTGAAAGAAGAGAAATGAACAATTTTCAAAATACTAAAATGCTGATAAGTGATTTAATACTTGGTATTTCCACCCCGTTAATTACAGCTCGGCAACGACGGTTCATACTCAAAATGAGTGATCTTAAAATGTTTTGATCTAATCCTTCCCAGATTTCTCCGAGTTGGATTCCTAAGTCATTAAGAGTAGCTGGATGATTTTCTGAACTTCTCAGCCTTTTATTGAGGTTGTCCCAAATCTGCTCAATCGGATTGAGATCTGGACTTCTTGCTGGCCATTCCCTTCGAGAGACTTCAACCTCTTCAAGGTACTCCTGAACGATGCTCGCACGATGGGGTCTGGCATTATCGTCCATAAAAATGAAATTTTCACCAATGTATGAGGCAAATGGCACTACATGCTCTTCAAGATTGTTCCTTATATACTTATCAGCATTCATAGCTCCATTAACAACGACCACTAGGTCTGTGCGAGCAGTCAAAGATATTCCACCCCATACCATAATCGATCCTCCCCCGAAACCAGTAGTATTCAGGAAATTGCACTGAGCATATCTTTCATGTGGACGTCTGTATACAAGGGAACGTCGATCACAATGGTAGAGGCAGAATCTAGACTTATCTGTGAAGAGGACTCTTTCCCAATCGGCCTCTTCCCAATGGATATGCTATCTCGCAAAATCCAAACGCGCCCTTCGATGGTCTGGGTTAAGAGCTGGGCCTCTTTCCGCGACACGAGGCCTTAAATCATATTCTCTGAGGCGATTTCTTATTGTCTGAGTACTAATGTGCACCTCATGAGTTTGCTCAAGCTGAATTTGAAGGAGGCGAGCTGTTGCAAACCGTTGTCTCAACGAATAAACTCTCAAGTAACGTTCTTGAATGGCAGTTGTTACCCGTGGTCTACCCTGTCCCGGTCTACCGCTTGGGCACATTCCTCTTGGGTCAAATTGCGTGTTTCGCGTTGCATAGCGATAGAGTGTAGAAAATCCAACGAAAGAAAAACTATTGATCACTAGAATTGATCGAGAACAACTGATTTTAGAATGGAGCCAATACATTCAAAATCTGATAATATCACCTTTTTTATTCCTGCTGGGAAAAACATCTGTATTGAAGAAAACCGTTGTAAGTGGATAACATATGCATGCATAATTCTGATATTCTTATCAGATGATAATTATTTCTAATTATCATTGAGAACACCTTCAGTTGTAGAATAAATTTGAGATTTCCATAATGTGCGTTAATTTTTTTGCTAAATGTATTTGTACGAGTAAACGACTCACCCTATATAAAGCTGAATGACGAAAAATATCGATTATATTATAGAGGTAGAGGAGAATAATCAAGAACAATTTTGTTTCGAGGATAACCCAAGATGACCAATTTCAATATTTTTAAATAAATTCAACATAATGTTTCATTTGAAAAGTGTTTAGACTGGCATGGAATCAATTAATATGAAAATAAATGGGACCCATATTTCGCGAGATATCAACGAATTCAGGCGAAAAAGGAGACGGCTACTTCGAGGCGAGGTAACAGAAAGTAGACGATCATTTCGATTCGGACTAGGACTGTAATAAGTGATAACGTAGTAGGCCGTAGATAAGAGTTTTCTTTCCAGGAAAATTGCGAGAATCTTTGGGTAATTAGAGTTTGTTTTTTGTTTTCGTTGGGGGTTTTAGTTACATGTTTATTAGTTTATTGAAGCTGATTATTTTTATTATTAACTGAATAATTTTCTTTCTTGCATTATTTCAGTGATATCTTAACTATCGTTTTACTATGAAATATGACGCTAGCGAAGTCTTGGGTTTGAGCTAGTATCAAAATAATTAATTATTAAATGCTCCCCACTAACTGAAATCTTTACTAAAAAAATGGAAAGAACTATTGCGAACATCATTCAAAATCTCATCATATCAGTCGCCTTTTCGAACAAGTAGAGAATAAACTCCTATAATCATTTCCCAATTGATTGAAAGCTGGCAGAGGACTTTGTGGCAAATGCGAATGATCTCAGTTGAATAGAAGTATTGTTGAAACTGGATTTGAAAACCTTCAAATTATTTCAAAATGAGACGTTGATAGTTTGATGATAGTTTTCAAGTCGAATTGATAAAAACCAATTCAATGATTGCCGATGTTTCGGTTCATTTGAAACCTTCTTGAAAGCCTGTTCGTCCTGAAATTTCAGGTGAGAAAGCCTGAGAGTATAACATTTCAAAAAAGCATCAATCGAATAAGAAACAACGTGACTAGATGACTATGCATTCTAGTCACATTGCTCTGAAGACTTCGTGGTCAGAGTAAATTTCGTCCATAAAAACTTCTGTGAAAAAAGGAATGAGATAGACAATAAACATAGGTTGAAAACTACGAGCATTTTGATTGCAGAGTTATGCACATGTGCTGAGTACCAATACGAACATTTGTGCAGAATTTCGTAGAAATCTGCATCATCATAAGAAATATGAGAAAATCTTCAGCCACCATTTGCCAGATGGGCTCAACTTTTGCGAAAACATTAGGAATGTTATTTTACAGCCACCTATCAATGTCTCCTTAGATCGGATCACTAGTATCCAAAACATTCGAAAAATAATTGTTTCTCGCATACTATCAATTTCGGCATGTTCAACACCTGGACCAGTCTGCTTTTGACATTGTACAAATGCAAAAAAACTGTCGTTTTTTAATTGAATATCTGAAACCTTCTTCCACTTGCTGATATATAGTCCAAAATCGATTTTCATGAGATAATTCTTCTTCTGTGAGAAAAAGTTAACATTTATGTTGTACCATTTCAGTGTACAGGGTGGGCAAAACTGTTGATACCTAAATTCCAACTTTTTCAACCCAACGAGGTAGAGGAAAATGCATGGCACATTATGGTCGTCTTTTTTCGAGAAGCCAATGATGCCATCAATTGCATTACTCTATCTTCTTTTGTTTTCAAGTTACAGGTCAAAATTAAAATTTCAACTCTGGTCTAGGTAGCTAGGATGTTGATATGAAGACATTATATAGACACTTTTTTGAAAGCAATTCAGTGGCGTACTGTGATTTTTTCCAACAGGTATATTTGCTGAGCTATAACATAAACATGTATTTTTTCTTATGAATACAGTAGTTTAAAATGACTTAGAAAGGCTGAGGGCGATGTATGATATATTTCTGAAACGGTAAAAAAAATGGCGATTCTTTCTTAGTCATTTTAAACTACTGTTTTCATAAGAAAAAACACAACTTTATGTTATAGCTCAGCAAATAAACCTGTAGGAAAAAATCATAGTACGCTACTGGATTGCTGTCAAAAAAGTGTCTGTATAATGTCTTCATCTCAACATCCTAGCACAAACAGAAACGGAGATAATGACCAAAGTTTAAATCGTCCAAATTTTCAATTTTGGCCTATAACTCAAAAACAAAAGAAGATAGAGGAATGCAGTTTATGGCATCATTAGTTTCTCGAAAAAAGACGACATGAATGGTACATTCATTTTTCTCTATCTCGTTGGGTTAAAAAGTTGTAGTTCAGGTATCACCAATTTTGCCCACCCTGTACAATTCTTATGGCCAGGTTGTCCAGTAAATTGTAAATTGTACGTAATTGTCACAGACTGCTCGAGTCTCGGGAGCAGTTTTTGTTGTTGCTTTGTGTTTAGTGATCGAAAAATTTGTTTTAGTGCTCGTAACAGCTCTGTTGAGCTTTTTTACCCAAGAATAACAACAACAGTTTTTATGATTTGTCGCGGATCTATTGGGTTAGGCCATAAGGGAGAACCATTGGATTTAATAAGTTCGTGACCTTTAAATATGAGCCCGCGTGTCCACTGGAAGCGTACTCGAGCGGCTACGCGCTCACGCGAAACGAGCGTGAACGTGCAGCAAACCGCTACAGATCCCAAGTAACGTATTTCAATACAGCGTTGTCCACTGCAGGCGATTTCGAGCGGGCGTATTCAAGCGGCTACGAGCTCGTACGCGCGTTCCGCCTGAAATGGGATCTGTAGCGAGTGTAGCGCGTGTACGCCCGTTGGCTCATTCATTTCAGTCCGGTTGAATTGAGATTCAGTAAGGATTTTGTGCCTATAAAAGATTTCTATTGCTTAATTGGCTTCATCAGTGACCGAATTGAATCATCTTGGGTTTTTTCCTTCAAATGAATTGAACATAACTTTTGGCGGCAAAGAAATGGGGTTTTTTGTAGTTTTTCAATCATATGTCCTCAAGAAATACGGATATCGACTAATTACTTGGGAGAAAAGCTATAGAGTACGGAATTCTACGTCGAATGAGATCAAGTGTGTACTTTTTCTCACTAATTAATCCCAAAGTTGTGACAATTTCCTGAAACATTTTTAAATGTTATATTTCATATTGATTTCTCGGAAAAATCTTTGAAAGCAGCTTATATATGAGAGAAGTATAAAAACGTATAAAAAAGTTGTAAAGCATTAAATTTCACATCGATTGAAAACACACGTTCTTTACACAAATACAAGTTTTTCGTTAATATTTCAGATTTAAAACGTCATAGACCATTTCGTGGTCATGGACAGTCAACGATAATATCTCTGAAATTTTGCTCAACATTGATATACTCTAATATGGAGAAACGCCGCCTCAATCGAGAATTTAGTGATCTATAATAAAAAAAATTGATCTTTGTTTATATTCAGTTTTCCAGGGGGGATAAAATAGAAAAAAAAAACGAAAACACGCATTTTTGGCCACCAAAAAATTAGCTGAGGAGGAAACCTTGGATAGTTTTTGTAGATGAGTCAAACAATTGAATACGTATTGGAAGTTGTTTTCATCGCATTGTCAGTAAAATAAAATTCTATTCATTCAGTAGTAGTTGGGAAATATATAAGGTCCGTTCTTCGGTTGACAGTAGAAATGGTTGAATTCTCTATTTGATTTTGGCTATAAAAATTGCAGCCATCGCAAACAACAAGCAATACTGGATTGAGAACGATCCTTCGGCTCCAACACTGAATTGAACGCACGAAGCCGCCTCCAGTGGACAACCTCTGTAGCGCCGCGCCGCCTGTTTTGTAGCGGCTACAAATTCTCGTTTCGCGAGAGCGTGTAGCCGCTCGAATACGCTTCCAGTGGACACCCGGGCTGAGACGTATTGTGGCAGGAAATATTTTTTTGTATTTTATTCAGAACACTCTTAGCCTGCTCTACTATGAGGTCTTTCAAGCATATCGATTCTGGTACACCCTGTATATATAAATGTTACGAAATTTACGGGCAATATTGCCATTGAATTAGGTTATACTCTGAATAACAACACCTTCCGTATGAATATACAAAATTTAACTAGGTGAAGACGGCAACGCATAATAATTACATTGAAAGTTGAAACCGGCAAAAATCTTGGAAATTTCTCGTAAACTAATTCGCAAGATATAATTCGAATGTATTGTCATGTGAGGAGAATGAACTCATTTCTTAATAGTTTGTTTACATTTTATATATAGGTTAACCTTGTTCCACTGATAAGAGATCCACGGGAAGAAGAAGTGAAAGTAAAAATTATCATGCATGTGTATGCTGACCACTCTCAAAAGAATTAGATATGGTTATGTCACTCACCTTCGGTTAGAATTTTTTCTTTTCTATCCATTTTAAAGTAACTTAAACTACACTAGAATTGAATGTTCTTCAGTAAGTCATCGTGGTATTTTTGTATACAACCGATTGATTGAACGTCCAGTGAGTACTATGCGATGTCATTTTCTTTATCATGACAGAGTAACTATATGTACTTACTGATTTACAATTGAAAGTTGAAAGGAACGATAAAATAAACCAAATATTTACATAAGTTCTCGTAATTACTTCGCTCGGGATTCTAGTCCCAGTATAACAATTTTGGACGATGAGTTCTGAAATATGATCTATTTATATGTTTTATCCAACTGTAGATACGTTTATTTTTAATTTAACGGGAAAATCGATTAGCACTGTCCGTTTTTACGAAACGGTTTGTCTGGGACGAATGAGTATTTCATTCGATAAAATGTTATTGCAGAATGAACACGAATGATTATGACTGCATATAAATAATGTACATATACCAAGATAAAGTGAGAATTGATATCTAATATTAGTGACTCACTAACGCATTTCTTGAAAACTGCAAATTTTTCATTATGGTTTCCTGGCTATGGAAGTACAAGGTATCCGAAATTGCTTTATTTTTGCTATTTCTGGTACTCCTAGACTATACCTTTTCAAGTTCAAATTGGCGCTAATCAGAATCGAAATGACATAAGTCAAAATCAAATTGGCAACATCAATTTCAAATTGGCATTAATCAATAGTAAATTGGCAATAATCAATTTCAATCTGGCATTAGTCAATTGCAAATTGAAAATGAACAAAATCAACTTGGCAATTCTGAATTTGAATTCCTGATTGGAATAAAATGTTTTTGATGAAAAAATTTTATTGAACGATATAGTGAAAAACTTGATAATTAATCAAAACCATCCGAGGACAACAAATTTTCTCCAAAAATTATATCTTGCATATCCAATGCAGAAGCAATGAATCTTTGGATATGAGCAATGAATTTTGCAACAATTAACAACTATTACCTTGTCAATATTAACATTAACGATATTCTCTAACCTCTGGATTCTACTATTTCATTTCATCTTATACAAAACAGAGAATCAAAGTTTATTAATGTTGCAAGCAAAAAAAACTTTTTAAGGAAAAATACAGAGAAAAGTAGCTGGAAAGGTGTGTTGATGTGTGTGATCAACTGATTCAGTTCCATTCCAACTTTGATGTTCGAATTTCACAAATTTTATTTTGTTTATTGTCAATTCGAAATTGATAAATGCCAGTTTGAAATTGATTAATGCCAATGTGCTTTCGATTAATTCCAGTTTGAAATTGATGTTGTCATTTTCATTTTGATTAGCGCCAATTTGAACTGGAAAAGGTATGGACACGTAAAAACGTCTTGGGTTCGATTTTCGTGAAAAGACCAAATGTCGGTATTTTGACAATTTCGAAGTTGTGCCATAACTTCTTTATTTTCGAAAATATCTTAAAACGATGAGAACTTTCTAGATGCACCTTTTCGCTGGAAAGGCGACACTTTGTTCAACTTTTTTTTATGTCTTGTACTGAGGATACAAACAGCCAAAATCAAGCAATTTGGGGTTCCCTGTATAGATTTCTTATTGAATTTCCGGTAGACTTTTCCAAAAACTTTTTCATTTGCTTGACGTCGGTAGTATTTGGCTCGGTATTTGGTTTTCAATTTAGTACCTATTCATTTCTATTTCCGTTGCAAAATCCATAAATAAAAATCATCTGCATATTTCGCATAAGTAAATAATTGTGGCATGTAGTAGTTACACTTGTGAGGAATTATTCATTCAACATTCTTATTCTGTTGTTTATTATGATGGTTACCATGGATCTAAACGATAAGCGTTTCAAGGAAAATTTGTTTTTTGTCGACCTCTATCTAAGTAAACGATTCACATACTTTTTCGAGAACTTGAATGAAAGCATTATTAAAAATGTCATCCTTTCTTAAAACGGAGATGTGAAAAAATTAAAAAGTCTTGTAGAAAAACTGAAAATGGAAGAATCTGAAGCTTAAGGCGAAGTGCATCAAAATTACCCATAATTTTGCATTACAGCGAGTTGTCAGGAAACAGCAAGAGTCCATTTTCATTTTTGGAGAAAGAGCCCGACGCCGAAGGTAGTTTTTCAAAGACAACTCGCTGAAGTGCGAAATTATCCGATCATTTTGATGCACGAGTTGAATTCGAGAGAATATATTTCCCGCATATTAGGAATTCCAAACAAGCGATACGCCCCCTGGTGTCAATTTTTTTAAATAAAAAGTTAATGCACTTTTGTTTACATCGAGGAACGGAGAATATTTTGGTCTTTCAATAAGAGTTTTCATGAAAAATATATGTTTATCTGTTGAAAATATCTTGATCTTTTCTTTTTCCATCTAGTAAAATGATATACATATGGATTTCGAAACATTCACACAAAATTCATTAAGAAAAAAATTTCTGATTTCCTGTTCAATTTGGACAAGTTTTCTTAGCATCAATGTTGCAATTTTTAGCCTTGTGTATAATGGAGAAGGCAAGATATCATAGTTGTGGCTCTCCATATAATCGATTTTCCTCAATTATGATCGTGTAAAGAGCCAAGAAGTTCAGATTAAAAAAATATTGCTCTCTTTTATCAGCTGATTCAGAGCATAGTCGGAATTTTTTCATAAATACTAATACTTCATGACATTTATTGACCTAAAATTGATAATAATTAACACACTTGAATCCAGTTTCAACAACCTATCTTCAGAATTGAGAAAAAACAACTCTAATTTGAGAAAAAGGATTTATTTGAAGAAAATCACAAAATCCCCTTCAAAAATGACAATGACTGCATCAACTTTTTACTTCGAACTGTCAACACCATATCGCAGCAATCTACATTTGAATTCCCAATACTTGTCAAACTGATGTTATTAATTATTGATTCTTACGGCCAAATTTATAATCAAACTGAAGACCCCTTAATTTCCAAGCTTCTTTCAACCCTACTAAAAATGACACACGTCCAGTTTCATAATCGAATTTAACGTCACTTTAAGCTTGAAGCTTCCTTCACTGTAATTTTTGTAGGGTTAAAGGAAGCTTTGATCACGAAACCGGGCGTTAAGGAAGATTTAAGCATAAAGGGCATTTAAATATTATTATGAAACTGGACGTTAGCTTGTTATCAATAATTATTCCGTTACTCACAAAAAAGTGATGCAGAAATACCATCTTTTAATGCTTTTCATTTGTATATTATGAAAGTATACGTAAAAATATAATGAAACTATTATTGAAGGTTCAACTGTATCAAAAGTTGCAGGAACTGCAGTAAAATACACAATTATTATACGTATTCTGGCTAGACTATGCAGCTATCGGTGCATTAAGAGAGTTCTACACCGTTCTAGTGCTCAGTTCAAAAAGATAAAATGAATATCTTACGTCAGAAACCACTAATTTATATGAGGTTTTTATTATAATTCAATTATATCAGTTCGTCACCTCTGAAAGTCAGACATTTTTTATTCGTCAAACGGAAAAAAATTTTTTTCATTTAAGAACAAATATTCATTCATATTATTAACTTTCCGAGGTGCAGTTATCTCTTCTATAAATGTCTACATGGAAAAAATTTTCGAAAACTTTCGCCATTGGCTACAATTTGTATCCTGGTGAAATTGAAAAAAAAAGTTCGTTGAATGCTGCCTTATTTTCAAAGAAAGTGCAAACTATTGTAATATTCGTAACTTCTACTAATCGTTCAAATGTTCCGGACACACCCTACATTCTGCTTGTCTTTCCCCCTTTACGCCTTATACGGATGGCCTGAAAGTCCCGTGGTATAAACTCCTCTTAACGACAGAAGAGGATGTTTGAGAATGCTGTGATATGGAAGATAAATTGCTGCTCGCCCACCCCCTTTTTTGCGAGATTGGAGACGGTCATGGATCGTAACGAATGGTTGGTAAGCTTGATATTTTCTATATTCAAACCAGATGGTTTGGCTTGTAGTACAGTCCATTTAGCTATTGTAATTCTTCCAGCAGGAATATCTTTATATAATATCATTTTTTGTTCATCCTCCAAGCGGGATTTACAGTGACAAAGAGTCGTTTTATTTTTATTCCAACCCAAATTCCAAAGTATAAAATTAGGGAATTGTGGACTTTTCTACCACGCCAGGCTAATTCAAAAGCATAAATATTAAATAAGTTCTTCTACAAACCATCCGGGGTGTTTTCGTCACAACCACGAACCATAAGTTGGAATTCATCGTAAAACTGCAATTTCCTTTTTCTTCTGTGGATATGTTTATAGTTGTTTTCTTTTGTAATTTTTCACATCTCTGGCTGTCTTGAACATATTATTAGTAGAAGTTGTACTCAGTGAAATAGGGTGACGCGACCCGACTGACCTGACTTCCATAAGCCATCGGCCATAGCTATACAACGACATTCTATAGATACGTATTTTTTCGGTACTTTCTAGTCCCGCGTACATAGTTGGAAGTTGAGTGTATATGTTTTATTATTTGTACCTCGGTTGTTTTGAAGTGTTTTTCAATTTGTTCACAAACGTGCACCTTTCTATGAATATTCCAACAGATAATAAGGATTAATTCAGATGCATACCACCCGTTGATATGAATTTCAACAAGTGTTACGATCTGAATTTAACTAGCCAACTTGCCATCGTCAGGGCCCCAAATGGAGTACGCTCCATCGGAGAAAAACAGATGCTGACCATGGTTTCGGTCTCATTTGACCTCGTCAGAGCAACATAGCTTCTTCTCCGATGGAGAACATTTGGAATTGATGGACTCTTATTCAATACTGGCAAGCGCTATTGAGTACTATTCAGTAAACAGAGCACTACTGAGCGAAGCCATGATCAGCATCTGCTTTTCTTCGATGGAACGTACTCCATTTGGGGCCCTGACGATGGCAAATTGGCTAGTTCAATTCGGATCGTAACACTTATTGATATTCATATCAGCGGAAGGTATGCATCTGAATTAAACCTTATTATTGTATTCATTGCCTCCCTGTTTAGGCGTGATCATTCTTGATTATTATTCCAACAGATGTTTGCAGCTGCTGAATTTGTGGTGAATTTCAAATGGCGTTCATGCTTTTCATATTTATCGAAATGTTTTGGTTGAGGACTGCATTCAAAAATTAACAGGCGAGTTTCATTCGAAATACTCATAGTACATAATAATTTGCCAGCACGTACATTGCGTTTTTGCGTATTTTGCAATTTTCTAAAACAACCATAGGGTTTTCAAAATATGACGTTTGGATTCGGCAATACTAAAATGACATTATATTATTATTATCGCACACCGTACACTACTAACTTCAAAGCTTCACCGTAATAATTGTTGTTAACTAAGATAATTATAGTCCTTTTGAAGTGCCAAATCATAACAATCTAAATATACTTATTCTGACCTCATCCTTAAAATAGTCAAACATAATGAAACATTCCATTTTTTTTTTACCATGATATGATGGTAATTATTAAGGTATTACGTGCTGACATTATAGTCCAAGAGCCCGCAATAGCCATAGGCGCACATCATTCCATAAAACAGAAAGATTGTCTGCGCTCGTCACCGACACTTTTTAGAGTCTCTTCATTCTCATTTCAGATGAAGTTATCACTGACAACGATTTCGAATTTGCACGAACAGGACGATACCTTGAAGGAAAATATGGACTTAATATTGTTGTTATTTTGATTGCAATTTTTTTTCTTGTAAAATATATGTTCACAGCTTGTTTTAAAATATGTTCCTCATATTCGAAAATATGTGCAATTAATTTCTTATTTGTGTATTTTGATGTTTATCATATTATTATGAATATGCAGGATATCAGATATCTGAAAAAAATGGGGCATAGAATTGCAAAAACCCAGTGTCTTTTTATCAACCCTTCTTTCATTGTGCATCAACCCAAAATTGTTGACAAATGAGATTTTTGTTATAGCTTTTTATATTTTTTTTCATACTACTTTTTTCATCAACATTTTATTAATTCATGAGAAGAACAGAATAAATATAATGCGAAAAATGTTTCAATAACTTTGTCAATTTTACATGTCATATATCGATTTATTTAGTAGCCATCACATCATATCAGACCAGACCACCGTTGCATAAAAAATTGGTCAACTTATTACTGTGTCGTTTTGATTGGTAACATTTAACCTAAATACCTAGGTATGTTTATATATGACTCATCAAAAAGGCTGTAATAAACGAGTCAATTTTTTTGTCACGGTGGCCCAGTCTGTATGTTGGCAGTAAAATAAAATAATCGAAATGATAGAGGAGTTGGAAGAGCTAACCCGGTTAGTTTACAGAGTTAGTAAAATGAGTGAACTTTGATAGTGAAACAAACTCCAGAAGTAGTTATACAACAATACTATGGAGGTAAAATGTTGGGAGGCTACAAATGCCGGTATACAAAATTTCTGAAGCAGTGAGTATAGGTTTACTAAGGTGGTGAAACAGAGTTACAAAACCAGTAATATAAAATAACTAAAATAGTGAAACGATGTTTTCATCGCAAACATTTAAGATTTATTCAGGTTACTCAACGATGGCATTCCTGTTATGCTGAGTTAAATTGTACATTGTCATTATCAACCAAATATGGTAAATCAAGATGAATTGTGAGCAACTGGAAGTTTTTGTTGAGGCATATACTTAATATATGAATTTTCGCATTGGTGATATTATAGTATATTTTTTTTTCGGTGTAGGTACATTTCTATCAGTAATTTAGCGGATTCTTTTCAAATCATTTTAAAAGTATCTTCTTTGACCATATCGCCATTTTGCTTACGCCTATTGAATGCCGAGTACGTTAATATTGTTGACAGAACTTTAATTAGCGTTTTTCATTCAAAATATAGATTTTTTGTCTGTATAGAAGCTCATAAACTGACGCCACACGTATTTTGTGTTATTTGGTTCGTTTTCCAATACTGTTTCTTCAATAGCTTGAAATGAAACACGACCAGAACGTGCATGATATTTTCAATAGTTTTCTCATTACTTGTAAAACGTGGAATGGATTCACCATGGATATGATCTGTGCCGTTATCGCAGGGCTTTTTCGCTATCTACGATGCAATTATCGCTATCATTTTGCGTTCATTTCGCTGCATTTACATGGGATTTTTGACAGGAGGGAAATATTCATTGTAACAACCCTGCAGTTTTGTAAAAAGTGGACGAATCTTTGAATGTACTCATACAAATTGATTGTCCTACATTGAGAAAGCTACACCAAAGTTATTAATGAAAGTAGTATCGGTCGAATCAGACGAATCACCTTGTAGAGTCTCAATAGAGGCTGCTAGCCATAAGACAAACATTGTTTCGATACTGTTTTGACTCGGGCTCCTCCGAGATCACCCTATATACCTTTGATCTCCAGAGCGACTTCGCCAGCCAACTAACGTCCCCAATTGTGTAGGAAATGTGGTATGTTGCGCTTTCCTTCCTTGGTATTTTTACCAATGCCAATATAGGTAGCACTAGGAGATTTCGCATATCATAAAATTTATGTATACCAAATCAGTTATTTTTGTATGACCGCATTCTGAGATCAAAAGAATAGACTATTTTTAAGTGCGCAATTCAAGAGGCTGTTACACAGAAAGGGGGGCATCCTGGCAAAATTCAAAAATTTCGTGTGATTATCGAGGTTAATGAATAAAAATCTATAATTATATATTATTCCCAAAACTAACATAATTCATATTCATTTGAAGAGAAGATTCAAGGAACATCCATATATTATTCAAGTTACCTCAAATGTAAGAGCCATATTGTTGCAAATATATGCGAATGCAAATCACTAAAATAAGTTACACCGATAGTATAAAAGCGAACCACTGTGTGCATGATCAGTTACAAAATTACTAGTTTGTTACGTAAATAAGATAATACGTGTTTTGAGTTATTCGATGCCCTATCTTATGCTTATCTTCCAGAATTATTTGCTCGATTTCATCAAATACTATAGTATTTGTGGGGTCCTATCTATACCAAACGCTATCGTTTGGAAAATAAGAACAATTTGAATCCACAATAACCTCTGGTACTACCTTAAATGTTAGAAAGAGTTCCAACAATTCGGGCTCCTATATACATTGGAATAGCCGATATCACTTTCTCCTTCATTTTTTCTAGGATGAAATTCAGACATTTCTCACATTCAAGATAGTTTGGGAAATGAATATTTTTTGTCAAAGAAAACTATACATTAGATCGAGAAACGACTCCAGAAAGAATATTATATGAAATCCTTTGTGAAAACTTCATGGAACACCACTGTACCATTCAATCAAGAAAAGTTTTTCGACGAATATGAGAGAATGAACGATCCATTCCAAGGCTTAATTCTCAAATCAGCTCGCTTGGCTAGGACTCCAAAACTGTTGAAAACTTTACCAGAAAAAGAAAATCAAGTTTTAAAGCTTATTCAACGAAACAGTTTTTGCAAATGGTCAATCGTTACAACAAAAATAAAAATTTTCACATATGTATGTTCCTTCTAATTGGCTTAGCGTGACAATGGGGCAGCCAATTTTTCATTAAAAAAAAATATGATCTTGTGGAAAACTTCACTGTTCGGGTAGAATATAACTCAATATTTTCCAAAACTTTTCAAGTTGGTTCGAAAACTCATCAAACAGTGAACTATTAGTGGAAAATAAAGTTAAAAAAGATTCATGTCCCGTACGCCTATATCTTAAACTCATGGAAAAAAGATCGACAAATCCAAATGGACTTTGGTACAAAAACATGCCTGAAGGTATTAATTCAATATCAAAGTCATCAGCATCATCTTCATAATATTGAATTGAACTCAGAAAAGTTGGAGATAACGAACTATTCCCTTAGAGCATCTGCCATTTAAGCAATTACCAAAAATGAGTTGAACAAGAACAAGCGTAGGTACGTCAACTAGACGCAGAACAACATTCGAAACTTGTTCAAAAGTGGAATGCCGTTAGACTGTAGAATGAGAAAATATCGAGGAAAATATCGACACCCACGGAACATTAATAAATTTCGAGATAAACTTTATATAACATTCTTCATATTCTGTATGTTAATGTTTACTCATTAAAGATCGTTGCTTCTTTTGAAATATGCCAACTTTTTCAAGAATATACAAGCTATCACCTGTATCGGAATTGTTAGAACAACTTGGCGGGAGAACACTTCAAGGAAAAGTTTTACATACAAAAGTCTCATAATTTTCCTATCAGATGATGACTTTGGTTTTGACCAAGACCCTGATCTTTTTTTTTTCATTTTGTGTATCGGCATCGACTTCAAAGGTCATTAGCCGTCTAATAAATTCAACGGAAGCGAACATCAAGATGTATTTCATCGATAATTGTGTAAAACAGTGATATAGTTCAAACTCATAAATAGCAAGCAAACAAATATATATATAATTATATATTTATAATATAAAACAAATATGTACAGACATAGAGCAGGGGTGCAAGTATCTCACTCTCGTAGTCGCAGATAAAATACCGTAAAAACCATCTGATTAGTCTAAAAGGTAAGCTGAATTACTAATTATGACAGTATTCAAATGATGTATCACATGGCCAATCCTCTCTATTGAAAATTGGAGAGTGGTATACTGCATTCACATTTATTTTAGCAGTCAGTTGGACATGAAATAGTTTTCTCAAGTTTTTGTAACTAGAACGGAGTAAGGTTGGCACTCATGAAATGTCGTTAATGTCATTACGCCGTTGCCACAACTAAGATGTCTAAAAACATGGTGTATGCACTGATTAGATTTTGTTTTTCCCGCTTCGAAAATAATAAAAAAATTTTCCCACTGTGGGTAGCGCCGTTTAAGAATTGACAGTTGTCAATTGATATTTGAAAATAATTTGAATGCATTCCTACGACTTGCGAATGTGCTGTATTTATAAGCGATTATTGGTGTGTGAAAATGTATTACTTTCGAGAAAGGTCGTACAACATTAATTTAATGAACATGTTGTTCAGTTTTCTGTATGGACAATCAAGAATTAACTACAGCTAAGAATTCAGTGTTGTTGGACTATCACTCTTTGTTGTTGGAAATTGAGGCAGAGCGAAATCAGATGAACATTCGGGACGGATAGAGCTAACAGTTTTATGGCAACTTCAGCAATATTTAAGCAATAAAGAAACTGTATTGAAAATACGTAATGTGAATTGTGAGCATGTATTAAGAAACAGAAATACGTTAATTTGTTCGAGTCTGTTCTTCAAAAGTATAGTGAAAATTGCGTTTCAGGCAACTGAATATACTGAATATTTCGCCAATCAACTGTGACTTATTGAAATCATATTGAATTACCTTCCTCACGAATACAATTTGTCGAACAAAAATTATCTTGAAGAAAAATAGTAGTACTTCTTTGAATCCTTCGACAGCGTTGAAATATCGGCAGATTCGTTTTTACAACGAAAATTCAAGTGTAAATCACAAATATTCGTTAACAGCTGAGAAAATAGTCCGGTTTAATTCTTTGATAGATCAGGAACACAGAAATGACTGTAATCTGTGGTCGATATAAACGAAGAACAAAATAAAGCGAGAAAGTATCATTAGATTTTCTTTCATAGAACAAGGATAGAACATGGTGGTGCCGCTACGAAACGAATCTCTTATTTTCTAATGTCATAGAAATACCATGTCATTTCATTCAAAAATTGACGAGTGCATACACCATGTTTTTAGATATCTTAGCCACAACTAATATGAATTTTTATTACGAAAATGCCGAAAGTGATTGAAACAAGAGACAGGGTGCTATTTAGAATTCAGGTTCGCTCATTCAAATAGTTATATCCTGATATTCTAAAATCCTTAATACGTCAAACGGTAGAGAACATATTCAATGTAAGAGAATTTATATAATGTTTCATCTGAATCTAAACGACTTATCTATATTTCAGCTGAATATTTCCACAATCAAAAAGATTGTGAATGAGGAGGATGACAAAGAATTTCCTTCTATTGGCAGACCCAAAAAAGTGGTGACATTTGAGAATTAATGCGAAAAGTTTACTACAGGATTTTCGATTAATTTTATTGTAGAATAAGTTCCCGATGATTTTTCTATTATTCATTCGACTTGTCCTATACATTGTTAATGTCTTAAGGTACCAATAAATACCTTTTTATTATTATTATATCAATGCATTTAGATGAACAGCCACAAAGACACGCCAGTTGTCTGCTAATTGTTTATTCATGTGAAATTTTTGTTCAAAGGTGAAGTTCATCTTGATTGAACCTCCCTTTAATTCCTTTGACTTATATTGATGCAAGATGATTTTTGTTGAAGAATGTAACATTCTTGTAATTATCTGTTAATTCCTTCGGGAGATACCCATTCCCAACCACTGCAACATATGCATTTCATCTTTGGCTTAATATTTTTGAAATCTACAACTGATGTAACGTATTCAAACTTTAGCCAAAGAAGATTTACTCTCCTCAAGCTAGTGCATATTATGTGTCAATAATTCATTTTTCTTCCAAAGCAAAAATAAATATATTTGAAAACGGATCTCTTGTATTTTCCATACAAATAACTAGATTTGGTTCAATCAGTTTGTCTGAACTTCAATTATGTTCGTCACATATTTTCCGAAGAGATTCGACATTGTGATAAATACGTAATAACAGAAACTTTTACGTAGAACGGGCAACATAGCGTTGATTTAAAACCCAAAAATGTTTTGACAAGCTTCATAACCCCACATATTCGTACTTTACAGAGTGAAATGTGTCAAATTTCCATGGCCAACCGACCGCTAAAATAAAAGTGAATGGAGTATAGCTTCTCCGTTTAGGAGATGTCTTTTTCACTTCAAGAAGTCAATTTATAAGAACCCCTAGTTTTAAAATCCAAAATAATCACAACTTTAAGAAAACATTCATTCATGTCTTAGCATAAATCAGAAAATATACTCTTTTAATAGTCTGAACAACCACTTATTATTAGAATTCAACACCATTTGATGCAACGTATCTTTCCTATACAAAATATGAAAGTGAGAGCCGCCCTGTTAAGGGGCAGACTATTTCAATAATGAATTATGCTTCAAAAACAACGAATGTGGAAAAAATTGCCACAATTGTATTCATATATGTAACAACCACTTATTATTAGAATCAAACACCATTTTCGAAGATAGAAAGATAGAAAGCTGAGGTCATGAGCTTTTACTTATATGAGGTATGATGCAACCTAACTTTCCTATACAAAATTTGAAGGTGAGAGCCGCCCTGTTAGGGGGGCTATTTCAATAATGAATAATGCTTTAAAAACGCCCCCCTCCAAGCAAAATCGACCTGTCTCGGAGTCTACAACGAATGTGGAAAAAAATGCCTCAATTGTATTCATATAGCTTTGTACTGATTCATTAATATCGTGCAATCTGAAGATAAGGCATAGCAAAAACACTCAGTTAAGATCCATATCTAAAACATAACAATCATACAAACTGATTGAGAATATAAAACTTTTCAATTTATTATGTTACAATAGTTTTACACATGTACAAAAATTGTTATATACATTGAGAATACTATATTTAAAAAAGGCTTCCATAACCTCCACCATTATTACAGCCATGCTAGACAGTATCACTCTCTTCTTTTCCGGAAGATCTAACAATGAAGGTCCCCCCAACGCTGTCAACCATTCCTCTTCCACCAGCATCTCCATAATAAACACCACCACTAGCTCCAGTCACCGTTCCATATCCATGTGGTAAATAGTAAATACCTCCGGATCCTCCTTGCACCACTCCTTTTCCTTTTCGATGCTTTCCTTTAGCAGTAGCAAAATGATAATCACCTGATTGACCAGCAACGAATTCATCCCCACCAGCATCTCCATAGTAAGAACCGCCACTGCCAGCAACAAATTTCTTCGGACCTTTCTTGAAATAGTAAATGCCACCACTACCGGCATAAAAGGTTCCTTTACAATTATCAATGTGATGAATACCACCACTCTCTCCGTAGCAGTCACAAAGACCTGTTCCTACCAATGCGGCCACCAATGTTAAAACCTAAAAATTAAAATCAAATTTTCAGTGAAATTCGCATTGGCACTTGAATAAATTGCTTAACTACATCGTATAAGCTGATGAATAGATTTGATGAAAAATATTTCACAAATGATTCTTGAGTGATAATAATCTAGACTAAAGCCTTGTTCAGACAAGGCTAGTAACTCATAGTCCATTCAAGAATGATTGACATCCTAGTAGGTCTTGAAGGCCAGGCGCAGCTTAATATCTGGTCACAAAAAATTATTTAAAAATTTCTGTACTTTTAATCACAGAACTGAAATATATTAATATAACCTAGAAAAGTTTATGAAAATAAGAAATATTCAGATTTGCAGCATATTAATCAGCATTCAAAATTGAAACAATTATGTTTCCAATTTATACGATTAAATTAAGAGCATAGACAGCTGTACAAAATTCAAATAACCGTTGGTAAGTGCATAGATTCACATTTAATAGGTCTATAGATCAATGTTCATTCACAATACCAACATGAATTCCGCAATACAATATCTCAACTTATGTGCTATTACCAACTTAAATTTGATTTTCCATAGCCACCCGAGATGTCAATCATTCCTGAATGGACTATAGTCGAGAAGCGAATAATTAAGGGCAAATTTCACGACCGGTGATCAACTCCGCTTAAATTAAACTCAGATCAAAATTCAAACTAACGAACGAAATACAAAAATACAGAGACACTCCATTTCAACTGAACGCAAGATGCGTAATCGGGATAAATCGGCAAGTTACGCCAGTTACGTCTAATCTCGGTTTATATCCTTTGTGAAATCGGCCACTGTCCTTCTCGACTAAATCCTTGGTGCTCACATTCAGAATTACTCGCTACATGGGATTTTGAAAAAAAACTTCATTTGAAAGTATGACTACAGGAGGCTCCAAAATTGAAGAAACTTCAAAATTGATTATGAAACTGTCCGTTAGTCAATTAGATTTTCCTTGCGAAAAAAAACTTTCACCTCCATGGTGATTCTTGCTGACGATAAAATATAGCATTGATAACGAACAAAATAGTACCTCTTATTAAATTGTAAAAATATAATTGACCGGGAATACTTAGTAGTAATACTTAGTAATACTTATTTTAACCACCTTGGTTCAAATAACCACGAGCCGCCACTGTTCAAATTGACAACACCTTCTAGTCCGAGAGCTGGCAACGAAAATCGACAAGAGTTTTGTAATGGCTTATATTCAAATATTAGTTAGTTTTGGTGGTGTACATTGGTCAGCACTTTCTCTCAAGGTAGTGGAACATCTAGCGGCAACGCTCTTTGATATAGGTATATAAAATTACAACATACTATACAAGTATTTTGTAATGATTGAAAATAGTCACTCAGCTAGTTTATAGAACAGAAAACTTGAGAAAATGGCCAGATCTTATTTTAGTTAAACGCAGTGGCCAGTAATCCACAGAAGTTGCTGCCTTAACGATGTCGTTTCAAGATGTATGTAATGGATGAAAATGCATGTATTGCTCAAATATCATATATTATTTGAGAATAAATTAGTCAGACCACATATCAATAGAACAGAGGCAGTCAGCAGTCACCCAAAATACGGATATTGTAATTTTACATAAATCAAAGAGCGTCACCGCTAGTTGTTCCACTACCTGACGTTGAGAGTTGGTGCTGACTCATGTAGACCAACAAAACTAACTAATATTTAAATATCAGCCATTTTCATCGCCAGCTCTAGGACTATTCTAATTTTCTAAAAACGGACATATAATTTCTGTATTTGCTCAATAATTCATAAGAGGATTATAGTATATAACAAGGTAAGAGGGTTTTTACTGGCGAATGGAGGGTATAACTGACGAGCAGCAGGCGAGTCAGTTACCTCCTTGAGCCAGTAAAACCCGTTACCTTGCGTGTATTGTTTTATATTTTATTTGTTTCTCATTTGTAAAAAGGTTAGATAAATTCCAAAAAAATCTCAATAATTTGTCGCAAATGTCGTAAGATATGGAAGCGTTGCCATGAACATGTCTGTTTATTTTTCTTTACATTTGTTTTGGCGAAAGCGAAAATGAATGTACCAAAAGAAATTATTGAGGCAGCCAGCAGTGTAGCTTCAAGTTTATTACCTGCAAAATCAGCTTCAAGGTACGAGCGAGAATACGACGACTTCAAAAAGTGGCAAAACAAAAATAGTGTGATTGGGGTAACTGAAGATGTTTTGTTGGTCTACTTGAATCAACTATCAGCTAGATTCAGCCCTAATACTTTATGGACAAAATGGTCTATGCTGAAAAGCTGCTTGGAAATGAAAGAAAATGTCCCTGCTCGCAGGTTTGTTTTGCTTAAAAAATTTATTGAAAAATATGACGTTTAGTTGTCATTTGCAGATTTCAAAATAGCGTTTCTGAAACGAAAAAATGAGCGTTATATGCCAAAAAAGGCCAAGGTATTTAGTAAAGAAGAGGCTGAACAATTTCTTTCACATGCTCCTGATGACCAGTGATTGCTGGCGAAAATTGTAACAATATTTGGGATTTTTGGATGTTGTCGATGTGACGAAATTCTCTCCTTAAGCATGAATGATGTAGAAGATATGGGAAAATACGTTATTGTGACATTGCGGCAAACAAAAAACTTAACAACAACAAGAAGATTCACCATAACCGATGATGGCTGCAGCTTCAAGCCCTGCATGTTATACAGAAAATATGAAAATCTTCGGCCTCCTGGAACAGAAAGCCTAAGATTTTTTTTGACATACCGACATGGAAAGTGCATTTCCCTTAATGCTGGCCAGCACACTATTGGTGGTGTACCAAAGCAAGTAGCGAAATATTTAGGTTTAAAAGACCCAGAGTTATACACCGGCCACTCTTTTCGCAGAACTGGGGCCACTATGGTTGCGGATTCGGGTGGAGATATTTTAGCACTAAAGCGTTCAGGAGGGTGGAAGAGCACCGAAATTGCGATGAGTTATGTCGATGATTCGGTCAACAAAAAAATCGAAATGTCTAGCAAATTATTTGGTAGTAAGGAGAGTACAAATGTTCTGCAGTCCTCGAGTTCAGCAGTTTCTGTGTCAACAGATGGTTCATCATCATCATTATCAACTCTTTCATCATCAAAAATCTGTGTTACTGGAAATAACAATTGTACCATGATTTTCAACATATATGACGATAAAACAAAATTTTCTAATGTAAATAATACTACTAACTTGTAAGAATTTTGGAAGTTAACTGTCAGTTTTACAAGTTAGTGACTTGATAAAATAAACTTTCTTGATTAATTGTTTTTGGAAACTGACGTTCACAAATGAGAAACAAATAAAATAAATATCGATTCGACAGAGACTTCGTTATGTTCAGGCGAATGTATGAGGTATTATTAGTAATTCATAAATTTTCCCGAATGGAATATCCAGTTGAAAAGTACTCACAGACGTTCCATACATAATTAGTGAAGAAAAACTCGGATTTTACTAACTATGGCGATGAAGCACGAATAACTAGAACTACTCTAAACAATCTGGTCAGAGTTTAATATATCTCATATATTGAATTTTTGAAACTTTCTATGAGGTTGTAATGATTAATTAGTACTAAAGCTTCTGATCTCTTTTTTCATTTCATTGAATATTCTACAATCTACAGGTTGATCAAGAATAAAGAAAAACCTCAAAAGTTCATAACCATTCCTCATGAGAAATTACGAATATCTCTGTAATGAATTTTTCATCACCACTCAACTTCCTTTTTGCTATGGTTTGGAATACCTTCGTTTTTTCAGGAGAGAACATTTGAAAAATACAGGACTTTGAGTATATCCTGATCAACTAGACTCCTCATTCTCGGCCAGGTATAGATGTTCTAAAAAACATCAAAGAGCACAGCATGAAATACTGACTGACGAATTGTTGATAGCATTCTAGTCACTTCAAAAATCAGGAGGGCTGATAAATAGGCCGGAATTGTATCTTGACTATTTCACTATCTCTATCATTCATTTTGTAAGTGACCTGTACAATAACGTAGTATTTTTAAATTTTGAGGGTGTCTGCCTCCTTTTTACAACCGAATTGAATTCCACATTTGGCTAGTGAATACCTAAACAATATAAAAGCAAACTTTCGGCCTTCCCGAAATAGGATCCATGAACATTTACTAGGCAAGTGTGCAAGTGTCCCAATCCACTATTTTGAAACTTTCAGGGCATCTGTCTTTTTCAGAAACCGGATTAATGTCTACCAATTTCATATTCAACTCTTGTCTTGTATGGAAAGGTTGGAAATTCAATCTTTCCTCATGAAAAATGGCGTATGCCAAGCATTTATTAGCAACGGCCAATCCGTCACCAAAAAAAATTAATATTATAAATTGTGTTCCAAAAGTAGATGCAACAGGAATATATCTCACTTGAATGACTTGAAATTTATCATACTCACATAATATGCTGTGCCGCGCACTAACTAGCAAATTCTTGTTCTTTTGACGTTCCTAGCTCTCGTACTATAAGCCCCAAGTTATAACACACACTCTACCAGGTAATTGTTATAAAAGAGAAATCGAAACTGACTCCTTGCTGGATATTGCAGTTTTCATAATTACCTTACAACCTATTCAGAAAGTTGGCTGACGCTAATCACCTCTAGATCGTGAACCGTAATACTACCAATACTCTTTTCTCTTGTGCAAACAGCCGAGAGGCGAGATTTGAAATAATTATCTGATATCTTCCTACCACCGACTGCCTGGATATTTTACCCCACACCCACAGAAATATCGAACGAATTCTGATACAACAGAGTGATTGGATAGTTCGATTCAGTGAACCTGAATTAGTTTCGTTAATTTATTTTAAAATTTGTTATGAACATTTAATTTTACCAATTATTTATGTGATAATTTGATTCTCAATCAAAATAAAAAACGTAAGTTTAATTAGGAATCGAATAATATCCATACGACGATAGCCCCAATAAGATACAGAATTTATAGTTTCAACTCCCTGGATAATTATAAAACCTTAAATCATAAAATAGTTCTGTTTATTACATTTTCAATGAATAGAAGAAAATTGATTTCTACATAAGTATTGAATTGGTTTCTTGTCATTAATATTTCCATTTGAAATATGGAATATTTTGAATCATCACAATTAATAAATATGGGTAAATCACTCACAAATAGCATCATCATGTTGGAAGATGCTAGGATAACCGACTGCTTGGTGTGCTTCTCTCACTATTGTTTCTTGTGGCTATGGTAGCAGAATATATATGTGTTTATGTAAGATAACAGATACAGGAATGCATCGATAATAAATTGTGTTTTCGTTGTTTGCGCCAATAAAAATAAAAAGTACAGATATCATTGAAATGCAATTTGTACATTACAACTTTCAATAGAAGAAAAACATTAATCAGCAAAGGGATTCGCAAATTCAATTGATTGAAGGAATAACCCTACTAGAGACATCGGAGTTGAATAGAATACTCAATGCTAGAGATGACTGAACATTGAATATATATCGGGAAATGGTTTCTAGGAATCTTCCATAAATATCAACATACTATGCTTGGTCCATCTTAAGAATAAAATGACCTCAGCAGTCAGAAGTACAACATCGTTGCGAGACTGTGAAAATAATCCTTGTTGTTACTGCTGACTTTATTAATACGAATTTTCGTGTGAAATTGAGGAGATTAATCTGTTTTATTCAGATTTCAATGAAAGGAACATTCTATATGAATAATGATAAAAATTTTACTTTTATTGATTCCTTCATTTCTGTAAGGGATGGAGACTTCGTAGAACAGATTGCATAATATAACACTCTGGTCGAAGATATCGATATCAACAACTGGTTTTTTAAATTTTTCTTTATACCGACTGAGTGAGTCTTTCATGGTCATCTTAATAGCAATATTCAAAACAATCCACTAACTATTTCTCAAGGCAGTAAAAACTCACACTGAGAAATAAGTAATGAACTTTTGTAGTCATCTGAAACTGAGAAAGAAGTGAATTAGAGAAAGATTGATCCTTGATACAAACAGCTGTAAGAGTGAAAAATGACCCTCATTACCACGTTTATCTTCAAAATAATCCAAAATCGAAACTATAATAGATGTCGAGCCTGATTTGATTAAATTTGCACATATTTTCTTGCTTATCGAAACGAAATGTTCCAATTAGAAAATTTGGTAGTTCATAAGAGAACTGATCTTGAAAAACAGATAAAATATGAATATAGCAGATCACACACGAGAATTTATCGAAAACAGCCATAACCAATGATTCTGGTGTTAACCTAATCACTCTTTGACCTAAACAAAAGGATCGAAATGAATCGCTAGTGCACCGGCAACGTAGCATAATGTTGACAACACAAACTGTGAAAAATTGCTCGGTTTTGCGCATATCAGGTGTATACAGATGACATGACTGATCCGTTTCCTCGAATGAAATTCATACTCATATTTTAAAATGGTATCAAACGATTGGGTTGGACAAATTATTGAAGAATTCTTGGTGAGACTCAATGCTGGGCACATTTTCCTGAATATTGATGCTGATCCTTCATCATTAAGTTTGAATTCACGAATTAGAGTTTTCGTGAAAATTGTTGAGTTACACCAGATTCCTTCGGCCCTATTCTTCCAAATTCCTAAGATCTTCGCTAAAGGACTCAATTTGCTGATATCTTTGAAGATGGCTTTCAACGTTGCAAAAGGGGTGCATGTAGACGTCATTCGAAAAGTGTGGCTTTCGTTTGATCTGAGAAGACCATACATATGGATTAGGGAGACAAAGGGGATGACCAAACTGTGCCTTTGGCCCCTCCAGTATTATAATCCAATCGAACTGACATGCTCAACATAAATGGCCTTGTTGGTAAGAACGTTTCTCAACCACTACCTGGAATTTCAGAAAAACTACAAGAAAGCTACTGACAAAAGCATAATGTCAGACGCAATAGTAATAGATTCATCGAAAACTTTATTTACTATTCTTTGTTATTGGCTTTACACCTGCGTTTTCCCAGGTGACCAGTAACATATCTGTTATGTTTTCTCGGGAGATCGAATGGGGAACTTTGTTATGTGTTATTTTTCAGTAACCATTACGTGTCTGATACGATATTTGGGATGTACCTGTGCTGTATTTAAATTATATCCACATTTTGTAAATTTCATGTACCCGCTCCAAGATATCCACGTAACATATTTGTAACATTGTTCTTTATTTGCCATGTATCATTTTGGGATCATCGACAGAGCATGACACCATAAGCGTTTTAACTACCGTCGAGGGCGCTGTAAAACGTAAACAAATATGGAGGATTGTGAGAAATGCTTTTGATACTGCTGTCGTTTCAATATTTATTTATTTTCATTTAGACGTTTTGTCATTTGAATAGTGGATTACTGAAAGTGAACTGCAGATATTTAAAGTTTGATAAGTTATTTGTGTGTCATAGTGATTTTCCAGTGAAATGGTGAATTACTGAAAAGAAAGTGCTATGGATATCGAACTGTAGGTCAATAAATCATTTCTCGTATTTTCATAGCAGTCCTATTAAACATAATAGGCTATGGTTTTATTATATCCATCATATAAAAATTATATTTGAATAAATAATGTCCTGTTTGATGTAAATTTCGATATAGGTTATTTTCTCACGTGTTGCATGTACCTCATATGTAGAAATAAATGAATAAATCATATACCTATATTGAAAATTTTTTCTTCAGAAAGATATGAAATATGCATATAGTATTCTTATCATTTTCATAACGCATAACATGGACAAAATTCTTCTAAAAACTTTTTGACCTAAGCCAAAAGATTAATGAACTGTTGATTATTCTTTTTATGGAATGCAAGAGAAAGTGCAAAGACCAGAAATACATGTCCTAATCTTTCTTGGAGAACAATAATCATGAACCCAGCAGTTTGCATGATGAAATTTATTTTTTTTAGTTCTATTAACGTGTGCACTAATTTTGTAATCTGAAATGTATGAAAATATATTGTTTTTGAACATTAGTTCATTCGTTCACATACCTCACCGAACTGATGTGAGATGTTCTTGAATTTTATTTTCAAAAATGATTGATAAACACACTATTTGAAAAATCAAAATTCGAGTTCATTATTATTGCAATAGTTTATATTAATTTCCATAATATTTCATCTTTTTGTTGAAAGCGTTTTTAATAACAAATGAAACATAATAAACATAACACATGAAGGTAATTTATATAGATCTCCCATGAAACAAATATTTGCATGATCCATGTTTGAACTATTTATGCTCCTTTCAGAAAGGAGATTTGTTCCTTGTTTGAGGCGGACATAGGAGCATAGCTGCTACATAAGCGTTCTGTATTTGTACTCTTAGTGTGATATATCGGTTATAAAACAAGGAGCGCGGGATACATTTCTGCTTCATAACTGTTATGAGATATGGTCACCTGGGTTTTCAAGAACGGTATAAATGATGCCCTCCCTATCAACGGAAGAATTTCCAAAACGAAGTTTCAATAATTAACAGATATTCCCCAGAAAGTTTTCTCCAATTCTCAAATAGATTTTGTCCAAGTATGGATGAAACATTATATTTATATGCATAATGTGCTTTAGTTTCCGTAGATTGATATTGTTCAACTGTTTAACAGTTGAGTTCATTAATTGAAAATAAAGGAGCACGTGCATAAAAACTAAGATTGTGGGGATTCCCTGGACTATTGAGGAAAATATAGGTAATCCTTTTTAGTACTTCTTCTTACAAACAGAAAAGATCTTATTTTGAGGGTTGAGAAAAAATCAATAATTTCACTAGAAAAGAAGTGTGGAGTGTTTTAGTCTGTATGTGAATACACTTTTGAGAAATTTTATAGCCTATTTCAATTGAGCAGTTCTAATGAAAGAAAAAATCGTATCCCATATTCAATCGAATTATGCACCTGGATACAACCATTGTTGTGTAACATTTATGATGATAACATGGAACAATTATTAATTTATATACCTACCATTTTTTGATTTTGATCACAAACTGTTGATAACAATAAATTGATTATATTTGAAAAATCTGTAAAGGGAGATAAGAGTGAAGTGTTTGGGTTCCTTTAAATCAATTTCATTTCAAAAGCTGTCTACAGAATATAATCTAGACGAAATATCAAAGGAATCGACTGGAATATTTTGGAGATAGTTTGGTATGGTTGCAATATTCAAACTCAACTAAAACCACATACATCTTTCTATCCATATAGAAGGCAACATCAATATGAACATGAAATTGAAGGTACTGGTAGGCAAAAACAAGGGTAACTGGATGAGCTCGACATGGAATTAATAGTGAAATATTGAAAAACAGCTGGTAATGATCACATGATATTCAGTATTTTTGTCTGAATTATCAAGTGGTAATAGTTAGGCTTTCGTGAGTTCGTACAGGACCTATATCTCATAAACTCCTAATTGACATTCATGAAAAACACACCACGATATGCAAAATTAATTTCTGAAGTCTAAAAATAACTACGAACAATATGATCATTATCGGATATATTCGCACAAAACCAATGAATAGGACTATAATTATAATATATGATAGATACATTTCGCCATCTATTTATCAATGTGCGAATTTCCTTTATTCCTAGAAATTTGAAATTCTGGTCGATTTCTGCACTTTCCTATATTCATCATTCATTTAAAAAGGGGTAATACCGTAGATGTGAAAAGAATTTTGCCATCGGGTAGAGAAAGAATAATTGATTCTCAGAAAATTCAGCTTCAACTTATTTTGGAAATATAAAAAATGGTCGGTGGAAAGGTTTCCTTTTTCAGTCCTGGCAAATACCATAAGCTATACTTATATTAGGAGAAAATTTACTGGAAGATGGCGCCACTAATACTACTTACCGAGTAGTTTAAGGCGATTAAATTCCAACCCTTAAATAGGTGGCTGTGCAAAAATTCTTTGAGAGGAAAACAAAGAAGATGAGGTCAAAAATGGAAAGTCACGGTTTATACTGTAAAATAAACTCATTTTACATGGTGAACAATGAATAACTGATACACATAGTAAATAGTTCTATGGTGAAATTATAGCCGTTGAGGAAACTTGAAAGCAACAACTGAATAGAGCAAAGGCTTCTTTTTTTTGAAATACAGGGTGATATTTTGATTCAGGCAAGAGGTTTGGTTGACTCAATTCAATATTGAGACAATAACTGAATCCATATATGAGTTTATTTAACGTCGATATAAGGTTCTTAACTAGCCCAGTTTACATCCAATAAAAGGCCCAGTTAATATACAGGGTGATTCGAAGCTCGAGGCGAAAAATTAAGGGACATATAGAGACTGATATTCTTGATTAAACGTAAAAATTAGTTTTTGACCGATGACGCTTCGTTTCCGTGTTTTTGGACATTAATTTTTCTGTATGCAACCAATTAAATTTTATAAATTACAGTAAGCCTAGAAATAAGGGTGACAGAACACTTATTGTTTGCCAATTTAGAATAAGAATAGAATAAGAATAAACTTTATTGATCCCGTTAGACAATACAGTATAGGACAAGTCAATCATTACAATGAAAAATAGAAAACAAATTATTAGTGGTCACAAGACCAAGATAACAGTGAAAAATCACACAAATATTCACTTACTGAATAGTAGGCTTTGCATAACAGTAATTTCTTTATGGTTCTCTTGAATTGAATTATTTTAAGATCTTTAAATTTTCTTGGTAAGTGATTGTATATTCGTATACTCTGGTATAGAGGCGAGCGTTCAAACCTTGATGTTCTTTGCTTGGGTATAAGCAGTACATCCCCTTTCCTTGTCGAATATTGATGACAACTTGACAGCTTCGTGAAAGATCCTTCGTTGGACTTTACATGAAGGAGGCATCTGTATATGTACAAGGATGCAACTGTCATGACCCCATGTGTTATGAAAAGAGGTTTACAGGAGACTCGTGGAGGTATCCTAAAGATAATTCTCAGTATTCTCTTCTGGCACACAAGAATTCTGTCCAAGTCAGATGCACTACCCCAGATCAGGATATTGTATGACAAATGTGGGTAGGCAAGACAATAATAAACATCCAGGAGGGATTGGAGAGGAAATAGGTTTTTGATTTTGTTGAGGGCGTAGTAGGCACTATTAAGTTTTTTACATATCTTTTCTACATGATCATTCCAGCGTAAAAATTTATCAATCTGAATTCCAAGAAATCTAGTAGACTCATCTGGGGAAAGAGATAGATTCTTATATGTCACCGCCTGATTTCTACCCATATCCTTCAGGCTAAAATGTAAGCACACAGTCTTATCAACATTCACCACTAGGCCATTTCTGCTGCACCAAGATACAAACATATCTAGTAAAGCAGAAATTCCAGCCGCTAGCTCTTCAAAGCTCCTTGCCGCAATCAAAAAAGACGAGTCGTCTGCAAAAAGCGCAACTACAAGTGCGATGATGTGTTCAGGTAGGTCATTTATGAACAAAATGAATAATAGGGGACCTAGGACGGAGCCCTGGGGAACTCCCATGTCAAGCATATATTTCTCGGAATCGGCACCATCGACTCTAACCATCATACTGCGTTCCATCAAATAACTTTCCAACCAATCAAGAAATATACCCCTAAATCCAAGATTGTAAAACTTGCTCAGCATGAAAGTAAAACGTAAGGAATCAAAAGCCCTTGACAGATCGAAAAACAGACCAGCCACGAAGAACCCATCGTCCAGTTTCTCATAGACGGTCTGCACGAATGAAAAGGCAGCAGTCTCAGTAGAACGGCCAGGCCTGAAGCCATGCTGGGAACTGGTAATCACATTAAACCTATTCAAGAAACTCAGCATTCTGTTCAAAACTATTCTCTCAAAAATCTTAGAGAAACAACTCAGAAGGGATATAGGACGATAGTTTGAGATGCTGTGTGGATCTCCCTTCTTAAAAATGGGCACAACTATACATTCTTTCAAAATGGACGGAAATCTTCCAGAAGAGATTGAAAGATTCAGCAGGTACGCGAATTGTTCGGAAATAGAATCGCCGACCGCTTTTAGGGTTCTTGAAGATATACAATCAATACCTGTGCTTTTTTTGTTTTTCAACAATTTGATGTTATCAGCTACCTCATGTTTTGTTACAGGATAAAAATAGAAACTTACATCTAGCATTTTTGAAGTTGTACATGAAATAGATAAAGTATTTCTGAAATATCTAGCTAGCATTTCAGATGTTACAGTTGAATAATATTCACCAAATGAGTTTGCTAACTCTGCAGGGTTAGTACATAAATTTCCATTCAAAAGCAGATTTATTCTTCTCTGTTCTTTATTTTTATTACCGATTTCTTTATATACTAGGTTCCAAGTTGTTTTGTTTCTTTGACAAGAGTTATTCAGTATGTTTACGTAATATCTTCTTTTAGTAGTTTGTAGCAACTGATTGTAGTCTGATTTAGCGGTTTTATACATTGTCAAGGATTCTACAGATTTCACGTTCGAATGAAGCCAATAGATATTTTTCAAATGAAGGCTAGCTGATTTTATCTCTGGGGTTAACCAAGGCTTAGAAACATTATTTCTTACAATTCTTTTTAAAGGGCAACAATCAGCAAAAGCATCTTTAATGATTGTTTTCTTTAAAAGTTGCTTTGCTGGTTTAGTCCTTCTGTTAAATGGTCAGCGAGATCACCTGATTTGAATCCTATGGATTATTTTGTTTGGGGCATTTGAAACAACAAGTTTACGCAGTGGAAATTAATGATAAGGAACAACTAATGGAACTAATTATGAATGCAGTCGAATCCACTCAGAATAGGCAAAACATACAACATACAATTAGTGTATAATTCCCTTATTCTGCGTTGCCAAGCATGCATTGATGCAAATGGTGACAGTTTTGAACATTTGATTTAAATCTTTCCGAATAGTTTTCTGCTGGCCATCAAAGCTATTATTCTTTTGAATTTCAGCAATACATTTTTAGTTACCAAACAATATGTATGAGTTTCAGCAAAGGTTGATGTAACGGTGTACCATACAATTTGGAGTATGATACAAATGCTTAGGGAAAAACCTCAGTAAAAAACCCTGTCTCCCCGTGAGTAGTATAGTGAGGAGAAATTTTTTTACAGAATGAGCTTCTAATATTAAAGGGCTTCTTTTTCATTGATATAAAAATTTCTTTATCCTCTTTCCATTTCGAAATAATATCTGAAACAAAGAAACAGAGCAGAAAACTAGAAAAAAAGAAGTGAATAATAAAGCTTTCATCAAAACTTATTCGAATACTTGATTATAATAATAATAATAATAAATGTTTATTGGTCTCAAACAATTACACCAGCTTGGAATAAAAGATGAAACAAGTCAATAAATCGCACAAAAACAAAACATTGTTCATTTCTTACAAAACTCCTTAAATTCCTCTAAACTATACGGTTCACAATCCAGAATAAAACTATACAATGATTTCTTAAATTTTTCATGACACATTATATCTCTGAGCTTCCTTGGTAAAACATTAAATAAAGTTATAGCCATACACTCCACAGCTTTACCCCTGTTGACAGTACTATGTAAAGGTAAAATGTAGGGATACATTCTTCTCGTGTTATTCAAATTCCTGAAATCTCTGAAGTAATGGTTGTTTTTACTGAAGAATATTAACAATTTATAAATGTACACACCGTAAACTGTCAGAATATTATTTCCCTTAAACAGTCCTCTACAACTCGCTCTATAACCTAATCTTAACATGGTACGTAATGCTCTTTTTTGAGTTACAAAAATTGTGTCCACGTGAGTGGAACAACCCCAGAAAATAATTCCATAGGAAATTAGCGAATGGAAGCTTGCATAATAAACCAATTTAAGGAGTTCGAAATCAACCTGACTTCTCAACATGAAAAGTGCATAGCAGGTGGAGTTAAGTCTACTTCTTAATAATTGTTCGATATGGGGTCCCCATTTCAGATGTTTATCAAGAACCAGCCCCAAAAACCTGACATCAGCCTCCACCCGAACAGTACCATTTAGAACGTGAATCGATGTAGGATACTGAAGTTTAGATCTCTCACTATAGAAAAACAAACATTGAGACTTATCCACATTGATCACAAGATTGTGATTGGACAACCACTGAAATATAAGGTTCATAACGATATCTGAATCATGAATGGCAGAACTGATAGAAGGAGAACGGATCAGGTAATTTGTGTCATCAGCAAACAATCTCAATGAAACTTTCTTGTATGAACAAAAATTCAAAAGAGCCAAGTAATTTATATACACAATGAATAGAAGTGGACCTATAATGCTGCCCTGGGGATCGCCCAAGGTTATATCAACATCATCTGATGTAAAATAATCGCCATTAACCTCCAAGACAACTCTTTGTTTTCTAGAAGTTAGGTAACTCTCCAGAAGTTCCAGTTGTGTATCTCTTATTCCACATTCCTCAAGGATTTCCAAGAGCCTTTTATGATCAACACAATCGAAGGCTTTGGAAAGATCTAAAAACATAGCCAATGGAATCTCCCCCTCTTCCATAGCAACTGTTATTTCATTAAGGAGCTCAAAAATAGCAGTTTCAACACTTCTATCCCTAAGGAAGCCATGCTGGTTCGGTGAAAGTATATCGAACTTACGGAAAAAACTGGACAATCTTTTGCAAAGAATTTTCTCGAAAACCTTGGAGAATGAGGGGAGAATACTTATAGGTCTATAGTTATTCAAGTCATCAATATCACCCTTCTTGAATAGTGGTTTTATTATGGCTATCTTCAAGTTATCGGGAAATATACCCTCCTTGAATGAACGATTTATGAGGAAAGTAAGTGGTTCAATTATATGGTTAATTGATGCCTTCAAGACTTTCATTGGTACCTCATCATACCCGCAAGACATTTATGATTATGGCTGAAGAAAAAAATAAATAATCATAGCTACATAACTTGAACTCCAATTGCACTGGAGGAATATCATCTCTGCGTCAAAAATCTTCGGCTGATCTTAGTGGAGGATCACCCTCGTTGTTAGTATTTCTAATATACCTATTCCACAGAAGCTTGCTGTCTAGGGTTATTCCAAGAAATTTGACTTCCAACTTCCATTCTACGATATCTCCACTCAAAAAGATGGATTTCATAGCTGACAGGTTTCTTTTCCGAGTAAAAAAAATTGCACTGTTGACTGTAGTCTTCGTTGGGTTCAGGTTCAACCCGACTGACAAGCACCACTGCTCAATAATTCAAAAGCCCTTCCGTAGTAAGGATCATCCTTATTTCCGTTTTTGAATACAGGGATTACTCTAAAAATTTTCAAGCATTTTAGAAATTTACCGGTACTCAAGCATCTATTAATCAGTCAACGGAGAAATAATGGTAGGGGAGAGTTCCTTCGAATTGGACAGTCCATGAACCGGACGCTACTGTTTTTTACTACACTCGATAGTAATTTAGCATCCTTTACGTAAATCCCATTTTCGCAAAAAGGCGCGAGCCACAGGGTCAGCCATTTTCCAAGAGATCTCGAGCGATGTTCCGAAAATGGGATTTACGTAAAGGATGCTAAATTACTATCGAAAAGTAGTAGAAAACTGTAGCGTCCGGTTCATGGGCTGTCCAATTCAAAGGAATTCTTCCCTACTTATGTTATTCCTTAAAATTTTTACTCACAGCCGTGATAATCTGTAAAATTACTGTTTTTCATATTACGGACTATTTCTATCACAGTTTTGTGTCCAATTTGGAAACCGAATGTTTTTTCCCCTGAAACTATTTCCGAAAAGGTATCACTCGAAGAAGTTTTCGGCTGAGGTGAATTTTTTAAAGCTCTAAAACTGAATCCCAGTGCGGCTTTCGATCAAATCGAGGTACAGTGGACCTGATTATTGTACTGCGTCAGCTTCAAGAGAAGGTCCGTGAACAACAATCGAGGATCTATACAGCCTACATCGATTTAAGTAAGGCCTTCGACTTGGTGAATCAGAGAGCGCTATGGAAAATCATGGGACGCCTAGGAGTACCCGAAAAATTCTTAGCAGTGTGTGAAAGCTTTCATACCAACAACACCACTAGAATACAGCATAATGGCTCTACAAACGACCATTTCTTAACCAACTCTGGAATAAAACAAGGCTGCGTATTGGCGCCTTAATTATTCTATATTTTTGCCATAGCTGTCTCGATAATTTCTGACATGAGTATGCCTGTAACAGGTGTTGGAATAAGATTCAGATTTGAATGAGGCCTTTTTAACCTGAAGCGCTTCAGAGCAAAAACTTATATACAAAGTTTATCACGGAACAATATGTAGACGACTGCGCAATTATCGCTAGCAGTTCAGACGATCTACAGATAATGTTGGACACCTATAAACATATAAACGATGCTTTAGGCCTCAGACTAAATATCGATAAAACCAAAATCCTGGTAAGTCCGATATAGAAAACCTTCAATCAGATATCAGCCTGGAGAATGATACTCTAGAACAGCTCGAGCAGTTCAAATACTTGGGTTGCTTCATACTCATAAATACTAAGGCTAACCTAGACACGGAAAAACACAACCGTATCAATTCGGTATTACAGGCATTCTGGTCTAAAGGACAGAGTGTTTCAAAATCACGACCTCAATCTGAAGACCAAGGCAGATGTTCAAAAAGCAGTGGTCCTCCCAACACTTCATTACGGAAGCGAAAGCTGGAGGCCCTACAGGCGACATATTAAACAGATTGAACAGACGCAACAACGTCATCTAAGACAAATAATGGACTGCAGATGATTGCACTAAGTTTCGAATCGAGAAGTCTTGCAACGCGCAAGTTGTGCAACAATTGATGATCAAGTAACGAGGGCCCGACTCAGATGGAGCGGACACATTCTGAGGATGCAAGACACAAGGCTCCCCAAAATCGCTCTGTATGGCGAATTCACAGAGCGAGCCCGGAAACCAGGATGCCAGTATAAGCGGTTTAAGGATATACTACATCAATCCCTTAAATCAGTTGATGCCAATCATAACTGGGGACGAATAGCCTTAGACAGGTCACAGTGGAGGTCTTTGGTACACAGTTATAATGGAGACTCGAGAAGTATACAGGGGTTGGTGGCTATCCATGCCCGGTGTGAGGAAGGATCTGTAGTTCACGGTTGTGTTTTTTTAGTCACAGGAGGGCACACAGTCAGAATTTACCCCTAAGAAATCATAAGTCTGTTCGCACCGTTTTCGTTTTGTCTTTTTGTAGAATAATTTTTATTATATTATGAAAACTTTTTGTGCAATAGTCAAATTTCAAATCGGCAGCAACTCAAAACATATTGCCACTCGAATGACAATCTAGGTATAACCATCAATATATGTCCTACTGGGGCGACAACAAGGTGATTCTGCCATAACTTGTGACATCACCTAAATCCTTTTTTCATGCTATAATTCCACTCACTATAGCTTTTATAGGTAATTCTGCCTTCCTTCATTACCTGTTACGCCTATCTTTCGGTAAATTAAATATTCAAGGTTCTCAAAACAAATTATTGAACGAAATCTCAATGGTGATTTATTATTATCAATAATTCCAACTTGCGAATACATTGAGGATAATATGATCAAAGTAAATGTAATATTCAAATTATTTTCATAATTTTGTACAAAAATTTTCATACCATCAAGTACTATATACATTTAAAAATGATTCCATGTTGACTTTTCACACCACAGAACTCATATTCCTAATGAGGACTAACTATCCTCTTTATCAGAAGCTCTAATAATGAAAGTACCTCCAGTACTTTCACTCATTCCATTTCCGCCAGAATCTCCATAATATAGGCCACCACTAGCTTTATACACCGTTCCATATCCATGGGGTAAATAGTAAATACCTCCAGAACCTCCTTGCACAACACCTTTACCTCTTTTATGATTACTCCTTACATCACCAAAATGGTAATCACCTGCCTGACCAGCAATAAATTCGTCTGCACCAGCTTCTCCATAGTAAGAACCGCCACCACCCGCAACAAATATTTTTGGTCCATTGGTGAAATAGTAGGTGCCACCACCTCCTGCATAAAACGTCCCTGTACAATTATTAATATGATGAACACCACTGCCTTCTCCGTAGCAGTCACTAAGTACGGTTCCCACCATTGCGGCCATCAGAGTCATGATCTGAAAAAAGAGTAGAGTTTGTAATGGATTTCTCCTGACCATCAGTAATTCGTTTTATGATTTATTTTTTCAAATTGAAATCATTTGATTCTGTTCTATCTAAGAATTCTCAAAATTGGATTCTGGAAGAATGGTTATCCCATAATTCAAGTTCGCAGGATGGATGACTATGCATAAGATGTGGAAAGTCGAAGCGTAAACACCACCTTATATATCTACGCCTACGATATACAGGGTGTTTCACGAGCGGTTAACCATTTTCTAATGGAGAATAATAATAATAATAGTTACTTTATTGAGGAGAATAAAAAGAATACACTTGGTGCGAAGTCTAGCATCGGCAACTCTACTCAACTCCTCACAAATTACATAAATAAATAAAACACAAATGATAAAAAAATAAAAAATTCCAAAAGAAATGAAAAATTACGAAATATAGAGTGAACTTAAAATGAACATGTGCACCAGAAATGAAAAATAAATACCACTTCCAAAGCTAAGACTGGTTCACAAGCCGCTTTCATATGAAATTGAAAATTGAATAATCAATGGAGTTTTCAGCATACGGGGAGCAATCCTCAATTATATGACTTACCATTTCCTTTTCTGCTGGTTTATCTGCTATGGTCACAAATATTTCCATCAAACAAAATTTGGGAAATGCCACATATTCACATAGGATATTAACGATTTCAACAAATTGAATTTATGAAAGATTTCATGAAATGAGAATAATTGAATACTGTTCGGCGATAATAAATATGTTTAAGAATAGACGATTATGAGTACTTATTGCCATCATTTACCAATAAACATTAGAGATCATCTGAATTATTTACTAATATATTTGGGCCGAAATTTCTGTAGTGCAGAACTACCGGTGAATTCAGAGGCATCAGGTATTAAATTATTTCAGTAATCGGTAAATTTTTTTCCATGATATTTTTAATTTCAACGATACAATTGATGATGATGAAAATAAAGGAACGTGATTCAACTTACGAAAAACATCATGTTGAAAAATGTTTGAATAACTAACTGCTTGTTGAGCTTTCTCTAAAACTATTTTTTTAGCTTAGTAGCAATATATATATAGGATTATTTAGTGCGATAACATACAGGAATTCATCGATAACAAGTTCTGTTCTGGCTGTTTGCCCCCAAAAAAATCCAATCACAGATAGCGTTGATTGTCATTCTCTCATATCGGATTTTTTGAGATTTCATCTCAAATAGGAAAAATCGTGTTCAGAAACTAGTGAATTTACACAACTCGGTTTGGGGAAAATGAACTAATCTTACTATAAATTGTTTATTATTTCACAAGAAAAACTGAAAGAACTCATAGTTTGTATAGATGAATGATTTCACCTATTTTAAATAAGATCTTACGAAGAATATCTGACAGATTTTCCGATGACAACTTTTTGGAGGTTTGGATACACAAGAGAAAATTATAAATTTCAAAACGGTTCGGAAGTCCTTCAGCAGTCGAAGAACTGTAGACATGTTTAATGCTTCATATCTTTCGGAAATTGGGCGAAGTCGATGAGTTTCCAAGATCACAACGAGCTGTACCTATACTCCATTCACATTTATTTTAGCAGTCGGTTGGCCATGAAATAATTTTCTCAAGTTTTTGTAACTAGAACGGAGTAAGGTTGGCACTCATGAAATGTCGTTAATGTCATAACGCCGTTGCCACAACTTATATAAATTAATATTACGAAAATGCCGAAAGTGATGGAAAAAAGAAACAGGGTTTCAGGAGTGCTATTTAGAATTCAGGTCCGCTCATTCAAGTAGTTATACCCTGATATTCTAAAAAAAATTCACAATACGTCAGATGCTAGCGAACATATTTTCAATGTAAGATGTAAGAGAATTTATCTAATGTTTCTCTGAATCTAAACGACTTATATTTAAGCTGAATATTTCCACAATCAGAAAGATTGCGAATGAAGAGGATGACAAAGAATTTCCTTCTATTGGGAGACCCAAAAAAGTGGTGACATTTGACAATTTTATGTTTGAGGGAATTAATGCGAAAAGTTACTACATGATTTTCGATTAATGTCATCGTAGAATATGTTTCATGTTACCCAAAATTGATTTTTCTATTTTTCATTTGACTTGTCTTATACATTGTAAAAGTCTTAAGGTACCAATAAATACCTGATTATTATTATTATATCAATTTATAAAGATGAACAGCAACAAATACGCGCCAGTTGTCCTGTTAAATGTTTATTCATGTGAAATTTTTGTTCGAAGGTGAAGTTCATCTTGACTTGAAACTTCCTTTAATTCCTTTTACTTAGATTGATGCAAGATGATTTCTGTTGAAGAATTTAACATTCTTGTAATTATCTGTTAATTCCCAACCACTGCATGATATGCATTTCATCTTCGGGTTAATATTTCTGAAATCTACAACTGATGTAACGTATTCAAACTTTAGCCAAAGAAGATAACGAACATTAACTCTCCTCAAGCTAGTGCATATTATGATATTATACTGATCTCTTGTATTTTCCAAGCAAATAACTGGATTTGGTATGCCTTCAATCAGGTTGTATGAACTTCAATTATGTTCGTCACATATTTTCCGAAGAGATTCGACAACATAAAACCCAAAAATGTTTTGACAAGCTTCATAACCCCACATTTTCGTACTATACACAGGAAAATGTGGCAAATTTCCATGGCCAACCGAGTGCTAAAATAAAAGTGAATGGAGTATACATTTGTAAACCGTTCCATGATTAGAGTGGTGAAACTCTCTCAGTAATGACGTAAACCGAGTGAACTGCTGCCATTTCTGAAACGTCAGAAAATTAATATGATGAAATGTTAGTTTCCTACGCTGATAATTCTGTGCATAAGCTAGAGTGAATTACGTCCTGTTTTGTTAGCTTCCTTTACTGTCATGTTTAGTAGTGTTAAAAGATGCTTTACAATTAAAGGGCCTTTTTGATTGTCGGATCAACGATTTGACAGTTACTAGATTTCTAAAACGAAATCACTGAAACCTTTATATTCATATTCATTTCTAAATATATTGTGGAAGTAACAATTGAGAGTAATTGAATAGACGTATGAACATCTAACGGCCGGTTTAATAATCAAACCTAAAGTCCCTTTAATTTCAAAGCTTCCTCAAACCCTACTAAAATGACAGTAAAGGAAGCTTTAAGCTTAAAGAGACTTTAAATTTGATTATGAAACTGGACCTTAATTGAATGCGAGAATGGTAGTCTGAATGATCCTGACTGAATTATTGGTTGAAAACAAATTGACGTCTATTCGCCAAGCAGGCTTTGATTCCCCGATCAAGCTTTTTGAAACCCGAGGTAAGTCAATTCATGATTCTGCGCTTGTGCGTTAAATTGATATGTCAAATGATCAAAATTCGATTTCAAATTTGTTCGATCATTTTATTATAATGCTCTCAAGTTATCGTCCATTATGCTTAGAATGAAAAGAATATATTGGGATTCTTGGACTTCTTTATTTATTGTTCTTGAAGACAACGCCGACGTTTCGAAACTGCTCATTTCTTTTTTAAATTTTAGAGATCCTTCGTACACATAACAACAGACATATTGTCTAGTCTTGTAAACAATATTGTCGATATAATCCTAAAATTAACTTCATGCTTCAAAGAGATCAAATTCTAATAACACAATTATTATCTTATTTTACATATATTTCAGCTGAAAGAGGCGACATATTGGCTGCGACAGATGACATTGTTGACGACGCAGCAATTATTTCTCAGTCGGGTTTTATTATAAGTTTTCGTTATGGAGCAATATTGTTGTGTACCTGAGTCGAACAGCGACGAGAAAAGGTGAAAGAAGA